>NW_026909276.1:10120742-10808242 GCF_033115175.1 Lepus europaeus | reverse complement strand
CAGTGGGCCACTGTGGCCAATTGGAGAGTGAGCCAGTGGAGGTAGCTCCTGCCTTGGTGCTGTTGCAACTGGTCCAGCATCCCTGCCCCTCAAGATATCCAGTAACTACACTGAGAATTTTTGTTTAAAAAAGTCTCAGCAGAGATAAGTGCCACTGACCGCTGTTGTATGGCTATAAATTATATTTGAGTGTGGTCTAGAAATGTCCATGCAATGCTAGATTCTGGAATCTGAAGACCCTCACCTACAAGATAAAGCAATGCCCTAGCATGAGGTTTGACTAGCCAATTTTTTAAAAAATATTTTATTTATTTTTGAAAGTCAGAGTTACACAGAAAGAGGGGAGGCAGAGAGAGAGAGAAAGAGAGAGAGAGAGAGAGAGAGAGAGAGAGAAAGAGTTCTTCCATCTGATGGTTCACTCCCCAATTGACTTCAACAGCCAGAGCTGTGTTGATCTGAAGCCAGGAGCCAGGAGTCTCCTCTGGGTCTCCCATGTGGGTGCAGGGGCCTAGGGACCTGGGCCATCCTCCACTGCTCTCCCAGGCCACAACAGAGAGCTGGATCATAAGTGAAGCAGCCTGGTCTCAAACCAGCTCTCATATGGATGCTGGCACCTCAGGCGTTAACCCACTGTGCCACAGTGCCCGGCCCCTGATTAGCCAATTTGAGGTAGGCTACACAAGCAGGTTAGAGTCCTCTTTGCAGATTTTGCCCATGACAAAGCAGGGCTTGAATCCTTCCAAAGGCACTAGGATCCTTGTTAGCATCTGTGATTTGAGAAATTGTCAGAAATGCCTGGCTCTTTTTCCTTCTGCTTTTTTGTTTGATCAGGCTGGCCTCAAAGGGAAATTCTTTCCCCATGTTTCTTTCCCAGTACACCCTGGCTCCGAACCTTTGCCCTCCATCCTATTTTCCTTCTCTACTCAACTTGTACAATCTTTATGATTGCATTTTGTGTATCTTGTTTTGACATTTTTCTTTCTTTCTTTTTTTTTTTTTTTGACAGGCAGAGTGGACAGTGAGAGAGAGAGAGACAAAGAGAAAGGTCTTCCTTTTGCCATTGGTTCACCCTCCAATGGCCGCCACGGTTGGCGCGCTGTGGCCGGCGCACCACGCTGATCCGATGGCAGGAGCCAGGTGCTTCTCCTGGTCTCCCATGGGGTGCAGGGCCCAAGCACTTGGGCCATCCTCCACTGCACTCCCTGGCCACAGCAGAGAGCTAGCCTGGAAGAGGGGCAACCGGGACAGGATCAGTGCCCCAACCGGGACTAGAACCCGGTGTGCCAGCGCCGCAAGGCGGAGGATTAGCCTAGTGAGCCGCGGCACCGGCCCATTGTTTTCACATTTTTCTAAACTGTGGATTCAGAAAAAATCTTCCCAGAGGGACGTTTTTCTCCTAAACTCCCTTGAGGCATTAGCAACCACCCTCCTATTTTCATTAAACTAAAATCATGGGGAGGCTCTCCACCTGAGTTGTTCTGCCCCAGATTTGATTCCTGGCTTTAATCTTTGGGTATTCCTGGCTACCTGAGAGCCAAATAAAGGCACTCAAAAAGCTGCTTATTTTTACATTTCAGAAACTGCTATGAACAGTTCTGTGTGAAAGATCAGGTCAATATCCATATTCAGATGGACCTGGTGTCAGGATAGCAAGATTTATAGTTTGACTTTGGTAAAATCTTGCCATAGCTAGGTACCTAGAAGAAGCTACCCCAGAGGACAGGAATCATGAAGCAGAAGATTAAGGTGTTACTTGGGACACATGTATCCCATATTAGAGTGTCAGTCAAGTCCTGGTTAGGGTCCAGGTTCCAGTGAATATGCCCAGGAAGCAGAGGATGATACCTCAGGTGGTTGTGTCTCTGCCACTCATGTTAGACCCAGCTGAATTCCAGGTTTTTGGCTTCTGCATGATCCAGCCACTGCACTTGTGACCACTTGGGGAGTGAATCAGCAGATACATCTTTTTCTCTCGTGTAACTCTGCTGTTTGATGAAAACCTGGAGTCCATCACTAAAAATTACTTCTGCAGATGAGAGCCATAATCTCCAAGCATCAGGCCAATAATAACTCATTAGGAATTGTTCTTGGTACTAGGCACAAAGTTCAAAAGTCTGGAGCCGACGCCGTGGCTCACTAGGCTAATCCTCCGCCTTGTGGCGCCGGCACACCGGGTTCTAGTCCCGGTCGGGGCACCAGATTCTGTCCCGGTTGCCCCTCTTCCAGGCCAGCTCTCTGCTGTGGCCAGGGAGTGCAGTGGAGGATGGCCCAAGTGCTTGGGCCCTGCACCCCATGGGAGACCAGGAGAAGCACCTGGCTCCTGCCATCGGATCAGCCCGGTGCACCGGCCGCAGCACACCAACCGCGGCGGCCATTGGAGGGTGAACCAACGGCAAAAGAAAGACCTTTCTCTCTGTCTCTCTCTCTCACTGTCCACTCTGCCTGTCAAAAAAAAAAGTCTGGGACACTTGAAATAAGAAATTTTATTCACAATTTTCAGAGATGCCAATGTTTGAAATTGTAATAAATTTCACCAGTTCATTGAGTCTCATATAATTATTTTCTCTTGTTTTATCTCCATCAGCAGTTTCACACATCTGTTATTTTTCAGAGTTCTGGAAATTTTTGGTTACTCCACTGATCTTTCATGAGAAACCTGTCTTCTCAATGTTGATGTTTGTTCCATCTCACACATATCCATGAATCCAGCAAGGTATGTGACATCAGTTTGAACCTTGCTGCTGATTCTGATCCAACACGACATACATATCTTCTTTACCTCCTCTCCAGTCAATGTATACTTGAGTCTATTTCTCAGGAAGATGACAAGAGGGAGGTATCCCTTAGGTTGTGGGAAACTTATTTCAGATTCTGAGCTGTCCAGGCATCCTTCTGAGTGCTCTTGTGGTGAGAGAAGTTCACAGAGTGGCAAAGGCTGAGCCTCGTGGGACCTCTATCAGCAGCAGACTGGAGAAGCTGCGTTTGGCTGCATGAAGAAAAAGACTTCTGCCTCACTTCCCATCCAGCTCTTTGTTATGGCCTGGTTAAGCAGTAGAAGATGGCCCAAGTCCTTGGGCTCCTGCACCCACGTGGGAGACCTGGAAGAAGCTCCTGGTTCCTGGCTCTTGGCTTCAGATTGGTGCAGTCCAGCCATTGTGGCTATCTGGGGAATGAACCAGTGGATGGAAGAGCTCTCTCGCTCTCTCTCTCTCTCTCTCTCTCTCTCTCTTTCTCCCCTCTCTGTGTAACTCTGACTTTCAAAAAAATAAATAAATCTTAAGAACAAAAAAAGAGAAAATACCCCTCTCTGGGTCTTAGGCTTTTGAATAAAAATCCACCTGGGCCTTATACTGGCATAAATAATAAATACTTCCTGTTAAAGGCTTTGGTGTCTCATCTCTGTACAAAAATCTCACTACAGGATGGACTCTCACATCTGCTTCAAAGGCCTCTATGGGTCCCATTTGCCAGGCCCTCTGGACCCAAGGTTCTGTGTATGTGTGGCTCATACTAGAATCCTGCCCCAGGATGATATAGCATTCTGGGGTGGTGTTCTGGGGGTGATGGAGGGGACTATAACCTTTCTGAGCCTGTTTTCTTATCTGAAAAATAAGAATACCCTTCACAGGGGTGTGTTGAGGATTAAAAATAATGTCTGCCAATGCAGCCTATCTGGCCCTCCGGATGGCGATTCCATCATTTTAGTGGAAAACTCAGAGGTTTCACTTCATTAAGCCATGCAGAACAGCTTCTCCAGAAGTCCTCACGGGGGCAGATTTCTGAAGTCTCCACTGGAGGTGGACCTAACCCCCACACAACCCCGCTCTCCAGCAGGCTTCCCTTCTTCAATGGCTTCATCCCCAAGAGGTTTTTGAATTTGAGTAAAGATGTGGCTCTGATCTTTCTTTTTTCCAGTGAAAAGCTGCAAACAAATTATAAGGCTAAACACTGTTGTACATAAATAGATTATGATGTATCAAATAATAGGCTTGAGGGGGAAAGGCCAGACAAAAAGCAGAACCTACTTGGGTATTGGTAGTGGCATTCTTGGATGATGGAGGTACTGCTTTTTTTTCTGATTGATCTTTTCAGCATTTCCCTTTTTTCCAAAATGAACCACATTGTATTAGATTAAAGTAAAAAGAAAAAAAATACCCAAGTTTTTGTGAGCTTGGTAAGGTATTTTTCTTTTTTAAAGATTTATTTATTTACTTGAAACTTAGAGTTACACAGAGAGAGAAGGAGAGGCAGAGAGAGAGAGGTCTTCCATTCTCTGGTTCACTCCCCAGCTGGCCGCAAGGGTTGGAGCTGGGCTGAGCTGAAGCCAGGAGCCAGGAGCTTCTTCTGGGTCTTACACACAGGTGCAGGGGTCTAAGGACTTGGGCCATCTACTGTTTTTCTAGGCCATAGCAGAGAGCTGGATTGGAAGTGGAGCAGCCAGGACTCAAACTGGAGCCCATACGGGATGCTGGCACTGCAGGCGGCAGCTTTACCCTCTATGCCACGGTGCCAGCCCCCAAAGCCACAGCTTTTATAGTGTTGATCCCTTTTCTTATCCTGATTTTTTACACAGATATAATGTATCTGCAATGTTTTATCCTGGCTCTTAAAAATTTTTACTATTTATTTGAGAGACACAACAGAGAAACAGAACACTCTCATCCACTGGTTTACTTTCCAAATGCCTGCAACAATGCAGGATAGGCAGGGAGAAAGCAAGAAGCCAAGAACTCATTCCAGATTTCTCATCTGCAAGGATCAAATTACTTAAATGATCACCTGTGGCTAAGGAAGCTGGACTAAAGAGCTAGAGTGCAATTTGAACCCAGACACTCTGATATGGGATGCAGGCACCTTAATCACCAGACTAACCACCACTTCATGTCATACATTGATAGTTTTTGGAAGCATTTTTTATGACTGTGATGTTCCATTAAATAGATATGTGATAACTTCTTAAACAAAGGTAGGTTAAATTTATTGGCCACTTAGGTTGTTTTGACATTTTTGTCATCATAAAGCTATTCAATAAATATTAATTGAGTATCTATGTGATAATACTAGATGCTGGACATCATCTTAGCACTGTGATATAGCTCCCAGGGAAATAGTAAGGCCACATATTACCATGTTTCTACTTTTTCTATTATTCAAGCTTCTTCCTTAAGAGTCTGAATTGATGAATGAGTTCAGGTTGGGAAAAATGAAAATATTTCATTGATGAACAGTATCAAACTTCACTGATGAGCAATAAAGATATTAGAAGCCATTGAACGCGATGGCATCATATTCCATCACCAACTACTCCCTCCCTCATGCTTTGAACATTTTAGTAGCTGACTTGTCATTCTATTAACTACCACTTCTGTCAAATTCTTGGTTTTCTAAAATGTATGTGAAAGGTTGGAGGCGGGGAGAAACAGGCAAGACTTGTGTCTGCAGAGGCTGACCTAGAGCATGCAAAAGGCCACAGCCCTAGGGAACAAGACATGCCTACACAAGAGATTGTTTAGGCTACCTGACCCTCAACCCTGACCCATGTAAAGCAAATAAAAGTATATGAACATTGAAAGGCAGGGCTCAGACCTGTGAATCTGCAGTCCCCTGGCCCTCACATTTTTTCTACCTGAATGTGCCCCTGAGTAGATTTTTATCTGCCAACACACAGGGGTGGCTGGACCAACCTGGCAATCGGCAGAAATAATTCACTCCCTAAATGCCTGTAGCAGCCAAGGTTACTATGGGCTAAAGCCAATAGCCTAGAACTCTACCCAGGGTCTCTTACATTGTTGCAGGAATCCAAATGCTTGACCCATATTCTGTTGCCTTTCCCATCCCCAACCCTGGGAAGCATATTATCAGGAAGCTGGATTGGAAGTGGAGTAGCTGGGAATCAAATCACTACTCTAATATGTGATGGTAGCATTGCTCACAGCAGCTTACCTTGCTGCACAACAACACTGGCTACATCTGTTACTTTTAGATGAAGGCTGTTATGAACAGCTTACACTAGCAGTTTGGAATGCTACAACTTCTCCATGAGAGCAGAGTTTACATGTAAATTATCTCTAAACTCTTCTGCATAGGGTTTTTATGCTCTATCATATGTATTTATGCATCCAGTTGTTTCTGTAAGTGTAGATTTATAGATAGCTATTTTATATCTTGGGTATATTCCAATGATATTTCATTTACTTTCTTATGGACATATTCCGACTTTGGCCATCAGGAGATTTTTCAATTGGTTTCTGAATCCTTGACCATACTCACAACCATTTCTTTTTAGCACTTCTTTACTTCTAGTGCTGCAAGATGTTCCTGGCTTATTTTGTATATTACTTGCCTCATCTTAACTCAGTCATTCATCTGAAGAATTTGGGTGCCTTTAATTGGAGAATGGCATAAAAACTGAGGATCAGATTATGAGGTATGCATGCTGCTACAGAGAAGAAGTTACTTTTAGGCCCACTCAGCTAATAGCAGGAGTAACCATATTCAGTAACCTATGTGGATACATGTTATTGCCATTGTGTAGAAACAAACAAGACTCTCACTCAAACTTTGGATATTGAGAACAATGATTCCATGTGTGCACACACACACATAGACTATGAGAATCTGTTATGTATTATTTCACACAAAATGAATTTCTGTAGAGAGAAGAGTGGCTTCCCAGGAGGTTCAAACACATAACTTGAAATAGCAGGGAAAGAAGATTTGTTTCTGGTTTTGTAAGGGTTACAGTTTGGGCTGGGATAAGGACCCTGTGTTTGACTTGAACTCATACTGGTGCAAAGAAGGAACACTTGGGTTTTCTTAACAGCCTCCCTAGATGTAGAAAAGTAGTAGAAGCCACTTGGGTGAGGCTTCAAAGATACCCCAGTTAAAATAAAATAAAATAAAATAAAATAAAATAAAATAAAATAAAATAAAATAAAAACCAGAATCTTACTCTTCATCATAATACACATAGCAGTAAAGATTTTACATGCAGCATTTTAACTGTGATAGTAGCCCAAATGACTCCATTTTGCTTTGTAAAAACTGTTGTATTTGTGACTAGACTTATGCTTAAGAAACAAGTTATGCCTGCTTGAGGATTTTAGAATATGGTCTTGAGAAAGTCAGCTGAATTTGCCAAGTAATATAGCCTACCCCAGTCAGCAGGACCAGAGGCTGGGATTTGTGACTACAGGCTCAAAGTTAACCTCTTTGACTCTGAGCAGCCTTCTTATTTTCTGGCCGGAGCCCAACATGCAGCAGGGCCTATCATTGATGCCCCTTAGTCCTGATTCCCCCATTCTGGTCTCATCTGAGACAATCCTGCTACCCTGAGATGCTGCGATAGTCTTGGTGACAATCACATCCTCCTTCTCCCAACATTTCTGGCTTCTTGAATTAACCTGCTTTCATGCATCAGTTCTTGACTCTTAAATATTGGTCTGCAAGCAGAGAGAAACTTTTCCTTGTTTTTGGTAAAATATCTATATCAAGAAAACATGAATTTATACTATATATTTAGTTCAATATTACATGCTTCATTCTTCCCTACTCATCATCTCTACTCCCTCCTTAACAGTGAGAATCTTGATTCCCATCACATAATAATTCTGCTTCAGAATGTATGTATAGTGATTTAGAATTAACAAGTGCAGCCAATAATGCAGCCATATCAACTACCATATAAAATGTATGCAAACTCCTTTTGTCATTGAGTTTGAAAATGCCACTCTTTTCCTTCTTAAAATATTTATTTATCTATGCATTTGAAAGGCAAACTTATAGAGTGATAGGGAGACATAGAGAGATAGAAATCTCCCTCAGCTGGTTCACTCCACAAATGGCCACAATGGCCAGGGCTGGGCCAGACTGAAGCCAGGAGCCAGGAGTTTCATTCAGGTCTCACATGTGGGAGAAGGATCAGAAGTAGAGTGGCCACAAAGGAGCTAGCACCCATATGGGTCTCTGGCTTTGCAAGCAATGGCTTAACCTGCTATACCACAATACTGGCCCCAGTAACACTCTTTTCCAAGTTTTTAACATTGGAAGCTTATACCTCAGGCTCTTTAGTAAAGTGCTTCATGCTTCTTTTATCCTCTTATCACAATTAATTAGTGCTACTTCTACCCTTTTATTACAATATGCAGATGTTCAGGCTTTGCTCTACCACTGTATGTAGGAAGAGGGTCCTCAAAAGGTTCACATATATGCATATTATTAAAAATTAATATTTCAAACAATTGTAATTTAAAAAGAACATGTATTTTATTAACTTTTCTTACTCAGATTGTTAAATACTAGAACATGACAATGTGCTTTGACATTTACTTTTTTTAAGAAATATTTTGTTTATTTGAGAGAGTTATAGACAGTGAGAAGGAGAAACAGAGAGAAAGGTCTTCCATCTGCTGATTCACTCCCCAAATGGATGCCATGGCTGGTGCTGCACCAATCCGAAGCCAGGAGCCAGGTGCTTCTTCCTGGTCTCCCATGCAGGTGCAGGGCCCAAGGACTTGGGCTATCCTCCACTGCCTTCCCCAGGCCACAGAAGAGAGCTGGACTGGAAGTGGAGCAGCTGGGTTTTGAACCGGTGCCCATATAGGATGCTGGTGCTTCAGGCCAGGGTGTTAACCCACTGCACCACAGCACTGGCCCCTTTGACATTTACTTTAACCTAGTTTTCTTTGTTGTCAGTTCAATCTTTATGTACAAACACATAAAAAAATCAAAATAGGGATATTCAATTAGTGTGTAGATTGTTTTTATTGTGAAGTATAACTGCAACAAAATGAGATTTTATAATATATTTTGTCTCTAATATGAACATGAAAGAGTTGAAAATCTGTGTTGGGAAACACTCTTAACTATACTGTGAAACAAGAAATTTTAACAGCTAGAAGGATCAATTAGAGTGGATTGTGCCAAAAATACATATTCAAAAAAATCTCTAAATATGTATGTATATAATTGAAACTATGATTGTTTATCTTATCAATTATCATTGCACTATGGAAGAAAGAATCGGAAGCTTCAAAAACTCTTATTGGAGAGTTGGGAGTTAAACACAAGCAATACAAACTTCTGACTTAAAGGAGGCTATAACAAACAATTCAGATATTCTTGTCATATTCTCTGTGATGTCTCTAAACATAATTTTTATTTGAGAATAAATAAATACAGTATATATATATACATTGAAGATGATTAGAGAATTACAGAAAGCCATGTGCCCTGAGGGCCTGGTTTCCACCACTCAACCGCAATTAGTATGGCCTGGATACTCACACACCTGAGAGCTATTAACCTCCATTACAGAACTTCTAAGAAAACAGTCACCACGTGCCAACGTGACAGTTACTGACAGACTGCATATACAACAGTGGCCATCAGAGGATGGGACTGTTACTGTCCATCATCTAGTGACATTGCAGTGCATGCCGTGTCTAGGAGCATGCAGTTCACACAAAACCATGGCCACCAGGCAGGACACGTCACAGAGGGAACGGAGGGCCCAGGGGAGTGTGCAGCCAACGACCAGGCATTCCTTCTACAGGACACATATTAAGATTTCCAGATGCCCTTGAGACTTGTCTGATCTGTTTCTAGCTTATTTCTACCAAGGTGGCCGCTCTAGGAGAACTATGACCAGCAGTAAAGTTAGATTCAGTGTGAGTCAAGGCAACTCAACCACATCTATGAAGTAGTAGAAGTTTACTACTTAGAGATGTCAGAAGAGGGCCCTATACCCCCAGGTCACTGGTAAGGAAAAAACTCTCAGAGGGTCAACTCCATGGAGTCCACGGGACAGGTGAAAGTGAAAGTAGGAGGGGGACGACTGAGACCAGGAGGAAGGGGCGGGGCCGGGCGTGTGATGCAGCAGGTGCGATATCACCAAGCGGCAGAAGTAGCAACCACAAATTCTGGACGTTGGCGGAGGCTGAGTCCATGAAGAGTGGGGCTGCCCTGCAGAGTGGGGGCGGCAGCCGCAGGCACGAAGAGTAGGGTGGCCCCAAAGAGTGGGACAGCTGCGACAGTGGCAGCCATGAATCCTGGCAAGGCTGCAGCATTGGAAGCGAAGTGTGGGGAGGAGGCAATGTTGAGCGTGGGAAGATGGCGGCCGCGGTGGTTAAACAACGGGCCTTGAGCGTGGTCCCAGCGGCGGTGGGGGCGAAGTTAGACCTCAGGCTTCTGTGCAGTGAGGAAGCCTGGGGCTGCCAAGGGGAGCCTGGGGCTGCAGCAGAGGTGGCGGCTACGGCGCTGGCCTGAGGAGCTCACTGGTGATTGAGTTTATCTTTGAGGCAGTGACAGATCCAGGGCCTACCTCAGTGGAGTGCAGTCACAGCACCTGCTGGCAGCAGGCCTCTTAGGGTCCCAGCAGCAGAGGCTCAGACGTGAGGAGGAGGAGACTGGAGTCGGCCGGGCCCTGGAGGACACGGGGCTGAAGCTGGACCTGAAAGTGATACCGAAGTTCAACAACGACGTGCTCCTCTCTGAGTTTCAGATGCTGCTCGGCATTGGCTTAACCTGGCCGCCTGTGCCTTCCTCCTGGACAGGAACAGCAGGTGAGTCAGTCTGGCCAGACTGACACTGTCAGCAGCCTGGGGGCACCAAGGTTAAGGGAAAGGATCCCCAAGCCCTGGAGGCAGTGAGGTGGGCCTCTGTCCTGCAGCAGAGAGGGGCCGCAGGTATGGGGAGAAATCTGGGGTCCAAGGGCACCTAGAGGAGAATTAGGGGCCACAGAGACAGGAGGGGAAGAAGGGATATTGGGGACTGAGTTTCTCTGGGGTTCTGCAGGGAATCAGGGGGCCGAGAAGACTTGGGTGTGGCGGCATGGGAGGTAGACCTGGGGGGAAAGTCGTGTGCTGTTGACAAAGAGTAAAACCCCAGCACTTCTGGATTTGAAAGACTGAGAAAAAAGGTCAGGGTTTAGAGTTCAGGACCAAGGTTGACAGCACTGGAGGGAAACTCTGGAGGAGGGTTATGCTGGGTCTTAGTCCACCCGTACAAGGATGGACTGGGTCCGAGGAAAGGTAAGTGCACCGCTCGCCCGTTCCCCAGCCTCCCGATCCCAGAGACAATCAGACGCAGCGGGGAGCCAAGTCTAGCAAGGACTCATTTACTTCCTGCGAAACAGAACCTTTTATAGCACAAAACTGCAGAGTCATTGGGGCAGGGCTAAGGACCAACCAATCACTTAAACGGTCATTTTATGGGGGGATTTCTATAGGACTAGCCATATGTCTATACACTTGTTACTAGTTTTGTCACCTCCCCTGATGTTGTGCATCCAATTAGTTTTAGTGGTAAACAACTTTGGATTCTGCCCACCTTACTTCCTTTGGGCACCATCATGTAACTAATTTCCCCACAGGGTTAGGTGCCTTGAAAGAGCTGGGAGAGGGGAGAACAAGTAATTTGTGTGTGTCTCCATCCAAGGATAGATAGGAAAAGGGAAGAACATTATTGCTGAAAGCAGATGACTTTTGCAAGAGCTGTAGCAGGGATTCATGGGATATGTGAGATGGGGCCTGTGGAAAATCCTTAGGAAAAGTGGGGGAAAGGAGAATTTGGGAGGAGGGACCTTTCTGAAAGGACTGGAGCATGAGTGCAGTGTTAATTAGGAAACTTCAAGAAAGGTCTCCAGGATATTGGGATTCAAGAAGGAGCTTACCTGAAAGAAAACTGGGTTGATAAGGAGTTTGAGAAAATGGAGAATTTGACTTAGGCTGAGAATGAAACATTTTTTGGCTTGTGATCACTTTGTAGGACTGAATGGGGCAGAACACTCTGGCTCACTAAAGAAGTGTTTCTTGGCTTTGGAAGAGTTATCTGTTAATTGACAGGTTTTTTTTTTCTAAATACTTTAAATAATGCTGGGAGCTACATTATTGTACTTGAAAAAGTTTGTGGGAAGAAAAATTGTATGTTTGTTTTGGTATAAAATTTTTTGATAATCCATGCATAGCTTTGTCATGATACATATTTTCCATAAACATTTTACACATGGAAAGTTCATATTATTTAATATTCTGAAGCTTTTTATCATGTTAGAATTTATGCTCACTTGTGACTAGAGGAAATTTATCAGGGTATGTTTGTCATGTCTTAACTGAGAAGTAGAGATAACCATAGTTACAGCCCCAGAAAGCTGTGATGAGGATCAAAAAGCTTAAGGTGTGTAGATCCCTCAGCCAAGCACCTGGCATAAGCCTGCAAGAAGTGCTAGTAAGGACCACCCTTTTTACTATAGTTGTGCATTACCAGATTAACCCCTGAAAGAGGTAAATGCTTCTAAATGTAAATTCATGAACTCTTGACATCTTAAATTATATAAAAGGCACTGGACCTACAAGTAACTGTGCTTTCATCAATTATTGAAGTATGTCAGTTCAAAATTGTTTACTAAGCTTTTGTTAGAAATTAAGTTACTTAGAATAAGGAATAATTCTAACAAGTATATGGTAACCAAATTTAAGAGAAAAGGTTACAAAACTGTGATACACAGACATACTTTTAGTGAAGTTATGGAATATAAGAGATATGTTTTAAATAAAGGAAAAGGTAATATTTGCCCTAAAGTACAATGGTGTTTGGCACAGAGAAAGAGGAACAAAACAGGACAATCAGCTGAGGAAAATATAAAGTGTTGTAGATTTGTGGTAGATTGGCTGAGGTTATCATGGAATTGGCCACATGAGTTTCTGGAAATTGAGCATTAATACAAAAGGCACATTGACATGAAGATAGAATTTGGTCCTACATGTTAATGTTAAAACAACCAGGTTTTCTGTTAGGAAAAAGTTGACAAGAAGTTTTGATCTTTGATTTTTGAACTCTGCTCTTAGAGTTTTTCAACCCATATTTGATTGTAATTTTCCATGTTGCAACTTTTCTTTTTTTTACAGTTTGCATTTAGTTGGAAACTTCCTCAGTTTGTCAGTCAGCTCCTGTAGCTTAAAAGTTTAGAGAGCAGGGTGATTTGATTCTGACCTCTAGCTTTTCTTGAGGTATTTAAATTGTTCTAAGTAGTAGGGCGAATATGAGTCTAATTCTATTCAAGAGTTTCTTCTTTGCTGTTTTAGTAACTGAGCTAGGAAATGAGAACTTCATGCGTAGCATATCTTGGGTTCTCTGGTTTTTTTTAAACTTATTTAATAAATATAAATTTCCAAAGTACAGCTTTTGGATTATAGTGCCCCCCATAAATACCCTCCCATCTGCAATCATCCCATCTCCCACTCCCTCTCCCATCCCATTCACATCAAGATTCAGTTTCAATTATCTTTATGTACAGAAGATCAGTTTAGTATATACTAAGTAAAGATTTCAACAATTTGCACCCACACAGAAACACAAAGTATAAAGTACTGTTTGAGTACTAGTTATACCATTAATTCACATAGTACAACATATTAAGGACAGAGATCCTACATGGGGAGTAAGTGCATAATGACTCCTATTGTTGATTTAACAATTGACACTCTTATTTATGACATCAGTAATCACCTGAGGCTCTTGTCATGAGCTGCCAATGCTATGGATGCCCTTGAGTTCACCAACTCTGATCTTTTTTAGACAAGCTCATAGTCAAAGTGGAAGTTCTCTCCTCCCTTCAGAGAAAGTTACCTCCTTCTTTAATGGCCCATTCTTTCAACTGGGATCTCACTCACAGAGATCTTTCATTTAGGTTTTTTTTTTTTTGACAGTGTCTTGGCTTTCCATGCCTGAAATACTCTCATGGGGCTTTTTAGCCAGATCCGAATGCCTTCAGGGCTGATTCTGAGGCCAGAGTGCTGTTTAGGACATCCGCCATTCTATGAGTCTGCTGTGTATTCTGCTTCCCATGTTGGATCATTCTCTCCTTTTTAATTATATCAGATAGTATTAGCAGACACTAGTCTTGTTTATGTGATCCCTTTGACACTTAATCCTATCATTGTGATCAATTATGAACTAAAGCTGATCAATTTGGCTAGTGACATGGCATTGGTACATGTCACCTTGATGGGATTGAATTGGAATCCCCTAGCACGTTTCTAACTCTACCATTAGGGGTAAGTCCGATTGAGCATGTGCTGAACTGTACATCTCCTCCGTTTCTTATTCCCACTCATATTTAACAGGAATCACTTTTCAGTTAAATTTAAACACCTAAGAATAATTGTGTGTTAATTAAAGAGTTCAACCAATGGTATTAAGTAGAACAAAAAAAATACTAAGAGTAATAAAGTAGTAAGTTGTTCCTCGACAATCAGTACAAGGGTGGATAAAGTCATTGTTTCTCATAGTATCAGTTTCACTTCAACAGGTTTCCTTTAGGTGCTCAGTTAGTTGTCACTGATCAGGGAGAACATAAGATATTTGTCCCTTTGGGACTGGCTTATTTCACTCAGCATGATGTTTTCCAGATTCCTCCATTTTGTTGTAAATGACCAGATTTCAATGTTTTTTACTGCTGCATAGTATTCTGTAGAGTACATGTCCCATAATTTCTTTATCCAGTCTACCGGTGATGGACATTTAAATTGGTTCCAGGTCCTAGCTATTGTGAATTGAGCTTCAATAAAAATTGAGATGCAGACAGCTTGTTTACCAATTTAATTTCCTTTGGGTTAATTCCAAGGAGTGGGATGGCTGGGTTGTATGGTAGAGTTATATTCAGGTTTCTGAGCAATCTCGAAACTGACTTCCGTAATGGCTTTACCAGTTTGCATTCCACCAACAGTGGATTAGTGCCCCTTTTACCCCACATCCTCGCCAACATCTGTTGTTGGTAGATTTCTGTATGTGAGCCAATCTACCTGGGGTGAGGTGAAACCTCATTGTGGTTTGATTTGCATTTCCCTGATTGCTAGTGATCCTGAACATTTTTTCATGTGTCTGTTGGCTATTTGGATTTCCTCTTTTGAAAAATGTCTATTGAGGTCCTTGGCCCATTTCTTAAGTGGGTTGTTTGTTTTGTTGTTGTGGAGTTTCTTGATCTCTTTATAGATTCTGGTTATTAATCCTTTATCTGTTGCATCGTTTGCAAATATTTTTCCCATTCTGTCGGTTGCCTCTTCACTTTCCTGTTACTTTTGCAGTACAGAAACTTCTCAATTTGATGTAATCCCAATTGTTAATTTGGTTTTGACTGCCTGTGCCTCCAGGGTCTTTTCCAAGAAGTCTTTGCTGCTGTCTATATCTTGCAGGGTTTTTCCAATGTTCTCTAATAATTTGATTGTATCAGGTCATAGAATTGGATCTTTTATCCATGTTTGAGTGGATTTTTGTGTAATGTGTAAGGCAGGGGTCTTGCTTCATGCTTCTGCACGTGGAAATCCAGTTTTCCAAGCACCGTTTATTGAATAGACTGTCCTTGTTCCAGGAGCTGGTTTTAGATCCTTGATCAAATATAAGTTGGCTGTAGATGTTTGGATTCATTTCTGATGTTTCTATTCTGTTCTATTGTCTAATCCATCTGTTTCTGTACCAGTACCATGCTGTTTTAATTACAACTGCCCTGTAGTATGTCCTGAAATCTGGTATTGTGATGCCTCTGGCTTTGTTTTTGTTGTACAAGATTACTGTAGCTATTCAAAGTCTCCTGTGCTTCCATGTGAATTTCAGCATCATTTTTTCCAGATCTGAGAAGAATGTCTTTGGTATTTTGATTGGTATTGCATTGAATGTATAAATTGCTTTTGATGATATTGATTCTTCCAATCCATGAGCATGGAAGATTTTTCCAGTTTTTGGTATCCTCTTCTATTTCTTTCGTTAAGGTTTTGTAATTTTCATCATAGAGATCTTTTACGTCCTTGGATAAGTTTATTCCAAGGTATTTGATTGTTTTTGTAGCTTGTGAATGGAATTGATCTTAGAAGTTCTTTCTCAGCCATGGCATTGCCTGTGTATACAAAGGCTGTTGATTTTTGTGCATTGATTTTATATCCTGCTACTTTGCCAAACTCCTCTATGAGTTCCAATAGTCTCTTAGTAGAGTTCTTTGGATCCCCTAAATAAAGAATCATATCATCTGCAAAGAGGGATAGTTTGAGTTCTTCCTTCCCAATTTGTATCCCTTTAATTTCTTTTTCTTGTCTAATGGCCCTGGCTCAAAATTCCAGTAATAATTTGAATAGCAGTGGTGAGAGTGGGCATCCCTGTCTGGTACCAGATCTCAGAGGAAATGCTTCCAACTTTTCCCCATTCAATAGGATGTTGGGCGTGGGTTTTTCATAAATTGCTTTGATTGTATTGAGGAATGTTCATTCTATACCCAATTTGCTTAGAGTTTTCATCATGAAAAGGTGTTGATTATATCAAATGCTTTTCTGAGTCTATTGAGATAATCATATTGTTTTTCTTATGCAGTTTGTTAACGTGGTGTATCATATTGATTGATTTGCAAATGTTGAACCATCCCTGCATACCAGGGATAAATTCCATTTGGTCTGGGTGGATGATCTTTCTGACGTGTTGTTGCAATCTAATGGCCAGAATTTTATTGAGGATTTTTGCATCTATGTTGATCTGGGAAATTGTTTTGTAATTCTCTTTTGATGCTGTATCTTTTTCACGTTTAGGAATTAAGGTGAGCCTGGCTTCATAGAAATAATTTCAGAGGATTCCCTCTTTTTTACTTGTTCTGAATAGTTTGAGAAGAATTGGAGTTAGTTCTTCTTTAAATGTCTGGTAGAATTCAGCAGTGAATCCATCCAATCCTGGACTTTGCTGGGAGGGCCTTTAATACTGATTCAATTTCTGTCTCAGTTATGAGTGTTTAGATTTTCTGTGTCTTCATGGTTCAATTTAGGTAGGTTGTATGTGTCCAGGAATCTATCCATTTCTGATAGATTACCCTGTTTGCTGGCAAGTCCTTGTAGTAATTTCTGATGACTCTTTTTATTTCTGTGGTGTCTGTTGTTACATTCCCTTTTTCATCTCTGATTTTATTGATTTGGGTCTTTTATTTTTTTAGTTAGTTGGGCCAATGGGGTGTCAATTTTCGTTTATTAAAAAAAAACAGCTCTTCATTTTGCTGATCGTTTGTAATGTGTTTTGGGATTCAATTCTGTTGATTCCTTTTCTAATTTTAATTATTTCTCTTCTCCTACTAGTTTTGGGTCTGGTTTGCTGCAGTTTTTCTAGATCTTTGAGAAACATTGATAGCTCATCCACTTGGTGCCTTTCCAGTTTCTTGATGTAGGCTCCTATTGCTATAAAATTCCCTCTTAACACTGCTTTTGCTGTATCCCAGAAGTTTTGATATATTGTGTTGTTATCCTCATTTACTTCCAGAAAGTTTTTGATTTCTCTTTTGATTTCTTCTGTGACTCACTGTTCATTCAGGAGCATGTTGTTCAGTCTCCATTTGTTTGCATATGCTCTGGGGATTCCTGAGTTGCTAATTTCCAGCTTCATTCCACTGTGGTCTGAGAAGATGCATGGTATGATTTCAGTTATTTTGAGTTTGCTGAGACTTGCTTTATGGCCTAGTATGTGGTCAATTCTAGAGAAGGTTCCATTTACTGCTGAGAAAAATGTGTATTCTTCAAGTGTAGGATGAAAAGTTCTGTAGATATCTGTTAGATCCATTTGGGCAATAGTGTCGATTAAATCTGCTGTTTCCTTGTTGATCTTCTGTCAGGTTGATCTGTCTATTGCTGAAAGTGGAGTATTGAAGTCCCCCAGTACTATTGTATTGGAGTCTAAGTCTCCCTTTAAATTCCTTAATATATCTTTTAAATAACCCGGTGCCCTGTAATCAGGTGCATGTACATTTATAATAGTTACATCTTCTGTTGAATTGATCCCTTAATCATTATATAGTGACCCTCTTTATCTCTCTTAACAGTTTTTGTGTTAAAGTTTATTTTGTCTGATATTAATATGGTTATGCCAGCTCTTTTTTTGGTTTCTGTTGGCATGGAATATCTTTTTCCAACCTTTCACTTTCAGTCTGCATGCATCTTTGTTGGAAATACATGTTTCTTGTAAGCAGAAAATATATGGGTTTTGTTTTTTAATCCATTCAGCCAGTCTGTATCTTTTAACTGGAGAGTAGAGGCCATTACATTCAATGTGACTATGGATAAGTAGTGACTTTGCCCTGCAATTTTTCAAAGATATTTCTAATATGTGCTTTGAACTTCCTGTGATCTTTTATTGGAAGATTTTTTTTCCTTTACCTTCTGTCATATTGATGGCCTTGTTTCTGTGTGTAACACATCTTTAAGCATCTTTTGCAGGGCTGGACAAGTGGTGACAAATTCTTTCAATTTCTGTTTGCTATGAAATGTCTTTATTTTATCTTCATTCACAAATGAGAGCTTTGCAGGATATAATATTCTGGGCTGGCAGTTTTTTTCTCTTAGTACCTGGGCTATATCTTGCCATTCCCTCCTAGTCTGTAGGTTTCTGATGAGAAGTCAGCTGTGAGTCTAATTGGAGATCCTGTGAGAGTAATCTGACATTTCTCTCTTGAACATTTTAGAATCTTTTCTTTCTGCTTCACTGTGGTTAGTTTAATTACAATGTATCATGGTGAGGATCCTTTTGGGTCTTGTTTATTGGGGGTTCTATGTGCTTCTTGTACTTGGATGCTTTTTTCCTTCTCCAAACCCAAGAATTTTTCTGCTAGTATCTCACTAAAAAGGCCTTCTAATCCTTTCTCTCTCTCCATTCCTTCAGGAACTCCTAGAACCAAAATGTTGGGTTTTTTAATAGTACCCTGTAGACTCCCAACAATATTTTTTAGATTTCTAATTTCCTCTTCTTTTCTTTGGTTTAACTGTATTCCTTCCTGTGCTCTGTCTTCTAGGTCTGATATTTTCTCTTCTACCTCACTGATTCTGTTTCTAAGGCTCTCAAATGTGTTTTTCATTTGTTCTATTGAATTCTTCATTTCATTTTGATTTCTCTTCAGTACCTCAATTTCATGTTCTATTAAATTCCTCATTTCATTTTGATTCCTCCTTAAGATTTCATTTTCATGAGAGAGATTTTCTGTCCTGTCCTGAATGAATTTCTGTAGTTCATGCATTTGTTTTTCATTTTTTTGACAGGCAGTGTGGACAGTAAGTGAGAGAGAGAGTCAGGGAGAAAATTCTTCCTTTGCCATTGGTTCACCCTCCAATGGCCACTGTGGCCTGTGAGCTACGGCCAGCACACCACACTGATCTGGCAGGAGCCAGGTGCTTATTCTTGTCTCCCATGGGGTGCAGGGCCCAAGCACTTGGGCCATCCTCTACTGCACTCCCGGGCCACAGCAGAGAGCTGGACTGGAAGAAGGGCAACTGGGACAGAATCCAGCACCCCGACTGGGACTATAACCCAGTGTGCTGGCACTGCAGGCAGAGGATTAGCCTATTGAGCCACAGTGCTGGCCACTGCATTTGTTTTTGATAACTTCTAAATGTTCTCATCATAAATTTTTTAAATTCTGTATCTTCCATTTCTTCTATCTCATCATCTTCATATTCTTGTATTGAAGTGTCATGTTTTGGGAGCTTCATGATGTCTTCCTTTTTCTTATTTCCTTGGTTTTTGTGTTTGTTCTTTGGCATTGTGGATATATTCTTTGGTTTCTTCTTTTTTTTTCTTGCTGTGGTGGCTTTTTTCATTATACTATGTCTAGTTTAAGTGGACTATCTGCTTTTCATAAATCTCTAGAGGCTTGTGATAGGTGTGGCCAGAGAGCACTGTTCAGTTCTTCAGGCTTAAGGGTGTGCCAAAGGTGACACACCCAGGTTTGGTGTGGTAAATCTTCTCTCCCTCTTTTTTTTTTCTTTTTATTCAGAAGGGAAGTGATTCTGCTCAGCTGAGCTCTTCTCCTTGGTAGCAATCAGTGCCTGAGCACTAGCCCCTGTTGGTACAATATTCATCTGCTCTTTCCCAAGGACCACACAAAAGATCTGTGCAGTCCTCACTGTAAGCTCAGATTCCCCTGCAATGTCTTTCACCAGGTAGCCAGTGTGGTCCGTGCTTGTGGCATCTCCCACTAAGACTACTCAAGTCTCAGCCACACTGTGAGTTATACCACACACACACACAGGTTTTTTTCACTGTCCCAGCTCATAAGCTCCACACATTCACTAGGTCTTAGTCTCCTGTTATTAATCCCCACCAGGGTAAGGTTTTTTCTGTTTGGCTGATTGCTGGGTGCAGCCCCAAGCTGGCACAACTGTTACATATGTCCAACATGGTGCCTGCTCTATCGGCTCCTAGGCTTTTGTAAGGTGATTGGAGAGATAGAATCATGTCCGTACTGTCCCTTTTATTTTTTCTCTCCTCTAGTTAAGCTGGTGTTTTTTTTTTCCCCATGTGGCTTCAAGCCTTGTTCCCTTTAGGCTCTTCCTGCCACTTTTCTGCCAGTGTCTCAGGCTACTGGTTTTATCTCACCTCTCTTTCCAGTGCTGGTGCAGAGCCTCTCAACAGCTAGAGTCCCAAGCTGTGGGTACTTGTGCCCTCCACGTAGGTCCACTGTGTCCCTCTAATTACACAAGAGTTTCCTCTGGCCGGCGCCGTGGCTCAACAGGCTAATCCTCCGCCTTGCAGCGCCGGCACACCGGGTTCTAATCCCGGTCGGGGCTCCGGATTCTGTCCCGGTTGCCCCTCTTCCAGGCCAGCTCTCTGCTGTGGCCAGGGAGTGCAGTGGAGGATGGCCCAAGTGCTTGGGCCCTGCACCCCATGGGAGACCAGGAGAAGCACCTGGATCCTGCCATTGGAACAGCGTGGTGCACAGGCCGCAGTGCGCCAACCGCGGCGGCTATTGGAGGGTGAACCAATGGCAAAGGAAGACCTTTCTCTCTGTCTCTCTCTTTCACTGTCCACTCTGCCTGTCAAAAAAATAAAGAAAGAAATAAAATTAAAAAAAAGAGTTTCCTCTGTTGTTTTTTTCCTAATTCTTCCCTGAGACTACACTATCTTCACTTTTATTAATCTGCCTTCTCCTGGACTGTCAGTAAGCTCCCTTCTTATTATGCCATCTTGGCTCCTACTGATTTTTTAATATTGAACCATCCATGCATACCAGAGATAAATACCACTTGGTTGGGGTAAATGATTTTTCTGATGTGTTGTTGGACTTGTTTGGCTAGAGTTTTGTACAGAATTTTTGCATTTGTGTTCATGGCAAATTGGTCTGTAGTTCTCTTTCTCAGTTGCGTCTTTTTCAGGTTTAGGGATTAAGGTGATGTTGGCTTCATAGAAAGAACTTGGGAGAATTCCCTCCTTTTCAATTATTTTGAATAGCTTGAGAAGAATTGGAATTATTTCTTTAAATGTCTGGTAGAATTCAGCAGTAAAGCCATCCAGTCCTAGGTTTTTCTTTTTTTGGAGAGCCTTTATTAATGATTCAATTTCTGTCTTCGTTATGGGTCTGATTAGGTTTTCTGTGTGTTCATGGCTCAATTTCGGTTGGTTGCATATGTCTAGGAATCTATCCATTTCTTCTAGGCTTCCTAGTTTGTTGGCATACAGCTCTTTGTAGTAATTTCTTAAGATTCCTTTTATTTCTATGGTGTCTGTTACATTCCCTCTTTCATGTCTAATTTTATTAATTAGGGTCTTCTTTTTTTTGCTAGTGCAGCCAATGATGTATCAGTTTTATTTTTTCAAAAAACCATCTCTTCATTTTGCTGATATTTTGTATTTTTGTTTCAACTTTGTTAATTTCTTCTCTAATTTTAATTATTTCTTTCTCCTACTGGTTTTGGGTTTGGTTTGCTGTGGGTTTTTTTTTTTTAATCCTTGAGATGCATTGATAGCTCATTTATTTTTTGTCTTCCCAATTTCTTTATGTAGGCACCATTTGCAATGCCACAATGCTGGCCCCGGAAATGGAATTTTGAAATCCATGTATACAAAAAATTTTTGAATTTCGTATGAAATATTTATGCTATTAAAATTATAAATGGATTTCAAAACACATCTTTAATTCCATTCTTCCATGAATTATCCAAAGTACAATCATATATATGTATTCTATTTTTTGCCATAATTTCAATATTGCATGCTGATCAGTGATTATAACATGCACAAAATTTGTTTTGAGGAACAACAGATTTTTTTCTTAGTACTTGAAGGTTAACTAGTAGAATCTTATTTTATAAAACTTTTTACCATGTTTGATCTGTTCATTCACAGTAAGAACATTCCACATTTATCTGTCATAGTATTGTTTTTGTAATATCAACTTGTTTTCATCAGATTAGTTCTTGTGAATATGAGACTGCTGTGAAAGTATATAAAAAATCACAGCTATTTTATCTTATTTGTGGACTGTAACTTTATGAATAAGGTATCACTCTTTTATTAAAGATTTATTTTATTTGTTTGAAAGACAGAGTTACAGAGAGAGGTAGAGACATAGAGAGAGGTCTTCCATCTGCTGGTTCACTCCCTAGATGGCTGCAACTGCTGGAGCTGAGCTGATCCAAAGCTAGGAGGCAGGAACTTCTTCTGGGTCTCCCACATGGGCACAGGGGCCCAAGCACTTGGGCCATCTTCTACTGCTTTCCCAGGCCACAGCAGAGAGCTGGATCAGAAGAGGAGCAGCCAAAACTAGAATTGGCAACCATATGGGATGCCAGCACTTCAGGCCAGGGCTTTAAACTGCTGCACCACAGTGCCAGCCCCAGGTATCACTCTTTATACCTTTTGTCTCAGTTGAATTGAATTACATTTTATTTGAGATTTATAGCAATATAGTAACATTTTTCTTTTTGTAGTGATCAGCTGACATAATGAATGACACAGTACTATTTGTACCAGGAAGTTCATGACTAACCAACCACTTCAGAGGGAACAAATGGTCATTGACATGCTCCACTCTGGGAAGGCATCTGTTCCACAGAGATTTGGGAAAAACTAGCCAAAATGTGCTAGACAACTCCTGATGTCATCTTTGTATTTGGTTTTAGAACCCATTTTGGCGGTGGCAAGACAATGGTCTTTGGTATGATTTATGATTCCTTGGATTATGTTAAAAAATGAAATCAAACATTGACTTGCAAGACGTAGCCTGTATGAGAAGAAAAAGACTCAACACAACAGCAACAGGAGTGTTACAACACATTGAAGAAGTTCAGGGGAACTGCCAAATCCAATGTTAGTGCTGGCAAAAAGCTGAAGGAGTAAAGATTTTGTATTGACTTTATGGTGATTTTGTGAATTTTTCATAAGAATTAATAAACTGTACAACTTTAAAAAATAAATGTATGGAGTGAACTGTGGGATACTAGTGCTTTACTCAGTTAAATGATGCAGGAGAAACTACAAAGAAGAAATGATGACAGTCTACAGTGACTACTTTGTGCTGCAAATACTTGAGTGTGGGGCAATTATTAGCTCAATCTCAGGCACAGCCATGTTCTAGCTTTTCCTTTTCCTGCACTGTTTATTCTAGCAAATTGCACTTGGATGATGAAGTCCAACCAGTGGTTGGAATACTTTTTTTCTGTAACCCAATCATCCCCTCACAGCAGCAGTGCTTTAAAGAAAGTTTTCCAGGTTCTCTGCCGAGCATACCTTGAAGGATCTCATCAAATAATAAAACTTTTATACATTTCTTGTCAAAGTTGAGTCACTGATACCATTATTCTCATAAAAATATTACTAATCTTATCTTTGAATTTTATTTTGTATTTCTTCTTTTGGCACCACACTTTTTATTTGAATCTTCAAAGAATATAAAGACATGATGACATCTGATGCCAAACCATGCCAGTGATAATAAAGGAACAGCAAAACAATTAACAACAAAAAGAAAATTATTTAAAAAACAAATATTTCACATTTTGCAGTAGCGCTCTGACAGCATTGGCAAGTATTTCTGGCCAACTTCTTCAAAAATGAGGGATTTGAACAACTCCCTGATCTGAGCAAAGGTACTACCACATTTGCCCCTGAGAGTTTACATTCTGAGTCACTACATGTCACACTGCTCCACTCAGCAGACTTTGTAAACTTGATCTTCATAAGTAACTGTATTGTGCATGATTACAATGAGAACAGACTAAAAACACAACAGATAATGGCAGAAAAGTAAACAAAGCATCCTGTTAGGCATCAGGAGATCACTGCTGGCCAGGTCCTTCATGTTATCAGCTTCAAGAAAAACTCTGATATTCATTTCTCAGCAAACCCAATATTCAGAAGCTTACCCAGCAGGCTCATGTCAAAGGTTTTAGAGATAGTCTTTCCCCTTTTTGCCCTATTATTTTTATTTTTATTTTTTGGTAAATATTTCAGACAAACCATGAAATCAAACTCTGCTTTATATAAAAACTGAATTTTTTTAGACTTTTATTTAATGAATATAAATTTCCAAAGTACAGCTTATGGATTACAATGGCTCCCCCATCCATAACTTCCCTCCCACCCGCAACCCTCCCCTTTCCCACTCCCTCTCCCCTTCCATTCACATCAAGATTCATTTTCAATTCTCTTTATATACAGAAAATCAGTTTAGTATATATTAAGTAAAGATTTCAACAATTTGCCCCCACATAGCAACACAAAGTGAAACATACTGTTGGAGTACTAGTTATAGCATTAAATCAAAATGTACAGCACATTAAGGACAGAGATCCTACATGATTTTTTTAAAAAAAATTGATTAATTTTCTATGCAATTTCCAATTTAACACCAAGTTTTTTATTTCATTTTCAATTATCTTTATATAAAGAAGATTGGTTCAGTATATACTAAGTAAAGATTTCATCAGTTTGCACGCACACAGAAACACAAGGTGTAATAATACTGTTTCAGTACTAGTTATAGCATTACTTCACATTGGACAACACATTAAGGACAGATCCCATATGAGACGTAAGTACACAGTGACTCCTGTTGTTGATTTAACAATTTGACACTCTTGTTTATGGCGTCAGTAATCTCCCTAGACTCTAGTCATGAGTTGCCAAGGCTATGGAAGCCTTTAGGGTTAGCTGACATCAATCTTATTTCAACAGGGTCATAGTCAAAGTGGAAGTTCTCTCCTCCCTTCAGAGAAAGGTACCTCCTTCTTTGATGGCCCTGTTCTTTCCACTGGGATCTCACTCATAGAGATCTTTCATTTAGGTCTTTTTTTTTTCAAAGTGTCTTGGCTTTCCATGCCTAAAATACTCTCATGGGCTCTTGAGCCAGATCCAAATGCCTTAAGGGCTGATTCTGAGGCCAGAGTGCTATTTAGGACATCTGCCATTCTATGAGTCTGCTGTGTCTCCCACTAAAACTGAATATTTTTAATAGTTAAATATGTATCTTTAAATTTCTGTTTATAAAGACATATAGTAACAGTACTACAGAAGATTGGATTTAGTCCCTCCACCCACACAAAGATATATTAAGGCAAAGACTCCAGGAAAGGCATGTCCATCCTGAATGTGGGCTGGAGATCGAGGTGAACACATCTGCTCCTCATGGGGTCAACAGAAGGGTTTCTCCCACACATTCACTTAGCCTCCTGCTTCCCAAAGAAGACTTTTTCAGCCATGTTGATGAACAGACCTGTGTCCACCATGCCTGGGATCATTTTGATAGCCATGTTCACTTGTTATGTTTGTGTACACAAACTTCCAGTCCAGGATAAAGTTTCTATTATCTGTCACCATAGGACCTGCCTGTGGACAGCTATTCTTAGTTGAACCCCACCCCAAACTTCTAGGTCACTGCTAGCCTCACATTTATAAATTGTCGAGGTTTAAAGTTATTTTACAGCCATATGCAATTCTAGAAATTACATGTCTGATAAGATTATTACATATAGCAATAAACATGTACTATTACAGAACAGTGATATAAACTTGTAGACAAATACATATGAAGGTGTTAAATCTCCCATCTAAGACTACAAAAGTTATCAGTCATTAATTTACATTAAAATATTTATGCACACAAAATCAGAACATTTACAAGTAAAAATTTCTGTTTTATAATAATTTGAGAAATATAGCACATCTACAACCACTGTCTAATCAAAATTTTATTTTCATTGACTCAATATTTGTTATTTACAGATTTAAAATAACATTTGATGGCAAAATGTTTATTCTGTGCAAAATAAATTGGTACAATACAGTTCTGGCTCAGAAGCTGACAGAAAAATCAATCAGATTGATGATAGAACAGCCTGGTAAGTGTTGTCAAAAAGATCTGCCCAGGGAATCACTGGTACAATGGAGAGAACAAAGGGGTCAATCCACTGAACTCTGGGCAAGGAATCCCTGGTTACATCCTAGCTCAAGGAAGTCACCAAACCATGTTTTAACTGAGTTCATCTGTACACATTGGAACAATTAAATATCGCTCATCATACAATGTCCTTGGGAAAAGCATTCATATCCGCTTCACACTCACTCTGCACCAGGTACTGTATTAAGGGTTCAGAGAAACAAAGCACATCCCATAGGGTTCCAGTATGGTTTGAGGGTAAAAGGGCTGAGGATTGTTGGATGTATCATCACTTAGCACTGACCTCTCTATCAATACATAATTTCCAAAAAGGATCAAAGATTTTAAAAGTTCCTCAGATGCATTTCAGAAGGTGAAACATCCAAAGTTTTGCTATCTTTTGTCATGGATGTTTGGAATGAGATCAGTGTGCATCAGAATTACCTGTGATGCTAAGAAGTGCACATGCACTGCCTCACCCAATGCTTACTGCTTTAGAAACCTCTAGGAGCCTGGCAGTTCTGAAGTAACTCCCTAGTCAAACTCTTTCATTTCAAAGACTGCTAACAAAAACTTGGATGATTCTTAGCAGGAACACACACATTGCCATACCACTTGTATTTTTTTTTACCACAAAACAATAAGTGTCACAAACCTTTTTAAAGTTCTCATTAAAAAGACTTCTAATCAAAACACAAGAGCAACAACAAATGGCCCACAGCAGTGCTGACTTCAGCTGACACTATGCATAATCTGTGTGCATGCATACATGTGTATCTTCTTCCAGGGAAACAAGAGTTGGGCAAGCAAATAAAGGTTATGAATCCTTGACAATATTTTCAATATTAAACAACTAGTTTTTAAAAGAAAATCCGAACACTGTTACAAATGGGGTAAATTGATACAGCTGGTTGCCTGAACAGACATTTCCAAAGGGTTAGATCACAACCATGTTTTCACTTATTACACCTGTAACATGGGCACATTTCTCATCTGGGTCAGTTGCAGCACCTCAGTAAAATGGAAGTAACAGGACTTCATTCCCAGCTAGTATTGCATGAAAGAAATCAGAAACTTATAAGTAACACAAAAACATTATCTACTTAAAATCTAGTACAAGTGCAGTCTCAAAACCCCTTCATTCATATGTAAGTTTTACATTACATCTGGAAGAATTACTTAATATTAAAAACTTAATTCTTTTGAATAAACAAGCACAATGCAGTGCTGTTTTTAAGGATTCATGATACAAATATTGTGTTACCTTAGGCACCTTGCATATAAATTAGGGAAAACAATCTTACCAGAAAATGATTTGACAGTAACATCTGTTGACTCTCTTCAGTCTCAGGATATATGGTTCACCCTGAAGTTACACAAATCTAGTTTTTTTCCCTACTCTGCAAGGTTAGAAAAAGCAGGAAGAGAAAACAGGTGTGTTTCAAGCATTTCCTATCAAACAGAAATATTATAAGTTTATGGACAGGTTGGGTGGGGAAAGCTGATAAAAAGCTCCAATGGGAAGTGTTGAAGGAAAAAAAGTTAGTTCATCCGTCTTGGAGTCAGTACTTGTTCCTAATGTGGAAGAAAATACAGAGGGGAAATAATCTATTGGTATAGATTCTGTGACATACAAAGCATGAGGATGAAGGCAGGTGTGGCCTGCATGTCTAAGATCAAAACCTGCTGCACCTTTCCAGACAAGAGACAATCCTAATGAAGAGGGCAGAGATGTATAAGGAATACCTGTAACACAATCTCGGGTCTTTGAAGATGAAATAAAAACCAGCAGCCAGGAAATGGGGCCAGCCCAGCATTGTGGTATAGTGGGTAAAGCCCCTGCAGTGCCAGCATTCCATATGGGCCCCAGTTCAAGACCCAGCTGCTCCACTTCTGATCCAGCTCTCTGCTATGGCCTGGGAAAGCATAGAAGATGGCCCAGGTCCTTGGGCTGCTACACCCATGTGGGAGACCTGGAAGAAGCTCCTGACTCCTGGCTTCATGTTGGTGAAGCTCAGGCTGTTGTGCCAAACTGGGGAGTGAATCAGCAGATGGAAGACCTCTCTCTCTCTCTCTCTCTGCCTCTCCTTCTCTCTGTGTGTAACTCTTTCAAACAATATAAATAAATCTTTAAAAAAAAAAAAAAACCTTGGCATTCAGGAACTAACAAAAAGTCCCCATACCTACCCAGGACAGCAACCACTGCCGATCTCAGGCGTTCTGTTCTGTGGCAAGGCTGCACAAATCAGCACGCGGGCGAGGGTCCCCGCTTCTTTTCTCAAGGCTTCCTTAGCGCCTGAGAAATCCATGCGATGGGAGGCCCAGTAGAGGCTCCCGGAGCCCAGCAGTCCCTCCTCGCTGCCCTTGGCTCAGAGCTTGGATCACAGCCACAGTGTCTGCTAGGCTTTATGACGCTCCAAGGCCTCGGTTGGGTCACTTCCAGCCCAGGCGTACCAGGGGCCACACCGTCCGAACCCTGGCCCACACTCAGGGGCCCAGATGGACCAAGTCACTCCCATGAGCCAATGGTGTACTCACCCGCCCTTCTCCGGGGCGACACTGAGCCGGGAAGAGGAACGTTGGCCTCTTCCCTGTTACAGGGGCAGCGATGGCACCAGGGTCAGAGACGCTGACAGTTAACAGGCCTCCGTCCCTGTGACTCCGGTGGCACTCCGGGGCAGTCCTCCTCTCCAGTATCTTCCCTGCACCTGCCTACTACAAGAGTGGGGCCTCGCTGCTTGCTGCTTCCCAGTCATGGACCCTGTCTGAAGGCCGCTTTGGCACCAAGTCCTGAGGTAAAGTTAGAAGACAGTGGGGCGAGCCTGACGCGGAGCCCAGGCAGAGGCTGAACCCGCACCTTTTTTTTGTGCTATGGGGGCGGCCATGGCAGTGCTGGGTGCTGCACAGTAGGCCGGGCCACTCTCCTCACCACCTGGAGCCTGGGGGAGTGAGGGGCGCCCTCACCGGCAGTGACTGTGTCCTCCTCAGATGCCACCATTCCCTATGCCAGCCCCTCTCGCGTAGCCATTTTTTTTTTCTCCGAGGAGACTGTTCGGCTGGGCCGGGCTTCCCTCCTGCTTCTCCACTTTCTCCTTTTGAGCCTCTCCATATTCGCTCTTTCAGTTGCTCCCCAGCTTCTTGCCCCACCAGTTCTTCCTGGCCCAACAGCCACATTGTCTGAAGGGGAGCTTGAAGATAAAGTGTTTGTAACTTCTAATTAGAAGTCTTACAAAAAAAAGTCACTGTAAGTTAAACCAATGATTATTTGTTGTCCTTGTCATTGGTAGCCTTTTTTAGATCATTAGCAAATGTATAATATTATATTATTGATTGTTTTCTATTAGTGTGCATTTTGAATGAACAATAATCGTTTAAACACATTAGACCCAGTAAGAGGGAATAGTTAAGGATAAATAACTTCTGGCACCTTCAATGATAACAAGAAGTAAGAGACATGAAATAAGCCTTCAGCACTCTCTGCTGGTGGGTCCTGGCCCCGCAGCCTGGGAGGAAGTGGGAATACAGACAAGATTTAGTTGCTCCTGTTTCACTCTCAGCTGTGGAGACAAAAGCATATCTGAGGTGTTTCACTCTCCTCACTTTTCTTCTTGTCACCGGTATATTTGCTCAAACCCTGCAGAAGGGAAAGATTTGTCTCCCAGGGACATGCTGCTGTATGGTTTAACCCTCAGTGACCTGGATCAACACCCAGAGAGGCTGCCTGACTCAGGGAAAGATCGTGGCAGGCTATGCCAGTCACTTCATTGTGATCGCTGATTTCAGGAAAGATTCAGAGTGTCAGGGATTAGTGGCATAAGGGAATCCCCATTGAGGTCATCCCAATAATTCCATGGTCTACTTTCTTACCTTAACAAAATTTGATCCTGATTGGAATTTAAGGTCAAGAATATAGGGCATAGGCACATAATGTGATTTATATGAGAATATGTTATTTTCAAATAAAAATTCTTATGATGTTAGAAACTTAAAAATATTTTTGTGGGGCTGTCGTTGTGACATAGTGGATAAAGCTACTACCTGAAATGCCAGAATCGCATATGGGCACTGGTTCATGTCCCAGCTATTATGCTTCCAATACAGCCCCCTGTTACTGACCTGGGAAAAGCAACAGAAAATGGCTCATTTGGCCATGACCCACCCATGTGGGAGACCTAGATGAAGCTCTTAGCTCTTGACTTCAGCCTGGCCTAGTGCTGGCCATAGTGTCTATCTAGGGAGTTAACCAGCAAATGGAAGAACTACCGCTTTGTCTCTCCCTCACTCTCTAACTTTCAAAACAAATAAATCTTTAAATATATATATATATATGTGTGTGTGTGTGCCTATACATATATATATATATATATATATAAGCCTCATTTTCATATCTAAAATGCAAATATCAGAACTTGGAATTATGGTTGAATTGTTTAAAACATTAATTTCTTCATCACAAGATCACTGTCTTTGTTTTACAAAGTCAGTAACTCTTCTTACTCTTTGGTCTCTTTTTTAACTACATCTTTGATCCTCACCAAAATGTAGTACACTGACATAATTCCAGATTGTTTGAGATGTTTCTGTGTACTCTTTGCCCATTATGATCATTTTCTTCATCTTTACATCAGATTACCTTGGCATATACTAGCCTTTTGCTCTTTAGAACTAAAATTAAAGTTTCTGTTTAATCCCACACAATGTGCTCATGAGATTTTTTTCCTAATTACCTCTGGTTATTAGAGTGTAGGTGTCCAGTTAATAGAGGAACGTTAGGAAGAAAGATCATTCCTAAGTGTTAGAATGAGCAGCACAATTACAACTCTAATGGGAAGTTAACAGTCATTGATGAAGTTCCAGCAGAGTAATCTGATTTGGCTTCACATACTTTTTTCTTTTTTCCATTTTAATTAATTAATTTTTAAAGATTTATTTATTTACTTAACAGGTAGAGTTACAGACAGTGAGAGGGAGAGACACAGAGAGAGTTCTTCCATCCACTGGTTAATTCAATGGCAGGAGTTGGGCTGATCAGAAGCCAGGAACCAGGAGCTTCTTCCTGGTCTTTCACACAGGTACAGGGGCATAAGCACTTGGACCATCTGTTGCTTTCCCAGGACATAGCAGAGAGCTGGATTAGAAGAGGAGCAACTGGGACTAGAACTGCCGTCCATATGGGATGCCAGCACTGCAAGTGGAGAATTAACCTACTGCACCACAGTGCCAGTCCCTTTTAATTTATTTTTTTAAGGTAAACAGAATTCATATATACAAATTTGGGCATGCAGGGATACTTCCTACCCATGCTGTCACCCTTCCTCCTCCTTCCTTATGCTATAATTTTCATAATCTATTAAACTCATAAGATTAACCCTAAACTAAGTAAAGAATTCAACAAAGAGTAAGCAGGAAATAGCACTGTTCCTCAAAAGCAGAGACGAGGCTATAAACAAATATTGAATCTCAAAATGTCATTTTTGCTCATATAAAAACTTTTTGTGTATACTATTAGTTACCATAGATCAGGGAAATAATATGGTATTTGTCTTTCTGAGACTGGCATATATCTCTAAATATAATGGTTTTAAGTTGCATCCATTTTATTGTAAAATACAGGATTTCTTTTTTCCAGCTGAATAGTATTCCATAGTGTGTGTGTATCACATTTCCTATATCCAGTCATTGGTTGATGGACATCTGTCTTCCACAACGTCTGTACTAGTTTACAACCCCAACAATAGTGGTTAGGGTACCCTTTTCCACACATCCTCATCAGCATTAATTTTTTTATTGATTTCTGTGTGGGGTGAGGTGAAACCTCATTTTGGTATTTATTTGCATTTTCCTGATGGCAAGTGATCCTGAGTATTTTTTCATGTGCTGACCATTTGAATTTCCTCATGTGAAAAACATCTGTTCAAGTTCTTTGCCTGTTTCTTAAGCATATAAATCTGATTTGAATTGCAGTTATTTTATTTCCTCTATGAAAACTTATCTTATAAGGAAATCAAATGCTCTATAGACCTATTTACCTTACTTTTGTTGCAATTACTATTTCTGAGTTGCTGTAGATATATTCCAGGCAATATATGAGTGCAGTAATAATGCAACATATGAAGTAATTTATCTTTTAAAAAACACAGGTTTCATGAAATTTTACAGCCCTGCAACTTTTGCATTTTAATCTGTTGCCAAAAGACCTGTGTGTGTGTGGGGGGGGGGGTGTGGATGGGTGGGGATATCTGTTTCTCTCAGAGGTTTTTAAGAGCACAGCAAGTGAATATTAGAAAGTATACACTTGGGGCCAGTGCCATGGCTCACTAGGATAATCCTCTGCCTGCGGCGCTGGCATTCCATATGGGTGCCAGGTTCTAGTACCGGTTGTTCCTCTTCCAGTCCAGCTCTCTGCTGTGGCCTGGGAAGGCAGTGGAGGATGGCCCAAGTGTGTAGGAGACAAGGAGGAAGCACCTGGATCCTGGCTTCAGATCGGTGTAGTTCCGGCTGTGGCAGCCATTTGAGGAGTGAACCAATGGAAGGAAGATCTTTTTCTCTAACTCTATCTGTTAAAAAAAAAGTATACACTTAATACAATCCTCAGTTTTTATTGCTCCTTTATATTTTCAGTATTTAAAGTTAATGAGGTTATCTTGACTCTGGCAATTTTCAAGGTCTATTAAGGATCATTTTTCTATAGTTCACTGTAAAAAGTATTTGGTTTAAGAGTTCCAGCATTGTGGGTGACTCTTATACAGCAGCATTTTCCCAAGGTTTAAAAAAATAGATTTTATAAAAGGGATTCTTTTTAATGTCTCAGTACATTATTTTTGTTACTAACAGAAACAAGTTATACTTTTTCCTCCCTAAAATTCACTCTGATGAAAGAAATAGTTATTTTAACTCCTAACAAATGCTACATGCTCAAGACTACAGGAATTATCAGTAGGCATTTTTTATTCTCAATCTGATTTTTTGTCTGTAAAACATGTCAATTAAGCTTTTTTTTTTTTTTGACAGGCAGAGTGGACAGTGAGAGAGAGAGTCAGAGAGAATGGTCTTCCTTCTCCATTGGTTCACCCCCCAATGGCCGCTGCAGTTCAAAGCACTGCGCTGATCCAAAGCCAGGAGCCAGGTGCTTCTCCTGGTCTCCCATGCGGGTGCAGGGCCCAAGCACTTGGGCCATCATCCACTGCACTCCCAGGCCACAGCAGAGAGCTGGACTGGAAGAGGAGCAACCGGGACAGAGTCCAGTGCCCCAACCAGGACTAGAATCTGGGGTGCGGGTGCCACAGGGTGAAGATTAGCCTTGTGAGCCATGGTGCCGGCCCTTTTTTTTTTCTTTTAAGAAATTTTTAAAATTTGACAGGTAGAGTTATAGACAGTGAGAGAGACAGAGAGAAAAGTCTTCCTTCCATTGGTTCACTCCCTAAATGGTTGCCACAGCTGGTGGGCTGCAGCAATCTGAAACCAGGAGCCAGGTGCTTCCTCCTGGTCTCCTAAACACTTGGGCCATCCTCCACTACACTCCTGGGCCACAGCTGGACTGGAAGAGGAGCAACGGGGACAGAATCCAGTGCCCCATCTAGAACCCGGTGTGCTGGCACTGCAGGCAGAGGATTAGCCTACTGAGCCGCGGTGCCAGCCAATTAAGCTTTTAAAGACTCAGGGAGGGCAGCTGATGATTTTCTTTCTCCATGAATTCTGAGGCCGCTCTTCTGGCTTCATAGCTTCACTGTGATCTTTCTCCTCTTCTTTGGGATCTTCCATTTTCTCTTCCTCCTCACTAAGAGGCTGAGGCATAAGCTGATTACCTACAAGGATGTGCCTGTTAATTCTGTTTCACTCTCTTTCTTTTCCTTTTGGGTGGAACCTTTTGGGAAAACCTTTGGCCTGCATTTCATTGTTTATGAAATTTCTAAGTGGGATGTGAATATAAATACAAGCCAAATCCTGCAGGTTCCTGACAGCACAGGGGGGAGTCCCACAGAAGCAGGCTTGCCATAACCATTCTTACTTGGCTGCACAAGTGGAGCAAATGAAACAGCAAGGATATTTTTACTTTCCCAAGTGTTTTGTCCCGGTCACATAATCTGTGTTAACTGATCTTCTATAGGCATGACTAGCATGCCTCCCACATTCAGTAAAATTTTCACATAGTTTTCATGGCCTTTTTGGACCCTAGCACCACAGTAAATTCGATCATACTGATAACTGTAGGACATTTCTAGAGGTGATTACCAACTACTAATGCAGGTTCACAGAACTCAAATTTATCAAAGCTATTATTTTTGACAAAGCTCTCCAGTTTTTCCTTGGCATATTCCACTACATCTGAATGAAGCTCAATCCCATGATTTATTCTAAAAGGACCTGTGGCACAGCAGTTCAGCCCAGCTCACTGTAGCAATGTGCAGGGCCAGGCTCTTAATAATTGGTGAGCTTCCTGGAAGCCAGCTGCTGCCACAATACTGCCAACTTTTAAAAATGTATTATTTTAAAATTGTGTTCACTGGGGCTGGCATTTGGCATAGCAGATAAAGATGCTGCCTGCAGTGCTGGCTTTCCATATGGGCTCCAGTTCATGTCCTGGCTGGTCCACTTCTGATCCAGCTGTCGGCTGTGGCCTGGGAAAGCAGTCAAAGATTGCTCAAGTGCTTGGGCCCCTGCACTAGTGCAGGAGACATGGAAGAAGCTCCTGACTCCTGGCTTTGGATTGGCACAGCTGCAGCAGCTGCAGCCATTTGGGGAATGAACCAGCAGATGGAAGACCTCTCTTTCTTGCCTCTGCCTTTCAAATAAAATAAATCTTTTCAAAAAACTATTCATGCCAGTGCCATGGCTCACTAGGCTAATACTCTGCCTGCGGTGCCAGAACCCTGGGTTCTAGTCCTGGTTGGGGGCTGGATTCTGTCCTGGTTGCTCCTCTTCCAGTCCAGCTCTCTGCTGTGGCCCAGGAAGGCAGTGGAGTATGACCCAAGTGCTTGGGCCCTGCACCCGCATGGGAGACCAGGAGGAAGCACCTGACTCCTGGCTTTGGATCGCTGCAGCATGCCGGCCATAGCAGCCATTTGGGGGTGAACCAACAGAAGGAAGACCTTTCTCTCTGTCTCTCTCTCTCACTGTCTAACTCTGCCTGTCAAAAAAAAGTATTCATTTATTTTTTTTTTGAAAGGGCAGAATTGTAGAGATGGAGGTAGGGAGAGAGGGAGAGGGAGAGAGGGAGAGAGGGAGAGAGGGAGAGAGGGAGAGAGAGGGAGAGAGGGAGAGAGGGAGAGAGGGAGAGAGGGAGAGAGAGGGAGAGAGAGAGAGAGAGAGGGAGAGAGAGGGAGAGAGAAGAGAATGAATCTTCTTTTTAGTTCCATTCCCAAGTGCCATAAATAGCTTCAGCTGGGCCAGGCCAAAGCCAGGAGGCAGAAACTCAATCCAGGTCTCCTGTGTCTGTGGGGGGAACCCATCTAGTTGAGCCACTATCTGCTTCCTCACAAGTGAATTATCAGGAAGGCGGATTGCTATGTACACTCTAAGTGTCAGATTAACCTGATGTGCTATGATTACAATTATTTTGTGGATAAAAATAAGTGATAACAAAATGAGCCAGGCATTACTAGCAAGAATTGAATGTGTATAATTAACAGGCAAGTATTAGTATGTCCCCAATAGGTATTTATTTAAATTATAATACCTTTTCTTAATTTCTCTAGCTTTCTGACTGCCATCTATTTATTAATTGAAAGGGAAAATTTTAAGAAATGTCTTGAAAATTGCTTTCTCTACATGTTTGCTTATTGTAGGAAAAAAACTACAATAGTGAAGTCATATTGAAGTAAAAATAATACTGTTGTTTTGATTAAATTAATTATAATCAGCTGTCTCTCTTTTTTTAATTTTTTATTTCATAAATGTGGATTTACAAAGTGCAACTTTTGTATTGTTGTGGCTTCCCCCCCAACCTCCCTCCCTCCCGTGGCCCTCCCCTCTCCCACTCCCATCCCACCCTTTATCGAGTTTCATTTTCAATTACCTTCATATACTGAAGATCAACTTAGTATATACTAAGCAAGGATTTCAACAGGCTGCATTCACACAACCGCACAAGGTATAGGGTATTGTTCGATTAGTAGTGTTTTAAAGTTTCATAGTAAAACACATTAAGGACAGAGATCCTGTGTGGGGAGCATGTACCCAGTGACTCCCGTTGTTGATTTAACAATTGGCACTCTTATTTGTGATGTCAGAAATCACCCAAGACTCTTGCTATGAGCTGTCTAGGCTATGGAAGTCCCTTGAGTTCACTGACTCTGAACTTTTTTAGTCAAGGCCGTGTCACAGTGGAGGTTCCTTCCTCCCTTCAGAGAAAGGCGCCTCTCTCCTTGATGGCTGTTTCTTCTGCTGGGGTCTTGTTAACCAGGGTCTTTCATTTAGATTGTTTTTTGCCATCGTGTCATGGCTTTCCATGCCTGTGAGACTCTCATGGACCTTTTAGCCAGATCCGAATGTCCCAAGGGTTGATTCTGAGACAGGAGTGCTGTTTTGGGCATTTGCCATTCTATGAGTCTGCTGTGTGTCCTGCTTCCCCAGCTGTCTCTTTTAATAGAAAAGAGGAAAAACAAGCATTGTTTTAGACTCTAAAAATATTATAGTGTACAATATATCTATATGATTTGGTAAATCTTTCACAGTTATGCTCCTGAAGTAATGCTAGGATTGTGTTGAAGCTGAGGGGGACAGACACTGGGAAGTCTTTTCCCTAATACCAGAGGGGCTTCATGCATCATTTGTGGGAGACTAAATTACCATAATGGACAACCTGGGTAAGAGATAAGGAGGGCGATTGATAATGATTATAAATAAATAACTAAATAAAATATTGTTTCCATTCAGTTAAGAATAAACCTGATTGAGTATAATAGATAATTGAACTCATGGGCTTTTCTAAATCATTTGTATTTTTCTAACAAGCTCCCCAAATTATATGATCTGGGGATAATACAGTAGTCTGAGAGTGTAACATTAACATGATCATGATCATGTGGCTTATAGTCTCCATACTCTTATCTCATGGCTACATATATGACCAACACACTGTGTTCTAGGAAGGAATAAAGAAAATGATTTTGCAGGTAAAACTTCCTCCTTTATAATCAACATTCCAACAAAAGTATCTCAATGACTTCCACTTTCATCTTAGTTATCAAGAAAATACATCACAACAGATATTTTTGCTCATGTGTTGTGAATTACAGTAGCAGCTATTAAGCAAGATAAGCTAACAGATTTTATGCAAGTCTTGTTGATACACATGAAAAAATATAAGAAAATGTTCAAAGTTAGCTCTTTGTTCTTTATTCAAAAATAAAATTAAGAAAGCAAAAATGAATTGAAAATAACAATACAATTTTAATACATTTGAAGGTATTACATGGAAAATTAACATTAAAAGCATAGGGCCTAAAAATCTGATTATGGATGGAAAATAAATTATTCAGAAACAGACAAACTGAAACAAAGCAGAAGATCAAAATAAACATTGAAAATAAAAATGATTATCCTATAGTGTGCATATTTTTAGGTAAAAATCATTTTCCTGGCTGGCGCCATGGCTCAACAGGCTAATCCTCCACCTAGTGGCGCTGGCACACTGGATTCTAGTCCCATTTGGGGCGCCGGATTCTGTCCCGGTTTCCCCTCTTCCAGGCCAGCTCTCTGCTATGGCCCGGGAGTGCAGTGGACGATGGCCCAAGTCCTTGGGCCCTGTACCCCATGGGAGACCAGGAGAAGCACCTGGCTCCTGGCTTCAGATCAGCATGGTGCACTGGCTGCTGCGTGCTGGCTGCAGTGGCCATTGGAGGGTGAACCAACAGCAAAGGAAGACCTTTCTCTTTGTCTCTCTCTCTCACTGTCCACTCTGCCTGTCAAAAAAAAAATCATTTTCCTAATATACAGAGATGGTGAATTTGGGAGGTTGACAAGGAGTGTGGTGTGATGGGGTTGATAAGATGCTCTAAGTTTAATGAGTTAGACATTTTAATTTGAGACATCAACCTAGTGAAAAACAATCTTCCTTGTTGTTCAGTTATGTGTGTATTCACCCTTAAAGGCAGTGTATGGTATCATTTCAATTTCCACTCTTTCAGAGACATTCCTCCCATCAAATAAATGAGTCTATCTTCATTGTCTGTTTCAGAATCAATAACAGTAATAAAGTTACTGGTTTCCATTGTGTTACTGTATCCAACTGATATATATTGATTATAATTCTATAAAAGCGCTTTTGTAACATTTTTAAATGTCATGCAGTGTTACATTCTAGATACCATATTTATTGTTCAAAACATATATTTCCTCTATTTATTTTTCCTGTACTTGGAGTATGAGGTCTCTGCCTGGCCCCTCCCATGGGTGGGAGGGAGCAAAATGCTGTCATGGCAGTAGGGACTGTAGCAGCCATGTATATGGAGGGAAATGGGCTTAACATTAGCTGTGAATGAAGAGGATGGGACACCTTCTATGGCAGATATTGACGTTTCTGTGTCTACCCCAAGTGGCCCATGGTGTCTGTCCTTCCCTCCAGGCCACCTGTTCCAGCTCTTAGTGTGCGGTGGGAGAGGGACCTGCAGGCCTGAGAGACAGCATAACAGCAGAAAGCAAGGCCTAAGGGTGGAGGCCTTCTGACAGTTGGAATGGGTTGTACATTCAAATGTGAAGGAAAGTCTGGTTGAGAGGGCCTCCCAGGGCTTGCCTTCAATCTCCCCTGGCTACTCATCAGGGCTACCCCTCACCACTGAGCCTCTGAGTCTAAGGAGAGAAGGGGTTGCTGGCTGAGCCCACCTGGCTGGTTTTTTTCAGGAAGTCTGTCAACTGACACTGGTTCATTTCCAAAAATATATAATTTACTAAAAAACAGCTTGCCAAACCCATGGTAACCAAGGTGTGGTAGTTGAAATGGAGTTTCCAGCCAGCTGGGCTCATTAGCAGCTGTTCCTCTCCTCCCATCCCACCCAGGTGCAGTTGTCAGGCCAACAGGGCTGTGACTGCAGATGTCAAATCAAGGTCAGGATGATGGTTCCCCTGATGTGATCTTATGTAAAATATGACAATGACATGTGCTGAGGTCCAGGACATGGGCAGCAACTGCTATCCATATGGTATAGAAAGTTCCAAGTGCACAAAGCTGATATGTTCCTGAAAGCATTCCTCTAGCCTTGGCAAATGGTGGTGATTGGAGCAGGTACCAGATCTGGTAACAGTGTGACAGGGTATCTGTCATGCCCAGGCATAGCCACATGGTCTTTATGGAGCCAATAAGAGCAACACCAAACCAGAAGGCCAGACCATGGGCCCTCCCTGATTACAGCATGTGGAGTTTGAATGAGAGTTATATTCCATGCAAATCTTCCTCTTTGGTATCTACGATGTCCCTGCTGTCACCTGAAATCCTGTCATAGCCTTCCTCACCACCTGTCCTTGCCACATTGGACATCCTGGCACTGACCCTGCCATCCCTGCCACAATGTTACTTCCCACCACTACTTGGGTTGACCACATTCTATATCAGAGTAGCTGGGTTTGAGTCCAGGCTCTATTTCCAACTCTACTTTTGACCAGTGCATACCCTGGGAGGCAGCAGGTATGTGGTCCACATTTAGGGAAACCTAAATTCAATTCTAGATTCCTGGCTTCAGTCTACCTCGCCCCAAGTGTTGTGAGCACTTCAGAAGTGGATCAGCAGATGGAAGACTTATTCTCTCTCTCTCTCTCTCTCTCTCTCTCTCATATTTGGAAATGACAGGGACATAAAGGTCATTGAAATTTGAAATTTGACATATAAAAAAGCTATAGAATTTTGGCATAGAAAAACCAAAATAATGTTTTATCTGGTTTTGTCCCTATACATATTCTCTCCTTCATGTGACTATAATTTTATTTATATATATATCACATTAACACATGATATGCAGTTTTGCTACATTCCTTTTCCATTTTCTTTTTAAAATTTTATTGGTTTATTTATTTACTTGAAAGACAGTGTGACATAGAGGGAGAGATAGAGAGAGAAATCATCCTTATTTTTGTCAATTTAAATAATTATGGGATAGATTTTCTGTATGTGGGATCATTGCATCAAAACATAATGAACAGATAGTTTCCTAAAAATCTTCATGTTCACTTCCACAGAAGCTGTGACAATTTGAATTCCACACAGAAATCTGTGAGGGAGCTAATTCCTCATGAAAACATTTTCAATTTGGGGGACTTTTGCTCATGCGTTAGGTGACAAGTGTATATCTCTATAGTTTTCCAAAAATACCAAATTTATGCACCATTTAGTTTATGCCTTATTTTTAGCACTTGTGTAAATATAATTTATGATAATGAAATGTATCCCTTCAAAGTACAATGTTGGGTGAGTTTTAATAAATATAAACATTAGTGTAACCACCACACTTGAGATTTCTAATAATTCCATCATTCCAGAAAGCTCCCTTTGGATTCACTCCCTCAAATAGCCCTTATCTAAGACAACCATCTTACCACATTTTCTCCAGGATGGTGTTTTTAACATTTTTCAATGATGAGAATATCTGTGGTTCTATAAATTTACTCTAGGTGATACAAAATTTTAATCCCTAATTAATGACCCTTATGAATAGATCTTCGGTGAAATTCTTGTAAAAATATTGGTGTGTATTTTTTTTTCTTTTCTCTTGGGAAAATACATAGAAGTGCAGTTGGTAACTCATGGAATACGTGTTTTAATTGTGTAAATTTGTCAAGCCACCAAATGTTGTTCCATTTATATTCTGAACAGCAATATATGAAAGTTTCAGTGATTCCACATCCTAACCAATGTTTGGTATCCTCAGTCTTCTTAAATTTAGTCAGTCTGCTGGTATTTAGTGATATGTGAAAGTGTTTTAATTTGAACTTCCATTAATAGGACTTATGTTGAGTTTCTTTTCTTGACACTAGTAGGCATACACAAAGCTCCTTTAAAACATCTTTTGAAGTATTTTTCATGTATCATAGGACTTACTGTTTTATTATTATTGAATTATTAGAGTTCTTCATATGTCTGATTTATAAAAGTTTGGCTTGGCTGTGGGCATTTCATGTAGCAAGTAAGATGCTGCTTGGGATACTTACATTCATATCCAAATGCCTGCTTGCAACTTTTGGCTGCACTTTGGATCCTACTATCCATACAGGAGCTTGGAATGAGTCCAGGGCTATGATTTTTAATTAGGCACTGTGAGGCTGTTACAATCATTTGGGGAATGAAGCAGCATAGGGAAGATGTTCTTCTGTCACTGTATCTCCCTCTCCACTCCTCTCTTTTTAAAAAGATTTATTTATTTTTTTGGAAGGCAGAATTACAGAGAAGCAGAGACAGAGGCAGAGACAGAGAAATCTCCCATCTGTTGGTTCATTCCCCAAATGGCCACAAAGGCTGGAGCTGGGCCAATCTGAAGCCCAGAGCCAGGAGATTTTTCTGGCTCACTCACATGGGTGCAGGGGCCCAAGGCCCTTCCACTGCTTTCCCAGGTCATAGCAGAGAGCTGGATCAGAACTGAAGCAGCCAGGACTTGAACTGGAGCCCATATGGGATGCCAGCACTGCAGGGGTTGGCTTTACCCTCTACATCACACTGCTGGCCCCTCCATTTCTCTTTCTATATCTTTCTCTCTGTGTGTATCTCTCTCTGCTTTTCAAATCAAATGAATATAAATACATAATTCAAATCTTGGTGAATTTATTCCCCAAGTAAGTGGCTTCCATGTAATAGCCATGTATTACAATGAGAATACATTTTGGGAAGTTCATCATTAGGCAATTTTGTTACTGATGAACATCACAAAACATATCTACACAAGTCAAGATCTATGCCATTACTTGTCAATATAATCTTATGGGATAACTTGGGGTTCTGTGTGGTATGTCATTCACTGAAGCTTTAACTAACCTTTAACACTTTGATTACATGAGTGCATTAGTTGAATATCATCAAATGAAATCAGGTCAGTTTTTGGACTCTAGTAGTCACATATTTGAAAAACAGAGTTCCAGAGAGAGAAGGAGACACCCTCCACAAACACACAGGAGAGAGAGAGAGAGAAAGAGAGAGAGAGAGAGAGAGAGAGAGAGAAAGAGAGAGAAAGAGAGAGAGAGAGAGAGAGAGAGAGAGAGATCTTCCACATGCTGATTTACTCCCCAAGTGGCCACAACAGCCAGGGCTGGACCAGGCTGAAGCCAGGGGTCAGGAGGTTCTTCTGGGTCTCTCATGTGGATGCAGAGGCCCAAGCACTTGGGCCATATTCCACAGCTATCCTAAGTGCATTAGCAGAGAGCTGGATTGGAAGTGGAGCAGCCAGAACATGAACTGGCACCCTTATGGGATGTCAGCACCACAGGCAGCAGCTTTATGCACTATGCCAAAATGTCATTCTCCCATTTTAACTCTTGGTATGAGGTAGTTGAAAATCACAATATTTGATCTTTCTTAAAATTAGCTTTACTGTTTTATGTACTTTTCATTTTAAAGTATGTTTTTCATTTAGAAGGTGGTTTTTCATGAGGATACACACACACACACACACAGAGTTGTTGGAATTGTGATGGCATTTCTTCATATTTTAAAATAAATTTGGGGAAATTCATGTCTCAAATTACTGAATTTTCTTAGCTTTATTTGTCTGAAAGTCAGGGTGACAGAGGGAAAAATAGAAATGAATCTTCTATCTGTAGTTTTAATCTCCAAATACTTGTAATAGACAGAGCTATGTGAAGCCAAAAACAAAACAAAGATAAAAACAAAACAAAACTCAAAAACACAATAATCTATCTAGGTCTGCCACATGAGTGGCAGGGGCCCAAGCACTCAGTATATCATTTCTGTCCCCCAGACACAGTAGTCAGATGTGGAGGTGGGATTTGATCAGAAGTAGACTAATATGGGACATTAGCACCCCAAATGGCAACTTAACCCACTGCATGACAATGACCACACTGACATTGAGTTTTATAGTCAATGCAGGTATTATGACTTTCCACTTCATTTGGATCTTCTTTATATACTATCATGAATATTTTGTTTTTCATAGCATGGGGTATTACATAATATTTGTTATTTGTTCCCAAGTAGAGAAAGTTTTCCACTGCTGGTTCATTCCCCAAATGGCCACAATGGCCAGAGCTGGGCCAATCCAAAGCCAAAAGCCTGGAACTTCTTCTGGATCTTCCATGTGGATACAGTGGCCCATGGACTTAGGGCATCATCTACTGCTTTCCCAAGGAATAGCAGAGAGCTGGATCAGAAATGGGACAGCTGGGACTTAAACTGGCACCCATATGGGATACTAGTACTGCAGGCAGTGGCTTTACCTGCTATGCCACAGTGTCGTCCCCAAATATATCTTATGGTGAAAATACCCTAAGTTCTTTCTATTAATTTTCATTTGTTTTAAAATTTCTTATGGTAAACAAATTTCATTTATTTCATAAATGCAGATTTAGGAGCATAGTATCTAAATAAACATTTAACATTTACTTAAAATAAAATAAGTATTATCATTATGTATTGTCACTCTACTGTGCAATGCAACAACAGAACTTTCATCCCCAATGTGTAGTGTAGGATTTTACTATCACTTGTACCATTTACATTTTCCTATCCTCTCTCACCATAGTCGCTTCAGACTCTGGTAACTATCCAAATACCCCAACTTCTGAGATCAGCTTTATTATATTTCACATATGAGTAGAATTTTGTGACTTATTTTTCTGTTCCTACCATACTACCTAGATCCCCCTAGTAACAGGTGTGTTTCCTAATAGGGCTTCAGACTCTGCCAACTCCCACATACTTCCCCATGATGGCCCCTGGAGTATGCTGGGAAAACTGGGAGGCACCTGCTGCAACTCTGATGGAAGTCTCATTCAAGAGGTGACAGTGACAATGAGTTTTGTATATTGAGCATGAATCAGCAAGGCCCTGCTAGAGTGGTAGAACATACACACCCACAGGATACTCATGGACTTATTCACATGCACAGTGGCACAACCATGAACTACACAGGGGAATGCAGTCCAGGGTGGGGAGAGCAAGAAACAGCTGGAGTACAGCAGGAGCTAGTTTTTCAACCTACAGAAAACTGACCAGTCTCTTGCTGCCTCTGCAGGGCCAGAAGAGAACAGGAGGAGAGTAGGACTTGGAGAGATGGGGCTGCTCTTTGTGACAGGGATGTCTGCCACTCTGAGTCAGGGTCCTCCTAGTGTGCAGATATCCTAGGTACTCTCAACATCAGCCTTAGTGTTGGGCACATGAGTGTCAGGAAAAGTAAGAGTGATCCACCCCTTAACCCCTCACCTGCATCAAGAAAAGTGTCCCTGTTTTTCATACAGATTGTACAGCTCAAGATCCCAGGCAGGCTGTGCTCAGTTAAACTCTCCCCTTTCCACCATTCCAGGAGGACTCCCTGGAGCCCAATGTTGACAGCACGAGAGATGGGGCAGTACTAGAGCAGAAGGCATCAGATTGGATCAGCAGGGCTTGTGTGAAGACTCTTATGTGGAGGAGGTTTTACCATTGTATTACTCAGTTCTTATTGAAGGAATGGAAACAGAGTATGGGAACCTTAGGAAGATGTAGTAGGTTTGTGTGGGGACTCATTGCAAAAATTTTGATTCAAAATTAAAAGGGCTTAAAAAACTGTTACAAGATTAGAGATGGGAAACGGGCACTCCCTTGACTTGCATCCTCTGGTCTGCTTTAACACAAACCAGGAGGAAAAGAAAGCTCGGCATCAGAAGCAATGGGTGGCAGGCCTATTAATGGCTGATCTGTACAGTGATCTGCCCTCAAGGAGACCCAACAGGCCAGTCCACTGCAGTGGCTTTCAATGTGGTAAGCCTGGGCTTCAGCAGAAGTCAGCTTGTGAAGAGCCCTGGCAGCTCTGCCAAGAGTTGGATCACTGGAAATGGACCTGCCCTGGAGTCGAAGGATGCCCAGGTCAGAGCCACAGATCTTATTGGCTCTAAGCTGAAAATCCCTTCACTCAGCCCAACTTCCAAAGTGACCACTGCAGCTGAGGGGATGGTCAAGTAGGGTCAGCAACATTACAGGCAGAACTGTAAATTTCTTGTTAGAGATGCCCCCTGCCTTTACCTGGCCAGCTCTCCTCCCAGGCCAGCCAAGTAATGAAAGTCAACAGAGTGCCTTCCCCTAGGAGGTTCACACCTCCCTTAGGATATACCCCATGTGAAGAGATAGATAGGTCTGGGCCTCTGAATTTACAAGGCCTAAAGCCCAACAGATTATTATCAAGCCCCTTCTATCAGGTTCTATTTGCCTCTCAATCAGAAAACTTAATTGTAGCTTAGACAGCACCTTTCTTAGCTCCTCTAATAATGACTCTGTCCTTTGTTCTAGGCCCTGTCTAGTGCACTTGGGCCTCATTCCTTTGTAATCATAACCTCTACTCTACCACCAATGGCTCTACTCCCAACATGTGTATACTGATGGTCCTCTTCCCCACTTAATGCTGTATAATTGTTCAAACCTGGTAAATGCCACTCTTAGGATCATTGGTTACTATCCTCACTCTGTCTTTTATGACCTTGTCTAAATATGATCAGAGTCGGCGAACTTGGAAGGCTTCCATAGCATTGGCAACTCATGACGACAGCCTAGGATGGTTACTGGCGCCATAAACTAGAGTGTCAATTTTGTTGGGTCAACAACAGGAGCCACTGTGCACTTGCTCCTCATGTGGGATCTCTGTCCTTAATGTGCTGTACATTGTGATTTAATGCTGTAACTAGTACTCAAACAGTATGTTTCACTTTGTGTTTCTATGTGGGTGCAAACTGTTGAAATCTTTATACTAAATTGATCTTCTGTATATAAAGAGAATTGAAAGTGAATCTTGATGCAAATGGAAGGGGAGAGGGAGCGGGAGAGGGGAGGGTTGTGGGTGGGAGGGAAGTTATGGGGGGAGGGGAAGCCATTGTAATCCATAAGCTATACACTGGAAATTTATATTCATTAAATAAAAGTTAAAAAAAAAAGAATTCTACATTGAACTAAAAAAAAACTGTTACAAAATATAATTGCATTGGGGGAAGGAGGATGGGTTTGAGGTAGAGGCTTGCAGGAACCTGGGACCTTGTATAGCAAGTGTAGAAGGCACTGGTATAGCTAGTCACATGGAATACCTACTGCACATCTTACTTTTTGCCCGTTTCCTAGAGAGACCCCAAGATCTATCCCTGGAGATTTTGGTTATTCAGTGTGTTGAGGAGGCTGACTTTGGCCCTAGTATCTGTGGAGTGTACCATTGTGACAGGGCTGGTTCCATGATGTCACTGTTGCCTAGCACCCCTCTATGTTCTACTGCAGTTAGAGGCTTACTGACTTGGAGTTTTTTTTTTTTAATTTAGGAAGCTCATTCATCACAGGAGAACACAGGTGGCTGGGACCTGCTTTCTTCATTTCCTGCTGAGTTGGGGACAGTCCCTACAAGGTATGTGGCCCTGACTTCTCCTGGCTAATGAGGAAGGTGATATTTGCTGTACCCCCAGTGGTGTCCACTGTATACTGCATATGAATATAGTTGTTTCTGACCCTGTGGGATGGGTGCAAATTTCCCTTTGATACGGATCTGTGGAGGGACATGAATCCCTAGGGAGCCATTATAGTCAACAGTGATCTCACAGCTGTGGGTGCACCAGACTCAGAGACTTCATGACCTATAATGTGATGGGAATGGCCCTTTATGATGGAAAATGTGGCTGCTGGAGGATACTCATAACCCAATCTGTGTGAGGAGCAGTCTTCCTGTGTGTCAAAGAAGTTGGACAAAGACTCTAAGTCTGATGCTCCCTCTGTCCCTGTACTTCAAAGAAGTCACCTTTCTGGAAACTAGACTCCAGGTGTCATACACCTGTCTGTGGACCTGAATCTTCCTTTGATGAAATGGACAAGAGCTTTGTGAAGGGTAGTTCCCTGCAGTTATCCAGTATTGTTTTATGAAAATGTTTTTGTCTTGTAGCTTCTTGCAGATATGGGCCCTGAAGGTGTAGTAGGCAAACGGGTGAGCAGACACCATGGCCAAGGATGAGCAGTTACAGACCTGGATACTCCACAAAGGAGGAAGAATCCAACCTTGTTCTGTGCCTGTGGTCACAGGGCCCTGGGATCCCTCAGGACAGACAGGCTGCCCTGCTGCCCCTAGAATCCAAGTGCCTCTGGTCATTCACCTGAGTCTCCTTGTTGGTTGCAGCATTACAAAGGAGGGAAGCAGGTGGGGCCTAGGGAGGAGAAGGATGTGAGCTGCTGCCTAGTCATAGATGGGTTGGGGTTCCTGCAGTGAGTCATTGGTCTGCATCTCATCCTAGTTGTGAGACCATTTTTAGAAACACCTGCCTTGAGATAAGACAGGTCTCCATAGGGTTGGGACCCTGTTTCTGGCTGCCATCACAGTGCTCATCCTGGTGAACATTAGATTAGAGCTGACTGACCCGGTGAGTGATCCAGGGTAACTGGCAGGGATGGAGCTGGATGTGAGGTAGTTGTGGTTTATGCAGTGCTGAGGCCTCTTCTGCACAAGGGGAGGGCCATTCTGAGGTCTCACTCTGTGCCTGATTGAGCTTGCCTTTTTCTGCACCATTATATAGGTTGTGTCCCAGGGTTAAAGACATCTATTCCTTAATTGTGGCCAATGGTCAGAAAGGAGCCAGTGGGTCCCTGAGTCTCAGGGGGTCAGGCTAAAATCTCTTAAAGAAGGCCCAAGGGGAGCCACCATCTTAGAAAAAATACGATCCAGAAAATAAGAATTTCAGGGTAGGCCTTGTAAGTGTGCTTAAGACGCAAACAAACATGAAACTGTTCTTCCTATCTGAGACTACAGTCAAATTATGCAGATTTCCAAAGTCTGGTGTAGTCGATGGAATCATTACAATGTAAGATGGAGGTGTCTTCTAACTTGATGTAGGCTTATGGGCAGCTTTGGTTTTTTTCCTTGATGGATATGCAGAGATGTGCCTGTGTTATGTTCCTACTTATCTCAAAATCTTCAGTAAGTTCTTGGTAATTGTAAAACTTGCTCTGAGGTGTTTTGTGGGAAGTTAGAAAGTCAACTATAACAGTTTAGTTGGCTGGGAGAGCAATGCAACTTCCTATCTGAGACAGACTGTGGTCATCCTGAAAACCATCCAGCACAGTTTGAAGGCCAACTCTATACTCATGAGGGAAACTGTGGGCACTGAGGTGGCAATGTCTTAGGGTTCTGTGTCCCAACTCAATGTTGTAAAGGAGAAAAAGCAAGAATCAGAGATTCCTGGGAAACTCAGATCTAGCTGAGGTAACCAGCAAGAGGGGCTAAATTCCAGCAATTGTAGTGGACGATATTGACAAGTAATGGTTCAAAGATCATAATAAATAAGAAAAGCTATATTTTAGCAGATATGGGGTGCACAATAACCTATGAGTCTTTCTAGTTTAATGACTAGATGTGTTGACATGTCTTCGGATATGTAAGTTTCTATCACTTGAACTAATGGTTCCATAAAACATAGACACTGTTAAGAATTCAATAAAAATGCTAATATACATGTGCATATTTCCAACCTGAAGTAATTTTTCCCATTTGTTCTCAAGCCTCATAGTGAGCATCAAGATAAAATTGCCTCAAATACACAAATATCAAACAAACTTGAATTTATTTGTTTTAAATCTTAAGTTGTTATCTAATTTTTATTTTCTTGAAAGGCACATACAGATACAGAGAAATAGTCGTTCATTTCTCCAAATGTCCACAATAACAAGTGCTAAGTCAGATAAATCATGAGAGAGGAATTCAATGAGTACCTCTCATGAAAGTGAAGGACCCTTATGGGGGAGAGGGACAAGAAACTAGGCCTGGGCAAATATCAGGGGCTTCTTAAGAGGTTAGATGTTCCCCAGAGTCTAGTGGGCAGGACATTCTCTGGGAAGGAAAAGTCAATCCCCTTCAGAGAACCTCTAGGCATGCCCAGAGCAGAACTGCCCCTCCCCTCCAGGAAACCTCTGGGCGCACCCAGAGCAGAGCTGCCCCTCCCCTTTGGAGAGTCTCTAGGCGTGCACTTATGATGTCACTGCGACCGGCCAATCCTGTAACACCTCAGCACTCTCCCTCAGCATTCTCCGGTATGCTAATTGTCCCTCCGAACCAGCCAATCCCGTGCCACCTCTGCATTTTCCACCAGCACTCTCCACCAGCATTCTTCGCCAGCATTCTCCCATATGCTAATGGTCCCTCTGAACTGACCAATCCTACGCATGCACATTAGGAATATGCTAATTCGTTGCCTATATAACCTGTGTGAAACTGCTGCTCAGGGCTCCTCACTACCTGAGGTGGGGGCCTGTTTGCGCAAACGTTCAATAAAAACCTCGTGCTTTTTGCATCAACTGGTCTGGAGTCTGGATCTTTGGGCGTCCTCCCGAGCAAGTGGGCATCTCTGCAACTGAGAGGTCCAACAAAAGGAGCAAGGAGCCATTCACTTGAGTTATCATTTGCTGCATCCCAGAGTGTACAGCAGCACAAACCAGAAGTAGTTGGGATATAAACCCAGGCATTCATGTATCAGATGAAGGAACACCAAATAGTGATTTAACATCTGTGCCAAACATCCACTCAATGGTGAGCAAATTGACATAAAAATGTAAGGCCATCCTATAATAGCATACTGGGATGTTATAGAAGATCAGGCAAGATTAGCCAGAGCTGGCCCAGATCAGCAACACTGTCCACCAGACCTCCAGTACAAAATTCACACCTAAAATAATTATTTTTAAATTTCATGGCACCAGGTAATGTCATTTCAAGCAATTAAGATTGCCAGCTTTATCAAATAAAAAGTGCAGAATGTTTGGTCTAATTGGATACATACAGTACATTGAAATACCATACATTTTGAATACCATAGTGGGCAAATTCCCAACATTATCATTTTAGTCTGATATAATGAATATACACTGGAGTAACATTAATAACTTTGAGAATTAATTTTCTTTCTTTTTTTTGAAAGGCAGAGTGGACAGTGAGAGAGAGAGAGAGAGGGAGAAAGGTCTTCCTTTACCGTTGGTTCACCCTCCAATGGCCGCTGTGGCCAGTGCACTGTGGCTGGCGCACCGTGCTGATCCGAAGCCAGAAGCCAGGTGCTTCTCCTGGTCTCTCATGTGGGTGCAGGGCCCAAGCACTTGGGCCATCCTCCACTGCACTCTTGGGCCACAGCAGAGAGCTGGACTGGAAGAGGGGCAACCGGGATAGAATCTGGCACCCCAACTGGAACTAGAACCTGGTGTGTGGGGCACCACAGGTGGAGGATTAGCCTAGTGAGCCGTGGTGCCAGCCAATTTTCTTTTTTAAAGATTTATTTATATATTTGAAAGTCAGTGTTATACAGAGAAAAAAGGAGAAGCAGAGAGAGAGAGAGAGAGAGAGAGAGAGAGAGAGGAAATTCACTCCTTACTGAAGCTGTTTATTGAGCCAATAGGGCTGGTGAGCGCTTTACTCAGAAAGTAGCCCAGTACAGGCAAGACTCCCACAATGCTAGCAGGAAGCCCTTGCAGACAGGTACTGCCCAAACCACACTGAAGCCCCTGTCCCCATCTCACGTGCAGAGCACCCCAATTTCATCTGGGATACCCTCTTCCTTTCTATACTGCAATTGTCAAGCATGACTCAAGGTATCCTGCTGCTAACTGGCTTAACTAATCTTCAAGTTGATCAGAAAAACTCTGGTTAAAAACCAAGGAAAAATGTGGCCAAGTTACCTCATCCAGGCTGCTCATTCAAGCAGCTCCCAGAACAGGCATTGGTTCACTCCCCAATTGGCTGCAATGGCCAGAGCTGGGATGATTTGATGCCAGGAGCCAGGAGCTTCATCCAGGTATTCCCACACAGGTGCAGTGGCCCAAGGACTTGGGCCATTTTTTTGCTTTCCTAGGCCATAGCAGAGAGCTGCATTGGAAGTAGAGCAGCTGTGACTTGAACTAGCACCAATGTGGGATGCTGGCACTGCAGGCACTGGCTTTATCTGCTACACCACAACACCAACCTTGAGAATTAATTTTTAAATTTGATTTTGTGGAAGCATATAATATCATTTTCATGTCATAATTGACTTTTTCATTCTTTAACATTATGCTACATATCTTGATCAACATCTTTTTTTCTTACAAAAAGAGCTTTATTATATGTTTTTATTATGTGCTTCAATACTGCATATCATGATTTCACTTATTCTCATACTGGAAGAATGTTTACCAACATTTATTTACCAAAATTTATATATTTATTTGAAAGACAGAGTTACACAGAGAGAGGGGAGGAGAGAGAGAGAGAAAGAGTGAGAGAGAGAGAGAGAAAGAGAGAGATCTTCCATCCACTGGTTCACTCCCCAGTTGGCTGCAACAGCTGGTGCTGTGCTGATCCGAAGCCAGGATCCAGGAGCTTCTTTTGGGTCTCCCACTTGGGTGCAGGGGTCCAAGGACTTGGGCCATCTTCTACTGCTTTCCCACTCCATAGCAGAGAGCTGGATTGGAAGTGGAGCAGCCAGGTCTCAAACTGGCACCCATATGGGGTGCTGGCACTGCAGGCAAGGGCATTAACCCACTGTGCCACAGCGCTGGCCCCCAAAATTTATTTTTTTTTCAAGTTTTAAACTTCATTTCAAAGACAGTCATGACAAACATCTAAATAATTATACACTTCAAATCAAAATTTATTTTGCCAGGGATTCCAAGGTAGCAGAATAGAGAAAGATCAGACTACACTAGGCTAGAAGAAAATAATAAAAAAAGGTGAAGAAAGTGCATTTTCAGGAGTGAGTTGGAGGGAAAACTGCAGTGAAGATTCTGTGGAAGGAGGAGAGACATTGTGGATCTGTATGGAAGGTGCAGATGTGCAGCAATGTGCACAGACACACCACATAACCCCAGAAGCCAAGAGCTGGAGAAAGTACCAGCTTTGGAGGGTGAGGTGTGATCAGACTGCAGCATCCTGTAACACTGGTGATATAGTCAGAATGAGAGCCTAGTAGACTACACTTTGAATCTGGCCAGGAGACCTGAGGGGAACAGGGTGCATGCTCACCCAGGAAAAAAAGGGGCATAATTCTTTCTACCTATCTATCTCCCTCACACACACAACAGTGCCTGGAAACCAACTGAAAGAGGGTGGGTGCCATTTTGCATATAAGTACTTAGCAGCTATAGCAGCTCTTGTGCACTTGCCCAGAAACTAGCAAGGACAGATGCCATCTTGGCAGCTCCATGCAATGGGGGCAGATAAGGTGCCATGCTGACATTAGCAACAGTTGAAGAGACTCTTGTATGTGCCCAGTAACTGGTGGGAAGAAGGGGTGATTTTGAAATGAGTAAGGCTGCAGCCAGTGTGTATTGTGCACATGTGGGATCCAGGGATTTTACCAGAGAGAAAAAAATCCATGTTTCCCACTGTCTTTAAGTCTGCTGGTTTGATGGGGGCTGGGCACCCATGTACAACTGTGAGGTGCCCCCAGCTTCTCAATGTATTGCTGCCATGAGGTTCAAACCGTCTATGCAGTATACTCACATGCAGCTGGCTCTGGGAATATCTCTGCCTCTCTGTGAATGGGGCCAGGCTAGTGGGGGCAGAGTGGATCCTATATACAACATGACTGTGATTGTGCCTTGTGGGATAACACTATGGGAACTCTGTGACTGAGAGAGTACAGGGTGTTGCTGGTTTTCTGGGTAATTACTGTTTATATCTCCACACACTCTGAGCTCCCTAATTAAGGTGGGACATTTCAGCAGGATCTGTGCTCATCCTTTGTGCAATTCATATACCAGCATAGGTGAAAGTTACACCCACTGGGGCCTAACACTCAGGCATTGGACACCTTAGAAGAGCAGAGGGAAAGGTGTGATGATGCCAACATAGGTGGTCATTCCCTCCTTTCTGTTGACAATTAAGAAGACATACCATGTCCAAAATGGGTGTGACCCTGTATACTCACTATATCCTGGAGCACAGACTAGAGCCCCCAGGACACACTCAGCTCAAGCATCTGGGTAGTCACTGAAAGAGCAGATGCTCCACTAAGCCACAGAGGCATAGTTCAAAAATAATCCATCAAAGGAAAAATCCAATAAATGTTTCCACAAATGCCTAAAAATAAATGCAGAAATTCAAGATAAAGAAAAAAGAAAACAACATAATTCCACCAAAGGAATGCAAACACTTCAATATTAGACTTTGAAGATGAAGAGGTTGATGAAATACCTGAAATGTAATTCAAAAAATTAATCAAAGTGGCCGGCTCCGTGGCTTTACAGGCTAATCCTCCGCCTTGCGGTGCCGGCACACCGGGTTCTAGTCCCGGTTGGGGCGCCGGATTCTATCCTGGTTGCCCCTCTTCCAGGCCAGCTCTCTGCTATGGCCCGGGAAGGCAGTGGAGGATGGCCCAAGTGCTTGGGCCCTGCACCCGCATGGGAGACCAGGAGAAGCACCTGGCTCCTGGCTTCGGATCAGCGTGATGTGCCGGCCACAGTGGCCATTGGAGGGTGAACCAACGGCAAAAAGGAAGACCTTCCTCTCTGTCTCTCTCTCTCTCATTATCCACTCTGCCTGTCAAAAAAAAAATTAAAGGATTAAGAAGCAATGAGAAGGCCGGTACCGTGGCTTAACAGGCTTATCCTCTGCCTTGCAGCACCAGCACACCGGGTTCTAGTCATGGTCGGGGTGCTGGATTCTATCCCAGTTGCTCCTCTTCCAGGCCAGCTCTCTGCTATGGCCCGGGAAGGCAGTGGAGGATGGCCCAAGTCCTTTGGCCCTGCACCCGCATGGGAGACCAGGAGAAGCACCTGGCTCCTGGCTTCAGATCAGCGAGATGTGCCGGCCACAGTGGCCATTGGAGGGTGAACCAACGGCAAAAAGGAAGACCTTTCTCTCTGTCTCTCTCTCTCACTGTCCACTCTGCCTGTTTAAAAAAAAAAAAGAAGCAATGAGAAAAAATTCAAAAATGAAAGAAATTCATAAATGACATGAAAGAAAACTTGTTCCATACAGTTGAAATTTTTAGAGAATCCAAAATAAATTATTAGAAATGAAAAGTTAAATATGTCAAATAAAAAGGCAGTGGAAAGTCCTAACAACAGACTGGTTGAGGCGGAAGAAAGAATATCTGAGCTAGAACACAATCACTGGGAATTTTTCAGTAAGAACAACAAAAAAAAGAAGAAGAAATGAGAAAAATTTAAAACAGTGTTGGAAACTGTTGGTATACTATCAAAGGACCCAGCATATGGGTCTTAGGAGTTCCTGAAGGTGTGGAAAGAGAAAATGGATTAGAAAACATATTCAGTGAAATAATTACAAAAAACTTCCCTAATTTGGAAAAAAAAAAAAAGAGAAGTCAAAGTACACGAGGCACACAGAACTCCTTATAGCCAAGACAAGAAAAGTCTTCATCACAACACATTACAATCAAATTTTCAACAATAAAACACAAAGAAAAGATTCTAAAATGAGCATAAAATACCAAATTGCTCTCACAGGGTCTACAACTGCACTCACATCTGAATTCTCATCAGAAACTCTGCAGGCTAGGAGAGAATGGAGAGACATAATACAAGTCTTTGAAAAAACAGTCAACCCCACATACTGTACCATGTAAAGCTATCATTTATGAATTAAGGTGAAATAAAGAGCTTCCATAACAAACAGAAATTGAGTGTCACCACTCGCTTACCCTTACAAAAGTGCCTTAAGAATGTGCTACACACAGAAACACAGAAAGTTAGACTTCATTATGAAAGAATGTGAAGGCAGTAAAAGTACAAAAGAAATATAAAGCAAACAATATGAATATATATAGAAAAAAATGACAGGGCCAAGCCATTACTTATTGATCATAACCTTGATGTAAATGGCCTGAACTCTCCAGTTAAAAGATACAGACTTGTTGAATGAATTGAAAATCGAGACCTGTCTATTTGCTGCCTACAAGAAACACACCTCAACAGCAAGGAGAAATGCAAATTGAAAGTGAAAGAATGGGAAAAGTTATTCCACACTAATGGAAAGCAAAAAAGGGGCTGGTGCCATGGCTCACTTGGTTAATCCTCTGCCTGTGGTGCTGGCATCCCATATGGGCACTGGGTTCTAGTCCTGGTTGCTCCTCTTCCAGTCTAGCTCTCTGCTGTGGCCCAAGGGGGCACTAGAGGATGGCCCAAGTGCTTGGGCCCCTGCACTCACTTGGGAGACCAAGAGAAGGCACCTGGCTCCTGGTTTCTTATTGGTGCAGCACCAGTGGCCATTTGGAGAGTGAACCAATGGAAGGAAAACCTTTCTCTCTGTCTCTCTCTCTCACTGTCTATAACTCTACCTGTCAAATAAATTAACAACAACAACAACAAAAAACCAAGTGTAGTCATCCTAATATCAGACAACATAGACTTTAACCAAAATATTGTTAAAAGATTCAAAGAAGGGCACTATGTGGAGATTAAGTGATCAATTCAACATAAGATGAGACAATAATAAATGTTTAAAATCCAATGCCAGGGCATTTGGTTATTTACAAGAAATATTAACAGATCTAATGGGAGACATAGATTCCAATACAATAGTAATGAGAGACATCAACACTGATTTTCCTCAATGGACAGATCAACTAGACAGAAAATCAACAAAGAAACAACAGAGCTAATTGATATTATGGATTAAGTAAACCTACATGATATTGACAGAGCTTTTCATTCCACAGTTGTAAGACACATTATTTTCATCATTGTATGGAACATTCTATATTATAGACCATATGCTAGGCCATAAAGCAAGTCTTAGAAATCTTAAAAAATCTGAATCATGCCATGCATCTTCTCTGACCATAATGGAATTAAACAGGAAATTAACAACTCAAGAATTTATAAAACATATGCAAACACATGGAGACTGAAGAACATGTGCCTGAATGAATAGTGGGTCATAGAAGAAATAGAAATAAAAAAAAGTTCTGGAAATGAATGAAGATAACACAACACATCAAAACTTATAGAATACAGCCAAAGTAGTGTAAGAGGGAAGTTTATAACAATTGAATGCCTACATCAAAAAATTGGAAAGGCACCAAATAAACAAACTTTCAATACATCTAAGGTGTGGGGTTTCAAAAATGAATGAGACAGAACACAGACATTTTCACATACAGAGTGCTCCCCAGATTGCTCTGGCCAGCACTTTTTATTAGAGGATACCAGCAAGCCTACAAGATAGCAAGCACATAGGCACAGTTGGTGTACAACTTTAGGTGGGAAAAGAATCCAGTCTGGTGATCCATGACAGAGAACAGAGCAGTGGTGTAAATCTTCAAAGACAGGTCCATTCAAATACTTGGAAGTCTACAAATTCTGGAAAACATGCCAGGTACCAATTAATGTCCATTAGCCCCCTGCTGTCTCTGCTGCCACATTCCTTTGAGGGTAAGTGTGCCCATTCCGCAGCCTCTTTTGGTGGATATCAGAAACTGTGGCTATGCCTCTAACTTCAGGGGAGTGTGCTCACTTAGGCAGCATCCTCTACTTCCCCCTTTTCTTTATTTTAAGCATAGATCTAGATTAGGTATGCATGAGATGATGCATGTATCAAACACAGGATGAGGACCATAATAACTGGTACCACAAAGTGCAGCAGCCAATGCAGCCAGAATCCCAATTGCCACCATTCAGGCTTAATATTTAAATGAGAAATTTCATTTCTGATGTTATCAATTTCCTTTTGAATTAAATTAGAATTATCTGTGATGTTGAAACAACACAATCCTGGAAATTATTGTCATCCAATTTGATGTTTAAGTGGTAAATAATCAAGAGCAGCACAATTTTTTAATTTAATGAATTCATTTTTACATAGATACAACTTCAGCAGAACAGTGGTTCTTTCCCCCTAACCCTCCATCCCCCTCCCATCCCACCTCCCATTCCCTCTCCCATCTCCTTCCTCATTATGGATCATTTTTAGTAGGACTTTATATACAGAGGACCAACTCTATGCTAATCATAGATTTCAACAACTTGCCCCCATGCCAACACACAACATGTAGGGTACAGTTTAGGGAGAGAATTTGCAGTTGATTCTCATATTACAATTCAATAGGGACAGAGGTCCTACCTGGGGAGCAAGTGCACAGTGACTACTGTTGTTCCTTTAACAATTAACACTCTTTTTATGATGTCAGTGATCATCTGATGCCCTTGTCATGGGCTGCCAGGGCTATGGAAGCCTTTTGTGACCATAGACGCTATTGGTATTTGGACACGGCCATAAGCAAAGAGGATGTTCTCTTCTTCCTTCAGAGAACAGTGTCTCCTTTGATGACCTTTTCTTTCCTCTGAGGTCTCACAGAGATCCTCCGTGTAGGATTTTTTTTGTCAGAGTTTTGTCTTTCCATGCCTGAAATGCTCTTGCAGGCCTTTCAGCTTGACCAGGAAGCCTTAAGGGTTGATTCTGAGGTCAGAATGTTATTTACTGCAAAAGTCATTCTAGGAGTCTGCTGTGTGAACTGCTTCCCATGTTGGTCCTTCCTTCTTTTTTAATTCTATTTTTTACCAGGTACTTGATGTTATTTATATTATCACTTTTAAACTTAGACTGGTCTATCTGTTGCAGCATAATTTTGTAAAACACCTTCATGAATTTGAATTAACTCTAAATGCAGCGATGGCCTTAGCAGTTTTTTTTTTAAAAATAGGCAAGCTCTTCTAGGAAGATGGGTGATAACAATTCCAAAAACAGGATAACAACACAGGGTTTCCTACAGGTATCTTTACTTCAGGAGTAACAGTTGTTAAACAATAAGAGCCAACAGGGAGAGAAAAGCATAACATAATGATTAACAAGATCAAAGTAGAACTGTATGTAAGTTGAGCAAAAATAGTGGTAAATAAAGTCTCAGGAGTTTCTATGTGTTTCTGTTGTGCAGAAGCAATCAGCAATCAATGACTTCATATCTCCCCAGGTGGTCGATTTGTCCTGGGGGACTTGCAATGAAGTGGCTTTGTTTTTGATTCTTTGAAAGAGGGTGAAACAGTGGCACTGAGTTTTTGTCTTCTTTAGCTGTAAAGGAGGAATTGTATCCTGTAACTGCTGGTGCCAACTCATGGTGTCTGTAGGTCAGACACAGTGGGCTGGAATCCACACAGGACCTGTAAAGGCATAAAACAGAAACAAACCCTCTTCCCCATGTTTTGAGTGGTTTAGAGCCCTTTGAGTTAGGATGGGGGGGCTACTTATAAACTAACAGTCATGGTTCTTCATGAGCTGGATGGGAATGCTTTTGTGATAGGGTTTCAGAATCAAGAGAGGTAGAATTGAATTTTGAAAAATAAGTTAAATTATTAAGTGTAAATAAAAGAATGGCCATTTTATGATTAATCTCCCCAGGGGTGTTTCCCCCTTTTCTTTTGTTTTTAAAGAAAGGTTTTAAGCATATGATGGGCGTGCTCAACAATGACTTGACCTGCAGGATTATGGGAATGCCATGAGTAAGTTTAATATCTTATAATTGACAAAAATGATTGAATGCAGAAGAGGTATAGGTGGGCCCACTATCAGTCTTTAATTGAATAAGTTTGTCCATGACAACCATGATTTTTCATTTGGAGAAATAGTTTCTTTATAGCAGAGATAAAAGGAAATTTTTATATATATTTTATATAATTCATATATTCTTTTTGCCACATTACAAACTTATACACTTTAAAAAAACAGAAGTAGGGGGCACAAGTAACAAATCTTAGATTATGGATAATGCTTTACTTGTCAAGATAAAACTAATGTAAATGGTTTATACCATCATCCTTCCTCCAAATAGATTTTTATAAACAAATGTCTGGGCTTGATTTATTAAAAAAAAAATTGAACACAATGACATAGCAAGTAGATTCTCCTTTAAGTGGAGTTGTCCAAATGTAACCTGAATGGGTATTAATAATAACATGTCAATAAGAGAAGGATTTTGATAAAGGACAATGAGTTATGTCCATTTGTCAAAGCTCATTGGCATGATGGCCTTGAGGGTTGAAAGCAGCAAAAGGAAAATAATGAGGAGTTTGATCACATTGGGAACAATTACAGATTGTTTCAGGAACATCAGGAAGAGGAATTTTAAACTGTTTATGGAGAGATTTAGCTGATTAATGAAAAATTCATGACTGAAGAGGATCAATAAGTAGGACACTGACATGTGAAGCTTCATCCACATGTCTGTTGCCTTCTGAAAGAAAACCTGGTAAAGAGGAGTGACTGTGAATATAGCAGCATGCAAAGGGATTGGCATAGCAGAGTGTAAGGTTAATAAAAAATGACTAAGTAAATTAAGATCATTGGTAGTGTTATGGGAAAACAGCAGCAAAGAAATTAATATTACCCTAGATTTTTGTCTCACATGGAAGAATTTCCAAGCTGATAAGGTAAAGAGAAAAGCAATATTTAAAGGTTTAAAAGCAAGATTTACTAGAGTCAAAGACCTCCAGCCAGAATGGCATGAAAGGGAACTGTAAGAAAAGCAAAACCCAAGAGATTCCATGGCACCCGCACCTGAGGTTTTTTAAGTACAATTTCTTAAGTACAATTTTAAAGGAAAAAAACTTGACAGATTGGCATTCAGCTAAGAGGCAGGGACAAAACCCATCAAAAGACCCAATTTGCAATCCTTTTCATATCTGGCTTGCTTATGTTAAAAAAAAAAAATCACAAGGGTAGGATGCCTAATTTGTTTTCACAATAAACTGGGAGCTCAGGAGCTCACTACTTGCCTGCTATTCTCATGGTAAATTTGTGAGATTCTAAAGACTGGGCAGGCAGGCACTTCTGACCTTGCTAAGGACAACTTTTTGGAGAAAGGAAGCATTTTACACCCCCAATTCCATTCCGACTACCCTGATTGCCTATTAACCCATCTGACTTCTCACAGCCTAATTTGAGCATGTGGTAAATGAAACAATAAATTATAACATATCAAGAATCAGCAATAAGATTAAAGGGTTGATCTTTAAAGAACCCTAAGGCCAAAATAACTGCTTTTATTTAGATCTCCTGGGTTTTAATTTGGGAGGTCATCCATTCTACCTTGCTGAGGGAACAGGGGGATATTACTTCCTTTTGCAACAGGACAACAAGGTTAATGAAAGGCATCCCAGGATTTCTTTGGACCTGGAGAACAGTCATGTGGGTCCTTTCTTGAACAATGAGCACTTCTTTGCCAGGACCTTTACATATGTTTGGAAATATCTCTTAAATATATAACACAGTGTAGCTTGCTTAGCCAGCAAACTTGAGCACACACATATGAAGCATTTTTAGTTTCTTTCTACCAATAGATTTAAAACATCTTACAAAGAGATTTAGGTCACATGAATCAAATGTGTCTTTGATTTAATTTTAGCAGTTTAAATTTATGAGCAATCTTTCATTTATAGGCTAATTAAGACAGAGCTCTAACTAAATTTTCCTATGTAGGTGTACAATATATACACACATATAACACAACATACAAGACAGAACAATGAAGCAGTTTTGTTAATAGTTTCCTAAAATCTTTAGCTGTTTTTTATTATCATCAACCATTTTTAATTTTTTTTAATTTTTTAAAAAAATTTTTGACAGGCAGAGTGGACAGTGAGAGAGAGAGAGACAGAGAGAAAAGTCTTCCATTGCTGTTGGTTCACTCTCCAATGGCTGCCACAGCCAGCGTGCTGCAGCCGGCACACTGCACTGATCCGAAGGCAGGAGCCAGGTGCTTATTGTAGTCTCCCATGGGGTGCAGGGCCCAAGCACTTGGGCCATCCTCCACTGCATTCCTGGGCCATAGCAGAGAGCTGGCCTGGAAGAGGGGTAACTAGGACAGAATCCAGCGCCCCAACCAGGACTAGAACCCTGTGTGCCGGCACCGCAGGCGGAGGATTAGCCTATTGAGTAGTGGCGCCGGCCTATCAACAACCATTTAGAATTACATGCTGCTCTTAATAACCTAAATTAACCAAACTTTGGTGAAGTTGGAACCTGTAGTACGTGATTGGCTTTATCTGTTTACAGAACTGTTCCAGAGTATTGAACACAATAGAGGTCAGGGAAAAAGACATCCTTTTAAACCTAAAATGACACATTTAAACATAGAACCAACAAGGTTTTAGTTTCATGACCAGCAGATATGGTATATAAAACTGTGGATGACAAAAATTTTAAATAGCCATGTTTAAAATTACAAACCTATTAACCAACAAGAGGTGCTTGCTTACTCCATACAATATCTTTTAAAAAAATCACTTGTAGGATTTTGTAAGAGAAATAACCCTTTTAGGCCTCTGGGCCTTCCTCGTTAAAATAACCATCATATCTAGTAACACAAGATCATTAGACTTTAATCTTTAGACATTTGTATTGGTAGCATTTTATATTATAAAGACTTAAAATTTAGCACCACTTCATATCTTGATAGTACTTCTAATACAACCCAAATAGCCTGATGATTTGGTGTCTCTACAAGATGAGAGACATGTCCTTTGATATTTCCAGGGGCCTATCTGGAAATACCAAAGTCCAAAATTTTTGGAACTGAATTTTTGAATGCCTGCCAAGGATGCCAAAAAGGCTCAAAATCCAAAACATCGGGTCGAAATAGGATCCCTTTACATCATGACATCATATAGATAAAATTTGATCATTGTTATAAGGTGATTATATGCATTTGAGAATAAGCATATATTTTAAACAAAGCATAACCCAAATAAAAACTCAGCTGTTTTAAACAATTAGAACCTAGCAGAGACATTAAGATAACATAATAGGTTAAGTTAACACAACATCTGCATCTCTTTGGTTGTTCCAAAAGTGATAAATAAAACCTTAAATTTAAGAGCTGGTATATTGAATCAAATCCCATAATTTGGATGTCTTAACAGGGTCAGAACTAGGGAAGAGAGAATAGCTTACTGGAGCTGGCTAGAAAACTGAGCAGAGTCACTGATTAAACAAAGCTATCAAAAGGAGATGCTGCAGGTTTTTAAATAGATTTTTAGCAATATTTTGGAATATTTACTAACACATGCATTGTAAAGTCTTCATTGCTGTAACAGAGGATCAGATTTTAGTTCTATGTCAAATAGATGAATAGATTTACATTTTGAAATAACCCTCTAGGATTCTCCACATTAAGACAACACTTTTTTTTTTTTTAAAGAACTTTAAAATGTGCCTGTTGGGTCACATTCATTGAATAAAGTTATTAAAAAGTTGGAAATGTGTTCCCTTTGAATACTAATGAAGATAATTATGACATTTAACATAAGTGAGTCAAATTCAGTATTTTACAAAATTAAAAAATATTTTAAAAAGTCTGAAACTTAAAAGAAAGATGACAATTATTTCTAACCATGTTTGAAGGGTGCAGCATGCTGTGGTAGGAAGGCTGTGGTCTTGTTGAAGTCCCTGCATTTTCTTGTGAGATAAAAGGTCTATGGCCCAGTAAATTATTACTAAAAGTTCCAACATGAGATGGCTCCAGAGGAGGCCGCGTGGTAAAAGTGCTTGGTAAAGACAGTCTCCATTGTTTCTCTAGGTATCGTTCAGCTAACTTCTCATAGTGCACATTGAATTAAGACAACACTTTTTAAAATATGGTAATACATCAAATTTCAAGCCTAGTTATTTCCAAGTGGTGTTGAACTATTTTCATATGGACAATTTAGGAAAACATGTTAGCAAGCCCAAGTGGTTTTTCTATATAGACACATTCATCTCATTAGCGTTACCCAATTTTACATTTAGCACTTAATACCTAAATGACTTATGATGCTGACATTATATTATATTATATTGTATTATGTCTCTATCTGAACTTAATCAAAATCAAAACTGCATTTATCTATAACTAGTACTGATTACCCATTGCTGTTTTCATCTAGTACTGATTGATTACCCATTTCTTTAGCACTGGAAACCTGTTAAAATATATATTGCAAAATAAGTTTGACATGTTACAAAGCAATAATTTTGAAGGCAGCAATTCTGCTGGATTCAAAGAGAGAGATTTTCTCAGTATTCAGTTACAAGGTGGGGACAACCTGTGACAGTAACTATAGGGTTAAATTGAAAAATCTTTCTCATCTGTGTCTGTATTTGGGAGCAGCAAGTTGACATATGAGCCTGAAGAGCCATGGGAGCCCAGGGTGGGCCTGCTGGAGCGGGCACTGCCATCATGCCTCATGGTGGCCTGGGGCTGCAGTGCATGTCTGAACCACCAGAATGCAGGTGGCCGTGGTGTGGGTGAACACCACCACCGCCGTGAACGAGGTGCCTTCCCCGCTGTGGAGTTCTTGCATTGGCAGAAGCCAATACAGGTCTCAGGCAGGTCTGTGCGAACATGCTCTACAGTGCGAGCACACCCAAGCCCCACCTTCCCCATCCCTGCCCACAGCCTGGGCAGAGGGCAGAGACGAATTAGTGTAGGAGGAGGAGCAGAGCAAAAAGGCTTGGGCAGCCATTTCTCACCATGTTGCTGGGTCCCCTTTCCACATGGGGAGCTTGTGGCTATGGCAGATGGAAATCTTTGGGGCCAGTCACGGGCGTAATCTGTGCAACGAGACATGATTTCCTCTCTCCTGGCAGAGACGCCCAGAAGCCTGTGCGGTGGGGGGAGGGAAAATCTCTATAATGAGATGTATAGGAGTTTCACCTAGCAGGAGGGAGGGTTTCGGGGGCCCGACCAGTGAGCAAAAGAGGACCCTGCTCTTCACCTACCTTACATATTCGGGTCCCTGTTCAGGTCACCAACTGTAGCTTGTCCTGCAAAGCCATACCATTGTGGAAGAGTAGGGCAGCAGTGTCCTTTCCCACAAAGAACACCAGAGACAAGTTTTGGGGAACACATCCATTTATTAACAGCCACATATGCTTTTTAAAGAGCAGGGAGAAGGAACATAACTAACTCAGGGGAACACTGACTATAGGACAGAACTGATACTGATACCAATATGTCTCTCCACTCAGCTTTTCTGGGGGGCCTAAAGGGCCAGGGCCACACCTGGGATCAGTTTACCTGATTGGCAGAAAGTGAGGGTGGGGAGAAATGTGCCTGGGCTCAGGCTAACTGCTGGGATAACCCAGAGAGATCTATTTTCAACTGACTTTATACACATGTGATTAACTCTATGTTAAGTAAAGAGTTTGACAAATGGTATGAAGAAGAGAAAAAAAAAATCTGTTCCTCAGCAGTCAAGACAAGGGATGTTCAAGTCATTGCTTCTCAAAGTGTCAATTTCACTTCTACATATTTCCTTTTAGGTGTTCTATTATATATCACAGATCAGGGAGAACATATGGTATTTGACCCTTTCAGATTGGCTTATTTCATGAAGATGTTTTCCAGATTGATTCATTTTGTTGCAAATGACTGGATTTCATTTTTTTTACCACTGTGTAGTATTTCATAGAGTACCTATGAATATATAACCTATATATTATATAGGTTTATATGCATATAATATATATAGGTTTGTATATATAATATTATTATATATTATTATGTATGATATAATATATAATAATAATTATATAAGCTATAATTTCTTTATCCAGTCTTTAGTTGACCAGCATTTAGGTTGATTTAATGTCTTAGCTATTGTGAATTAAACTGCAATAAACATGGAGGTGCAGATAACTATTTTTTTGCTGATTTCATTTCCCTTTGATAAATTCCCAGGAGTGGGATGGAAGGGTTATATGGTAGGTCTATATTCAGATTTCTGAGGTATCTCCAAATTGTTTTCCATTTTGGTTGTATCAGTTTACATTCCCATCATCAGTGGATTAGGGTATCTTTTTACCCACATCCTCACCAGCATTTGTTCTTTGTTGATTTCTGTATGAAAGCCACCCTAACTGGGGTGAGGTCAAACTGATTGTGGTTTTAATTTGCATTTCCCTGATGCCAGTAATCTTGAACACATTTTCATGTGTATGTTGGCTATTTGGATTTCCTCTTTTGAAAAATGTCTGTTTAAGTTTTTTGCCCATTTCTTTTTTTAAAGATTTCTTTATTTATCAGGTTTGGCACTGTGATGTAGCAGGTAAAGCTGCTGCCTACAGTGCTGGCATCCCATATGGGCACTGGTTCAAGTCCTAGCTGCTCTACTTCTGATTCAGCTCTCTTCTATAGACTGGGAAAGCAGTAGATGATCCAAGTCCTTGGGCCCCTGCACTCACATGGGAGACCCAGAAGAAGCTCCTGACTCCTGGTTTCAGTTTAGAACAACTCCAGCCATTGCAGCCAACTGGGGAGTGAACCAATGGATGGAGAGCTTCTCTCTCTCTGCCTCTCCTTCTTTCTCTATGTAACTCTCTCAAATAACATAAATAATTCTTTAAAAAATTTCTTTACTTGAAAGAGTTACATAGAGAAGGAGAGGCAGAGAGAGAAGGAGAGGTCTTCCATCTGGTGGTTCACTACCCAATTGGCATCAACAGCCGGGGCTATGTTGATCTGAAGCCAGGAACTATGGGCTTCCTCCAGGTCTTCTCACGTGAGTGCAGAGGCTCAAGGAATTTGGCCAACTTCTACTGCTTTCCTAGGTCAATCCAGAGAGCTGGGTTGTATTTCCTAGGTCCAATCCAGAGAGCTGGATTGGAATCAAGCAGCCAGGACTTGAACTGGAGTTCAAATGGGATGCTGACACTGCAGGCGGCATCTTTACCCACTACACCACAGTGCTGGCCCCATTTGCCCATTTCTTAACTGGGTTGTTTATTTTGTTGTTATGGGGTTTCTTGATCTCTACGTATTCTGGTTATTAATTCTTTATCAATTGTATTGTTTGCAAATAATTTCTCCCAATCTGTTGATTTTCTCTTCACTTTCCTGAGTGTTTCTTTTGCTGTATGGAAGCTTCTCAATTTGATGTAATCCTATTTGTTAATTTTGGCTTTGATTGCCTGTGCCTCTGGGGTCTTTTCCAAGAACTCTTTGCCTGTGCCAATATATTGCAGGTTTTCCCCAATGTTTTCTAATAATTTGGTGGTATCAGGTCATAGATTTAGGTCTTTAATCCATTTTGAATGGAATTTTGTCTAAGGTAGGGGTCCTGCTTCGTACTCTGGCATGTGGAAATCCAATTTTCACAGCACCGTTTGTTAAAGAGGCTGTCCTACTCCAGGGATTGGTTTTAGCTTTTTGGTCAAATATAAGTTGGTTGTAGATGCTTGGATTGATTTCTAGCATTTCTATTCTGTTCCATTGTTCTATCCATCTGTTTTTCTACCAGTACCAGGCTTTTTTGAATATAACTGCCTTGCAGTATGTCTTGAAATCTGGTATTGTGATGCTTTTGGCTTTGTTTATATTGTCTAATATTGCTTTAGCTATTTGAGATCTCCTGTATTTCCATATAAATTTCAGCTTCATTTTTTTCCTAGATCTGAGGAGAATGTCTCTGTTATGTTGATTGATATCACATTGAATGTAAATTGCTTTTAGAAGAATGGATATTTTGATGATACTAATTCTTTCAATTCATGAACATGGAAAATTTTTCCATTTTTATTGTACCTTCTATTTCTTTCTTTAATGCTTTGTAATTCTCATCATAGTGATCTTTGACATTCTTGGTTAAATTTATTCCAAGGTATTTGATTATTTTTGTAGCTATTGTGAAAGGGATTGATCTTAGAAATTCTTTCTCAACTGTAACATTGTCTGTGTATACCCAGGATGTTTATTTTTGTTTTGCTGTTGTTTTCTCTTTAAATTTCCCCTGAGACTGCACTCCTTCCACTTTTTTTTTACAGGCAGAGTGGACAGTGAGAGAGAGAAACAGAGAGAAAGGTCTTCCTTTGCTGTTGGTTCACCCTCCAATGGTTGCTGCAGCCAGCGCACTGCGGCCGGTGCACTGCGCTGATCTGATGGCAAGAGCCAGGTGCTTATCCTGGTCTCCCATTGGGTGCAGGGCCCAAGTACTTGGGCCATCCTCCACTGCACTCCCAGGCCACAGCAGAGAGCTGGCCTGGAAGAGGGGCAACTGGGACAGAATCTGGTGCCCTGACCAGGACTAAAACCCAGTGTGCCGGCACCGCAAGGCAGAGGATTAGCCTATTGAGCTGCAGCACTGGCCCACTTTTTAAAAACTATCTTCTACTAGAGTAAAGCAGCAAGCTCCCTCCCTACTCTGTCACCCAGAGTAATCACATTGCTTTTATGATCCTCAAATTAACCTGTATTTATTGTATTTTTTAATTTAATAAGTCAGGCAGAAATGAGAGTTTCATTGTGATCAAATAAGAGTGCGTCAAACAATTAGACAAAAAGCTTGTCATTGTGGTCTGGTATCGTGACATAACACATAATATTGTTACCTGCAACACTGGTATAACACATGGGTGCTGGTTTGTGTCCTTCCTGTTCCACTTCAGATAGATCCCTGCTGATAGACTGAGAAAAGCACAATCTTCTGAATAGTACAGATGAAATCAGAGGAAAAATGATCCCACTACAAGACAGGCCTGAACAATGCCTCCTCTGCAGTTATGTGCTCCAGTAGATGCTATGAGAAGGCATTGTGGCCTGCATGCCCTGTGGGCCATACATTTTCTGTAGGCTGAAGAGAGCTAACTTATATTTGGTACCTCCTATGTGCAAAGAAGTTCAGACATCTCTGACTTGCCACTCTACCTAATTAGCTTCACCTGCAGCTCTGGGCTCTCCTGTCTTAATTGGGTGCCTGGATACCCAACACATTCTGTGTCTACCTCCATCTTTGGAGACATATTTGTACATGGGAGGGTGAATACCTTCTGTGTAGCATGAAAATAGCCATGGATGCATATGGGCATGTGTGAGCACCTTTGTGTACCAGGCACACATTTGTGCATGTAATTTCTATGTGTAAAAACATTTTGTACCAGGCACATGTCTGTGCATTCACATGTACACAGCAGTACCTTCTGTATACCAGGCACACATCCATGAATGCACATGTGCTTGTGTGAACACCTTTGTATATGAGGCATACATCTGTGTGCTCATGTGCAGGTGTGAGCACATTTGTGTACCAGGCTCACATCTGTGCTTGTGCATGTCTGTGTGCGAATACATTTGTGTACCAGGCACATGTATGCATGCATACACATGTATGTGTGTGTATGTTAGCACCTTTGTGTACTTGGCACATATCCATGCATGCACATGTGCTTTTGTGAACATTTCCATGTACCAGGCACACATCTATGCATATAAGTTTGCCTATAAGAACCCCTATGTGTGCCAAGTGTCTTTACATGCAGCAGCCTCCCAACCTCCCTCTGAGGGTGATACTACTATTTTTTCCATTTTTAGATGAGCAAAAAGAAGAGAGTAAGCCACCTTGACTAAGATCCCTCAGCTGCAGTGAGGAACCCAACACTTCATTGTCCAAGCACTTAAGCCCAAGTACTTGAGCCCCAGTGTAGACCACTCTACTCACATAGTAAGTGACATATCAAATAGCCCTTGCCCCCAACTCATCTGTATCCCCAACACTGATATCTAAACTCTCAGGAAAGAATTCCCTCTTGTTAACTATGTCACTTTCATCAGTGACAAATATTTGTCAAAATGAGAAATAAATTGACAAGTTTTCTCATCAGCCATTTTGTTCAGTTCACAAAAGTTTGATTACTGCCTCACTTCACTCAGGAAACCTCTGGCCCAACAATCTCTCATGACTCCTGCCTGCCCAAATGAGAGCTTCACCCAAGTGCTGATTCCACAAGTTGCCTGCAGCATCAGACCTCACCCTCCTGCCTATTCAGGCCCTTTTCACTCTTGACTTTTACTGTTGCCAGTCTGTTCTCACCACATAAGGTCAAGAGGCTGTCTCCTAACACAAGACCATAGAGCACAGATTCTGAACTTTCTCCCACTGTCCATGGGCCACACCACACTTCTTAAAACCTAAACCTCTTTCATGATATCCCTCTCTTCTCATTATAAACAAGATGAAGTCCAAATTCTTGGCTCTGAATCCTAGCCACCTTCACTCAGTCCCACTCACTTTCCTTCCAAACATCCTTCCCTCAGCTTAGCTCCACACTTGGCTGTGCCCTGGACAATGCTACTGCCTCTCTGACTTCTGCTAGCATCCAACACAGGCCTCCACTCCCTTAAACCATTCCCTGCAAGGGATTTCTCAGGCATCTCAGATCTTGTACTCACTCTTTTGCACATGAATTTAATTCTTATAAAGTATGTGTTGAATTATTTAATAACTTCAATTGCTTTCTAAAGTAATTGAGATCATTCTAGGTTTTATTATCTTTGTGTAAACTTGCATATAATTGTTATTGCCATTTTGTAGCATTTAATGTAGTTTTAAGATAATAACTTCACAATACATATTTGCAATTCAAAATTCAGGAGGAAGGCATTGTCATATTCACTTTTTATATAAGACACATGAGCTCATGAGGTCTGCACCATGACGCAATAGGTTAATCCTCTGCCTGCAGTGCTGGTGTCGCATATGGCACTGGTTCTAGTCCTGGCTGCTCTTTTTCCAATCCAGCTCTCTGCTGTGGCCTGGAAAATCAGTAGAAGTTTGTCCAAGTCCTTGGGCCCCTGCACCCATGTGGGAGACTGGGAAGAAGCACCTGGCTCCTGGCTTGGATTGGCAGAGTTCTGGCCATTGCGGCCATTTGGGGAGTGAACCAATGGAAGGAAGACCTTTCTCTCTGTCTCTTCATCTCACTGTCTATAACTCTACCTCTCAAAGTAAATAAATAAAATCTTTAAAACTAGACACATGAGCTTTCAAAGAGGTTAAGTTACTATCCAAGATCACACAGCTAGTAGATTGTAAACCCAGGAATTGAACATCAAAGACAGTGTTAAGATGGAAATTTATAGCAACCAGTGGCTACATCAAGAAACTTGAAAGACATCAAATAAATGATCTAAAGATGTATCTCAAGGACCCAGAAAAACAAGAACACACCAAATCCATACTTGGAGGAAAGAAATAATTAAAATTAGAGAAGAAATAAACAAAATTGAGGCCAAAAATATAGAAAAGATCAGTGAAATGAAGAGCTGCTTTTTGGAAAAAATAAAAAATATTTACCATTGGCCCAACTAACCCAAGAAAAGGAAGAAAACCCATATTGAAAATTGGGGATGAAAAAAGAGATGTTATAATGAATATCACATATAAAAAAAGAATCATCAGGGCCAGCACTGTGGCATAGCAGGTAAAGCTGCCACCTGCAGTGCCGGCATCTGATATGGGTGCTGGTAAGAGAGTGATAAAATAATATCACTTATGAACATAGATGAAAAATTCTCAACAAAATACTAGGTAATTGACACATCAGAAAGATCACTCATCCAGACCAACTGGGATTTATCTCTGGTATGTAGGGATGGTTCAATATACACAAATCAATAACTGTAATACATCACATTAACAAATTGAAGAATCAAAGCTATATGATTATCTCAGTAGATGCAGAGAAAGCATTTGATAAAATACAACATCCCCCAAATAACTGGAAGTTATATGAGGGCAGAAGCCATTTTCTCCCTTTCATGTCTTACATCACCCCTCATTCCATCCCAACATCAATGGTGGTTGTTCAGTATATATGCTCTCTAATATGTACCATAGCAAGTAAATTAAATGTGTTCCTAAAATTTATTGAAATTTTCCTGCATACTTGCTTCCATTTTAAGCACTTTAGAAAGATTAACTCCTCTATTTCTCACATAAATCTTAAGAATTATAGAATTTTATTATCCACATTTTACACATGAGAAAACAGATTAAGTAAGCTGGTTAAGGAAGAGGAAACTAACAGAGCCAGAATAAAATCCCAGGTGGCTGAGTCCATGTTCCATGCTACTACTCAACATTGGCTCTGAAGGGGCCTATTTACTGAGCTTTGTAACTGTGTGGCCACTGCATTTACCCAGAACTAGCTCTCTAAAGAGAAGTGAAATGTAAGCAGTGATTTCTGGCCTTCAGTCTCTCCACATTGCAACTGTTTCTGCAATGTCCTCACCACATTTTCTCCAAAGACATCCAGAAATTATCAAGTTTCTTTGCCCATCACACATATATGTAATCATATAAAATTATATGAATATTTATTTAGAATAAAGTATAAAAGTCTTAGAATGGAAAGAGAGAGCAGCAACATGGCGGAATAGGAAGGGAGCACACTGATAGTCCGGGAAGAGACAGTTTAATAAAAGTGGAGATACTGCAGGTTCAAGGAAGAGTAGGGGAAGAAACAGCAGAGGAAACTATCCTGGAACTAGTGATTCACAGTGAACCTGCGTGGAGAGCATGGGAGCCCAAGTTCAGGACACCAGTGGCAGACTCAACACACCAGCACTGGAACGTGAGGTGAGCCGAACCTCAATAGCCCGAGACACTGGTGGGCAAGTGGAAAAAGGAGACTAGAGGGAATGAGGCTTGAAACTCCTTGGGGAAAAGCTCACCAGGCTAACTAGAAGAGAGACAGAGAGACAAAAAAAGTGACCGATATGGACATGAGTTTCTCTCTCTCTGCTCACCTCTCAAAGGCATGCAAGACAAAGAGCAGGCGCCATTTTGGACATATGTCATAAGCAAGGCAACCTCAGGTCTGCACCGGCCCAAGCCTAGCAGGAACACCTGACTCTGGGGGGGGGGGTGAAATAACAGGAGATTAGGATCTAAGTTGGCAACCCAGTGGGAGACTGCAGGAGAATTGGAGCCCACACTGAGGGCAGCACAGATTCCCTGTGTGGTCCTTGGGAAAGAGCTTCTGATCTCTGGCTCCTGTGGGTATATCATTCGCCTGCTAACTACCTCCAATTCCACTCAGCTGTGTGGAATTAATTCCCTATTGAATCAAAGAAAGAAAGAAAGAAAGAAAGAAAGAAAGAAAGAAAGAAAGAAAGAGATTTACCACGCCTAACCTGGGAGTGTCACCTTTGGCACACCCTCAACCCTGAGGAACCAAACAGAGCTCTCAGGCCACACTCATCTCAAGCCTCTAAGGCTCCACCAAAAGCAGACAGTCTACCTAATCTAGAGCCATAGTATAACAAGAAAAAACACCACAGTGAAGAAATCAAATATCCCCAACATGCCAAACAACAAACACAAAAACTGAGGTAACAAGAACAAGGAAGACACTATGATGCCCCCAAATGAAAAAGACACCCCAATTCAAGATTATGAAGATGATGAGAAAGAACAAATGCAAGAAGCAGATCTCAAAAAATTGATAAGAACATTAAGAAATTCTCAAAAACAAATTCTTGAGCTACAGAAATCCTTAATGGACAAGATAGAACATCTCTCTCGTGAAAATGAAATATTAAGGAGGAATCAAAATGAAATGAAACAACTAGTAGAATGAGAAACTGTGATAGTGATGAGAAATCATAATGAAATGAAGAATTCAATAGATCAAATGACAAACACATTGGAGAGCCTTAAAAACAGAATGGGCGAAGCAGAAGAGAGAATATCAAATTAGAAGACAGAGAACAGGAAAAGAAACAGGCAAACCAAAGAAAAGAAGAGGAAATTAGAAACCTAAAAAATATTGTCAGGAATCTACGGGATACTATTAAAAAACCCAACATTTGGGTTCTAGGAGTTCCTGAAGGCATGGAGAGAGAGAAAGGATTAGAAGGCCTTCTCAGTGAGATACTAGCAGAAAATTTCCCAGGTTTGGAGGACAGAGGCATGTTAGTACATGAAGCGTATAGAACTCCTAATAAACATGACCAAAAGAGATCCTCACCACGATATGTTGTAATCAAACTCACCACAGTGAAACATAAAGAAATGATTCTAAAATGTGCAGAGAGAAATGTCAGATTACTCTCAGAGGATCTCCAATTAGACTCACAGCAGACTTCTCATCAGAAACCCTACAAGCTAGAAGGGAATGGCGAGACATAGCCCAGGTACTAAGAGAGAAAAACTGCCAGCCCAGAATATTATATCCTGCAAAGCTCTCATTTATGAATGAAGATGAAATAAAGACTTTTCATAGCAAACAGAAACTGAAAGAATTTGTTGCCACTCATCCTGCCCTGCAAAAGATGCTTAAAGATGTGTTACACACAGAAACACAGAAACATGGTCACCAATATGAAAGAAGGTAAAGGAAGGAAACCTCACAGCAAAAGATCACAGGAAGCTCAATTTCTCTTTGACATAGAATTAAAATCTGATTCTCTGTTAAAGCAATGTGTTAAAGTAATCTATTATATTCTCTTGATGTCTGTTAAATTCTAATTGTTCAAAAACAGCTGAATTTTTATTAAGAGCTATGGGTTATTTAAATATGTGCTTATTTTCAAAGATTTGAATAATCACCTTGTAACAATGATCAAATTTGGTCTATGTTATATCATGATTTTAAGGAATCTTATTTCAACCAGATATTTCGGATTTGGAGCCTTCTTGGCATTCTTGACAGGCATTCGAAAAATCAAAGTTTCAAACAATCTGGTCTCTAAAATTTCCCGTAAATCCTGGACTTTGGTTTTTCCAGTTTGGGCCCAACTGAAAAAATCGAAGGACCTATGTCTCTCATCTTATAGAGACACCAACTAATCAGGCTATTTGGATTATATTAGAAGTACTTTCAAGATGTGACATGGTACTCAATTTTAAGTTTCTATAATGGAAAATGCTATTAATACAAATGTTTGAGAATTAAAAAGTCTAATGATCTTATGTTACTAGACATGATAGTTATCTTAATGAGAAAGCCCCAGAGGCCTAAAAGGTTAAATACTTGTAAAATCCTACAGGTGCTTTCAAAAATACTGTGAAGTAAGCAAGTGCCTCTTGTTGGTTGATGAGTTTATAATTTAAACATGGCGACTTAAAGTCTTTTGTCATCCACAGTTATATATGATTTGCTGCTCATTAAACTAAAGTGTCGTTGGTTCTGTGTTTAGCTGTCCTCCTATAGGTTCCTATGGACTTTTTCTAGCCAATTCTATTGTATTCAGTACTTTGGGATGGCTCTGTAAACAGATGAAGCCAATAATGTATTAACAGTACCAACTGAGAAAAAGTATGGTTAACTGAGGGTACTAAAAACAAAAAGCAATTCAAATCAATTGGCAATTTACAAAAAGAGATAAAGACTTTAAAAGCTAGTATTAAAATTGCTATATTAGTCTATTATGTTATGTTATATGTGTGTACATATTGTATGTCCACATGGGGAAATTTTATTAAGAGTTTTATTTTAAATGGCTTATAGATAAGATTGTCCATAAATTTAAGCTGCTAAAATTAATCAAAGATACATTTTAATTCATGTGACCTGAATCTGTGTATCATATGTTTTAGACTTGTTGGTAGAAAGAAACTAAAAACATTTTATATGTTTGTGCTTAAGTTTACTGGTTAAACAAACTACACCATGTTAGATATTTAAGAGTTGTTTCCAAATACATGATTCTTAAAATTTATAGAAGGCATTGGACCTTCTGGTAAATGTTTTCTTAAGTTGTTATCTAATGGTTGAAATGGTTTGCTAAGTATTCTGTGATATTGCTATTGTCAGCAAGCGATCTAGGACTTGCTCCCTCATTTCTCTATTCTAAGCCCAACTTGTTCTTTCATTTCTCTATTCTCTTCAAGGTAGGAAACTAATTCTATTATGAAGGAATCTGTAGGATGCACAATTTAATCTTTAGACCTTATAAAAAAAGATGGCTAACATTTTTCTGTAATAGAATATCCAAAATAAGAGCTTAAATTATAATTTCATAGCTAGATTTACTTCGCCATCAGCAAAGTAAACAGTAAGCAGAAAAAACCTCCCTTTCAGACCAAAGGGAAAGAAAGCTTTAAAGTGAGAATATAATTTTCCTCATGGGCATTGTCTACCTTAGAAAAACTACTTCAGAACATGCCTGTGACTATAGGCTTGTAGTTTAGGCCACCAAAGATTAGAGATTGGACTTGGGCACTCCCTTGACTTGTATCCTCTGGTCTGCTTGAACAAAAACCAGGAGGAAAAGAAAGCTAGGCTTCAGAAGCAATGGGTGGCAGGCCTATGAATGGCTGATCTGTACAGTGATCTGCCCTCAAGGAGACCCAACAGGCCAGTCCACTGCAGTGGCTTTCAATGTGGTAAGCCTGAGCTTCAGCAGAAGTCAGCTTGTGAAGAGCCCTGGCAGCTCTGCCAAGAGTTGGATCACTGGAAATGGACCTGCCCTGGAGTTGAAGGATGCCCAGGTCAGAGCCACAGATCTTATTGGCTCTAAGCTGAAAAGCCCTTCACTCAGCCTAGCTTCCAAAGTGACCACTGCAGCTGAGGAGACGGCCAAGTAGGGTCAGCAACATTGCAGGCAGAACTGTAAATTTCTTGTTAGAGATGCCCCCTGCCTTTACCTGGCCAGCTCTCCTCCCAGGACAGCCAAGTAATGAAGGTCAACAGAGTGCCTTCCCCTAGGAGGTTCACACCTCCCTTAGGATGTACCCCATGTGAAGAGATAGATAGGTCTGGGCCTCTTAACTTACAAGGCCTAAAGCCCAACACATTATTATCAAGCCCCTTCTGTCAGGTTCTATTTGCCTCTCAATCAGAAAACTTGATTGTAGCTTAGACAGCACCTTTCTTAGCTCCTCTACTAATGACTCTGTCCTTTGTTCTAGACCCTGTCTAGCGCACTTGGGCCTCATTCCTTTGTAATCATAACCTCTACTCTACCACCAATGGCTCTACTCCCAACCTGTGTGTACTGATGGTCCTCTTCCCCACTTAATGCTGTATAATTGTTCAGACCTGGTTAATGCCACTCTTAGGATCATTGGTTACTATCCTCATCCTGTTTTTTATGACCTTGTCTAAATGTGATAAGAGTTGGCAAACTTAGAAAGCTTCCATAGCCTTGGCAACCCATGACAAGAGCCTAGGGTGGTTACTGGCGCCATAAACCTGAGTGTCAATTTGTTGGGTCAACAACAGGAGCCACTGTGAACTTGCTCCTCATGTGGGATCTCTGTCCTTAATGTGCTGTACATTTTTATTTAATGCTATAACTAGTACTCAAATAGTATGTTTCGCTTTGTGTTGCTATGTGCATGCAAACTGTTGAAATCTTTACTTAATATATACTAAATTGATCTTCTGTATATAAAGAGAATTGAAAATGAGTCTTGATGTGAATGGAAGAGGAGAAGGAGCGGGAGAGGGGAGGGTTGTGGGTGGGAGGGAAGTTATGGGAGGGGGAAGCCATTGTAATCCATAAGGTGTACATTGGAAATTTATATTCATTAAATAAAAGTTTAAAAAAAGTCTTAGAATGACTCAAAATGTGACATTATCAGGAAATGTGCATTTTGACAAGGCTTACACATTTAAATAAAATGATTGAGTCTCACAAGGAAATATGAGACATCAATCAATGTATAGGGTGAATTTGGGAAGAGGCTCTAAGGCTTTCCCAGCATCCATGGAACTGCCTAAGTGGGAAATTGTCATCTCTGCCAAGTGTGTAAGACAGCTCTATTTATTGTCCAACATGAGTCACGCCACTTTGCCTTCCTTCTGTGAGTCAGAGTGTTTCTCTACAACCCATTCTGTCAGCTACCTTGAACTTCACTATTCTTGTGTCATCACAAAAAACTATTGAGGACATAGACCAAAATGGGAAGAGCTGAAGTTCCAACACTCCAGTTCTAATGAAGTTGGTACTGTGGATTCTATTGGTCATGATATCTGGCTGGCATCAGTGTTACTACTTCATAGAAATTCACCATGGTCCTTCAATCCATGGAACTGAACGTATCGGGATTCCTCCCACTTCATTCCCCCAGGATAACAGTAGCAACTACCGGCAGTCAATTATGAACCAAGCACTGTTCTATCTCCTTTACATATATCTTATTTAATTTACCCCCAAATTCTAATTATTCCCATCTCACATAGGTAGAAAATAAGGCATAGGTTAATTAAGTAATGAACTCAATTACAAGCTGAAAACTACAGAGGAAATTTTGGTTTTTGAATATGGTTGTCTGACTCCAGAGCCCATTCTTTCAGCTATCCAATGACACATACTCATATATTGATATTTAATTATAATGCTTGTAGTCTGTTGTTTTAGGTATCATACACTACTTGGCACAGAGTGACATATCTGAAGACTTTGTCATCTTCCTTTTTTAATATTTGTTTTATTTATTTGAAAGGTGAAGAGAGATGGAGAGATAGAACTCTTTCATCCACAGATTCACTCCCCAAAGGCCAGAGCTGGGCAAGACTGAAGCCAAGATTCATGAGTTTCTTCCAGGACTCCCACATGGGTGTAGGAGACCAAAGTCTTCCACATGGGTGCTGCTTTTTTAGGTGCATTAGCAGAAAGTTAGATTGGAACTGGAGCAGCTGGGATTTGAATCATTGGTCATATGGGATGTTGACATTGCAGGTGGCAGCTTAACCCAATAGGCCACAATGCTGACCCCTCCTCATCTTCTGACATGCTGTCAACATCTCTGCAGGGCAACTTCCTTTCCTGGTGATGGATGGGATAAGAGAGCTCAAATTTTTCGTTTTGTTGATGCATGGAATCTTTGTGCACACTTTTATTTAAGATTTTTATTTATTTCTTTGAAAGTCAGAGTTATGTAGGGAGAGAGAGACAGAGGTCTTCCATCTGCTTATTCTCTTCCCAGATGGTCACAATGTCCAGGGTGGGGCTAGGCTGAAGACAGGAGCCAAGAGCTTCATCCAGGTCTCTCACATGGGTTCCAAGGGCACAAACACTTGGGCCATCTTCCACTGCTTTCCCAGACCATTTTCAGGGAGTTATATTGGAAGTGAAGCAGCAAGGACATGAACAGGCACCAATATGGGATGTCAAGATTTTAGGCGGCAACTTACCTGCTGTACCACAATGTCACCCCACACATTGTATTTTTTAAGTGTTTTATAGATGTTTCCAAACATGTACAAAGATAGACTAAAACCTCTATGAGAACATCACCCAGCTGCAGCAATGCTAAATACACACACATAAAACACACACACACAATTATTCTACAACACTGATCCTATCAAATGTGGCCTCTTTCCACTGGTTGGCCACAGAGTCCTCCCAACAGGAACATACTGATCTATAAAGGATGAAAAATGTGCAAGTTTACAACATTTATTTTGATATATGTTTAACCAAACCTAGTCATTGAGTCTCTATAGGTAACTAAAATTTTATATTAACTAAAGATCATTTTATTGGGCATTTACTATGAATTAAATGCACATGTAGATCCTAGAAACAGAGCAATGCCAAGATGCCAGCCCTAGAAAAACTCCCATCCTCTGGTACTTTCTTTAGTCTACCAAGACAATTCAGAATACCATGCATAATTCTGGCTGCTTTGCTACCTATGGCGGGTAGCAAATAGGCGGGTTTTTAAAGTATATTTGTTAATTTGAAAGGCAGAGTTAAGGGGGGGGCACTCTCATACACTGATTTACTCCCTCAAATGACTACAACAGCTGGGGCTGGGCCAGGACAGTGCCAGGAGCCTGGAGCTCCATCTGGGTCTCCCACATGGGAGGCACATGGGCCATCCTCTGTTGCCTTCTCAGGCACATTAGTAGGAGTAGGATTGGAAGTGGAGCAGTTGAGAAATGAACTGGGAACTCTGATATGGGATGCCAGTGCCTTAGACTGTGGCTTAATACATTGGACCACAGCATTGGCCCCATGTGTCATGGTTTTAAATCTCTTTCTCTGAATTACACAAGATAGAGTGCAGTGGAGGATGGCCCAAGTACTTGGTCTCTGCACCCCATGGGAGACCAGGAGAAACACTTGGCTCCTGCCTTCAGATCAGCGCAGTGCGCCGGCCGCAGCACAACAGCTGCAGTGGCCATTGCGGGGTGAACCAATGGCAAAAGGAAGACCTTTCTGTCTGTCTCTCTCTCTCTCACTGTCCACTCTGCCTGTCAAAAACAAACAAACCAACAAAAAAAACCCAAAAAAACCACAATTCTTTACAGAGAATATAGCATTGTCAAGATGCTAGAAAAAATTTGTAAAACTCTTATGAGTACAAATTTTACTAGAGATCAAAATCCACAACACTTCGAAAATCAAATTCCAAAAACACAAATATAAATTTCCAAAATCCAATATAACAAATGTAAAATAGGAAAACTCCAAGTTAAACCAAGAAAGTTGAATCCTAATCTGAAGACTACTAACCAATAAAAGTTACAGGAGTAAAACTTCAATTATAGAAACACAATATTCCAAACAATTTAAGGAATAAAAAACCATGCCTATATTTCCCATATGTACTGAAATATAAATAAGCAGAGAACATTTTCAGATTTTTTTAGAAAGTCAGCATTACATTGATCATGATGCAAGTTGACCAGAACCTGAAATATGAATTAAGCATAAGCCTCTCTTTCTTAAACAGATGCAAATATCCTTAGTATTTTTATAATAAATAAAACCACATATGAAAATATAATGAATAAAACGTACTACATAAGGCCGGTGCTGCGGCTCACTAGGCTAATCCTCTGCCTTGTGGCGCTGGCATACCAGGTTCTAGTCCCAGTCGGGGCACCGATCCTGTCCCGGTTGCCCCTTTTCCAGGCCAGCTCTCTGCTGTGGCCAGGGAGTGCAGTGGAGGATGGCCCAAGTGCTTGGGCCCTGCACCCCATGGGAGACCAGGATAAGCACCTGGCTCCTGCCATCGGATCAGCGTGGTGCGCCTGTCACAGCACGCCAACCGCGGCGGCCATTGGAGGGTGAACCAATGGCAAAGGAAGACCTTTCTCTCTGTTTCTCTCTCTCACTGCCCACTCTGCCTGTCAAAAATAAAAAAAATTTTAAAAAAGTACCACATAAGAAAAAACGCAAAAGGTGGTTAACATTTCTAAATGAGCCATATATATTTTCTAGGTAGGTGAAAAAACTCGAGAGAAACACATGGCCATTTAGATTAAATGTTGAGAAGCATTTAGAAATTAGCATGTAATTAAAAATCTGCTAGTGGCATAGTAAAAAATCAGTGGCTTTCTTATTTGGATTAATATTGTTTAAAAAGATTCTATAACAAACAACACAATTAATACAGGATCATTGATAGCTTCTTCCCTGTAAGTAAACCTAGACCAGGATGCTTCCACTGTCTCCAACTTCTTACTGGGGAGTAGTCAAGGGAAGGGGAAAGAGAAAAAATAAAAATAAGGAGTAAAGATCAATTTCTAAACAATAAATTGCCAATAAATTGGAGATATTTATTTAGAGAGAATCCATAAAATCTAAAAACAGATACAATTGAAAATGATTTTAATGAGACTGTGGGAAAGATTAATATTTTTAAAATCTACTAGATTACCATGTACCAGCAAGAAACAAATAAAAAATATTAAAGGTCAATAGGCAGAGTGGAAAACAAATATTGACAGAAGAAAAGGAAAAAAAGATTAAATCATGTGATGTCTTTAAGCATTCTTCAAATCAACATCAAAAAGTATTACAAAAGACCCATCAGAAAAATGAGCAGAAATATGAGGAAAAAGAAAGGCCCAGAAGCTGATAAACAGACCTGAAGCATGTTACTTACCACAAGCTCTAGGCAGGACCCGCCAAGGAGAAGGCCTGGGTGACACTGGGTGTCCCTGTGAGCAGCAGGAGTGCAGAGGTGAGAGGCCCTCCAGCTGATCCCATCCAGCACCACCTGAGGTTGCAGGTCCATGCTCTGGGGGAATGCTGATCGGCTCTTCTTCTGTGAAGCTGCTTCGCTCAAGGCCATGCAAGCTGTCCATTCAGGCATGGTGACGTCCATGAAAAGTCATCCCGCGGGGTCTTGACATCACAATCTGAGGTGGAGCGTGGAGAGGGAGAGGTCTCTGCTGCCGCGAGGCTCCCGAGGCTCGCAAGGGAAGTCGGACTCTGCGGCTCTCCACCTTTGCTCAACCGAGATGCTGGACATCTAGGGAGCCGAGAGCCGACATGGTGAGTGTGTGGACCGCAGTGTACAGAGTGGGAAGGCAGAGCCGAAGGCCAGGAGGATAAGCGCCTCCAGAATCTGTGGGCGCTGGTACACGGCCTCGCTCAGTCCTCTCAGATCCATGGGTTGGGGGCTGCACCAGCACCCGCTACCCCCAACGCCCTGCTCCTTCCCTGCTAACGAGACTTCTCGGACCCAGGAGCCATAGATGAGTAGCTGTGTGGCAGCAGCTCTGCGTCACCCCAGATTTTGCTGTGAGGACGGGGGTGCTCACTAGGGAGAATGTGGGCTCTGGGTATGGGGTTCATGTGGAGCAGGAGCTTTCATTTATGCAGCCCTTGGTTCCTCCTTCCTTCCCCATGGGGACCTGGTTCTCCCAAGTTTTCTAAACACGTTGGTTTCAGGGTCTCTTCCAGGATGCTGACCTCTTCGCACAGCTTTTTCTAGGGGGTATCACTTTAGTTCTCTTAACAACAACACAGCAACATGGATTGGGTAAGGAAACAACAAACGTTTTTATTTATCCAGGTTTTAGAAGGGCAGAAGGACCCTGTAATTTGGGAATTATCATCTTAACCCTTACAGGCTCCCCTGACAGGCTGCCATCTGTATTGTCACTTTCAAAATAGAAATTTTGGCTACTCAAATTTATGTGTGTTTAAAAAAAAATATTTCCGTTCCATGAAAGTCTTCCAAATCCCAAAGATATGTCTAGTTTATTAAGTTATTTTGGATTTATATTTTAATAAAGGAGTCAGTTTCTTTTTGCTTGTTTTAATTTTTACAAGATTGACAAAATTTGTGTATATTCAAGATATGAAACCTAATGTTTTGATATGTGAGGGGACTTTTAAAAGTTATGGACAATTTACATTATCTTTATCAACATTTTTTCATAAACTTTTTGGAGTCCTCTTGTACCTATACATCATGAAATGATTAGCAATTAACAATTTAATACATCCATCACCTTACATTGTTGTGTTTTTAAAAGAATACCTAAGACATTTGTAAGTAGTGAGTATATAACAGTGTAATCATCTAGTTATTGTGCTGAATATGAAGATCTTGAGTTAATTTTATCTCATACCTGCAAATGTGTGTTCAGCTAGCATTTTCCCATTTCCTTCACTCTCAGCCCCGACAACCACCATTCTGTTCTGTGATTAAGTGTGACTTTCTTAGATAACACATATGAGTGAGATTGTGTGGCATTTATCTTTCTGTGCATTATTTAATAGCCTAATGTCCACATTTTTGTTTAATAGCCTAATGTTCACATTTTTGGATCCATATTTTGACAAAATGACAGGATTTCCTTTTTAAGATTGACTATGATTCTTATGTGTGTGTGTATCACATTTTCTTTATTCATCTGTTGACAATGTTGTTTCTATATCTTGTTTTTGTAGATAGTGCTGACATGAAAGTGTAGATAAAGATGTCTATTTGAGATACTAATTTGATTTCCTTTGGATACATATGTAGTAGTGAGATTGCTTTGTCATATGTTCTATATTTAACTGTGACTGAAGATCTACATAATGTTTTCTGTATTGATGTATCAATTTACATTCTCACCAACAATTTATTCCCTTTTTTCCACATCCAACAACCCTTTTTTCCACGTCTAGTCCAATGTTATCTTTACTTTTGGATAATAGTCATTTTTAACATATATGAGGTGATAACCATTATGGTCTTGATTAGCAATGTAGTCTAGCAGTTGTTGAGCCCCTTTTCAGTTATCTGTTGGCTACTTGTGTATCTTCAGCAGAAAAACTGAACAATCCTTTGTGTGTTTTTATTGTAATATTTGCTTTTGAGTTGCCTGTGTTCATTATATTACTCCCTTAATCAGACTGAGGTTTTGCAATATTTTTTTCCATTTCTTGTTTTATCTGTTCAGTTTTTCCTTTAGTATGCAGAATGTTTTTTAGATTTTTTTGTAGTCTAATCTTTGCTTTTGTCACCTGTGCTTTTAGTGTCACATCTGAACAGTCATTGTTGAGAATAATGTCAATGAATTTGCTTCCATTTGTAAGGAGTTTTAAATTCTCAGGTCTTCTTTGTAAGCCTTCAACTCATTTTAAGTTGAAATTCATGGCTGGTGTAATATAATATTATATATCAATTTTTGTCATGTGGATGATCAATTTGCCTCTACTTCAGATGTGGTCATTGAGCACTGAGTGGCCACTTGGTAACTGTGGTGTCACTTGCTGGACCCAACACCCACCATGATATGCCTCTAGCTGGGCAGGAAGCAGGCAGAAACTGTCAGATCCCAGTTTTTCCCTAATCTACCCATCCCCCAGATGCATTCTGCTGTGTTTTACTGCTCTTCCCTGTCTGCATGAAGAGACCTCAGAAGTGAGCATACACAGAGAGACACATGTGAAGCAGTGTGGAATGTTGGGGAGAAGCAGGGACTATCTAGTAAAGGGGCTGGACCCAGGAGGCTCTGTCTCATTTCTCTGAAAGCCTTGGATATATGGAAGCACTTCAGAAATTCATGGAGGGATCCACATTTGGCATTGTGTTACAACCCTGCTTAGTATGCCCACATCCCATATTGGAGTACTTCCAATTACAACTTTCTGCTAATATGCACTTTTAGAGGGAGTGATAGCTGAAGTATGTGGATTCCTGTAACCCACATGAGAGACTCATATCATCTGGGAAGCACAGTTGACGGGGTCCTCAGTGCAGAGTGGTTGGACATAAGGTATTATTTTGCTGCAGTGTGTATTCGTGAACATAGCAAATTCCATCATGAATTTCTTTATGTCAAACAGTGATGCCTAAGTAGAGGCATTTGGCAACTGCCATCTCCACGGGAAAGGGGCTCAACTGGAATAGTCCCAGTCTTACCACATGGATGTAGGAGGTTTTCTTAAACTTTGAAAATTCATTTTATTCACATTAAAGGCACAGCGATCTCTCATCCACTCTTCTTTCTCCAACTGTTCACAGTATTTGAGATTGAGTGAGGCTGTGATGTGAAAACGTCAGGTTTTGTGATGTGGAGATCCCAGAACTCAGTATGGACGATAGGAACCTAAGGTACCTCCTAAGGTACACTTTAGTAGGAAGCTGGATTGGAAGTGTAGTGGAACTCAAACCCACATACTCTAATATAGGATGTGGGTCTCCAAAGAGCCATCTTACATGCTGTTCCCCAATGCTCACCCCTCTATTATTTTAAGAGGACTCCTACCACAGGCCAAAGCAACTCTCTTGGCCCTGATGGCCATAGTCCCTGAAGTTAAGCTATGCAGACCCTCAACACCCCAGAAAATACCCAAACACAACCACCCAATGAAGTGTTCACAGCAGCAGCTTCATACTGTGCTTTCTTGCCACCCAAAACTATGCAACTAGCATTGTACCACCAGGAGCTTTCTCCCTGAAATCTCTTCATCCATTTTTCCATATGATGGTACCCAATCTGGCCATTCACATCAAAGTGATCACTACTGGATGCTGTTCTGAAGGGGTACCCCAAGTTGGCTCATTTCAGGTAAACCTCATGTGTTGCTCCAGACACCCCTTGGCACTGATGTGGCTCCCCTGGCACAGTCATTCATACACCCCACAGGCTCCCCTGTAGGTGACAATCACCCATTTACTAGACTCATAGCATAGATAATTGTGACCTTATTGGGAACTGAATCAGGCATCACTTCATCAGTGTGGTGATGCAACCCTGCTGGGTCATTGGCAAAGAGGATGACAAGCCCTTAGGAAACTTGCATGGTCAACATATTAAGGCATGACTCTTCCTTTTACTATGGACCCCCATGTTGCTCCTCCCCACCTCTCATTTACCATTTCTGATTCTTGCTTGGCATGAACAGTCTGGAACATCTCTTCTCCACCAAGCCTAATGCTTTGTACTGATGGGGTATGCCCATTAGGAGCCTGCACAGTTCAAGCCCCTCTACAGCATCACCACTCAATCAGGCCATGATAGGAATTGCCTCAGTTAATCACCACACATTGAAAGCATGTGTTTTGAAATTTGTCTCTGTAACTCATCAGTCTTGCCCCTTGTCAAAGCTGGAGAAAAGGAGGCACACTGCTGATTACCACAACCTCAGCAAGGTCATGGCGCCTTTTACCAGACATTGTCAGTATCTTCTAAGATATTCAGATGCCTATGCCTTAAGTTTGCTACTACTGATGTGGAATCCATGTCTTTTTTGGTGTCTGTAACAAGTGCTATTCACTTTTGCATTTGGAGGCCAAGATACAGCTTTATGAAGCTTCTAAGGCATGATTCAGTAGTCTACCACCAGTTCATTGTGTTGACAGTTTCTAGCTGCCCTCTAACTACTACCTGACACCCACCTGTGACAATATGTGGATGACTTCCTTCTGAAAGATAACCAAGAGGAAGGTGCATAATTAGGCCTCACATTTGCAATTGAACTCTTGGCCTTGTCAGGGTGATTATAATATCATAGATGCCACAATGTGAAATTTTAGTCCATTACATGCCCTGCCTTGTACCATATTGTAGAACCTTCACTCCCTCCCCTGTGTATGACCTTTTTTCTCCTCTCCCTCTTGCTTTCAGAGAGAATGAGGAATAATGGAAAATTTAGAGACAGACATAAGAACTCCAATATTGACCTTATTATCAATTCACTGTATGAATTATATGTTACTTAAGCTTTAAACTTTCTAAGGTCATTTGTCACATCTATAAAATAACCATGATAAAATTATTCATTTCATAAGTTTTTTATGAGAATACTCTAATAAAACTTGTTCTGTGGCTTGCTGCCAACATGAGTTTATCAGGAAAAATAAGCTGTCCTTATTTTGCCACATGCCAGTAGTGTTAGCTCTTAATGGTCTTCCTCTGAGTCCCCTCCTAGATATTATCTCCATGTCACTCATAATTCTGTTCTCCTGAGTGGCTACTATTCTTAAGGACTGGCTGAAGTTCAAAGTCTTGCTTTTATCTCAAATTGGTAATTTATCTCTTTTTCTGAAGGGGCATTGCAATCTCACATCTTCTTGTGAGTTCAGTTGAGGCTTCTGTTGTGACTGCATCATGGCTCAGCTTCTCATTTGCTGATCTTGCTTTTTGCTCCAAGCAGCCTTTTCCAATAAATCTCCTGAAAACTGCTGTGTCAAAGTCTTTCTCATCCAAGGGAAGATGGTTAGAAGAATACCAAAATCATTCTAGCTACCCAATAAATTGTTGTTATTCCTTTCTTTGGTTTTTGAAAGTCAGAGGGGAGGGAGGGAGGGAGGGAGAGAGAGAGAGAGAGAGAGAGAGAGAGAGACAGAGAGAGGGAGAGAGAGAGATTTCATATTTACTCTCCAAATGGCTGCAAAGGCCAGTGCTAGACCAGGCTGAAGCCAGGAGCAATGAACTTCATTTTGGTCTCCTATGTGAGTTCAGGGTCCCAAGCACTTGGCTATCTTTTCTGCTTTCCAAGGAGCATTAGAAGGGAGGTAGATCAGAAGTGGAGCAGCCAGAACTTGAACCATTGTGCATATTGAATGCCTGCACTGCATATGGCAGCTTAACATGATGTGCTCAGGGTCAGCCACTGTTGTAACTCTTTAGAGAATAAAATAACTAATTTCAAAAGATTTCCTAACATGTTTCCCACACACTTACACACACACACAACACACACACACAACACACACACACACACGGAATTAAAATTTATATTTGAATCATGAGTAGAGGGATAAAATTATCTCAGATTCTAAGTAAGAAAAATGGTTAGGATTGACTTTTAAAATGTCATTTTATTGAAGTGTGTTCTAATTGGCCTACTCCAGTGAAAACAGAACCTTGATCTTTAATGATTGATTCTCATTTGATTCTCTTGGATTTTTTTTTTTACAGGCAGAGTGGACACAGAGAGAGAGAGAGAGAGAGAGAGAGAGAGAGAGAGAGAGAGAGAGAAAGGTCTTCCCCTTGCCGTTGGTTCACCTTCCAATGGCTGCCACGGCCAGCGCACCGTGGCTGGTGCATCACACTGATCTGAAGCCAGGTTCCAGGTGTCTCTCCTTGTCTCCCATGCAGGTGCAGGTCCCAAGGACTTGGGACATCCTCCACTGCACTCCTGGGCCATAGCAAAGAGCTGGCCAGGAAGAGGGGCAACCGGGACAGAATCTGGCACCCTGTCTGGAACTAGAACCTGGTGTGCTGGTGCCACAGGTGGAGGATTAGCCTATTGAGCCATGACACCGGCCTGATTCTCTTGGATTTTATAGTTTTTTGTCTCTGTATGTATTAATCCCAAACTGGTGGAAGTGCTGACAGTTTATATTCCTATAAGGTTAGAAGTTAACTTGGAAAAAGCCAATGTATTATGAATTTATAATCTTAAAGAGACATTAGTGCAGCAGAGGTTAAGACCTTATTAACCTGCAGAAAGTCAATGATTTTTTTTAATGATTTTTTAAAGATTTATTTATTTATTTGAAAGGCAGAGTTACAAAGAGGCAGAGGGATGGAGAGAGAGAAAGAGAGGTCTTCCTTCTAATGGTTCACTCCCCAATGGCCACAATGGCTGGAGCTGAACCCATCTGAAGCCAAGAGAGAGCCAGGAACTTTATCCTGGTCTCCCATATGAGTGCAGGGGCCCAAACTTGGGACATCTTCTACTGCTTTCCCAGGCCATAGCAGAGAGCTGGATTAGAAGTGGACCAGCCAGGACTCGAACTGATTCCTATATGGGATGCCAGCACTGCAGGCAGTGGCTTTACCCTCTATGCCACAGCACCAGCACCAGTCAATGACTCTTAAATCTAAGTTAGTAATTAGGCATTTCTTCCCTATTATAAGTCCCAGTTTCTTATATACATGTTGAATTTGCATTTTTCTCTTTTCTGTAAACTTTCTTAATGCATTAAATAGAATTTTGTCAAATGCTCACTATTATGTGAGAATGGTATTTTCAACAGTGGTTCTGCATGAGAAAGTGTAGTAAATATTGATTTCTGAAGGGCAGCATTGTGATGGGATGGTGCCCAAAGCTTCATGGAGGCAATTGGAAAAGAGAAGTTAACACTCTGAAGTTAGCCAAGCTCTAAAATACTAAGGCCGAATGTAAAGTCCAAACTTGTAGTCAAAACTATACTCATAGTTTTGATGTATTTGATAGGGTTCCTTTCACAAAATCCCACACTCTGAGTGGCTTAAAACACAGAAAGATATTGTCTCGCAGTTCTGGAGCCTTGAAGTCTGAGATGAAGGTGTCTGCAGGGCGAGTTCCTCTGAAGGCTGTAGGTGAACTGAATCCACATTTCTCCCTGGCAGCCTGTGACTTTCTGGCAGCCTTGGGCTTATCTTCCCCTTCATATGGCTTTCTCCCCATATGTGTGTCTGCATCCAGCTTTTCCTTTTTTTTAAAGATTCCAATTTTACTGGTTCATGATCCCATCCTGATGACCTTGTTTTGACTTGACTACCTCTGCAAAGACTTTTTTAAAAATGTTTTATTTATTTGTTAGAGAGAGAGGGAGAGAGGGAGAGAGGGAGAGAGGGAGAGAGGGAGAGAGAGAGAGAGAGAGAGAGTCACAGTGAGAGGGAGAGACAGAGGAAAAGGTCTTCCATCCACTGGTTCATTCCCCAGATGGCTGCAAAAGCCAGAGATGAGTTGATCCAAAGCCAGGAGCCATTTCTTCCATGTCCCCTATGTGCGTACCGGGGCCCAAGTGCTTGGGCCATCTTGTACTGCTTTCCCAGGCCATAGCAGAGAGCTCAATCAGAAGAGGAGCAGGTGGGCTTAGAACCAGTGCCCATATAGGATGCCTGTGCTGCAGGCAGAGGATTAACCTACTGCACCACGGTGCCAACTCCTTTATTTATTGATTATTTTTTTTGCAAAGATTTTATCTTAAATAAGGGTACATTCTCAGGTCCAATCGGGGGGGGGGTACGATTTAACCTGTAATATTTTATTACTTCCCTTCCTTTCCTAAGGATGAGTTTTTCTTTCAGATAACACCTTAAGGAACAGAATGTAAATAGCTCATGGGGCACTTTCAGTTGACAAACAGCACTTTGTTTTAAAATGAGGTTAATTGCCTCACCTCACACAAATTACATTCCAACCTGAATCTATGGATGTGGTTATGATGAATTACATTTGGGAACTAAATCCTGTCTACCAAATGAGTTCAAAAGTTATTAGGGGCATTTGGCAATCATCCCACTTTTTTAAAAATATTTTTATTTATTTGAAAGACAGAGTTACAGAGAGAGGGAGAGAGAGAGAGAGACAGAGAGAGAGACAGAGAGAGAGAGAGAGAGAGAGAGAGAAATATTCTATCCACTGGTTCACTCCCCAAGTGGCTGCAGTGGTCCAAGCTGCGCTGATCTGAAGCCAGGAGCCAGTAGCCTCCTCCAGGTCTCCCACATGGGTGCAGGGGTTCAAGGACTTGGACCATCTTCTACTGCTTTCCCTGGCCATAGCTGAAAACTGGATTGGAAGAGGAGTAGCCAATACTAGAACTGGTGCCCACATGGGATGCCAGAGCTTCAGGCCAGGGCTTAACCCGTTGTGCCACAGCACCGGCCCCACTTTTAAGAGTATTTACATGAGAGGGGCCAGCATTGTGGCTCACTAGGTTAATCCTCCACCTGCGGCTCTGGCATTCCATATGAGCACCAATTCTAGTCCTGGTTGCTCCTCTTCCAGTCTAGCTCTCTGCTGTGGCCTGCAAAAGCAGTGGAGGATGGCCCAAGTCCTTGGGCCCCTGCACCCACTTGAGAGATTAGGAGGAATCACCTGGCTCCTGGATTCAGATTGGTGCAGCTCTGGCCATTGTGGCCACTTGGGGAGTGAACCAGTGGATGGAAGACCTTTCTCTCTGTCTCTTTCTCTCTCTCTCACTGTAACTCTACCTGTCAAATAAATAAAAAGCTTTAAAAAATCTCATTAAGATTAGTTATATGAGGATAGAGGGAGAGACAGAAAGAGAGAGGTCTTCTATTTGCTGGCTCCCCAAATGGCCATAACAGCAGGAGCCAGGAGCTTCTTCCCAGTCTCCCGCATGGGTGCAGGGTCCCATGCACTTGGGCCAACTACCACTGCCTTCTCAGGCCAAAATCAGAGAGCTGAATTGGAAGAGGAGCAGCTAGCCCTTGAACTGGTGCCCATATGGGATGCTGGCAACACAGGTGGGTGCTTAACCTACTACCTCACAGCCCTGGCTCCAACCAGTCCATTTTAACAGGTTAAACAAAGAAATATTTTCCAGACTGTATTAATTTGCATGAATGTGATAAAAATATTTCCAATGACATTGCGGCTAGATGTTTATTATGTTGGTAAATTTGCTGGAGATAGTGCAGTGCCTTCTAATTTTGTATCAGAAAGGAAGGCAAGTTGGGAGTGAGAACCATAGCATTATTTAGTGTGTAGAAGACACATTTTCTTTTTGGTTCACCCTTTTGAACAGCCTGACATGGAATAGAAACTGCTCAGATGTTTATTGAATGAGTAGAAATACCCAAGGAACTTCAAAGATATGAGAAAACCCCCAAAAACATCTTTTTCAGTGATTTACTGTATACACAGCTTTGGCTGCATGCTGTGGGAGCCAGTGCTGTCTCAGAATACTGATAGCAGCAGCAATTTATTATGCTTCCTATGAATCAAGCATTCTACATACATTTGTTTTTCAGTCTCTCTGCTACTCTGTGATTTGGACACTGTGGTTTTATTTTATCTGTAAGGAAACTGAGGCCAAGCAGCTTGACCACATAGAGTAAGCTGTACGCTTATCCCCTGTACTGTAAGGCCTGCTTGGCTTGTAAAAGTGTGCTTTCTTGTGGGAAGATAACGTAATTAAGACAATTAGAAATTAGTATATAAGAGGTTAATTGCATAATGTGTTTCATTTACTATGTATTTGTCTTCTACCAGCATTTCCTAAAGTGTGTGATTTTGTCATGGGTAAGTATTGTATGCTCTGGAGTTAGATGCCTGAAGTTGACCCATTCCTTTGTGCATAAACTTGGACATGTAGATATGCATTTAAAAATTTATTGCAACTTCTTATAAAGTGTGGATGATAAAGGCACCTACATCCTTGTTTTGAGGGATATGTAACTTGTGTAAGATAAGTCAGTGTGTAGCAAGTATCACATCCCAGCAGGTTAAGCTGCAGCCTGGGATGCTCACATCACATATTGGAGTGCTGGTTTGAGCCCCAGCAACCACCATCCAGCTTGCTATTGATGTACTTGGGAAAGCAGTAGAAGAGGGTCCAAGGACTTGAGTCACTGCCCCACTGGTGTGAGGCTTGGATGGAGTTTCTGGCTACTGACTTTGGCCTGATTCAATCTTAAATGTGGACATTTGAGGAGTGAACCAGTGGTTGGAATATCTCCCTCTGTTCTCCCTCTACATCTCCCCCATCTATCTTTCCCTCCCTTTTTATCTTTTACTTTGCCTTTCAAATAAATAAAAACAAAATGATTCAGTGTTTGACAAACTGTGGCTCTCAAACAATGTAAGGTTCACAAAGCCACTGATTTGTATCAGTTTTATTCATCTATCCTAAACATCTCAAATGGTGCTTTAAAATAGGTAAACAGTAAATATTGAATGAATATCTTTTAATAGGTAAATAACTAGGTCCAGTAACATTAGAAGACATGATAAACTAGTTAGATGCTTGCCTATCAATGTGGAACAGGGATTCTCAGTCCAGGATACACTTTGTAGATATCAGGAAGACTTTTAAATGAGCTGGTTTTCATGCTCCACCATGGGCAAAGCTAGATTCTATTGCTGAAGAATCATTGTGAAATAAATGAATGTAGAGGAATCCAGGGATATAATGTTGAAGATAAAATATCAAAGTAATTTTTTTCAGTGATTTCTTCTTAGGAAACTAAACATGACCTTTGTTTCAATAGTAATGACATTCTTTTTTTTTTTTTTGAGAACATTGATGTACATTGAAATTACCAAAAGTACTTTGAACTTATATGTAATATGAAGTAGGGTTGAGGCTACTACAGGTAGAATTTGCTCCCAACATAAATATCTGGGGGCCAGTGCTGTGGCATAGTGGGCTAAGCCTCCACCTGCAGTGCTGGCATCCCATGTTGGCACTGGTTCGAGTCCCTGCTGCTCCACTTCTGATAGCTCTATGCTATGGCCTAGGAAAGCAGTAGAAGATACCCCAAGTCCTTGGTCATCTATACCCACAAAGTAGATCCAGAAGAAGCTCCAGGCTCCTGGTTTCAGATCAGCACAGTTCTGGCCATTGCAGCCAATTAGGGAGTGAACCAGCAGAGATGGTTCACTCTCTCTCTCCCTCTCTCTCTCTCTCTGCCTCTCCTTCTTTCTGTGTGTAACTCTGACTTTCAAATAAGTAAATATACCTTAAAAACTAAAAATATCTGGCAGAATATTAGGGCTCTGGGGCATGGGAGAATGTTTTATCTTGTGGACTATCCTTAGTGATGCTGGCAATTGTCTAGGTCAACTGAGAATCCCCAAGGGCAGTTTGAATATAAACAGAGTCAGTGCTTATGTCATATGGGAAAAACATACCAAAAATCCATGGTGCTTAAAATGTCTCTTGAGGCACATGGGGCATTAATCTAAGATGGAGTCATATTTTCTACAGCTGGCTCTTTTTCTAGACCGGTTATATGAATTTCCCAATCTATAATGTGGCAGTCTGCAGGAGATGTCCTGGCTCAGGGACCTATTGCTTCTGTGGTACTTTTCTAGTCTTTAGGCAGGATCTTAACTCTATTCTCACATGTAAAGCAGAGGGAACTAGCAAGATGGGGATGGACCGAATATGGGATCACTTAAATCTGAAGGCAGAGGGGAACCAGAGTAAATAAACATATGCAAAATCAATAATTGGAGAATATTCTGTCTAAATAGCCCATTTACATGTTTTTTCACAAGTTTTCAGGAAGAGCATACTCTGTGTGTTTCTCTTGGTCAGTGTGTTTTTACTAATATTAACACCTTAATATGATGTTTACAAGTGTTATGGCAATAGGACTCCATTTTAGTGTTTATCCCAAAAAGCTATTTTGATGTTTCTTAGGCTTAACACTGGATTCCAGCTCACTTGCATTTTTCATTAGAGAGCTGCTGTAGAAGATTTCTGTTCCTCTCAGGAAAGAGTAACACTGATACATAAGTGCAGGAGCATAACTCAAATCATCCCAGTCAGATTTCTCAATGCTTGGTCTAATCACCTAACTATTTGCTTAGCTTCTTTTTAAAGTTCATTCATGAACTCACAAAGCATTTATGAGGTTTGTTTTTTTGTAGAGAGCCAATAGATGGGTCCTATTTAAAATTGATTCAGTCAGCCTGTGTATTTAATTTTAGAATTTAGGCCATTTACATTCAAGATTATTATCAATAAGTATCAGTTTGTTTATTTCCCATAAATATGCCTATTATTTGATTTGGAATTCTATTATACTTTTACTAGATTTTCAGCCTTCACATTCTTTCTTGATGTGGCTATCTTTCTCTGTTTCTGTGTGTAGCACATCCTTAAGTATATTTGTAAGGCTGTTTGAGTGCTGACAAACTCTGTTTGCTTTGAAAGGTCTTTACTTCACCTTCATTAATAAATGAGAGCTTTGCAGTGTACAATATTCTAGATTGACAGTTGACAGTTTTTTTTAAGTACTTGGACTATCTCTCCATGATCTCCTAGGCTATAGATTTTCTGAGGAGAAATCAGTTGTCAATCTAATTGTAGATCCTTTCAAGGTAATCTAGTGTTTTTCTTTTGCACACTTTAGGGCATTTTTCTCATGTATTACTTTTGAAAATTTACATTGTGTTACAATATTTTCTGATAATTGCTTTCAGGAGTTCTTTGTGCCTCCTGTACTTGGATGTCCCCATCTTTCTCCAATTTAGGGGATTTTTCTGCTATTATTTTTACTGAATATCCTTCTAATCAATTCTCTCATTCCACACCTTCAGCAACTCCTCAGACATATGTTTGGTTGATTAATAGTCTCCCATAAGTTTCAGACATTATTTTCAGTTTTTCTAATTTTTTTCTATTTTTATCTGAGATATTTATAAGGATTTGTCTTCAAGCTCAGATTTTCATCCTTCTGCAACAAGTGAATTTTTAAGGCTTTCCACTATATTTTTTTGTTTGACATATTGAATTCTTCATTTCTAATATTTTCAGTTCAATTTCTCTTCAGTATCTCTATATGATACCATAATTGCTCACCATGTCATGTATGGATTTAACTAAAATATTTGATTCTCTGTATTTTAAGTAATCTTGTGATTATTCTTATGAATTCCTTTTCAGGCAATTCATCACCCTCTTCATTTTCACATTCTAATAGTGAAACGTGTGTTTCATGTTGTCTTCCTTGTTCATGCTTCTTGTATTTCAACGTTTATTTTTAGGCATTTGTGGAAACACTTGTTGGTTTCCTCCTTTTAGGGCTTTTCTCTTTAAAATATGCCTCTTGATTTAGTGGAGTGTCTGCTCCTTCACATATACGAAATATGTGCTGGGTTGGGCCATGGTGTTTTAGCCAGTGCTTGAGGATGGGACAAGAGCTCAGCATGTCTCCCAAATTAGAGTTGGTGGATTTCCTGTACTGTCAGGAGGGAGAGAGTTGTGATCATGTTGGCTGGTGTTATCACAGTCTCAACCTCTCTCTGCCAATGTTAACAAACTGCCCAGAATGAGCCCTCAGTGTCTTTGTACCCCACCCACGCAGGTGCTTGGACTGCAAAAAGGATCTGTGGGCTCCTCAGTCTGAGTGCAGGACCTCTGTGATGGCCCACTCCAAGCACTCAGGGAACTCTATGCCTCTGAAGCCAGATACAGTGATTGCCCAAAGACCTTGCCATGCCCCACACCCTATTGCACAATCACAAAATTCCCACAGTCACAGGGTGCATGGCTCCCACAGTTGCAGAGAGCAGGGGATCCACTCTCAGCCCTATGAGCCTCTCCCATCCAATGGAGAGAGCCACAGTATTCCTAAAGCTAGCCACATGCCTAATAGAATTTGATTGATGCTATGCCTTGGCACATTGAGTCCAGGCACCTTGATAGAGTGAGGGGACGGGAGCATTTTACAATCTTAAGTGGGTGCCCCACCCACAGCATCCCTCCAGGCCACAGTGAAATTCCATGGGGACCACAAATTTATTCTTCCTATAAAATCCAGCAGGTACATGTAGGCTGCAACAGTCTCTACTCACTTTATTAAGATGACGCCACTTCCCTGATAGTTACTGGACACCCTGTGGGGTGATGTAAGGAAAGCAATATGCTCTCCTTTCATGGGATTTGGTTGTCATCCCCCCTTCCTCCCACTAGTGCTGCAGTCCAAAATCAGGTCAGTGGGGTCTGTGAGGTTCTCTCTAAGGCAGTATTATCAATGATATGGACTGCCACAGTTCCTCTCACCTTGCTTTTAGAAATGGTGTCCCTGCTCCCCAGCCCACTGGCTGTAGGAGTCACTGGCAATGTCCTGCTCCCTGCTGTGTGATTGTACAATCTCTGCTGCTCCACAGGGTCTCTCTTCTTTATGTAGAATTTCCAGAGCAAACTTCTTTGTAACTGTCCCCTGGGAATGCGGTTCCTCCCTTTTTATTCCCATGGCCTAAATCAGCACAGCTTTTTCCTATTCAGCCATCTCGCATCTCCCTTTTTCTTCCTCTAATCACAATGGTTTGGGACATTTCCCAGATAGATGAAATATTTGTGTTTTCCACAATCACCAGAGATTTAGGCATTTTTGAGCCTAAAACTTTGTGTTTAGGTACTGTTTAATATTTTTTGTAGAATATTAAAGTTTAGGTTAGGGTGACTTAGAAATTCAAGGGTGGAAGTTGTAGATTCCAACTCCATAGAGATCTAATTTTCTTATGTTAAAAAACTGTAGCTCAGAGATACCATACAGAGCTCTTCAATCTCTGCTGAAAAATTATAAACTTCATTTGACTTAGACGGAAAATGAGGTTAAGGATCACAAGGAAGAATACTGAATAGTTGTTTTCTGGGGCTGGCATTGTGGTATATAGCAGATTAAGCTTCCATCTGTTATGCCAGCATACCCAATGGGCAGAGGTCCAAGTTACAGTTGCTCAATTTCCTACCCAGATCCCTGCTAATGGTCTCAGAAAAACAGCAAAAAATGGCCCAAGTATTTGGCTCTTGCCACCCATGTGGGAGATCTGGAAAAACTTCCTGGCTTTAGGCTGGCCCAGTGCTAGTCATTTGGGGAGTGAACCAGTGGATGGAAAAATCAGTCTCTCTCTCTCTCTCTCTCTCTCTCTCTCTCTCAACTCTGACTTTGAAATAAATAAGTTTTTTAAACAAATACATGTTCTTTTCCTACTGCTCAAGCATATGGAATATACTTAGGGAGAGTGGTCAAAATTGTTATTCTTTTTTTGACAGGCAGAGTGGATAGTGAGAAAGAGAGAGACAGAGAGAAAGGTCTTCCTTTTTGCCATTGGTTCACCCTCCAATGGCCGCTGCAGATGGCGCATCTCGCTGATCCGAAGCCAGGAGCCAGGTGCTTATCCTGGTCTCCCATGCAGGTGCAGGGCCCAAGCACTTGGGCCATCCTCCACTGCACTCCCAGGCCACAGCAGAGAGCTGGCCTGGAAGAGGGGCAACCGGGATAGAATCCAGTGCCCCAACCGGGACTAGAACCCGGTGTGCCAGTGCCACAAGGCAGAGGATTAGCCTGTTAATCCACGGCACTGGCCAAAATTGTTATTCTTAATAATCTACTTTGAGCCTAGGGAGATTACTGATGCCATGAACAGGAGTGTCAAATTGTTAAGTCAGCAACAGGAGTCACTGTGTACTTACATCCCATGTGGGATCTGTCCTTAATGTGTTGTCTAATGTGCAGTGATGCTATAACTAGTACTGAAACAGTATTTTTACACTTTGTGTTTCTGCGTGGGTACAAACTGATGAGATCTTTACTAATTATATACTGAATCGATCTTCTGTATATAAAGATAATTGGAAATGAAAAAAAAAAACCTGGTTAAATTGGAAATGGCATAGAAAATTAATTTTTAAAAAAAATATTATGTAGGATCTCTGTCTTAAATGTGCTGTACACTCTTATTTAATGCTATAACTAGTACTCCAACAGTATTTTTTTTTCACTTTGTGTTGCTATATGGGGGCAAACTGTTGAAATCGTTACCTAATATATACTAAACTGATCTTTTGTATATAAAGAGAATTGAAAATGAATCATGATGTGATTGGAAGGGGAGAGGGAGCGGGAAAGGGGAAAGTTGTGGGTGGGAGGGAAGTTTTGGGAGGGGGAAGCCATTGTAACCCATAAGCTGTACTTTGGAAATTTATATTCATTAAATAAAAGTTTAATTAAAAAAATAATCTACTTTGAAAAAAATGAGAAAGAAATATTGTGTTATGAGCCTGGCTTAATTAAAGGCCTTCGAACTTGTAATGACTCTTTTGGGGGTTATATCAGCAAGTATATTGTCTGTTGCCCAGTGGGAAGTTTTGAAAGTAGGCTACGAGCAAACTTGTTACGATCTTTTCCAACTTATCCACTATTTCTGGAACTTACTGTGTAGGAGTCGAAGAGACAAAATCAGGAAAAAGTAGAGGGCTGGGCACTTGCTGAATTCTCTGACTACTTGGTGATTACCAATGTTCACAGACTCCTCTATTTTTTTCATTTGATTCTATCCCACCTTTCCATGAGTTTGGAGGGGGTGGGGATTACTGTTTCTCTTGCTCAACTTTGTAAATTCCATTTCTGTATGGTGTTTGCAGAGGCCAATGAACAGAACTGAGGACACTTGACTTTTAATGGTGATTTTTTAAATAAAGATTTATTTATTTATTTGAAAGTCAGAGTTACACACACACAGAGAGAAAGAGAGAGAGAGAGAGAGAGAGATAAAGGAAGTGAGAGAAAGAGAGAGAGAGATATCTCTTTCATCCATGGGTTCACTCCCCCAATTGGCTGCAATGGCCAGAGCTGTGCCAATCCAAAGCCAGGAGCCTCTTCCGGAGCCTCAAGGGGTGCAGTGCCCAAGGACTTGGACCATCCTCTACTGATTTCCCAGGCCACTACAGAGAGCTGGATCAGAAGTAGAGCAGCCGGAACTAAAACTGGCACCCATATGGAATGCTGGCACTGTAGGTGGCAGCTTTACCCACTATGCCACAGCGCCAGCCCCTCAATGATTTAATGAAGCTTTCAGATACTGCTTTTACTCAGTCCTCTTCCTTGGTCAAGTGCCTTTTTCTTTAGTGTCTCAATTGTGATAAGACTCACCATATTTTCCTATCACTTCATTCCTTTCTCTGGTTCACTGATGATGGACTTGCTCCTCTATGTGGTGAGACAGGTAAAAGAGTCTGAGAATCTGGTTCTCCTGAACAATCTGATATGTCTGCGGTCCAAATTCAAAGGTGGCCAATTCTTAATGCAGTGTTCACGTCATGAAACAATCTGCAGAGACCTGATTGGAAGTTAAGTGAATGATAAAATATCTGATGTTTCTTTGAGAGTGCCCCTTTGGTAGGCATTGGTAAATTATTTCTCCCTCATCTGCTCGAGAATAGTTGCTCCCAAACAAGCAAAGAAGAAATACCTTAGAAGCTGTGTTAAGTGTAGACTCGTGTGCCTACTTGGTGCATCACAAGAGCCACCTGATTCTGATCCAGGTACTTCTCAGATACTACTATATAGAGAAAGTCCCACTGCATTTCAGGGAGCCACAAATAACCTACAAACCACTCAATTAAATTTGAGACTCTTTGGCTGGTGCCATGGCTTAACAGGCTAATCCTCTGCCTTGCGGCGCTGGCACACCAGGTTCTAGTTCCAGTTGGGGCGCCGGATTCTATCCCAGTTGCCCCTCTTCCAGGCCAGCTCTCTGCTATGGCCCGGGAAGGCAGTGGAGGATGGCCCAAGTGCTTGGGCCCTGCACCCCATGGGAGACCAGGAGAAGCACCTGGCTCCTGGCTTTGGATCAGTGAGATGCACCGGCCGCAGTGGCCATTGGAGGGTGAACCAACAGCAAAAAGGAAGACCTTTCTCTCTGTCTCTCTCTCTCACTATCCACTCTGCCTGTCAAAATAAATAAATTTGAGACTCTTTTATGATATTTTTGATAAGCTGCCTAGAAATAGAAATTCTCTTATACCTGAAAATATTTCACATCTCCCAAGGTGATTCCAGTGTTCTTTCTTTTTATTACTGGTCATTTTCTCACTATAATGCTCTGTCTCCCCCTTCCCTTTGCTCACTGTTCATCATATTTGCTTTGCTAAGGCACCTCCTCTTAATTCCTATCTTTGCATATGAGGTCAGACTTGGCTATTTGCCTTTCCTGATCCATTCCCTCCTTTCTGATTTGAATTCTATCAGGTCTCACCTTACAAAGTCTGAAAGTATGCTTTTTTTTTTCCAGATGCAGGACTTAGTCTTTTCACAGGTATAATTTCTTGGCAGGTACAAATCCATCTCCCTATGTACAACCCCAAGTTTATGTAGTTCTCTGTAAGTGTAAATAATTTTTTTCTTGAAAGTATAGAGAAGTAATAGTAAAACTTGAGCTGTAATTTGATTTATTAATATCTTGCTGGAAAATGAAGGGATTCCACTGGGAACCTCATGAACCTCATTTTCTTACACTCTTGTTTCAGTTTATGTATTGGTCTTTGCCTGCTTGAAAATTATCCATATATGGGGATGGTCTGTAGTATAGTGGGTAAAGCTGCTGCCTGCTGTGCCAGCATGCTATATGGATGCTGCTCCTCTTCGCATCCAGCTCTCTGCTATGGCCTGGGAAAGCAATACAAGATGGCTCAAGTCCTTCAGCCCCTGCATCCACATGGGAGACCTGGAAGAAGCTCCTGGCTCCGGGCTTTGGATAGGTGCAGCTCTGGCCATTGTGGCCAATTGGGGAGAGAACCAGGGGATGGAAGACCTCTCTTTCTCTGCCTCGCCCCTCCCTGTAACTCTGACTTTCAAGTAAATAAATATATCTTTTTTTAAAAAAAAAAAGAAATTATCCAAATATTGGTAGTGCCCAAACCCTAGGTATTTCTCCGTAAATGGGAAGACTTCATTCCCACCCTCTACCCTAAATAAGGGCTTGCATTTCTGTCCCTGAAGCAATATTTTCCTATAGTGCCCCCTTCAACTTCCCTGACTTTGTGAAGTGCCATCCTGTCTCTTTAGGGCAGAGTATTCTAATATAACAGAAATGATTTTCAGATGTGGAAGGCTGACTCAGGCATTGTTCTCACCCCACAGGAAATTTTGAGCTCCATATTTTCTTTGTGTTTTTCTTCTTGCTGCAAGAAAGCAATCTCCCAGGCAAGCCTGCAACATTGATTCTGTACATCTCCTCATGTTTCATGTGGAAAACTGAGCCCAGAGTGACTGTACTGGAGTGTATGTGTCAGCTTTTTCATTTATTTGTTTATTTTTATTTGACAGAGTTAGAGAGAGAGAGAGAAGGTCTTCCTTCCATTGGTTCACTTCCCAAATGGCTGTTACAGCCAGAGCTACACCAATCTGAAGCCAGGAGCTGGGTGCTTCCTCCTGGGCTCCCATGTGGGTGCAGAGGCCCAAGCTCTTGGGCCATTCTCCACTGCCTTCCCGGGCCACAGCAGAGAGCTGGACTGGAAGAGGAGCAACCGGGACTAGAACCTGGTGCCCATATGGGATGCCAGTGCCGCAGGTGGAGGATTAACCAAGTGAGCCACGGCGCTGGCCCCAGCTTTTTCATTTAAACATTTAAATTGCATGTTGTGCTTCCTTCATTCTCAGGATCCCTATAGCTACAAACAGTATTTATTGGGTTACTTTCAACATTGATCTCCAGTCTTCAGATAGCTAAATTGCAGCTCCTCTGTTTTAGATTCCTAGGCAGACCATAGCTCTTTTATATGAAGTCTGGTGTGTTAAAACCTGGAATTAATACATCATGAATCATTTGAAACACTACTGTCTGGATTTTCAGCTGTGAGATAAAAAGTACTTTTCAGGACCAGCACTGTGACCTAGTGGGTAAAGCCACCACCTGCTGTGCTGGCATCCCATATGGGCACCAGTTCAGGTCCCGGCTGCTCCATTTCCAATGAAGCTGTGGCCTGGGAAAACAGTAGATAATGGCCCAGGTCCTTGGGCCCCTGCACCTGCATGGGAGACCCGGAGGAAGCTCCTGGCTTCAGATCAGCATAGTGCCTGCTATTACAGTCATTTAGGGAGTGAACCAGTGGATAGAAGACTTCTCTCTCTGCCTCTGCCTCTCTGTAACTCTTTCAAATAAATAAATAAATAAATCTATCTTTAAAAAAAGTACTTTGTACACATGTTTTAATGGTTTCTGCCAAGTTGGTAATAAATAAACAGGGTTGCTTATCTTTGACAACATTGTGGAATCTGATTGCCCCAGCTCAAATTGCCATTTTTTTTTCTGACAGAGGATGACCTCAATTTGCCTTTGAGGCACTTCTGTCTCATCAATTATACTTTTTTGCCTATGAGCCAAAGGCAGATGGGGTTTGCATCAGTGGGCTGAGTGTATCAGCCAGTGTTAACATTGTAACCAAAATATACCCTAGGGAACTATTAACTTAATTGGAAGACTGCAGTCTAAAATTCTTAGGTCAATTAGAACACATTGATTGAGAGTCTTCAAGGAATAAGGTTCATAGTCAAAGACATCTCTACCTCTGTACTAAATGATTTTGTTCCCTCTTGAAGCAATCACAACAGTGCATAGGTGCTCTGAAATGCTGCCAGACTGTCCCAATGATGAGATCTGCCTAGCATGTTTATTTTGATTTCTGTGGAGTGGATAAACCATATTACTTTCTCTCCAGAGGGATGAGAATGACAGGGTAGGGGAAGAATGCTTTGGATGGTTTTGCTTTTAGCACACATGCCAGGATTTAATGTCCTTTTGTTGTAACAGTGTTTCCTCTCCTGCCAGCCCACACCTATCAACATTTTTCACATTCTGGCCACATCAGTGTAAATGCTGCATGCATTTCTGAAGTACCTGTCCCAGAAAGGTAATTTAAATGTAGTACCTTCCCTGGTGGAAGTGTACTTACTCTGAGCATGGTCACTTACTGCCTGAGCACTTTCAATTGGTGTTCAGGAAGAATATTGCCTTCCCAGAGAGCCCATTTTTTCCAGTACAGTACTGAATAAACTCTTTACACATAATATAGAGCATATTTATTTGGTGTGTGTTACTAAAAACTCAAATATATAAACAAACATAAAATCAAAGAGGAATATGCATGAAGCAATGGTCTTGGAATCAAGGAGCCTCAAAAACTGATTATTTCTAATTATACAAACAATCCTCTTATCTAATGCAGAAGAGCCCTATCTGAGATAAGAGAGTCTAATGAGGGATAGTTGATAAGGACGTTCACTGTACCCTGTCTCCGAGCCTTGTGTGACATAAGTCACTTGGTTTCTTTCAGCATCCACATCCCCATCTGTAGATTGGATAATTGTGACCCCACCTTAGGGAGAATTCATAGGTGTTGTTGTAGTCAAGCATGACAGTGAGTAGAAAAATTCTTTATAAACTGTGCAACCTGCAAATGTATTTATTCAGAAAGTAAGTGATTAGTGAACTCATTAATCTGTCAAACATTTATTGAGTGCCTGCATTGTGCCATAATCTGTGTTGATTACTGGAAATTCTGTATTCTGTATTCCAGGGGGTTGGACCCCATTGGTAGCAAATAGATCCATGGGGTATTGGATTACAATACCTAGAATAGAGGGTTACTGAGGGCATCCCCAGAGGGTGAAGAAGGACACTCTATCCCCTTTGGATGTTGGAAATAGTTATTGGAAAATGCTATAAAATGTCCTGCTTTTTCCAGTTTTTTTTTTTTTTTTTTTTTTTTTTTTTACAGGCAGAGTGGTTAGTGTGAGAGAGAGACAGAGAGAAAGGTCTTCCTTTTTGCCGTTGGTTCACCCTCCAATGGCCACTGTGGCCGGCACATCACGCTGATCCGAAGCCAGGAGCCAGGTGCTTCTCCTGGTCTCCCATGCGGGTGCAGGGCCCAAGCACTTGGGCCATCCTCCACTGCCTTCCCGGGCCATAGCAGAGAGCTGGCCTGGAAGAGGGGCAACTGGGATAGAATCTGGCGCCCCAACCAGGACTAGAACCCGGTGTGCCAGCGCTGCAAGGTGGAGGATTAGCCTGTTAAGCCACAGCGCCAGCCTCTAGTGCTTTCATAGGAGGTATTTTCTGCTTCCTGTAGAGATGTCTGCACTCTAATAGTTCATCAAAATGGTAGTTTTGGCTATAGGAGTCATGCTGTGATACCAAAGAGGGCGGGAGCAAATTGGACCTGAAGCTAAGACCATGGCTGCTTGTGGGCACCTCAACCTGGCAGTATGTTGACACCATGGCACAGCAAGAAATACTTTAGTCATATTTAATGAACAATGCAGGAAAACTGGATAAATTTTCCTGAGGATGCTCCATTTGAGGGCTTGTTTGGAGTCCTGCGATAATAAAGAATTATGAGCTATTGCCCTGAAAATATCATGGTGGCTAATATTGGTGTGAGCAACCAGGCCAAACCATGACCAGTCAATCCTCTGCTCCATGACAATTGCTTAAAACACTAGCTTGAGAGATAAGAAGCCAGTATTCAAAAGTATTTCAGTGACTGTTTTTGTTCACGTATCTTGGTTGAATGTTTTTGGTCCTTCTAAACAAATGTGCTTTTTAAAATAATTTTATTTCTATCAACTTAGCTTGGTTGTCTCTTCCAGGAGCCGAACCAGGAATGTCTGATTTGTTGGAAGTGCGGGGAGGGTCTTTGGGCTTCATCTCTCTCATTCCTTTCCCCCACCACTCTGGTTCCCCAGGGAAAAACAAGGTGATGACAGATCTCTCTCCATCAGCCCACATTTTAGTACCAAATGAACTAAGTGATTCATCTTTACTTAATTCAGTATTACTGTTTGTTGAGCACTGCTTAGGCTAGGAGCCTCTTAAATGTCTCTTAAATAAGGAAAAGAGTGGTAAGAATTAAAAATTAAACAGGAACTCTCATTCCTTGTCTTAGGTGAAGGCCCCCTGGTGCTAAATGGTGGTTCTGCAGGAGTGACCCAGGATGGAACAGGACAGAGAGTGCTCTGTTCTTCCTGCCACATGCAGACTGATGAATTGAAATTGTTTTTGCTCCATAATTCTTTGCTCAGGAGAATGGAGGCTATCTTAAACCTGTCACCTTCTGCTTGCACCTTCCTCACATAACTGGTGAGAAAACATTTAAGGTGTGCCTGAAGAGACCAGTAAGTCAAGCTGAACCAGAATTAGAATCTTAGTCCTCAAGTGTCTACTTATTGGGAAATCCTAAAAACACCCTGTTCTAATTCTTGCATATAGGCTAAAGTGATCTGAAGAGACACAGTTACCTCCTATGTTTTGCATATGGCTTTGAGGAATGATCTGTTTATGGGGTACTTCAGGTACAAGCAAGTGTTGATTTGATGATCCCAGACTTCAGGCACCTGCTCATCTTGGTAGGAGTCAGTTTTTATGTTCTGAGTAGATGAAGTTCACTTCAAGTGATTTCCCTGCTTGTTGACAATATTATGTCTTTTACTTTCAGCTCTTTCCTCGAACTCCAAAATATTCTCTTCTGCTGATGTTCACTCAAGTGTTTTGTTAGGATTTTTAGGATCCTGTACTTCCTGTGCATGGTCTCATTTTCTGGATGACTACCAACATTTGCTCTTGCTGCCTGTACATAGGCCTTTCCCTCCATGCCTGGTCAGGATAGGACCTTTCATGTTGATGCATTCATTGTCTAATCAGTCTTCAGGGCATTGCTCCAGTTCTCTACTGACATCAGTAGACACTGGGTGCAACCCAAGGTATACATTGCTGTTTATTTTTTCTTTCTTTTTTCAGTTTTTCTTTTTTTCTTTTTAAATTTATATAAAGGGAACAGAATTCATATACTTCACATATAAAGCTTTAAGAAAATAACTTTCCCCTATGCTTCCCTTCCTCCCTCCTACACTTTCTCCTTCTTTCTTTTTATTTTTCTTTTAATTTTTGTAATGACTTACTTTAAATTTACTTTATAATCACAAGCTTAATACCACATTAAACAGAGAATTGAACAAGTAGTAAGTAGAAAGTCCATTATTCCTCAGGAGGGTAGACAAGGGCTTTAATCAATAACCAAATTCCAAGATATACATTATATTTTTACTCTTTATATTAGTTACCACAAATCAGACATATATGTATATGTATAATTTATATATATATATATAATATGTATAAAATATAATATATATATTGTCTTTTGGGGACTGGATTATTTGATTAAGAATAGAGTCTCTAGTTTTATCCCTTTTGTTGCAAAAGACAGGTTTTATTCTTTTCATGTCTGAGTAGTATTCCATCATGTATATAAACCTCAATTTCCTTATCTAGTCTTCAGTTAATAGACATCTAAATTGATTTCATATCTTAGCTATTGTGAATTGAGCTGTTACAAACATAGAAATACAAATAACTCTCATATGCAAAAATTCTCAATCACATTCAACAACACATCAAAAAGACCTTTACCTAGACAAAGTAAGATTTATCACTTGGGATGCAGTGATGACTCAACATATGAAAGTCAATAAACATGAAATATATTAATAAATTGGAAACTAAAAAGCATAGTATGATGTGAATAGATGTAGAGAAAGCATTTTTTTCGTTTCATTTTTTAACCTAGAAAATATCTATTTAAGGTAAATTTCATGGATTTCATAAACACAAATTTAAGAACATAGTTTCTTTCCATCCTACCCTCCTTCCCACCTGCACTTACACCCTTCTTCCTCCCCCTCCTATTCCCATTCTTATTTTTTAGTAAGAGCTATTTTCAGTTAACTTTATAACTTCATTAACCCTACACTAATTAAATAGTTGAACAAATAGTATGAAAAATAAAGCTATTTCTCAACAGTTGAGACAAAGGTGTTCAAAGTGATCATATCTCAATATGTCAACTTCACTTCTATAGATGACCTTTTCGGTACTCTATTGGATTTATCTTTAGAAGCCATGAATGAAAAGCCAGCAGGAGCAGGTGTGTGTGCATGTGCATGCACACATTCATTCATGTGTATATGTTCTCATTTCCATGTGACTTCATATGCAAGTCCTAGGAGAGCTATGCCTTCTTTCAAGTATTAGGTCCTCCCTCTTAATCAGGTTTCGGTGTCAATGTCCTGCCCACATATCTCCCCACCCCCATCCTATTTAAAAAAATTAAGTCAGGCTTATCAAGACAGAAGAATGGTGAGCAGAGCATGAGGAAATCCTTGCTATAAATCAGTGACAGTCCTGGCCCTAGCCAGCTATGCTAGCAGTGGGGCAGGCCTACCATGATTTCATGGCCCTCACTATTCCTTTATTTTCTGAAATTGAGAGGATTTCAAGTTAAATTACTCTAGAAGCTGGGAGAACTAATATTCTGTAATTTCAAAGGTCTGGGACAAGTGTCTATGTCTGTTCTACTTCCATACAGGTGATTTCAGTAGAAACAGATGCGAGTTGTAATTATAAATTTTCTGGTAGTCATATTAAAAATGTGAAAATAAATAGATAAAGTTATTTAATGCCATTCTCTTCAGCTAAATATATAAAATATATTTCAACTTATAAAAATTATTGGTGAAGAATTTTGCATTCTTTTTTCAACACCAAATCTTTGACTCTGTTGTGAGATTCACACTGACAGCATATCTTGGTTAGTGCTAGCCACATTTCAGGCACTGTGTAGCAATAAACACACTGAACATTGCAACTCTAAATCATCCAAGACAGTTTTTGTCAGAGAGAGGAAATCCACATCGTATTTTCTTTTTGGATTTTGTAAGGACATTTATATAAGATACATACTTATCATTCTTATTGTTTCAAAACATTTTGTGTATATAATTTGCTTCTAGTGTGACTGTACTTTTTAAAAACTTGCTGTTTGGTCTCTAGCACGCCACAAACCTTTACCTTCTCATTGATAACCTTTACTAGGATTTCCAGAGAGCTTGAGAAAGGAATCATTTCTCTGTCTGTAAATCTATATTTATTTATATCTGAGTGAATTTCTACTATAATGTAAATAAATCTGTTGATATAAATATATACATTTATAAGTGTATGTTCTTCTCAGCACTCCCAAGGACAGATGAAATGTTATGTTCATTAAGCAATGAAAAAGTCATTTTATATGTTATTTGAGATGGTATTTCAAGGTAGATATGTAGAGAAGCAGCAGAAAGTTGCTCCCAGATGAGAAGAGTGGAATTAATCAAGCATGACAGCATAAATGGAAAATATAGAACATTTTTATGAAGAATGATGAGAGCAAAATGGATGAAGTTAAATAAGAGAAATTAAGCATAAACTGGAATCCTTAAAAGAAGGCCCAGTTGCTACTGCATTCAGATTTTATTTTATAAATTCAGGGAATTCTCTTAATATTCTAAGCAAGGGAAAATCATTGTCATAGCTATTTGTTAGGGGAATTAAATTTATACCAGTGTAAAATAAATGAGGTTTCCATATTGAAGAGTTCTGAGAAGCAAGATTGCTTTACAGATTAGATATGCTGTCCAAAGTGTAGTAAGTAATTTGGCAGTTGATACAATGAAGGAAAACAAAGACAAAAATAAAATCAGAAATGTATATTTTCTGGGATAAACCAGGCCACAGTAAATAAAAGATTCAGATGTGTGATGTCTCAATGTAGTAGAAGTTTGTTTTTCATCCATATAAAATGGACCAAGAATATTCCAGGGAATTAGGTGTGGTGTTGGGCCCACTTTTAAATATTCAATCATCTATTCTAATGTCTTTCCAGTAGGCTTCTAAAATCAGTGCAGGGGCTAACTTTCTAATCACCAGTACTGAAGAAACGCATGTGGAAATATTTAATGCCTCAAGTCTGGAACATTTGTTGGTGTTCCTTGGTTAGAATTTTGTCTAACATCACAACAGTTAATTACAAGGGAGGCTGAGAAATAGGTCTAACTGTATCTCTGAAGAAGATAAAAAATATTTCGGCAAATGTCTAAAAGTGTTGGCTGCATATATCATGGAGAGAAATTTGGATAATTCCAACTCTATGGATAAGAGGAAAGCAGAAAAACCAGTCAGAGAAACAGTCAAAAAAATTAACACTGATTAACTTCTCATTGCGTGCATTGGCTTTATGCATTTTATATTTAAAGATCAGTTATTCTCTGAGAGAGGTACACTATTTTTTGTTTTATTGATGATTTTTACGGGTGTGAAAGAGGCCCTAAGTCATATAACTAATGTGTAGTAAGTCATGGACTCTAAAGCTCATGTTAAATATGTTAGAAACCTAGGGAAAAAAACCAAAATAGTTCATTTGTTTACTTCATTCTTCTAGTACCACCTGGGCTAGGTGCCTTTATGTAGACTTCAGGAAGCTGAAGACTATTCTCACTTCTTCACTTTTTTTTATTTTTATTTATTTGAAAGAGAATTACAGAGAGAGGTAGAGATGGAAAGAGAGGTCTTCCATCCGCTGGTTCATTCCCCAGATGGTCTCAACAGCTGAAGCTGTGCCTATATTAAGCCAGGAGCCAGGAACCAGGAGCTTCTTCCAGGTCTCCCACATGGTTGCAGGGGTCCAAGCACTTGGGCCATCTTCTACTGACTTCCCAGGCCATAGCAGAGAGCTGGATAGGAAGTGGAGTATCTGGGTCTTGAACCGGGGCCCACATGGGATGCTGATGCTTCAGGATAGGGCTTTAACTCCCAGCCCCACAGTGCTGGCCTCAACTACCCTCACTTCTGGCATCGACTGCAAGTTCAGGAATATCCAGGATTACATTCAGGTTCAATAATATACCAACAAGACTCATAGAACTTACTGAAAGTTGTTATACTCACATTTGTGATCTCACATTCCTCTTCCAGTGGAGTGGAGAACAAACTAATTTCTGCAGAAACCATGTTTGACAATACACATGGCATGCTGCCAAACAAGGAAGCTCATCTGAGCCTCACTGTCCAGGATTTTAATTGGAGGTTGCCTGTATCACAAAGTTGACTGACCAGCCTCTCACTACTCTGGAGGTCAAGGCCCCCAAATAAGGAAAACGTTCTTATCAGGCAGGCAATTCCAACTACCTAGAAATTACTTTCTTGGAGCTCAAGGTAAGAGGTAGACCTCTCCATAGGTAAGTTTACTTCTTGACTTGACTTTGTTGAACATCAGACAAGGCAGGCATGAAAGACAAGGGTAGGATGGAGGTAAATGTAGTCTACCAAAATGTTATGCTTCATCTTTTTATTGCATGTATCTTTTTTTTTTCATTTATGAAACTTTTATTTAATGAATATAAATTTCCAAAGTACAGCTTATGGATTACAATGGCTTCCCCCCTCCCATAACTTCCCTCCCACTTGCAACCCTCCCCTTTCCAGCTCCCTCTCCCCTTCCATTCACATCAAGATTCATTTTCAATTCTCTTTATATAAAGAAGATCAGTTTAGTATATATTAAGTAAAGATTTCAACAGTTTGCCCCCATATAGCAACACAAAGTGAAAAAAATACTGTTGGAGTACTAGTTATAGCATTAAATAACAGTGTATTGCATGTATCTTTAAAGATTGCTTTTCTTCCTAATTTAAAAGACTACCATGTCTTTATTAGGCACCCATATTTCTCACTGTTTTTTCCTCTGTACTCATTGGACTATGGCATATAGTGATGTTAATTCATTCATTTATTTAGTGGTTTTTAGCCTTCTATCATTTTAGTTCCAAAAATTTAATTATCTACTATTTGCCAGGCACCATTTAGGTAGGTGCTGGATATTTGTTGTCCTAATATATCTTAAAATCTAGAATAGAAATAAAATATTCATGCCAAGATATGAATAACTACCAACTTGGATAAATTATGGGAAATGTGTATTGTGGGAGAAACTAGCAAATAAATTCACTTAGATTTTGGGCTTAGTGTCACTTGAGGAAGTGTCACTTGACAAGATGAATAAAGTGTGAGTTAAAATTAACCATTTAGTGACAGATTAGAGAGTTTTTGAGTAAGGAAATAATTTGAGTAAGGAAATAATATTCAGTGAATCATCTTTGATGTGGGGACACTTGAACAGACCTGAATGAAGTTAGAATTGCACAATTCTGGTATTCAGTGGAAGCCAAGCTTTAGGAAAAGGAGTGGTAAGTTCAGTGGAATTGAGGATTGAAGCAATAGCTTCCTTAAACTGTTTGAGAAGTATCAAGGAGACCAGGGCAACTCTAAGACAATTACTGAGTGTAAGTGTAACAGAAGATGAGGTAAAGGAGATAGGAAATGATTTAGAAAAAGGACTTAGAGATGTACCCAGAAACTAAATAAATAAAGCCTTAGGATTCTCCCAACAGTCTAAAAAGCCACTGAAGAATTTTTTTAAAGTTTTTATTTTATTTATTTGAAAGTCAGAGTTAGAGGGGAGAGAGAGAGAGAGAGAGAGAGAGAGAGAGAGAGAGAGAGAGAGAGAAAGATCTTCCATCCACTAGTTCACTCCCCAGATGGCCGCAACAACCAGAGCTGTGTCGATCTGAAGCCAGGAGCCAGGAGCTTTTTCTGGGTCTCCCATGTGGGTCAGGGACCCTCTTCCATTGCTTTCCTAGGACATAGCAGAGATTGGAAATGGAGCAGCTGGAACTTGAACCAGTGCTCATATGGGATGCTGGCATTGCAGGCGCAGCTTTACATGCTACGCCACAGCACCGGCCTGCCACTGAAGAATTTTGAGAGTGACTTGACTATATCTACACTTTAAAATAATTACTTTGGTAGCTATTTGGAAAACAGTTTATAGGTTGTCAAGAAAGCAGCAGGGACACAAGTTGAGAGGATATCATGATATTAAAAGCCAGAGAGGATGGGAACAGTAGAGGTGGTGAGAAAAAATTGAGTTTCATAAGCATTTTGAATCTGGAATAAATAAGATTACCTCATATATGAGTTGAGAAAGAGGATGGCTCTTCTGTGTATCTAGAAAGACTACAATTATCTTATGTATTAAGAATGGAAATACTATTTACTGAAAATTAAGGGAGAAGATTAGAGTAAGAGTAGATCTAGGGAGGACATCCAGAGTTCAGTTGTGAGAAGTTTATTAGATACTTTAATAGGATTGAACAGGTATGTAGGCATTTGTAGATTACATATTTTTCTTAAAAAAGAAAAGTTCATCTAACACAGCTGTTGGAGAAGGCTGAAGTGATTTCAGGACGTATGCTTAAATTTTCAGTTTTTTATCGTAACCAGCACAAAGAATATTTTGACTATATTCGAGAACATCATGGGAGCGCCATGCAGCCCTCTGTCAAAGATAACAGTGGCAGCCATGGCTCTCCTATTAGTGGAAAACTAGAAGGCATCTTCTTCAGCTGCAGCACTGAATTCAATACTGGGAAGCCACCCCAGGATTCACCTTATGGAAGATACAGGTTTGAAATTGCAGCAGAAAAACTTTTTAACCCCAATACTAACTTATACTTTGGGGACTTCTACTGTATGTACACTGCTTATCATTATGTGATTCTTGTTATTGCCCCTGTGGGATCACCAGGAGATGAATTTTGTAAGCAGCGTCTTCCTCAGCTCAATTCCAAGGATAGTAAGTTTTTGACCTGTACAGAAGAAGATGGGTTGCTGGTCTACCACCATGCCCAGGATGTCATTTTAGAAGTCATTTACACTGACCCTGTGGATCTTTCTCTGGGAACCGTAGCAGAAATCACTGGTCATCAGCTCATGAGTTTGTCTACTGCAAATGCCAAGAAAGATCCCAGCTGCAAAACCTGTAACATCAGTGTTGGACGTTAATGCCCCCTTTTCTTATTCTTACTCAGCCCTTTTTCTTCCCTTAGGAGAGTCAATCTACTCTTGTCCATTTTCATTACCAGATGTTTCCACTGAAGCATGCACATGCCGCTATCACCAAATGCCAACTATCACTTTCCAAATTTCATTCAGAACCATTTTAGTGTTTCCTATTTCCCACCCTTCCCACCACTTTCAATGATGAAATAGCCTAAGTTCTCCTTCTGACACTTTATTTGCCTAGATGCTGCAATTTGTTTTTGTTTATGCCAAACATAACAAAACAATTATATAGACTGCTTTAGCAAAAAACAAAATAATGGCTTATAAATGGTGTTTAAATATGCATTCATTTTAATCTACTGAACAAATATTGGGATAAGTCCAAATCGCATGAAAGGGTGTAATTGCAGCATGAGTGAAACCTAGAATTGTCAGCACTTCCAACTTGTTGTTTGACAGTGTTATTTATGTTATTTATATTAGCTAACAGGAAACAACTACTGTATTTCAAACATAATAAATATAATAGAAAAATAAAAAAAATTTTAATTTTTTTTAAGGGCTAGAACCAATTTAATATAATTCAAGATTAAAACTATCTTTAACAATCATTGCAGAGGACTTCTAAGAATCAGGGCAAAATGCAGCACAACTCCCTGGGGAAGCTTGGGAAGTAGCTTGGCTTAGTTACCGTCCATGCCTAAAGCTGCTCCTTGGCTGAATCCCCACATTTATGGCCTGGAGGCTGGACAGACACTGCTGCAGGAGACCCGCTGGGTTTCCTCACTATCTCAGGCCCAGCGAGGCTGAGATGCCAGCAGGTAGTCAGTGCTAAGAGCCGACCATTCCAGCCCTGATGCTGGCCAGCCTCTCTGTACTTGCCAGGAGGTGAAGAACAGAGTCCAGGCCAGTGCTCAGTGCCCTCGCACCAGCTGAGGGGTACAGCCCCTGGAGATGACCAGCCAGCCTCTGAAGGAGACATAACCTAGCAGAGGGCACAGCTCCCTGGAAGAGCAGCATGGAAAGTACTCAAGGACCCCCACTGCGAGAGGGAGCCTGAGCCCCTGGGGACAGAAACGGCGAGGGTGGCCAAGCGTGCACCAGTTTATTGACCAAACCTCACATTCCAGACAACTTGTTGACTGGCCAGGAAACTCCTCCAGGCCTCTGGCAGCTGAACATAGTTCCTTGGTGGACAAGTTTACGGGAACACAGTGTAGGCAGGGTTTATAAATAGGAGGCCAGCCTTGGAGGGGTCCTACACGGGTCTTCCGAAGAAAACGATTGCATCCCCCAAAAGAACCTCACGATCAAATGGTGCAAAAGATGAAGAGACTCAGTGCGGCCTACAACAGGAGAGAGTTCTGCAGCAACTGTGGGATGAGGGCTGTTCCTCTTTGGGGCCGAGCTGGGCTCTCAGGGCCTCGGCTGGCCTACCAGTGAAGGCCTGAGGGTGGTGTCTTCTCGTCTTTATTGCTTTCCAGGGAGAAGGGTGGGATCCGGACATCAAAGTGGGAGCCATCAGGTCTCTCAAAGTGGAAAAAAAAAGATTTTTATTTATTTATTTTGAAAGAGTTACAAATAGAGAGGAAGAGACATTGAAAGGTCTTCCATCCTCTGGGTCACTCCCCAGATGGCTTTAACCAGTGCTGGGTCAAGCTGAAACCAAGAGACAGGAGTATCATCCAGGTCTCCCACATGCATGGCATGGGCTTGAGCACTCAGAACATCTACTGCTTTTCCCAGGCCATTATCAGGGAGATGGATGAGAAATGGACAGGGGTTGGCACTGTAACATAGGCTTAGCCTCCACCTGCAACACTGGTGTCCAATTCAGATGGCCCACTTCCAATCCATATCCCTGCTAATGTCTTTGGAAAATAATGAGAGATGGCTCAAGTGTTTGGGCACCTGCACTTATGTGGAATAATCTCCTGGGTCCAGGTTTTGGCTAGGCCCAGCTCTGGCCATTGTGAGCATTTTGGGAGTGAACCAGCTGATGGAAGACCTCTCTCTCTCTCTCTCTCTCTCTCTCTCTCTCTCTCTTTCTCAAATAAATAAATCTCAAAAATAAGAAGTGGAGCAGCCAGAACCTGTACCAGCACCCATATGGGATGCCAGCATTAGCGGCAGTGCCTTAACCTAGTTTGTGGGACTAGGCATGGATATGTTAGGGCAAAATCATTCTGCTAACATTTCTGTACGCTACCAGGGTAGAAAGCCACTGATAAATTTCATAGTTTTAGAACCAAATGAGATGGCATGGCCCTCATACCTGGCACACAGCACTTGTTAAATGTGTACCCCGAAAAGCTATGTTAAAGTCCTTTGCACAGGACCTCAGAGTGTGACCTTATTTGGAAGTAGGAGTTGCAGGTGGCATTAGGATGAGGTCCTACTGCAGTAGAGTGAGCACTGATCCACAATGAAAGTGTCCTTATAAAGAGAACAAACAGAAATACAAAGAAGACTATGCAATAATGGAAGCAGAGACTGGAGTGATACAGCCCCTGGCTATCATCAGAAGCTTGGGGAAAGACATGGAATAGATTCTCCCTCAGAGTCCTCAGAAAGGTGTTCAGACTGAGTTTGATTTTGGACTGCTGGCATTCAAAACTGTAAGACAATACATTCCTGTGGTTTTAAGCAACTCAGCTTATGGTACTTCTTTAGGGAAGCACTAGAAAACTAATATAGTAGCTGTTCTATTAAGCAAGTTACCTTATCTGGCCATACAGTGACCCCCTCAATTACCCAGGCTCACAGCTACCCACACGCAGAGAGGGATATCTAAATGAGTTTCCAGGATTTAGATTGTGAGTTATGAGATTGCTGGTTAAGTAAGCAGTCAGGTAGATAGGTGTTAGAGCTGAGAGCTATAGAGAAGAGAGTAGGTATATGGTTGAGTGAGAGAGAATATAGGTTGCATAAGAGGGAAAAAAGAAAGGTCAGAATGCTGTTTCCAGATTTCTCTTCTTTATTTTTAAATAAAGTTATGGCACTTCTTTGTGGATAGGCTAATAGGTACTGGTTTGTTTTTGCTTTAGTTTCACTCTTTTTTTTCTTTTATCTTTTCCTTGTGGATAATGTTTGGAAAAATGAGTAAACACACCAGTAGCACCTGCCTTTAATTCTAAGATGTCTTCCTCTGTTGCTTGCAGTTTTAATAAGTAAATTGACTGCACTAGGGAACTCAGATGATAGGGAGGTCAGCAGAGTGGAGAGTGAGAGGCCATGCATGTCAAAAGCAAAAAGACCTGGTTAAAAGTCCAAGCTGTGTCCTGAATTTCTGAGTATCTGACTACTCTGAAAAACAGCAATGATCAGATCTAGCTGCCAGAATCGGTAGAAGGATCAACTTTATTACAGTCTGCATGTCATTTCTCTTTTAGTTTCTGCATACAGTGCAATGTCATTGAGAGGTGACTAGTATGGCAGGGCTTTGATTTTTTCTTTTAAAGATTTATTTTATTTATTTGAAAGAAAGTGTTACAGAGAGAGGTAGAGACAGAGGTCTTCCATCTGCTGGTTCACTCCGCAGATGGCTGCAATAGCCAGAGCTGATCTGAAGCCAGGAACCAGGAGCTTCCTCCAGGTCTCCCATGTAGATGCAGGGGCCTAAGGACTTGGGCCATCTTCTACTGCTTTCCCAGGCCACAGTAGAGAGCTGGATCAGAAGAGGAGCAGCCGGGACTTGAACTGGCACCAATATGGGGTGCCGGCGCTTTAGGCCAGGGCTTTAACCCACTGCACCACAGTGCCGGCCCCAGGATTTTGATTTTAAGAAGGTCTTATATTTGGCATGATTCTCTCTAACCCCAACACTAAGATTCTTACACCTTCACCTGTCATTTTGCTGCTATGCATTGTTCCCATTCTCACATCATGGTTGTGGTGGTGCTGCAACTGAGTGTGACAAGTCAAAGTAACTCCTAAAGTTTCAAAGACGGTCTTACTGGTGGATCAGAAGCCTTGTTGTCTGTAATGGAGTATTATAACATCTATTCCTGGTGGTGCTGGCTGTGTTCTTGGATTCTGGATGAAATATGTAAGAAACAGTAGCTCTCTGCCCTGTTTGAGGGAAACTTTCAGCTTTCTGCTTTTTAAAATTAAAAATTACTCTAAACCTATTTCTACCCTGTCTGTTCATGTCAGGAAGGTTGGAGAAGAGGCTATATATATATATATATATATATATATATATACTAGTCCACAAGCAACTGTGTGTTGTGGGTAGGAAGAAGACAAAATCAGAACCCTGTATGCACTGCTAGGGACTTTCTGCCTATCTGTGTGCTAGGGTCTGGTAGATGTGTGCCACAAAATACCAGCATTGGAATCAGAACACAAGATCTACCTGCATATTGCTTCTGTTCTGTCCACCTCAACTGCTTGTCCAGGATAGCAAAATCAGCACCTGAGGGGCCAGTGCTATGACACAGTGGGTTAAACCACTGTCTGCAGTGCCAGCATCCCATATGTGTGCCAATTTAGTCCTGGATGCTTCACTTTTGATCCAACTTCCTGCTAATATATCTGGGAAAACAGTGGATGATAGCCCAAGTGTTTCAGCCCCTGGACCCTCATGGGAGACCTGGAAAAAACATGGCTCCTAGCTTTTGGATCAGCTGAGCTCAGGGTGTTGTGGGCATTTGGGAGTGAACCAGTAAATGGAAGATTCTCTCTCTCTCTCTCTCTCTCTCTCTCTCTCTGTCTCTGTCATCTCTGCTTTTCAAATAAATAATACTTAAAAAATAGAAAAAATCAGCAACTGAAACCATTTAGCTTACTGTGAATGCTCTCACATGATACTTCAATAAAGGAGGTTAACATCAGGAAACTTCTTGCAAAGATGTTCCTTTGCCAGAAAGTCTAATTCTTTTTAGAACTTTAAAAATAAAACACAGATCACATTACTTATTAGATAATGCTTTTTCAAGTTACTCATCTTACAAATAAACCATTCTGTGTCAAAGTGAATATTATTAGACTGAATGAAGGACATCTGTCACTCAGTTCTCTGTATAGTCCAACTTAGAAGCACTGGGGTAATGGCTATTGCTCCAAACCCCATCCCTCCCTCTAGTTCAGGGAAGGACTTACCATAGGAAACAGAAACAGAACCTGGGGGACATTCAGGGAAGGCTTGAGTTTTGGGAAATGGCCTTGGTTCATCTCTGTTCTTGCTGTGCACCTGTATAGCTTCAGATTGTTTGGCCTTGGGACCAGCAATATCATGTATCTTTCCACTATGAGGTTACTTTTTAAAGAAACAGTAAAAAAATTTGCATGTGGTTAATGATGGTAACAGAGTTGAGAAGATTGGTTTTGTTTTTGCAGGCAGGCAAGCAAAAGGGCCCTTAAGAGAAGAAATAGGTCTTTTTTTTTAATTTTGAGGAACCTGCTAGAATATTAGTTTAAAAGGTATTATTTATTTGTTAGTTCAGTATTTTCCCTGTGCCAGAACCTTCTGAGGCCAGTGGAGATGAACCAGAGACATTCTCTCAACAACCTGTGAGTCTTCTACACAACTTGGTAAATAAAGAGGTAAATTATTTCTGGCAATAAGCACCACAGGCTCTTGAAAGAGGACAAAGTAACTGAGTAACTGGATGGCTGATTTACATTAGCACAGTGAGAAAGCACTGGCTAAGGACAGGATTTTAAGCAGCCACTTTTGCAAACTGGACTGAAATGTTGCCATTTATGCACATTAGGAGAAAGGGAAACCAGGGAGAATTTTAAAAATATTTATTAATTGATTTGAAAGCAGATATACAGAGAAAGAAGAAAAGATAGAAAGAGACATCCAAGCCAGGAGGAAGTTTTAAAAGGCCCTGTGATAAAATCAGTGATGCGGCAAATTATAAATTACTTTTGGCCAGCACCACGGCTCACTAGGCTAATCCTCCGTCTGCAGCGCTGGCACCCCGGGTTCTAGTCCTGGTTGGGGCACCAGATTCTGTCCCGGTTGCTCCTCTTCCAGTCCAGCTCTCTGCTATGGCCCAGGAAGGCAATGGAGGATGGCCCAAGTGCTTGGGCCCTGCACCTGCATGGGAGACCAGGAGGAAGCACCTGGCTCCTGGCTTCAGATTGGCACAGCACGCTGGCTGTAGCAGCCATTTGGGGGGTGAAAAAACAGAAGGAAGACCTTTCTCTCTGTCTCTGTCTCTCTCTCTGTCTAACTCTGCCTGTCAAAAAATAAATAAATTACTTTCTATTTAGATATGATAAGAAAAAAATTAGTCAGAAATTAAATAGTGATGTATAGGCAAGTATGATAAACACCTGAAGTTCCTTACAGCATTCCATTTTCCTAGGAAAAATCATTGCTAATCATACAACTACCTTCCTGCACATTTGGATGATTCTTTTAAATCCTTCACCACAGTGTTTGGATTCAGAACTGGCCTTGAAGTTGGAGCACCTGGGAGTACCAATTTCACTTTAGTTCATGGCTCTGGGTAAAATTGAGTCTCAAACTGCATTTTTGTAAATCCATATTGCATGCTATTTTTGTGAATGCCTTGAAGGTTTGCTAATTTTCCAACCTTTCAATTTTTTTAAATGTCAAGTTCACCTCTGCATGGTTATCTTAAGTTGTTGACTATTTCACTCAGAAATTTTCTGAAGGCATGTTTTTAAGGAAGTCTGAGGAGAGTTCATTAGCAGATTGATTTTGTACTTCTCTGATAACCAAGATATCCATTAGTCTCTAGTAGACTGAAAACATGATGGAGGTTCCATAGATGGCCCATAGTCAGCTTCTCTACTTCTTTAGTTAAGTGATAAGTAACAAATATGAGGTCTGTGCTTTTGCCCTCATGCCTGAATGCTTTGAGAAGCAGGACACCACTGTTTCTAAAGGTCTCAAAATTTGCATTAATACCACTGCAGCTATTTTCTGCTTCTCAAGATATAAAAATCAAATAGTTTATTCAAGTCTGGTGAAACAAATGCCAGTGTAATCATAAGCAGGCTCTTAAATGTATTGAAAGTTCAGTCATCCATTTTTTTCCATTTAAAGGGTCCATTTCTGTTCCCTGTCATTTATCATAATAAGGCTTAGAAATCAAGTACAAGTTAAACATAAAAGTGTGGCAACAATCAGATATTTCTAGGAATCCTCTTAATTTTTCACTATTTTTTGGAAAAATGGGTTGATATTTCATCTTTTTGTTGTTGTTGTTGAGGAGCTATACTGGCCATTAAAAAACTTCCAATATTTTTTTCATTTCTGTAGGTATTTATGCAATTTCTTTGGGAGTTTATATTTTTTACTGGATAGAAAATTTAATAAGATTATAATATTGTCATCAGGGTTTTCCTTAGTAGGAGTGGTTATCAGGATATTATCTACATTCTTTAAAACAATTCTGTATATTCTGTATATTTTAATTCCCTTAAATCTCTTTTCTTTTTTTTCCCCCAGGGTGTCTTGGCTTTCCATGCCTAAAATACTCTCATGGGCTCTTCAGCCAGATCCGAATGCCTTAAGGGCTGATTCTGAGGCCAGAGTGCTATTTAGGACATCTGCCCTTCTATGAGTCTGCTGTGTATCCTGCTTCCCATGTTGGATTGTTTTTTCCCTTTTTGATTCTATCAGTATTAGCAGACACTAGTCTTGTTTGTGTGATCCCTTTGACTCTTAGACCTATCAGTGTGATCAATTGTGAACTGAAATTGATCACTTGGACTAGTGAGATGGCATTGGTACATGCCACCTTGATGGGATTGAATTGGAATCCCCTGGCACATTTCTAACTCCATCATTTGGGGCAAGTCCGATTGAGTGTGTCCCAAATTGTACATCTCCTCCCTCTCTTTTTCCCACTCTTATATTTAACAGGGATCACTTTTCAGTTAAAATTTAAACACCTGAGAATAATTGTGTGTTAATTACAGAGTTCAACCACTAGTACTAGAACAACAACTACAACAACAACAAATACTAAAAAGGATAAAGTATTGCATTGTACATCTAGAGTCAGGACAAGAGCTGATCAGGTCATTGTTTCTTAGTGTCCATTTCACTTGAACAGGTTTCCCCTTTGGCATTCAGTTAGTTGTCACCAATCAGGGAAGACAAATGATATTTGTCTCTTTGGGACTGGCTTAATTCACTCAGCATGATGTTTTCCAGATTCCTCCATCTTGTTGCAAATGACCGGGTTTCATTGTTTTTTTTTTTTTTAACTGCTGTATAGTATTCTATAGAGTACATGTCCCATAATTTCTTTATCCAGTCTACTGTTGATGGGCATTTGGGTTGGTTCCAGGTCTTAGCTATTGTGAATTGAGCTGCAATAAACATTAATGTGCAGATGGCTTTTTTGTTTGCCGAATTAATTTCCTTTGGGTAAATTCCAAGGAGTGGGATGGCTGGGTTGTATGGTAGGGTTCTATTCAGGTTTCTGAGGAATCTCCAGACTGACTTCCATAGTGGCTTAACCAGTTTGCATTCCCACCAACAGTGGATTAGTGTCCCTTTTTCCCCACATCCTCTCCAGCATCTATTGTTGGTAGATTTCTGAATGTGAGCCATTCTAACTGGGGAATCACCCGAAACTCTTGTCATGAGCTTCCAAGGCCATGGAAGCCTCTTGAGTTCACAACTCTGACCTTATTTAGACAAGGCCACAATCAAAGTGGAAGTTCTCTCCTCTCTTCAGAGAAAGGTACCTCCTTCTTTAAAGGCTCCTTCTTTCCACTGGGATCTCACTCACAGAGATCTTTCACTTAGGTTATTTTTTGCTGCAATGACTTGGCTTTCCATGCCTGAAGTTCTCTCATGGGCTTTTTAGCCAGATCTGAATGCCTTGAGGGCTGATTCTGAGGCCAGAGTGCTGTTTAGGGCATTTGTGATACTATGAGTCTGCTATGTGTCCTGCTTCCCATGTTGAGGGTCCCATCACTTTTAATGCTACTCTTAATGGAATGGCAGAAGCCACTTGTCCCACTCAACTTTGTGCTGAAACTTCCACGTTAATTCAACTGAGGGCAATTGGAGGACTCCTTTCCAGTTCAGACACTATTTTATTTGCAATAAACCCTCAACGTATAGGTATATGGATCTAAATTTTCCCTAATTCAGTTTATTAATGCCACCAACTTGGATAATGTTCCTTTCTAACATGGAAACAGGAGATTATGGCAGAAGCAGAATGGAATGCATTCACATCTTTATCCCTGTTCCGCAGGTGAGGGACTACAGAAACCTCTTTTTCTCTCTCTCTCTCTCTCCTGATGTTCTTTTTTATATCACATCTTTTATTAGAAAGGTCTTCCTTATGAATATTTAACACTGAAGATAAGGTTCCAGTATTTAGCTTAAATTTAACTGTTTCTCTAACTAGATTACCTGGAGACCCTCATGGGAGATGAAGATGTGGTCAGGGGCTAACTGGAGAATCTCAATGTGTTGTCATCTGTTTTAAGCCAGATGAAATTGGCATGACTCAGTTTTGTCTGATTCTTTACCTCTTTGTATATATTTCAAACATTTGGTTTCTACTGTCTTTCTTGTTTGCAATAACCATACTGATTAGCCCCAGTATTGTTGATGTTCTTTTTATGCTGTGAGTGAAGGATATAGTCATTCATACACAGCACTTCTTCCTCTCCCCCAGTTATTTCCAGCAGAGTGGGGAGTCATGGCTCACAGGATTTTGTGATCTTTGTATCTTTTTGTCTTCTTTTCTTTCCTCAGCACTCCTTAGTTGTTAAACACTGAATTGTATCTTGAATGAGTACAGTTAGCATCAGGGCATATCATCAATTATTGAAGCAATCTCCAGATGTGTGGGGCACTCTGAGATATGCAGTACATATTTAGGACCACTTTCCTGGAGCCATATTGTGGGTACAATGTAAAGCTGTTGCAATGCCAGCAACCCATATGGCAGTGCTGGTTCATGTCCTGGCTGCTTTAGTTCTTTCCTAGCTCCCTGTTAATGTGACTGGGAAAGCAGTGGAAGAAGGCCCAAGTATTAGGCTACTGACACCCATGTAGGAGACCTCAATGGAGTTTTGGGCTCCTGGTTTTGGCCTGGTCCAACCCTGGCCATTGTGATCTGATAGTGCATCAGTTGATAGGAGATATTTCTCTTTCCCTCCTTCAGTCACTCTGCCTTTGAAATCAATAAATAAATCTTTAAAAACAACCAGTGCACTGCTCAGGCCTCAGACCTCTGCTTTTCAGATTTTCTGAGGCAGTCCTGCTGCCTCTGCAAAAGGTGTTGTGATTTCCCCAGGGCCCTGCTGGACCTCTCTCAGATAATGCAGTTGTTGGGAGGGTGATTAGTAGCCACATTGCCTTCAATAGGAGACTCCAAAAGTGTCCTAATTTTTCTTGTTCCTCAGGGTCTTGTGGATCCTGTTTAGGGCAGATCCCTGGCAGAACCTCTTCACTGAGTCTCCTAACTCTTTACCCTAGCTAGTATTTATCATCTCCAGCAGAAAAGCCAACTTCTCAACAGGGAGGTGAGCAGGCACCAGAATTTGAATATTTACGCAAGTTGGACTGTGCATAGAGAAAATCCTTAGGTTTATAAATTTCTCTGACTCAATTCTTTGCCCTGTGATGTGTGCCTTTCTTTTTTTAAAAATTTTATTTAACTTATATGAGTTTCATGTATTTCATATACACAGATAAAGGAAAATTGTGATACTTCCTCCTGCCCATACTCCAGCCTTTCTTCCTCTTCCCTCTCCCATTCCCACTCTTAATTTTTTTACAAAGATATATTTTCAATTTATTAATCATCATAAAGTTAACTCTTCACTAAGTAAAAGTGGTCAACAAATAGCATGAAAAAAAAAAACACACACAAAACACTGTTCCTCAACAGAAGAGACATGGACTATAAGGAATTATTGAATCTCAAACCACATTATTTTAGGTATTCTTTGAGTTATTTCAGTTCAAGGTAAACATATGGTATCTGTCTTTTGGGGACTGGCTTGTTTCACCAAGTATAATGGTTTCTAGTTGCACCTATTTTGTTGCAAAAGACAGGATTTTATTTTTTTTTGCAGCCGAGTATATATACACTATAATTTCTTCATCCAGTTAACATTTGATGGACATCTGGGTTTATTCCATATCTTAGCTATTGTGAACTGCAATGAATATGAAATGGACCAATAACTCTTTCATATGCTGATTTGTTCTGGTTTGAGTAAATTCCCAGGAGTAGGATGGCTGGATCACATGGTAGGTCTATATTCAGATTTCTGAAATATCTCTGTACTGTCTTCTTCCATAGTGGTTGCATCAGTTTACATTCCCACCAACAGTGGTTTAGGGTACCTTTTCCCCACATCCTTACTAGCATTTATATTTTGTTGATTTCTTTATGGCAGCCATTCTAATTGGGGTGAAGTGAAACCTCACTGGGATTTTGATTTGCACTTCCCTGATGGCTAGTGACCCTGAGCATTTTCTCAAGTGTCAATTTGAATTTCCTCTGTTGAAAAATATGTGTTCAATTCCTTTGCCCATTCCTTAACTGGATTGTTGATACTGTTGTTGAATTTCTTGAACAGTGTGTGCCTTTCAATTATGTAAATCAGCCCTGGATAAGAGCGCATGAGCATCGGAAAGCCTCCTCTTATCACCAGGTCCCTGTCTCTGCGGGGCCATTCCAGTCTTGTTGCTGATTCTTGATCTAGTGGAGCTCTGGTGAGAGAATGGTAAAAGATTTGGGGCTGTTGAGGAGACAAGCTCACAGAAGAGAGACAAATCCACTGGGGTTAGGGATTTTAGGCTCCTATTACCCTGCTCTAGCAAGGGCATGCTCTGGTCCTTGGGCCTCTCAGAGCTGGCCAGCTGGCTCAGTGATGGAGTTAAGGCTGAAGTTGTGAGCAGGGTCTATCTTCATGTACCCTTCTCATTACTTCCTAGCCTGGAGAAGCAATTCTTCCTCACCTACAAAACTTGTAGTATGAGGAGATCTTTTAAAGTCCAAAGTTCAACATTTTCAGTCTATAAATTTTCCATTTTCTCCCCTGCACCCACATGGGAGAAAAGGAGGAAGCACCTGGCTCCTGGCTTTGGATCGGTGCAGTTCTGGCCATAGTGGCCATTTGGGGGATTAACCAATGGAAGGGAGACATTTCTCTCTCTCTCTCTCTCTCTCTCTCTCTCTCTCTCTCTCTCTCTCCCCACATGATAAGTTTATTTACCTGGAAAAGAAATTAGTTACTATAACTGTGTTCAATTTGTTTTCTTTTTATAGGAAAAATTTAAGTTACATATTTTTGGCTCTAATGATTTTTGTTCCTCTTCTGAGCTTTTCCAATTTCTGCACTTGCTTTTTTTTTTTTACTTTTTTTTCTGTGCTTGCTTTGTTTACCAGATCTAATCAACACATAAGCTCTAATGAAAACCTAACTGATATTGAATTCACTGGAGTAATGCTGTCCTGTCTGGGACTCTCTTCTCCCACTCATATTCTAAGATTTCTCTGAATACTATTAGAGCCTCACTACCTGCAAACTTGAAAGAAGACTGAAAATGAGATGTCTTAAAGCTGTCACACTCAGCTCTCAAACTATCCACTTCTTTCCTGAGATGATCTGATGGGAGTCAAACAGAAGTCTGACCCCAAAGTAACATTCTCATTTTTGTTCACAGCATTGTGGAGATTTAATGAGATCAAGATGCATTTCACTTACAGGTCCTAAGTCTAGTCAAATCCATCACTGTTGCAACAGGAAATTAAATGGATCTTACAGGTCTTTCTCTTCATTACAAATGTGTATAAGTTATTACTCAGCACTCCAGGCACTTCCAGCTCTATATTGATTGATTATCTGACAATCAGGTCAAGAATCTTCTCTGCAGAGCTGGCATTGTGGTATAACAGGTAGAGCCACTGAGTGCAATGCCAGAATCCCATATGAGAATGCCACTTTGAGTCTGTCTGCTGTGCTTTCAATGCAGCTCCTTGTGAATGCACCTGGGAATACATCATAATGTAGCCCAAGTCCTTGGACCTCTGCCACACAAGTGGGAAACCCAAATGGCATTCCTACCTCCTGGCTTTGGCCTGGGTCACTGGTTCACTCCACAAATGGCTTCAATGACCATGACTTGGCCAGGCCAAAGCAAGAAGAGAGGAGCTTCTTCCAGGACTCCTACATGGTGGCAGAGGCCTAGGGATTTGGGCCATCTTTAACTGCTTTCACAGGTGCATTATCAGGGAATTAGATAGGAAGTGGAGCAGCCAGGGCTCAAACTGGATCCTACATGGGATACCAAGTTAACAGGCAGTGGCTTAACCTGCTATGCCACAACACTGGCCCTTGGAAATAATCTTTAATTAGGCCCAGGTCCTGGTAAAATGTGTGGACTAACTTGGCCTATATCTGGAAGATTTTGATGCCTAAATCTAGGAAGAAAATTGGTGATACAGGTCTTTAAAATATGAACTGCATGATGTCATAAACATTTAAATAAAAAACATGAATAATGGTAAAGGTTGAGGTACTTTAATCTCCAACCACAAGCCTGCACAATATATGCTGTGTGTCAGAAAAGAGGGGAAGGCCGGCACCGTGGCTCAACAGGCTAATCCTCCACCTTGCGGCGCCGGCACACCGGGTTCTAGTCCCGGTCGGGGCACCGATCCTGTCCCGGTTGCCCCTCTTCCAGGCCAGCTCTGTGCTGTGGCCAGGGAGTGCAGTGGAGGATGGCCCAAGAGCTTGGGCCCTGCACCCCATGGGAGACCAGGAGAAGCACCTGGCTCCTGCCATCGGAACAGCGCGGTGCGCCGGCCGCAGTGCACCTACCGCGGCGGCCATTGGAGGGTGAACCAACGGCAAAAGGAAGACCTTTCTCTCTGTCTCTCTCTCACTGTCCACTCTGCCTGTCAAAAAATAAAAAAAAAATTAAAAAAAAAAAAAAAGAAAAGAGGGGAACGCATTAAGCCACTTCCAGACCAGGTTTATTTAGAATAAAGCCTAGGAGGGGCTCACTACCAGGTGAATGCATTTAAGACAGTTGCCAATGAATACACAGCAGAGGGGAAACCCCTCCCTTAATGACTAGTGCTTTATATAGCACAAAACAACTGGGAGGGGCTTGGAGGTCTGAGCTAAAGCTGGGCTAGTGAGACAAAGGGAGAATTTGGGCTAGATTTAAAGTTCCTTTGATATAACAGTGTGAACTGTGAGGGGTTGGGCTGAGGCTAGACTCTGAGGCTAAGATGTTGAAATAGGGAGAGAGAATTTAGGAGGAGTAAGAGAGATCTTAGGCTGATAGTAGGCATCTTTTTATAGCATTGTGTCCAAGAATCAAGGCAGGACAGGGCTGATCAAGGTAGGGTGGGGCTGCATTGGCAAGGCAGAGAAATAAGGGCCTGCTTGTTAGGTGAGAGGTCAACATGGATCTAAAGATTTTTGTCCTAGCTTCATCACTGTATGATGAAGTCAGAATAAAGCAGACTTTGATTAAAGCAATTTCTGGTACAAATTCTTTTTTTTTTATTTTTTACAGGCAGAGTGGACAGTGAGAGAGACAGAGAGAAAGGTCTTCTTTTGCCATTGGTTCACCCTCCAAAGGCCGCTGCGGTAGGCGCACTGCGGCCGGCGCACCGCGCTGATCCGATGGCAGGAGCCAGGTGCTTCTCCTGGTCTCCCATGGGGTGCAGGGCCCAAGGACTTGGGCCATCCTCCACTGCACTCCCTGGCCACAGCAGAGAGCTGGCCAGGAAGAGGGGCAACCAGGACAGGATTGGTGCCCTGACTGGGACTAGAACCCGGTGTGCCGGTGCCGCAAGGCGGAGGATTAGCCTAGTGAGCCGCGGTGCCGGCGCAAATTCTTTTAAATTTTTTTTTTATTTGTTTTATTTGAGAGGTAGAGTTACAGTGAGAGGGAGAGACAGAAAAATGTCTTCCTTCCATTGGTTCACCCACCCACCAAATGGCTGCAAAGACCAGAGCTGTGCCCATCTGAAGCCAGGGGCCAGGCACTTTTTCCTGGTCACCCTGGTGGGTGCAGGCACCCAAGGACTTGCATCATCTTCTACTACTTTCCCAGGCCATAGCAGAGAGATGGACTGGAAGTGGAGCAACTGGGACTAGAATCGGTGCCCATATGGGATGCTAGCAACTGCAGGTGGAGGATTAACCTACTGTGTCATGGCACAGGCCCCTGGTAGAAATTCTATAATAAAAATATAGCCAATTACAATCTGTGACAATTCATATAGATTTCACTCTAGCTAAAGGGATTCATGTTTGGTGCCTTTAACTGGGAACCTGAGGAAATGTCTGACAAGGGTGAATTCCATAGAAGTGGCCAGAGACTCTAGTAGAGACAACAGTGCAAACCACCAGTGACAAAATCCAGCCCTAATGACAGTACTCAAACCCCCATGAGGGGCCACACATTTAGCATCTTGCAAGTTCACATGGTGTACTTACATTTTTCAAGAACTTGCAGTCAAGCCTCAAGCTATGTTCATGCCTATGTTTGTTTTAAGGAAATATCATTTGCTGGAACATTTGCAGGAAAGACGAGCAGAAACATAGCTGTATTGGGCCCTTCATTTACAATGTCCAACATCACTACTACCACCAACTCAGATTTAAGAAGAGGTCAACTGCTAATCTTGGGTGTGCATATTGAGGAAGGGGCAAAGGAATGTGCTATCTGCTATTTCTTTGCTCTGTTTCTAACCTGCAAATCTCTCCTCCCCTTCTCTAGTAGTCTCAGGCAAGAAGTTAGCCTGCTTCACTCACTCCCTAGTTTGTCTGGGAAATATGATGTCCTGCTCTTATGCTGTAAAACCCTCACTCAGTCATTCATGCTGGTGACTGCATTGGCTAGCACCCACTGTTGCACATACTGTTGGCACTATGACCCACAACCTGCATACATTAACCAGACTCACAACATCACCTACTTAGGTTTTTGCACTCAGGCTCCCCTAAGTTCAGAGGATCATAAGGCTAAGGACATGGGGTCAGGAGACCAGCCCACCTTTCCAGGGTGCCCTTGCCATATCACCCCTGATAATGTTGTTGCTATGACAATTCTCCAACCATGAGGCCAGTGCTTCAGACCACTAGGTTACAGCACACAACACACCTTCATGCCCTCTGTGCCTGGCCTACCCGGTTGGCAAATGTGCAATGAGGCCACCTTCTAAGGTTTATGCTGTACCCTTTGAGCAATGGGTTCTAGTGGGGTGGGGCATTTTCTACTCAAATAGTTTCTAGAGCTTCAAGATGGTGCCTGCCCACCTCTGGTCTTAGGGGACTTGTCATTTTCCAGGAGCATGTACTCAGGAGGTTGGAAGCTGGGCACTTCTGAGCTGTGAAAGGGATTTACTTGTTTGTTTATTTATGTATTTGCTTTTTGAGTCAGACACTAAGGTTGATCATGATCAAAGTCCTCTGTCTCAGTTTTCTCACCTTGCAGTACACCCACAAGGTGACTATTGACTCAGGAATCTTCTATTTAGATGACACCTCAATATTCTCTTTATTTAACATGCCATTAGCACATGCCCTTCGGTGTGGGCCTGTAGGAGATCTGGTGGCAGGAGAGGTTTACACTAAGAAGAAGATAAAGGAGGAAACCTCAAGATAAAGCAATTCTGGCCTCAAATCTGGGGAGCTCCCAAAGTCCCTCACATCAGCCAAAGCCAGAGAAGCTTCTCTTTCTTGTTTATGCCTCTTGGCAAAGACTGAGGACCAGCAGAGAAGCTAGGAGATCTCAGCCTTGTCCAGGTTAGTAATGGGTTTGACAGACTTCCAGTCAGTCAGGATCCATGTGGAGGCTGTCAATGGGGCTGGGGGTCTGTGGACCCCTCAAAACATAGGTAAAATGTCCTTCACAAGCAAGCTGTCAGCTGTGGCTGGAAAGCCTGTCTCCAGACCTACTCATATCTCCCCACGATAGCTTCCTGTGCTGCATGTGTGACCTTGCAGCCTTAAATCACACCTTCAGGACAGGTGCAATCTTTCAGCTAGAGTTGGTAGGGGAAGGGGTTGAACCCCTTGAAAGAGTAGGAATGGTTCCAGGAGATCCTGGCTATCTTGTGTGACCCTTTTGATTTTATTTATTTATTTATTTATTTTCAAGATTTATTTTATTTATTTGAAAGAAAGAGTTACAAAGAGAGATAGAGACAGAGAGAGAGGTCTTTCATCTGCTGGTCCACTCCCCAGATGGCCACAATGGACAGAGCTGCACCGATCCAAAGCCAGGATGCAGGAGCTTCTTCTAGGTCTCCCATGTGGGTGCAGGGGCCCAAGGACTTGGGCCATCTTCTACTGCTATCCCAGGCCATAGCACAGAGCTAGATTTGAAGAGGAGAATCTGGGACTCAAACTGGAGCGCATATGGGATGCTGGCACTTCGGGCCAAGGCTTAAACCCGCTATGCCAGCAGAAAAGGAAGCTCAGCCCCTGAGTGGGAGAAAGGTCAGCTCCAGGAGACCCCCAATATCTCCATGAACCACTAGCCAATCAGTATACAGTATGTGAAACCCCCATCCAATGGGCACCCCCACTGAATGACCCAATGGAAAAAAAAAAGCAGTAATGACTTAAAAACGCTGAGCACTTTCTAACAGCCAGTGTCTTGCTCAGGCAGTCCTCCTGGTCTCCTCTAGGATCAGCTTTCCTGTCCCCTGCCAATCAAATAAAAGTTCCTTTTCTCTGTCAAGTAAAAGTTTTTGCCTCTTTGTAAACTGTTTCCTGGCTTTTTATTTCTAAACTAAGCTGAGGAAAAGAACCCACAAAACTTGCTCCTGAAAACTTCCTCCCCTCCACCACTGGTAACACATGTTCTGGCCTTCAGTTACCAAGCCTCTGCCTACCATCTGCCTATTTTCACTTCAGACAATGGTGTATTTTCTGGGCTCTGTTACCTTTGAGATCTGACCTTAACCCAATGGTTCCTACCTGACATGGGCATGGCACCCACAAATGATGTAGGTGGTTCTATTGTGTACCTACAGCTTTTTTCTCATTGTTTTGTGCTTATCTATGTCCTAGTAATCTGTCCACCAGGACTGTAAGTGCCTTTAGGGTAAGCATTATATTCACATCATTCATGTTGTATCAGTTATACCCAGGAGACTATCAGACTTAATGCAGACAAGCCATCCCTGTCTCCCTCCCTCCTCTGCTCTTCATGTCCATAATGCTAGATGCCCCACCCCTCTGTCTGCTCAGCTCCCTCCATCATGAGACCCTCACACACCATGCTCCTCTACCCATTCTGACCCCATGTGCTCTTCAGTTTCAGTGGCTCCAAAAAGAAAGATATAGCAACTGAGTGAGACTTAGTTGCACCCATGAAGCCAAGCTACTGTGCTCCATTATCACTAAATGAATTGTGGATGTTGGCCTTGAATGCTCTGACTGTGTTCAGTTCTTATGGTTCCATGACAACTGAGAGAATGGTGGTCTCCCAGAAATTAAAATACAATGCTTGCTTGCATATTACATTCAGCTAGGGGCCACAGAGCTCTGCAGCACTGTTTGGAGCCTTTTACACTTATTCACTGTCCACACCTATTGCTTTCTTCTTCTCTTTTCCATCCACTCTCACCAGAGTAGCCAAGACAGAGTGAGTTTATTTAAGAGCCATTGTGCTGAGCCAGTGGCAGGACTCCACTTTTCCCTTGTTGTTATATATTAATGTTAGCTGTCGCAAAACACACTGGACACTGGAGTAAGGGAAAGGGTTTACAGGGAAACACCTTACAGACCAGTGTGAAGGGGTGGTGAAGGAAAAAGAGAGAAGGAGACTATAAGAGAGAGAGACAGAGAGGAGGGAGAAGAGAGACGAGAGGAGGAGAGGAGCTCTTGAGAGCATGTGTTCAGGAACAGGCCCTTTTAAAACTTTGCTGAGGGCAGGCAGGGAAGCAGGAGCAGTGAATCCCATTAGGATGGGGGTGGAGCCTGGCTCAGGTAGCTGGGCCAAGTGGCCACCTGGCTAAAACTGCACCAGTTTCCTAACAGTTATGTGTATTTTGGCTATTCGGGGAAGCTTTTTTTAATTTTCTGCTTCATTGTGCTTTTTGTACCTGAGGTTGGTGGACACATGAACTGTGAATTAGTGACATATTCCAAATTTGGCTTTGAATTATACAATTCTGTGGGTTTTTGAATTTAAGATGCTGAGTTATAATATCAGTGCAAATATGTTTCTTGCCCTCATGAGATTTTCAATTTGGCAAGGAAGAGGAATTTAAGGAAAGATATTGCCTGACACAGTAAATACTAGTGTGAAGTCAATGGATAAAAAATTTAAGCATTCCTAATCCAGCAGCAACCCTAATCCCATGAACTAAAATTGACAGAAGTAATCATAAACATAGAACTCCATGTCATCCAGTTATTTATTTACATCCATAGTTAAAAATAAAAAATTAAAAAAACGCATTTGCCTAAGAATGCATAATATTTGTATGCTATCTTGATATTAAACTGAAGGACCCAAAGCTGGTGGGGTCCTGGGTAGCACCCTGGGGACCCAGAAATTCAGACTCCGGACACCGGCGATGCAAACACAAGAGGCGGTTTATTTACATTTTGCGCAAAACGGACCCCTCCCTCCTGAGAGAGTGAGGTACTGGACGTGGGTTACAGGCAGTATTTAAAGGCAAAAACCACAAAATTATCTTAAGCAAGTGAATACAAAGGGGAATGGGGTTTTTGTTTACAGTAATTTCACTTATCTTAGTATACAACAGTTTTACTTATCTCAGTACACATCAGTTTTACTTATCTTAACCATTGCACAAGGGGCTTTTCCAAACTGGTATTCCCTGTTATCTGCTAAGTTGCAGTTTCCCAGAAACTGACCTTTCTTGAAACTTTCTAACTGACCTTTCTTGAAACTTCCTTGTTTTTCAGCAGGTTAGACTCTGGTAAATTTTCACAATTTTCACAAGTCCTTCAAAACCTAAGAAAAAAGGACCATGGACTAATAACAATTTTGAATCTCCTTCCTTTATTAGACAAATTATAATCCTTTGTGGTCCTTACAGTGTAGATTATTGTTGTAGGTATTCTTCCTCTCTCTCACATTTTTATTTGCAGATAAGAAATCTGAAGTTTTACAACCTGAGCCAAAAGACAAAAAAAAAAAAAAAAGAGTTCTTAAACCAGTATTAGATTTTAGTTGGCCTTTAACCTAGACCTTTTTTTTTAAGTTTTTTTTTTTTTTGACAGGCAGAGTGGAAGTGAGAGAGACAGAGAGAAAGGTCTTCCTCCTTTTCTATTGGTTCACCCCTCAACAGCTGCTGCGGCCAGTGCACCGCGCTGATCCAAAGCCAGGAGCCAGGTGCTTCCTCCTGGTCTCCCATGTGGGTGCAGGGCCCAAAGACCTGGGCCATCCTCCACCGCACTCCTGGGCCACAGCAGAGAGCTGAACTGGAAGAGGAGCAACTGGGACAGAATCCAGCACTCTGGCTGGGACTAGAACCCGGGGTGCTGGTGCCACAAGCACAGGATTAGCCTATTGAGCCAGGGCGCCGGCCTAACCTAGACCTTTTAATAATATCACCATGCAGAAATTTTGAACTGTCTGCATCTCAGTTTCCTCTTTGTAATCTCCTGATAATACTATCTCCAGAATTAATATAATGTACAAATGATATGATGTTAGGCCTTTCATCCCCTAACCTTGCTCCTAGAAGATACTCAGCAATGCTAGTTCTGAATCCAGTTCCCTTGTTTGTTTCTGTACCTGGTGAATTAAAAGATGGTGTAAAATGATTTGAAAAGAAATATAATATCAATAAAACACAAAAATTTTATTCTCAAATCTAGATGATAAACTATGCTTTCAACAGCTCTGCTAAAAGTTATATTGTATTCATAATCATTTATTATTTGAGTGAAGTTTCCAGAGACAGCAAGTATGACTTTTCTGGAAGAAGACAGAGTCCATGAAATAGTCAGAGTTTGGGTTTCAGTTAGCAGTAGTGGATGTCACTCTTTAAGATTTTGTTTAGGAAAGGAAGAACACCAACTAACTGATCCTTAAGATTTGGGGTGGGGAGGAAGGGAAGGAGGGATAAAAACAAAAGCAAATACCCTCTGATTTGCAGCCTGTCTCCAGTAGCCCCAGACTGAAACTGGGGAGGGCCAACTGGTCTCTCTAGAGATACGCTGGCCTGGACTCCATTTCCCAGAGATGGTAGGTGCCCTGAGGTATTCCTTGTTCTGAAAGCCTTTGCATGTGAATGTGGGAGAATTTGCACTTGCAAGGGCCTGACCTTGAGGCTTAGAACTGGGAACAGAAAGGGCATTCACTGATCAGAGTCAGCCTGGAGAGGGCATGCTGCTCCTCCTCCCGTTTTCACTGCCTCTCTTGCTCCACACGTGCAATATCTGGGAGTTTGCCAGCATACACCTAGATCCTGCCACCCACTGCTACTGTGCCTCTTCATCTGCCACCTGTGGGTGCCATGTGTGGGGCCCTTTTCTGTCCCACACTCTGCTTTGCTCCTCGTGTGTCCTAAAGAAAGGGGACGTGCCTCTGGGACTTTCCACGGCAAGTATGGAAAACAGGAAGTGAGGGAATGCATGTATGGGAGAGGGCTGGGTGGGAGGGCAGCTGTCTGCTGGCCGCTCCCTTGCTTCTCATTAATCCTGGCATGTTTCCATGGTGAGAGCAGGGCTGAGACCTGGGCTACCTTGTCTTACACTACTGCTTCCCAGGCTCCCAGGGCACAAGCAATATGGCGGGCTACCTTGCCCAAACTTTTCTTGATGTGTTTTATTTAGTGGTTACAAGAGACAGAGCACCGTTCAGATGAACTGCACAAGCAGGGCAGGCAAGAGGACAACGAGGGGAGGCAGTGAAATTTCCATTTTCTATATTTAAATAATCCCGTTTTCCACTTTAGGTGGGTCACAAAATGCCTTCTGGCAGAGCCTCTCCCTGTATCCCTGGGTGGTTCTGGCAGGGGCAGGGCAAGGCATTGTGGCCCTCAGCAGGGAACCCTAGGCTGCAGAAGGGTGGGGAAGGAGGATCAGACCAGGATCTGCTCTGGGACCCCCCACCCCAGCACCATATCAGCTGGTGGGGTCCCTGAGGACACACCTGGCAGCTGTGGCCCTGCATGTTCTGTTTTTCTCAGAGCAAACATTATGAAGTTAGGGCAGTAGCTCTGTGGATTGATCCCTCTTCAGTGTTTAGTTAACAGACTTTTTTTCAATTGAATTTGAGGCTATGGGAAGATAGCTGATGATTCATTTGACTGCTTTTCAATTTCTGTCTTCAGCCCTTCATTCTTCTGTTAGCAAGGATGTCAACTGTTATTATCTGCCACTGCTCCCTTTGCAGAGTGAGAAGAGAACTAAAGTTAATGCAAATCTATTGTGTGGGTCAATAACTGGAGCTAGTTTAATCTGAATTTGCATAAAGTGTAGAACTATAAAAACATAAATACAGGCCGGCACTGCGGCTCACTAGGCTAATCCTCTGCCTTGTGGCGCCGGCACACCGGGTTCTAGTCCCGGTCAGGGCACCGATCCTGTCCCGGTTGCACCTCTTCCAGGCCAGCTCTCTGCTGTGGCCAGGGAGTGCAGTGGAGGATGGCCCAAGTCCTTGGGCCCTGCACCCCATGGGAGACCAGGAGAAGCACCTGGCTCCTGCCATCGGATCAGCGCGGTGCGCCGGCCGCAGTGCACCTACCGCGGCGGCCATTGGAGGGTGAACCAATGGCAAAAGGAAGACCTTTCTCTCTGTCTCTCTCTCACTGTCCACTCTGCCTGTCAAAAAAAAAAAACATAAATACAGAAAATTAACACTTTTTCTCTGCCCAGTTCTTTACAGTCACCCAATGATGCACTAAACTGGTTATCTTACAGTCCATACTGTTTTAATTAAGAGGGCCCATTACTTGTCTTGTTCTGCATTTTGTGTTTAAGCCTATGACATTTTTGACATGGAAGGATATTATTTCTACAATTTTATAATGGCTGTGGTGTGTGGAAGCATCTATAGAAGTTGTTATTGTGAAGAAGGGTAAGAAAGAAGAGGGGAAAGAAAAAAGTGCACTCTCTCCCCACAGAGATGTCTACATAATACAGCAGAAGATGTGGTCTTGAAAACTATTGCTGACTGAGTTTCAGTACGATGAGGTTTTCACATACATAACTGTGTTTGAGTGATTCAAGTGTTCTGGTAGAATGGTATTGTCGGCCAGTGCCATGGCTCACTTGGTTAATCCTCTGCCTGGGGTGCCAACACCCAGGTTCTAGTCCTGGTTGGGGTGCCGGATTCTGTCCTGGTTGCTCCTCTTCCAGTCCAGCTCTCTGCTGTGGCCTGGGAAGGCAGTGGAGGATGGCTCAAGTGCTTGGGACCTGCACCCACATGGGAGACCAGGAGGAAGCACCTGGCTCCTGGCTTCAGAACAGTGCAGCACACTGGCCGCAGCATGCCGGCTGTAGTGGCCATTTGGGGGGTGAACCAATAGAAAAGGAAAACCTTTATCTCTGTCTCGCTGTCTCTCTCATTGTCTAACTCTGCCTGTCCAAAGGAAAAAACAAAAAGACTCCCATGTAGGTAGGTGGCAGGGACCCAAGTCATCATCTGCTGCTTTTCTGAACTATGTAAGTAAATTGGAAGTGGAGCATCTGACACTTTAACTGGTGCTCATATGGGACATTTGCACTGCAGGAGGCAGCCAAACTCAGTGTGCCACAATGCTAGCCCATCAATAGACATTTTGAAGTGGCATCAGTGGCTATGAAAATGCACACTGTAAAGTTACAAGGGAATTGAAAGAAATGTCTTATAACTTCAACTGGTTCCGGGGACCTTTATTGGAGATCAGCTCTGTCTTGGCCAATAAACAAATTGAAAGAAGTCAGAACTTTAGTTAACATTTTTCTCTAAATCAGGGATGGGGAACATCCAGCCTGTGAGCCACATAGGGTCCGTGAAATCATTTCTTCTGGCCCTGCCAAGGCAATCTATAGCATGTAAATTTTTAATTTGGTAATATTGTATGGTTTATGGGTGATGTTATAAATACTCAAATGGCCTTGGCAGAGAAAATATTCCCACCCCTGCAAAAATATTAATGACAAATCCAAGGCAGTTAACAAATCTGTTTAAGAGTGAATGAATAATTATGATTACCAATCCTGTGGAAGAGAGACATTTCTAAACAACACATGCAAAGACTTCAATTATGTCTCTAAATACTGTCAGAGATGCCAGGCAAGTTGTTGAAGTGACTTTATTCCTTCTCAGAAAAGACAAATGGGAATCTTGTGCAATGAGAGAGATATGTGCATCAAAAACAGTGTTGCTGCTGTTGGCTCACAGAGAGCCTGTTTCTGTAATCAGTCTTAGCATGTGGAGATGCATGTTTATGGCCAGTGTGCATGAGGTATCCATGTGTGCAATTTGTACAGGCTCATATGTATGGATGTTATTTTCTAGATGTACTTGATGTGGGGAATATTCACTGCCTGGCCCTTGTTGGGGAAATTGATGAGAGGATGCATATGTGAGGGAAATGCATTGCTTAAAATTAGTCTCTAAATATCAGGCCTGCCCTGAGTGGTGCTTCTTTAAAATACAGATACACCACCTGCTCTATTGCATGACTTGGGTGTGCAAAGTTCATTTCCCATGGAATATTGTATTTGAAGGTTTTTATAAGTCATTTTCTTTTCTTGACTTAGGTGTATTTCACCTGGAATGTGTACAGACCCAAGTCAGCTATATATAGACAACCTGAAGCTGACTGTTGACTTTTCCAAGTGACTGTGATGTGCTGCTGCTCCCCAGTGGCTCCTAAAACCTGTGGTGGCTCTTGTCTGAGTATCTGTAAACCAGAAAGATGGAGTCTTCACCACTTGAGGTTTCCATTTTTTTCTCCCCTTTCTTCCTCCCTTTTTCTCTTTGCTGTTTCTGCTGGTCTGCAAAGGGGATGATGGCCAGGCAATAGTCACTGCCTTGATCCAAGATGTCACTTGGCCTCTCTCCCTGAAAGACTACTTCTTGTGTGACGCTGGCCATTGAAAGAGACTCTGATGGGCTCACATTGGGCATCTTCAAGGTGCACAACGTCCAACCCTTTGGCACTGGAGTAAATGCCACTACATTCCTCAGTAATTTGATGGAGGAAAGGGGCTGAAGAAACTGATTCATCCCTCATTTCTTGCATTCCTCATATGCTTCTCTGGTCTTGGTATTATTTTCTAGATTTTCCATTGATTCACATCTAGTAGATTGCATGTAATTCTATTTTCATAACTCTCAGCCCTTGTCCACATCAGGCTGTTTTTCAGAGAAGGACAGAGATGTTATCAGTCACCACAAAGCATTTCAAGTAGCTGTGTTTTCCTTGTGATGGTAAGGTTGGAAAGCTGATTTCTTTTGGGACCTAACAGGTCTGTTGGGTGCTTATCCTGGGGCTCATATTGAGCACTAAACATAGTTGTCCTGTGTGACAGCTTCCTATTTCATGGACCCTCTTATGGAAAAGATTTTCTCATGTTCTCTATGTGCCTGGTTGGGCTATAACTGCCCACAGTGGGAACTAAACTTGTCTTTGACACTTGGATTCCTGAGTCTTGCAATCTTCTGCATGAATTTAATAGAAAGTGTGTTTTGAAATATTTGGGCCGTGGGTAGACAGGGCAGTTTTTCTGGATCCTGGTGAGAACTGATGAACTGTTGGTGTTTTTCAACCTACATTATATTCTGAGAGTTAGTTCATTTTATTTTCTTAAGAAAATTGTATCTGGGCTTTGCTCCCCCTTTTTCTGGAATTTTTGTGCTTCCATCCTCTTTATTACCACAGACATGAGTACGCTTTTTTCTCTTCTCTTTATGATGCTGAGAAGAGTAATGGGGACTTTTCAGCTCTCTCCCTTTGTGAGCACATCTTCCTCCTCAAGCTGTCTCCTTGCATTAGGCACTGGGTTAACCTGGCTGTACTAGAAGGGATCTGCTTATACTCACTGTAACTTTACAATAGAAGTCATCATAATATTAATTTGCCTTGTAAACATCTCATCTGTTATTTTGAAATACATTGTGAGTGTGTCTTTTATGTCAGTGTCTGTAAGCTGGAGACTTCCCACTTGGAACAGCACAACTCTAGCCTTGCTGTTATTTGGATGTTACTTGGATGTGGCCCTGTTTTACTGTTTCCCTTTTTTTTTGTAAGAATTAAAAATTTTATTTTAAAGGCAGATTTACAGGGAAAGAAGGAGAGACAGAAGGATGAGGATCTTGAGTCTGCTGGTTCACTCCTCAAATGACCACAGTGAATAGGGCTTGGCCACTTGAAAACCTGGAGCCTGGAACTCTATATAAGTCTCCCATGTGGGTGCAGGGGCCCAAGGACTTGGGCCATCTTCTACTGCTATCCCAGGCCATAGCAGAGAGCTGGATCGGAAGAGGAGCAGCCAAGACTAGAACTGGCACCCATATTCGATGCCGGCGCTTCAGGCCAGGGCGTTAACCCACTGTGCCACAGCACCAGCCCCCACCCCACATATTTTTATAATTCAAACATCTAGATTCTCATTTTAAATTGAAATTTGGAGTTTCTGGAACAGATAAAGGATATTATGAAATTATGGAAATTCAAATTATTATGTTATGTAATTAAAGGAAATTCAAATAAAATGTAGACTTTAGTTAATGATGAGTCAATATCAGAGTCAGTGTTGTGGCCCAATGTAAGCTACCATCTACAATGCAAGTAATCCCACCTGAGTGTTGGTTAAAATCTCAGCTGCTCCACTTCCAATCCAGTTACCTGCTAGTGTATCTGTAGAAGTAGCATAATATGGTCCAAGTGCTTGGCTTCCTGCCACCCATGTGGGAACACAGATGGAGTTCTGGGCTCTTGATTTTTGCTTGTCTCAGCCCCAGGCATTGCTGTCTTTTGTGGAGTGAACTAGTGGATGGAAGACCTCTCCCTCTCTCCTTCCTTGTAAATCTGCCTTTCAAATTAAAATACATCTTAAAAAAAAGAAGATAGTATATAAATATTACAACAGTAATTGTTATAATTGTGCCATGTAACTATGAGATGTTAGTAATAGTGTAAACCCTAGTTTATACTTTTTTATTGGGGTTTACACTATTAAACTGGGGTGTGAGGTATCTCTAAACAGTTTTATCTTTGTAATTTTTCTATAAATCATAAAAAATATTCTTAACATCTAGTTTAAAAAAGATATCTTGGGGCTGGCACCATGGCTCACTTGGCTAATCCTCCGCCTGCGGTACTTGCACCCCAGGTTCTAGTCCCAGTTGGGGTGCCAGGTACTAGTCAGGGTGCTCCTCTTCCAATCCAGCTCTCTGCTGTTGCCTGGGAAGGCAGTGGAGGATGCCCAAGTGCTTGGGTCCCTGCACCTGCATGGGAGACCAGGAGGAAGTACCCAGCTCCTGGCTTCAGATCGGTGCAGTGCTGGCCATGGTGGCCATTAAGGGAGTGATCCAATGAAAGGAAGACCTTTCTCTCTGTCTCTCTCTCTCTGTCTATAAGTCTACCTGTCAAATTAAAAAAAAAAAGATATCTTGGAAGACTGTATTATGGGAAAGGACAAAGATCTAGCATTTAAAAATTGAAAATTGAAGTGATGAATTATTGCAGAAAAATGATTCCCCTGGATCCATAATCAATTATTAACTGGTGATGCTTTCTTTGAATCATTAAATGGATGGGAGTATAGTCACGTTTGGTGAAAAACTGATTTTGTTTATAAAATTAGCTTTCTGAATATGTTTTAAAAAAATTAAGTGGTGGGTTTTTAAATTTCAACATCCAAAAATCCAAGACTCATTGGGAGTTACACAGTTAAGAGAGTTTAAAAATGAAAGCCTTGGGATGGATGTTATGTTGCAGTGAGTTAAGCTGCCACTTGAGATGTCTTCCTTATGTGTTGGAGTACACGGAATCTAGTCCTGTCATCACTCCAGTCTAGCTTCCTGCCAATGCGCAAGACCGAGAAGCAGCATATGATGGTCAAAGTGCTTAGATTCTTTCTACCAACATGAGAGATCCTGAATCATGGCTTCAGATGGCCCTGTTTCATTTGGGAAGAGATGTAACAGATGGAAAAAGTGTCTGTGCATTTTCCCCTTTGTTCACTCATTCAAAAGAATGAATGAATAAAGTGTTTTTTTTTTTTTTTTTCTTTTTAAATGAGGAGACTTAAACATGGTGAAGTGCTTTTTTTTTTAAAATGAACAAAATGGAGTGGACCGAGAGTAGATGTGAGTCATCAGTGTAATTCCATTAAACCAGCTCTGTGAGTGGTCATTTCTATAAGAATGTTTCCTTCAAGCTGGCACTACGAAAGCAGGCCAAGAGATTCCATTCTTAACCCTCTTCCAAATTAGATTACTTTGCTCCTCATGCAACATCAGGAATGCTGGCAGACATTGACTGAGTTCTTTGAATGGTTAGGGTTGAGGGACTGAGACTTATTATTGACTCCATTTGATATGTGCTCATCTCTCTTCCTGACTTCGGTTAAAATCAGTTGTAAGAAATTGCCCCTTTGAATCCATTTGTATTCTCACCAGAGGAAAGAACCTTGGTATTACCCTCCTATATAGTAAAGGGGGATCTCTGGATTCTGTTACCAGTTGGCATTGGCAACAAGTTTAAGAATGAGGATCCTCGGTAGTATAAGGTACCACCAACTATTTCATCTTGGGAATCCCTCCTCTCTTGGCTTCTGGGATATTTGACTGCTGTTGTCTTCTTCTAAAAGACTCAAACACAGGTACTCCTATACATGATGAATAACTTATTACCCACTATTCTAAATATCAGTATCTCCTTGTTTTGCTAGAATTTCACTTTGTCTATTCTATTAAGATATCAAAGATAAGTGTTTCCTAAATTTTTCTTTTGGTAATTTTCCTAGAGCTTATATTAGACATTTAAAACTGGTTTAAACTCACTTTCAATTAGCATTGCACTATTCAATGGGAGATAAAATTATTATATATCTATAATTTCTTTTAAAATATTTTTATTTGAAAGAGTTACAGGTAGAAAAGAGAGAGATGAGAGGGAGAAGGAGAGGGAAAGAGAGAGAGAGAGAATTTTTCGTCTGTTTGCTTACTCCCTAAATGGCCATAATTGTCAGGGCTGGGCCAAGTTGAATCCAGGAGCCAGGAGCTTCTTCTGAGTCTCCTATGGGAGTGGCAGGGGCCCAAACAATTGGGCCATTTTGTAAGAAGAATTCATGTAGGATGCATAATTCCCTAGGAAGCAGACTGAAGTAATTCCCTTTAAGTGTCTCCCCCTGAGGTACTTATTGATGTTCATTTCTCAATGACATAATGCTAATATTTACAGACCAATTATTAATAGTCCATGTGTGTCTTACATATGAATTGTCCACAGATATGTTTTCCAAGGCCTTTAAAATATAGTAAGGAAACTTTACAACAGAAGAGAAGGTTGGCATTTTCTGCTGTCTTGGGTTAGAATCTGCACATTTATTACCCCCTTAGCGCTCTATTGTTGTGTGCATCTCCTGATGGTTCTTTTTAGGCCACTTTAGTGTTCAGATTCCTGAATGGGTGACACAATCTTTGGCCAGACTACTGGTCTCTTCACCCAGCCTAAATTAGAATCAACTAGTTTGTTTACCCACTCCAGGGTCAAGGGGCCCCAGAACTGCTATTACTGACTCTGCTTTCTTGACCACCCCAGAGATGAACTCTTGAAATCTGTTGGTTCATAGCAGTCTCTGGATTAATGCTTTGCTCTTATCTGTGAGGTATTTTAAAGTTTTCTCTCAAGTCCTAGTGTCGAACCCTCGCCAGCAAGGATCCAACGCAGTCACGACACGGTCACTCTTTCTCAGTTCTCAAGGAACTTGATTCATGGAGACAGAAGGAAAGGGCAAGGGGAGAGGAGAAAAGAGGAGGAGGGGCTGCCCCCTGTCCAGGTCCCAATGTCCCTTTATATCCCAAGTCCCATGGAGCATGTGCTCCACAGCCAATAGTGGTTCTCTTCACGTGCAGTTTATGCTAATGTCGTCCAATCTGATGAAAGGGCACGTATAGCCTCAGGTCAAAAGTTCATCTGTTTCACCTGGTTCCTCCTAGTTGTTTATGCAGAGTCCATCCTGTTTCAACTTGGTTGTTTTCATAGGACTTGTGGTCGACCGATTGCTGCAAGCTATGTAGATACAAAAATGAGGAGGTTCCCACAGGTGGCCAGCCTGCAGTTCCCCACACCTAGAAGCCTAGGTTGGTGTTATTTTATAATGAGACATGTGTTTATAGTAGTTGGTGTTATTTTATAATGAAACATGTGTTTATAAAAGGCAGGTATCTCCTAGGACTGTGTGTTCTCAAAATCAGCTGAACTTACCCAGGCCTAGATGCAGTGCCAGGATCCTGGCTTCAGGCTGGCACATTCCCAGCTATTGTGGGCATTTGGGGACACACTAGCAAATGGAAGAAATTCCTTTGCTTCTACTTCACCCCCCCCCCATGCCTTTTAAATGAAATGGAAAAAAATTAGATTAAAAAATGATGGGGCTTGCATTGTGGTGCAGCGAGTTAAAGCCTCTGTCTGCAGCACTGGCATCCCATGTGGACTGTTCCACTTTCAATCCAGCTTCCTGCTTGTGTGCCTGAAAAAGCAGCAGAGGAGGGCCTAAGTCTTTGGATCCCTGCACCCATGTGGGAGACCTGAAGGAAGTTCCTTGCTCCTGACTTCAGATGAGCTCAGTTTCAGCCATTGCAGCCATTATGGGGAGTGAACCAGTGGATGGGAGATCTCTCTATCTCCCTCCTCTGTCTCTACCTCTCTCTGTGACTTTGTCTTTCAAATAGATTAAAATAAATCTTTAAAACATTGCAAAAAATAAACAATGTGTTTTGTCTTATCTACTAAGAAAAATTTACTCTTGTAAATCTCAAAGTCTTGTTGAGCACTGGTTCCTGGGATTCCTACTTTAGTTCCCATTTTGGGATGCATCACATTCTATCATCTGCAATTCACTGTGGGTGCTCATAAAACAACAAACTGCCTCCTGACTTTGCATCATTGTGTTCTTTATACATAACTTGACCATAATCTTACTTTCTTTAGCAGCATGCTAACTTCTTTATTCTTTTTTTTTTTACAATTTTATTTATTTATTTGAGACTTGGAGTTAAAGTGAGAGGGAGAGACAGAGAGAAAGGTCTTCGTTCTGCTGGTTCACTCCCCAGATGGCTACAAAAACTGGAGCTGCACTAATCCAAAGCCAGAAGCCAAGAGCTTCTGCCCAGTCTCCCACACAGGTGCAGGGGCCCAAGCACTTGGGCCATCTTCCACTGCTTTCCCAGGTCATAGCAGAGAGCTGGAACTAGAACCATTGCCCATATGGGATGCTGGTGCTGCATATGGAGTATTAATATTCTGCACTACAGTGCTGGCCCCAGCAGCATGCTAATTTCTAAGATGCTTCGTAGGCGAAGAAATGGTGCTGTCATTGCTTTTCTCTGAGGCTTTGTCCTAAGGGTTATTTTATGAAGTTGATTATGGTTGGTAGGTAGAGCTTTGCTGGATCAGGAGTCAGGATACAGAGGTTTCTGTTAGAGAAATAGGACTGGCATTGTTCTTTCCACTGAGACCCACCCTGCAACCCATGCCTGTCCTTGGATTCTGTGTTTGGAGTACTGGAGTGAGGCAGTAGTGATGCAATAAAGGAAAGAACTTTTCATTTTTAAATACTTTTATTTAATGTATTTAATATAGAGAGGATAGATTCAATGTATTTCATGGATACAATCTTAAGAACATAACCATACTTCCCTATATAACACTTCCTTCTTCATTCCTTTCTTTTTTTGAGGATTTAAAAATTTCACTTTTTTCCCCCCTCACCTTCAGCCTTCTTGCCCATTTGTTCCTACTTTACAATGTGGTATTTTTAGGGTTGTTTTCTCCCCTATCTTTCATCCCTGTTTTTACTTACTCTCACTCCAGTTCCCAAGAAGGTGTAATGAATAAAAATCACAAGCTATTGTTTCAAAAGACAGGGATCCCATCCAATATGGAATATAGAAAAAGAATTCCATTGTTTTTAAAGTTACCTGTATTTCCTTTTTTTAAAGGTTTATTTATTTAGTTGAAAGCCAGAGGGATAGGCAGACACACACACACATACACACACATGCATAGAGAGTGGCAGGGGGAGGGAGAGAGAGAGGGAGGGAGATAAATCTTCCATCTGCTGGTTCACTGCTTTAATGATTGCAACAGCCAGGGCTGGGATAGACTGAAGCCAGGAGCCAGGAGCTTCATCCAGGTCTCCTGTGTGGGTGAAGGGGCCTAAGCACTGGAGCCATCCTCTGCTGCTTTCTCAGGCTCATTAGCAGGGAGCTGGATCAGAAATGGAGCAGCCAGGACTCAAAATGGTGCCCATATGTGATGCCAGCACTGCACGTGGCAGCTTCACTCACTATACCAGCCACAGATTTCATTTTAACAAAAGACAATACAGAATTCTTCTAGAAGACTTTTCCTCATGGCTATACCAATAGAAAGTTATTTCTTATAATGTGACCCAGATTAGGTTTTGCCATGTTTCCTGATTAACATTCTCTGTTGGTTCAGGAGGCTGGCAAATTGGGAGACCAGTGATAGAGCACCTGTTTTCTATTCAGTTGTGCTGAACTTTAGGGAATGTATAAGGGGAGTTTGAGACCAGCAAAATGAGGTTGGCAGAATGAGGGATGGCAGAAGGTAAATGTAGAGGAAATAAATGCAGGACCATCTTAACAGAGAAGTGAAAAGAAGGAAAGAAAACTTGAAGATAGAGGTCAGAAGAAATGGGAAATTGGAAGCATCTGAAGGGATTCTGAGTCTGATCACACACACTTGTTGAAGGTGTAGGAAAACAAGCACTTTCACTCTTATTGGTAGTAGTGCAATTCAGTAGTCTCTTTGGAGGATAATTCAACAGATTTCTATGCAAAATACTATAAATTCAAATGTCCACTGGTAGGATTCAACTAAAGGATTTTATCTTACATATATTTGGCCAAATATATAAAGATTATGCAATTTATTTGTAATACTGTTTATGATAGGAATACAACATAAACAACCTAAATTAATATTGATAGATAATTGGTAAAATACAGTATGGTATATCTGCACAATGAAATACTAAATATGTTATGGCCAGAAAAATGATTTAGGGATAGAATGCTTATATGTAAAGCAAAGCACAGAAAAAAATGCCCCTTTATAAAGAAAAAAAGATGCATGCATATATATCACTTTTAAAAATTTATTTACTGGGACCAGTGCCATGGCTTACTTGGCTAATCCTCTGCCTGTGGCACCGGCATCCCATTTGGGCACCGGTTCTAGTCCCAGCTGCTCCTCTTCCAGTCCAGCTCTCTGCTGTGGTCCAGGAAGGCAGTGGAGGATGGCCCAAGTGCTTGAGTGGGAGACCTGGAGGAAGCCCCTGGCTCCTGGCTTCGGATCAGTGCAGCATGCCAGCTGTAGCGGCCATTTGGGGGGTGAACAAATGGAAGTAAGACCTTTCTCTCTCTCTCACTATCTGTCAAATAAAAAAATTTAAAAAATATTTACTTATTTTCATTTCATTCATAAGGCAGAGAGACAGGCAGAGAGAGATTTTCGCCCGCTGATGCACTACCCAAGTGGATGCAATGGCTAAGGATGGGCCAGGCTGAAGCCATGATTTAGGAGCTTCACCCACGTTTCCCATGTGAGTGTAAAAAGCCAAGGATTTTGATCATCTTTCACTGCTTTCCCAGGCTTATCAGCAGGAATTAGAGCAGAAGTGGAGCAGCTGGAACATGAACTATTGTCCATAAGGGATACCAGCTTCAAAGATGGTGATTATCCTATTATGCCACAATACTAGCCTCATGCATATATATTCTTATGAAGGCATTTCAAAAAGTTCATGATCTATGATCATGATCATGATCATAGTGAACATTTCCCTTGAAGATGGCATCACAAGAGGCAGGCCAGGAGACTCCATTCTTAGCTATCTTCCAAATTAGATCACTTTGCTCCTCATACAATATCAGGAATGGTTGTAGCCATTGATTAAGTTCTTTGCAGGATTAGGATTGAGGAACCAAACTTGCCATTGACTCCATGTGATCTCTCTTCCTGACTTTGGTTGACCAATTGTAAGAAATTTTCCCTTTGTATCAATTCGTATTCTTGCCAAAAGAAGGCACTTTTATGTTACCTTCCTATGTAGTACAGGGAATTCATTGGACCCTGTTACTAGTTGGCACCAGTAACTAGCTTAAGAAGTGGATCCTTGCTGGTGCCGTGACTCAACAGGCTAATCCTTTGCCTGCGGCACCGGCATCCTGGGTTCTAGTCCCGGTCGGGGTGCTGGATTCTGTCCTGGTTGCTCCTCTTCCAGTCCAGCTCTCTGCTGTGGCCTGGAAAGGCAGTGGAGAATGGCCCAAGTGCTTGGGCCCTGCACCCACATGGGAGACCAGGAGGAACCAACTGGCTCCTGGCTTCGGATCAGCGCAGTGCGCCGGCTGCAGTGTCCATTGGGGGGTGAACCAACAGAAAACGAATACCTTTCTCTCTGTCTCTCTGTCTCTCACTGTCCACTCTGCCTGTCAAAAAATTAATAATTTTTGATTAATTTTTAATAGTCATATTATTATAGGGTATAGTGGCATATTTGAACATATATATGACATAGAAATTGATGAAGCTAGACTGCTATGTTTCCAATTTCCTCTTAATAAATTTGATCCTACTAACTCCTCTCCTCCAGACCCTTACATAATACCTAATGTGGTGAACTGTAGTCATCAAATTGGATTATAGAACACCAAAGTTACTTCTGCTTCAGTATTATTTTGCTGCCTGTTATTCAGTCCCCCTCTATCCCTAGCCTCTACCCTTCCCAACCTCTAATAATCTCAATTCTATGGTCAGATTCATTATTTTTTTCACTTCCATAGATGACAAGGAACATGTGACATTTGTGTTTTTGGTCCTGGCTTATTTCACTTAATTTTATGACCTCCTTCTTTACATTTTGCAGGATATAACATTTTATTCTTTTTGTGTCTAAATGATGTTCCCTTGTCCACTTTTTCATTGATTGACAGCTAGATTGGTTCCAAATCCTAGCTGCTGTGAACTGCATTGTAGTGACTATAGAAAAATTGTTGTCTCTTTGATATGCTATGCTGATTTCATTTCTTTCTACTGTATAGCCAAGAGTAAGATAACTATGTCATGGTAGATTTACTTTTATGTTTTTTGAGGAATGGCCATACTGTTCTCCATAACACCTGTACTAATTTGCATTTTCACCCATAGTGTATGGTGGTTTCTTTTCCCATGTCCTCTCCATCATTTATTATTTTTTATCTTTTTGGAATAGATGATATACCATTGTCTTTTTCTTTTATCAGTTTATTTTTAACTTTAATTTAATAAATATAAATTTCCAAAGTACAGCTTTTGGATTACAGTGACTTTTTTCTTTTATCAGTTTATTAATATTTATTTATTTAATAAGAGAGAGGGAAAGACAGGCAGATCTCTCATCTGCTGGCTCATTACCCAAAATGTCACAACAGCTGGGGCTGAGACAAGCTCAAGTCAGGGTTTATTCAGGTCTCCCACATAAGAGGCAGTAGTCCAGGTCTTTGATTCATGTTCTGCTACTTTCTCAGGTGCCTTAGAAGGGAGTTGAATTGTAAGTGAAGTAGCCCAGAGTCAAACTGGTACTCAATAGGATGCTGGCATCACAGGTGGCAGCTTAACTCACTATGCCACAGTACCAGTCCCTCTCAATATCAATTTAAATTCTTCAAAGAAGTCTTCAATGTTGGCATAAACCCAATTTCCTTTCTTTCTGTTATTCAATTTATTGAAGCCTTATTTTTATTCCCAGTATTCCTCTCAAATTGCTCTTTCCAAGGTCATTAGTAATTACTGTGTTGGTTAATGCAATTTATGCTTTTAATTCCTTATTGACTGAGTGAATGTCATTCACTCAGCACTTCATTAAAGTTCTACAATGTGCCAAACGCTTTTTATGCACTAAATATAGAACCTTTTTCTCTTAGTGGTAATATGATCACATGCTAAGAAAATATAAAATACATGTTCATTAAGAATAAATTTTATTATGAATGTAAAGCAGGTCAATGGATAGAGAACTAATAAAAATAAAGAAGGGGATTAGAAGGTGGCATCTGACACATTTCCAAGCTCCCTCCTCAAACACTGTCTCTCTCAGCATACATCATATCTCATATCCTGGCTTTCCTCTGAACTTCTTAGTATTCATTTTCAGTCCATTTGCCATCACTTCTGCCTAAAACTCAATATTGATATTGCTCAAATGTTTACCATTGCAGTGGTTGTTTTCACACTTTACACAAATGTGCAGTGCCTGGCTAATTTCTTCTACTCCTCATGATTCATACTTTATATTATACTAAATAAATTTACATTTCTCCTTAGCATACAACTCATATATCATTTATAACCTTTACTTGTTCCTCAAAATCAATATGAGCAAAATTAAAAGTAAAACTTTCTTCCACTTTAGTAATACTTATCTTGGAATATGTCACTAACATTCAAACTACTCTAAAAGGCAAATATTTGGGAATCACCAATTCTTTCCTTTTTCCATTTATTTATCTATGACTGGATGATTCTATTCCTTAGCTGCTCAATTCTCTTCATTCCAATTGCCATCTCCCTGCTCAAATCTCTTCATTCCACTAGCCACCTTCCTTAGATCTGCTATCTCCTACACAAATGGAATTGCAACATTTATCTAACATGGCTCCCGGTCTTGTTCTCAACTTCAATCAATTCCTCAAGCAGAAAGTAAAACACAATAGCTGCCACCTTATTCCACCTTCATATCTTCATGCTAATAAGAAAGCTACATGACTCTTTTGTATCTCATTTCTGCCTACTTCTCCATCTTTGTCTTAGTGAATGGCTCCTGACCCCAACTCTGCTTTAAGCACAGTGAACTTTGCTTAGTTTCTGGCCTATGCCTTGCCTTTTTTTCAACTTTTATTTAATAAATATAAATTTCCAAAGTACAACTTTTGGATTATAGTGGCTTTTCTCCCCATAACCTCCCTCCCACCTGCAACCATTCATCTCACTCCCTTTCCCATCCCATTCTTCATCAAGATTCATTTTCAATTATCTTTATACACAGAAGATCAACTTTGTATTAAGTAAAGATTTCAACAGCTTGCACCCAGGTTGCTGTTGATTTCTCAACAATGTTGCAGTGGGTTCATTTCTGAGAGGAGCAGCGTGGTGGGGGCAAGAGGCACAGAGTCACCACACAGACTCTGGGAGTCGGGTGAAAGCAGGCTTGAGGCGAGCAGCCCACAGACTTGTTTATTTCAGGTGGTACAACAGTTTATATGCCAAGACCGGCCAATCCTGTCAAGGGGCGGTCTATGCCCCAACCAATCACAGTTTGCCAGGTGGTTTCCAAAGTCATCCAATCAGTTTTCTAGGCGGTTTCCAAAGCCATCCAATCACAGTTTGCCAGGCAGTTTCCAAAGCCATCCAATCACAGCCTGTTTCCAAAGCCATTCCTGAGTAACTGATGCTCGTTTGCCAGTGGCCACCTTGGTATGGCCTTCTCATTCCACCACATTTCCCACTTTTTGTTTATTTTTGAGCAACGGGAGGCATGATTCTTGGCCATACCATTGTTGACCCCGTTTCCATGTGGTCTCCATATGCAGCTGTGCCTGTCTTAGGTTGTCCCTTAGGGGATCTTACCCATCATTGACTAACCAGCGCTCAAATCGAGCGACCACAGGATTGCTTGCTCAGATAGGGATAGGAATGAGGAATAATGGTTATCAGGAATGGCACGGCCACACACAGGCTGTGGGCCATTTGAGTGGCTGACCAAAGCTAGTGGGGTACAAAATAGTAACAGATGTGGCTATGGGCAGTTCCTCAGGGTAGGATGATAGGGCAGGTGTGTCTGCTAACAAGGCAGATTCTAGGTCTTGTTCAGCTGGTTCTGGTTGGCTGTCAGTTGCAGGCTTGATGTTTCTGGCTGGTACCCAAATGGGCTCTTCTGCATTCTCTGGAAAGATATAAGCATATCCTCAACCTTTGCTTAACAGAAGCCTTTTTACAGGCGTTGGAATCCAGTGCCTGAATTTTGCGTACACTTCAACATTAACAGCAAACATGCTGATGGCATGGGATCTAGCGGCTGCCCTAAGAGCTTGGGGTGTCCGAGTACTGCCACAAATGTGGGGATCCTCACTGGGTGCAGATGGGATGACCTTGCATGAGTTATTGTGTAGAGGTCCTCTTAGTTCATCCCACAGGTATGTGGGGGGTGGCTGACTAGGCATTGCTACCTTGTTGCTACCTTGTTCGCTACCTTGTTCGCTACATTGTTTTTTTCACTGTCGGAGCTCTCTCTCCCTAACTCATCAACCATTGTCTGTAAGACAGGGACCTGGAGTGTAAGGCTCCTATCACTCACAGATTCACTATCTTTCATAATCTGCACAGGATTCTGAGAGGGGGGTATCTTTCCCATGTCTGAGAGCTTAAGAGCAGCATGGTACGCCAACTCTAGCCAAAGGAAAGACACGTACAGCACTGCTGCCGTAACAAAGCAAATTCCTAGCACCTCAGCTGTTGATGGCATTTTGCAGGAGGTTTCCCTACGTTAGACAAACAGACAGTGGTGTATCAAATCGCACGTATATCCTGTGCTTAGTGGGGGACTTCCTTGATTCATTAGGTCAAGGCCGTATGCCCACACGGTGTCTCCGGAGTGTCACCTCTCTCAGTGAGGGAAGATGACTTGGTTCCGAATTCTGGGATGATCAGTCCCTTATGTGAATTCACCGGGCGAACCGAAAGTAAAAGGAGGAGCCGAGAAGGACGTATGCTTCTGGGCAGTGTGTGCTAACCTGGGGTCACTTAGACCGAGGACAAGGACAAGGAAAGGGGCATAGGAGAGGGTTCTGTGCTCACCCTCACAGAACCGAACAGCACACAAAACACTGAGGGGCCTACTTGCCAAAATCCAGGGGGGACCTCGCTGAGTCTGACACGCTGTCTCTTTCTCAGTCACGTTGTCACACCAGATGTTGCAGTTGATTTTTCAACAATGTTGCAGTGGGTTCATTTCTGAGAGGAACAACGTGGTGGGGGCAAGAGGCACAGAGTCACCACACAGACTCTGGGAGTCGGGTGAAAGCAGGCTTGAGGCGAGCAGCCCACAGACTTGTTTATTTCAGGTGGTACAACAGCTTATATAGCCAAGACCAGCCAATCCTGTCAAGGGGCGGTCTATGCCCCAACCAATCACAGTTTGCCAGGTGGTTTCCAAAGCCATCCAATCACAGCCTGTCACCAGGCAGTTTCCAAAGCCATCCAATCACAGCCTGTCACCAGGCAGTTTCCAAAGCCATCCAATCACAGCCTGTTGCCAGGCAGTTTCCAAAGTCATTCCTGAGTAACTGATGCTCGCTTGCCAGTGGCCACCTTGGCATGGCCTTCACATTCCACCACACACCCACACAGAAACACAAAGTATAAAGTACTTTTTGAAGCACTCTGGCCTCAGAATCATCCCTTAAGGTATTCGGATCTGGCTAAAGTGCCCATGAGAGTATTTTAGGCATGGAAAGGCAAGACACTCTGTCAAAAAAAAAAAAAAAAAAAAAAAAAAAAACCTGAATGAAGTATCTCTGTGAGTGAGATTCCAGTGGAAAGAACAGGGCCATCAAAGAAGGAGGTACCTTTCTCTGAAGGGAGGAGAGGATTTCCACTTTACTATGACCTTGCCTAAAGATCAGAGTCGGTGAACTCAAAAGGCTTCCATAGCCTTGGCAATTAATGACAAGAGCCTAGGTTGATTACTGATGCCATAAACAAGAGTGTGAATTGTTAAGTCAATAATGGGAGTTGCTGTGCACTTACTCCTCACGTAGGATCTCTGACCTTAATGTGTTGTACAATGTGAATTAATGCTATAACTAGTACCCAAATAGTACTTTACACTTTGTGTTTCTGTGTGGGTGCAAACTGATGAAAATCTTTACTTAGTATATACTAAATTGTTCTCTGTATAAGATAATTGAAAATGAATCTTTATGTGCATGGAATGGGAGAGGGAGCAGGAGATGGGAGGTTTGCGGGTAGGAGGGAAGTTATGGGGAAGGAAAAAGCCACTGTAATCCATATGCTGTACTTTGGAAATTTATATTTATTAAATAAAAGTTTAAAAAGTACTGTTTCAGTAGTAGTTTTACTGTTAATTCGCATAGTACAACACATTAAGGACAAAGATCCTACATGGGGATTAGGTGTGCAGTGACTCCCATTGTTGATTTAACAATTGACACTCTTATTTATGATGTCAGCAATCACCCAAGGCTCTTGTCATGAGTTGCCAAGGCTATGGAAGCCTCTTGATTTCACAAACTCTGATCTATGCCTTACCTTTAACATACTACTTGGCATGTAGTCACTAATGAAAACTGAAGACTGCATAAATGAATGGATCTTTTGAGGGCCACAATTCCTTACAAGAACTTAATAACAGACAGAAGGAATAAAACAAAACAAGACAAAATGTGTCCTCAATAGATAGAAGGAGTACTATACAGAGAGGAGATTAAATAAGAGTTTAGCAGAAGGAAATTAGTGAAACTGGAAAGTTTGTGGCAAGGCTAACAGGCACTGGTCAAGATTCAAACAAGCCTATTAGAAAAAGAGTAAGATTTTCTTTGCCTACATGTAGATTCTTCTCTCTGCAGGTGAACAGGATCTTCTAAACCCACTCAATGCACAGACAAAAACCTGAGCATTACATTCTCTTATAGGTTTTGGATCCTCATTTTGTGGTTTGATTTACATTTTCTAATGGTTAGTGACATTGAGCACATTCACATGTTTTGACCATTTATATTTTTTCTGATAGAATGTCTATTATGATCATTGCCCATTTCTGAACTGTGCTATTTTTTTGTTTAAAGTCTTTCCAATTCTTGATATATTCTGGATATAAATCCTTTGTCATATTCAGATTTTTCAAGTGTTTTCTGCCACTGTGCTCATTGTATCTTGACTCTGATGATTACTTTTTTGTATGAAGTATCTTATTTGATATTATCAAATTTATTTTTATTTTTATTGCTTGTGCTTTTGGAATCTTATACAATAGCTGTTTCTATGCCAGTGTTCTATACTTTCCCTATGTTTACTTAGTTTTTGGTCTTCTATTTAGGTATTTAATTACTGTGAGTTCACTTTCACATAGTGTAAGAGGTGTTAGGTTTTATTTTTAGTCTTCTACATATGGATAATCAGTTTTCTCTGGACCATTTTTAAAAAGATTCTTCTTTTTTCAGGATATTTTTATTCATTTGTTAAAGATAAGTTGCTTGCGGAAGTGTGGGTTTATTTCTGAGATGTTTGTTCTGTTCCATTGAACTATGTGTCTGATATTATGCCAGTGCTTACACTACTTTTATAATGTCTTGAAATTAGATATTGTGCTGCCTTCAGATTTATTATGTTGTTCAAGATGGCTTTGAAATTTGGGGCTTTCTGATTTGAAATGAAGTTTAGTTTTTTTTTTTTTATTTTCTAGTTCTGTGAAGAAGTGTTTTCCTTTTTGAAAAGATTTATTTATTTGAAAGACAGAGCGACAAAGAGAGTAAGAGAGTGAAAGAGATCTTTCATCTCTTGGTTCACTTCCATAAAGGAAATAATGGCTGGTGCTGAGCTAGGACAAATCTAGAGTCTGGAACTCCATCTCCATCTCCCACATTGGTGGCAAAGACTCAGGTACTTGAGTCATCTTGTCCTGCTTTCTCAATCACATTAACAGAGAGCTGGATCAAAAGTAGAGCTGACAGTACTTAAACAATTATTCTGCTATGGAATCCTCACCTTGCAGGTGGCAATGTAACCCATTGTGCCCCAGTGCTATTCCCTCTGTGAAGAATTTAATTGGTATTTCAATGCAAATTGCATCAAAGGTGCACATTACTTTGGTTAGTATAAAAGCTCAAAAATACAAATTGTTTCAATCAAGGTTCATTAGACATCTTTTCAATGTTTATATATTTATTTTCTTTCATCATTGTTATGTGACTTGTATTGTAGAGGGCTTTCAGATCCTGGATTAAATTTATTGCGAGGTATTTTATTTTCTTGTGAAAATTGTAAATATGTTTGTTCTTATAATTTGTTTCCCACCTGAGTTGACTATTATGTACAAAAGTGCAACTGATTTTATTTTGTATTGTCAATTTTGCTAAGTTCATTTGTGATTTTCAGAATTTTCTTGATGATGTTCTTAGGTTTCTCTCCATATAAAATCATGCTATCTGCAAACAAAAATATGAATGTGAATTCTTACTTTCCTGTTTGAATAGATATTATTTCTTCTCTTTGATTGCATCCATTTGGATCATTTCCTGTTTCTCTTATTATAGCTTGAGAATTGTTTTTTATTTCTTTTCAATGAACTCGCTCTTAATTTTATTAATTGTAATTTCTCAAGTTTTTTCCTTATTTATTTCTACTGTGATCCTTATTATTCACTTTTTTCTACTGTCCTTGGATTTGATATATTTTTTATTTTTTCTGGGTCATTGAGAAGGGTATCTTTCTTGTGTTTCTAGAGGTTTGTCCATCTGAAGTCATAGCTTTAGCTTCTATATTTCCCTGATAATGGTGTGGACCTTCTAGGTGACTGCAGGAAATGCTGGCAGAAATAAGGCTGTATTAATTTGCCAACAAAATTCCATAGATAATATGTTTTATATCATGGAAATTTACTTCTTAGAATTGTGAAGTTTGAAAATACAAGATCAAGGTCATACTGGCTTGATATTTCCAGAAATCTTTCTCCTGATGAACAGCACACATAAGATATTATTTGACCTGCTGAAGAGCACTTTCTACAGGTAGGGTCATGTTGGTGGTTAGCACTTTAATGTGTGAGTTTTAGGAAAGCACATTTCAGTCCATAACACTTAGAGGGGTCTTGTGGTCTGACTCATAGACACCCATCTCTGGGGAGGACAGATTTTGAAATGAGTGTTAATATTTCTCACAGTTTTACTTTTGAGACTATCAAAAATTGTGCACTCATATATACACACAGACACAAAACTTCTTGTACACATAAACACATATTACAATGGAAATGCCTGATCATTGTGCACAGGTAATATCAATTCAATTTCCATAAAATGGCATAATAGCAGGCATTAAAAAGAGTATTAGAAAGAATGACAAAATCTGCAGCCACAAAATATGTACATATATATACATATACACGATATTCAATATTTATAGTTGCCAAAAGATAAATACTGATGTGTGGAAAATAAAACCTAAACCTTACCTTACAATATTATAGACTAATCTACATGAAGGATGTCTCCCTAAAATTTATCACTAGGCCAACGCTGTGGCATAGTAGGTTAAACCTTCACCTGAAGCACCATCATCCCATATGAGTGCTGATTTCAGTCACTGCTGCTGCACTTCCAATACAGCTCTTTGCTAATTGTCTGGGAAAGCAGTGGAAGATGACCAAAGTGCTTGGGACCCTGCACCCATATGGGAGACCCAGAGGAAGCTCCTAGCTCCTGGCTTTGTATTTGTCTAGCTCCAGCTGTTGCAGCCATTTTGGGAGTGAACCAGTGGCTAAAAGACCTCTCTTTCTATCTCTTCTTCTCTGTCTGTAACTTGACCTCTCAAATAAAAAAAAAATCTTTAATAAACAACAAAAAAAGCCTTTCTGCTACTCAAAGCTAGCACAGAACTACATTATATATAGGCAAGTACATTCTGAAAATCATAAATCTAGTGCATTGTAGTAGAAATTTTAACAAACACTTCTGATTTTCTCAGCATTTATATATACTAAAATAATGACATAGTGAGTCATTGTGGGTTTTTAAGCTCTTTGCCAACCATTTATAATACTTACCAGCTTTTCCAAATTTACCATTATGTGTGTTTTTCAACACATGCCCTGGATTTTACCAGTTTAGTGCACATGGAGTTATCTTTCACAGGATTTTTAAAAACTGTATTTTAATGGCAAGTGTAATCAACATCTGAAAAGCCTCCAGAACACATAAATTATACCATGAATCAGTTCTGAGACTAATATTTGATTGAGTTTAATTCTTTTAACTAAAAATAAGTAAATTAACTAAATTTATCATATGTGGCAATTACAAATATAATCATTAATTAACTAAGCTCATAAGCATTAAAATTGAATGATGTATAGAATTTAAGCATGACAGTGAGTAGCAGTAGGGACACTTTTTTTAGTAAAATTTATAAGAATTACTTAAAATCTAAACAAGAAGCTGTTATAGTAAATTCAAAAGACATACAGGAAGTGAAGAAATATGACAGAAAGTTTAAGATTCAGTAAGAGCAAAGAGATTTGGTGCTATTTGAATCCAGGTCTATTTTCTTTTCCCCTGTCGTGACAAAGTGAAATGCCATGACACAGCTAATTTGGAGGCAAGGCATCCTCTTTTGTGTTTTCTCCAGATACCTTGTTGCCAGGAATATGCTCTCTGTGTGTGTGTGGCTGAGAGGTTGTACCCTGTCCTGTCTGAATCATGGAGACTCTATTTGGCAAGAGAACATATGGATCCCACCTTCCATTACATGTTATGTTCACAGTAAGCATATCTATAGACACAATGCATTTGTGGTGACTTTAAACTGGAAGATCTGGGTTTAGAGAAGATTTATCTGATTTTTGAATAAGTAATTTTTATTTAAAAAGTAACTCAATTCAAGTCTCCAACACAGCTCAAAGGCTAACACCTATTTGAGACATTGCTTTTCAGGTGATTTTCTTTAGGGTGTGCTTTTGCAGGAAACTAGAATTGAATCAAGATTGGAGCAGTCACTCAAATGGTGATTTTTGGTGAATCTTGGCTAGATTCTACCTGTTCCACAGGCAGGACCCAGGGTTTTCCAGAAGATAATTGTGTCAAGTAAGGAAAATCTGAGAAGGCAAATACTTTTGCAAACTATCTGTTTCTGTCACATTTATTAATATCTCATGGGTAAAGCAAGTGAAATGGTGAAATACAAGGTCTTGTGAAGGGATGAATATGGGGAATGTTATTTGGAATCATTACTGGAAAAGTGTACTACAGTAAATATACAGTAAATATACATTTTAGTGACAACATAATGCTTATCTCTTTGATAACTTCATTTATTTGAACAATAACCCTTAATATTTTATTTTTTACTATTATATTATTATTTTAAAAATTAGACAATGCTTTCATTGACCAATGATAACTTCAGTTTAATCTCTGCCACTTAATAGAAGTGGGTGCACATTATTATGCATTTTTGTGTTTAAAGTTTTATCCCTCCACTGTGAAGTTGATGTTTTCTCAGGTAATGTATTAATTATTCTTTATTTACTCTATCATATTACTGTTTTTCCATAGATCAATGTAGAAGGAAACCAGATAGACTTCTTTTAATTCCTTCCATTCACTTTCTCTTCCAGGTGTGGTTCTGGCATCTGCACACATTTCTAAGAGCAAAGAAAATTAATGCTTCACCTGTAAGTGGTTTTCTAAAATATTCCTTAGCTTGTTATGTTTTCATTTCAGGAAATTTATAAGAATTTATTAATTAAAATAAAAATACACATAAATTATTCTCAGGGAATATACACAAACAAGATGAATGATGAATGTGGCGGGTAATGAAACATTATAGTCATTTAAGATAAGACAATTTGGTCTTTTGTCTTTCTCTTGCCATAGAAAAACATATGTTACATGATTTGAGTGGTAACTTAGAGTACAATATGCTAAATGGGGGTCATGGTGTCTGAAACAATCTTTATTGTCAAATAAATGATGTAGTGAGGAGTGTTTTAATGCAATCCTGGAAATAAATATTTAGCATCCTGCAAGGGTAAGAGTTACCTAGTACTAAAACACAAATCAGTTAAGTTTGTTTTTGAATTGTTAGAGTAAGACAGTCTAATAGTTTTGAGGAGCTGAGCTTGATTCAGGGATGAGGTCAGGAATATGAGGAAAAGAACCTAGTGCAGGTTATTTTATTTTTTAAGATTTATTTTTTGTTTGAAAGGCAGAATTACAGAAATTGGGAGAGATGGAGAGACAGAAAGAGATATCTTCAATCTACTGGTTCATTCCTCAAATGGTGGCAATGGCTTGGACTGGGCCAGGCCAAACCAGGAGCCTGGGACTCCATTTTGGTCTCCCATATTTGGGAAGGGGCCCAAATATTCAAGTCATCTTTGACTGCTCTTTCAGGCACATTAGCAAGGGAGTTGGATTGGAAATGAAGTAGCCAGGACTCATGGTGTCTGCTCACATGGGATGCCAGCAGTGTAGGTAGAGGCTTAACCAATTGTACAACAATACTGGTGCCAACTGTAGGTTCTTAAATAAATCTTTGTGCATTTCTCTCAGTTAGTCATAAATGTAGACTCCCAAGATCTGTTTTTGGGCAAATAATTCCATTGTTTCACTTTAATTTGGTGTAATGTTATTTCAGTTCTTCAAAATTGTATTAACAGAATATGCATAGACAAAGCCAAAAGCTATTTACTATTCTTTTTCTTACTTGAATCTGCTCTCCTATTTCAAAATATTTAGGAGCTTGGCAGAGAAAGAAGCTGATGGACTAAGTGATAAACAGCTCCCATATACTTATTCACTCCCTAAATAATCATACCAAACAGAAGTGGGGAAGGCCCGGGAGTGCAGTGGAGGATGGCCCAAGTGCTTGGGCCCTGCACCCCATGGGAGACCAGGAGAAGCACCTGGATCCTGGCTTCAGATCAGCGCATGCACCGGCTGCTGTGCACTGGCCGCAGTGGCCATTGGAGGGTGAACCAACGGCAAAAGGAAGACTTTTCTCTCTGTCTCTCTCTCTCACTGTCCACTCTGCCTGTCAAAAAAAAAAAGAAGTGGGGAAGGACTGAGGCAAGAGTCAGGAATGTAGTCTAGGCCTCCTTCATTCTGGGAGCTAGGAACTGGACCTGGCACTGGAAATCCAACCTGGGCACTAAGAGGTAGAACTAGTGTATCTTAGCTAGCATGGTAAGCACTAAGCTAAATGCCTGGCCTCTCTTTTAAAATATCTTTTCTTTTCCATATTTGAAGTGATTGTGAATGATGTTTTTCTGGAAATTCTTCTCTATTCTTTTCCATCATAGCTTCAGTGATGAGTCATTGTCTTTTTCCCTGAATACTTCTATATTCTTCTCCTGAACACTACTCATCCAAGAGTCAATATTGTATCCCTTTCAGTCTTTAGTATAATTCCCCTTGACATATGTGGCCCTTTGTTATCTAAAACTCCTGTATCCCTCCAGCTGGGACATTTTTTATGGCTTTTATACATTAAGTTTGACTCCCTGTTGAACACTTCTGTGTGGCTGTCCAAAAGTTCAAGTCTAAAATGAAACCTCATCCTTTCCTTCTTTCTTCATTCCCATATACAAGATATACAACTCTGTGAATGCTTGTTTTGTGACAGAGTTGATATGCTGAGCAGAAGTGTTCTGTTACAGATGATGATACGATTTGTAGACCTGGCTGTGTATTTCACCTGGGAGGACTGGCAGAATATGAATAATGCTCAGAAAATTCTGTACAGGGATGTGATATGGAGACCTACAGTATCTTTTACTCCTTGGGTAAGTGACACCCATCACATGCCAAATGGGAACCTTTCTTGCTAGTTTACAAACAAGTGAACACCTTAAAAAGTTTAATTATTGACATGTATAGATTTGAGAACATGAATAATCTGAATGTCTACCATCTAGGAAAGGATTCAAATTGGAACATTTGTTGCCTAGCACCTGGACCAAACTGTAGTTCTTTAAATAACTCAAGATATTTATTTCACAAAGTCTACATTGTTTCCATTATTAGGATACTGCATGACCAAACCTGACTTGATTTCCAAGTTGGAGCAAGAAGTAGTGCCATGAATGGTGGAAGAATGCCTAAATCAGAGCCTTCCAGGTCAGTCTGCACATACTGGGCAGGGAGGCCAAGGCAAAAACAGTGCAGCAGATGTTGACTGGTGCTCTTTCCATGAATTTTTCCCAAGACTTAGTGCTGATGACAGCTGGTTTTGTATATCAGACACAGGCATTGTAGAGTATCTAGGGATACCAATATCTCCATAATTATTTTGTTCTTGGTGAAGATGTTCTTTGATTTAAAAAAAAAATTCCAATCCTTTTCTGTTGTTATGAAGGCTTTTTTCTGGGTTAGATTCATTTCCCAAATTCTAACTTGTCCTTCTCTACACTTTTCTACCTTTTCCTTTAAGCATTTATTAATACCTTCAGTGCTTGTTAATTGGGCAATTACAGAAATTTATTTCTTACTAATTGCTTCAACTGAGTTCCCACTCATGGTTTTGGCCATGCACATAACTGAATATTTTAAGCAACTCAGGGAAGAACCAATAAATGTGAACTCTCCCTTTCTTAGTCTCTTTTTCTTTTTTTGTCTCTCAAATAAATAAGAAAGTGTTAAATTGTTGGGAACATTTGAAGAGTGAGCCTGTGGCTGGCAACCCTCTATTTCATTCTCTCTGTATCACATTCTCTGTCTCTCTCACTCTCAAGTAAGTAAAAAAATAAGTGAATGCTAAAAAATGATCTGGAGTAAGCCTCTGTGCTGTGATATCAGAATTCATAAAGGTAATCATGAACTTATATAGGAACATGAAAATAAAGTGTCCTAGACTCACCAAGAAAGTCATGGAATTCTGAGTAACAAGGTCAAGTAACCTCAAGGGTTCATCTTAAATGGCTCAGATTTGTTTAGAAGAAGAGTTTGAAGTATGGATTCTTATTTTTCAACATCATTGAGAAACAACAAAATGATAAAAGGGCATAGGAAATGAAAATTTGTGAAAATAGGAGACAACTGGTCAAAAGTCCCCAGAAACTCAAATTATCACACAGGAGTGCTTATAGAAAGAATTAAGAGGAAATAGCCAGTGCTGGTGATTTCAGAATGAGTTACAAAACATTTTCAAAGAAGGTGGACACACCCTGAGATGCAGAAACAAATTCTATAAACCAGTAGGGAATTTATTCCCAAGGGGGTATATTGGGACTTTCCTGTACCTATTGTAGTTATAAGAAGCTGAAGACATCAGGTTCCCATAGGAATATGTGGAAGCTGTCATAGAGTGCAGATAAAAGCAGAGTTTTTATTTTGAAAATTTTCACAAATTTTGTTTTCCTAGGAAGACTGAACAAGAGATAAACATAGATTAAAGTGTCATTTCTTAAATGTGGTCCTGCTTAGAGTGCAGACACATTTCATTCTTCTCCACCTGCAAGTAAATGATGCAGTAAAACTTTCCCATATTTATGGTTAAAATACCAGAGAAGATATTTTTATAAATATAAATGGGAGAAAAAGAACAGGGAAAAATTGGTTTCTAAGCATGGGTGAAGTTTTACTTAATATTTGTCCATTCTTGAACATCTTATATAATTGTTTCATCTTTGTGAAAGGCAGAATGACCATTTGAGGAAGGAGAGAAAGAGATCTATTAGCTCACTCTCCAAATGCCTACAAGACTAAGTTCAGACTAGCATGAAGCCAAAGCCCTGAAACTCTCTAGTCTACACTGGTGTATTACAGGGTCTCAAGCACATGAACTGTATTAGAAGCAGAGCAGCCAGGAATCAGAATGGCCCTACTTTGGGATGCAGGTCTCCTAAGCAGTGAATTCACACACATCTTACCACGAAAGCAATTCTGCCATACTTGAAAAAAAAAATCAGGTAGTAAGCAGAATCATGATTGGACATGAGGAAATCTATTTGCACAATTTAATATATTAATGGTAAGGAGAAAAATTATATATTTTTCATATAAACATCTTGTAACAATTTTGTTAAAAATCTTATGCTATTTGGATAAAAAATAGCTTCATTCTACTTATATGAATATGCCAGGAGAAAATTATGTTTCACTGATATGGTTGTTTTTTTTTTTCTCATTTCAGTTGCCATGAAAAAGGATGACATGATTAAGACCAACCAGGAAAGTCAGGATGAAAATCTGAATCAGGATGTTATGAAAAATAACAAGACAACCACTCCCAAGAGAGTTGAATTAAGAAAAACACTTAATGTAAGTTCAATCCATATCCCAAAACTGATTATCAAAAAGGGAAATTATTCATGAATGAAACCTGTGGAATGCAATGTATGTTCCAATGTATACCCCCCCAGTGGACTTGATAAGCTACAAGCTGGAGAGAAATTTGATGCCAGTAAGATATCTGGGACCTTACTCCAGATCTGTGAGCCTCTTAGCATTACAAGATTCAGGCTGTTAAGCAGCCATTTGAACATATTGGACAAGGGAAAGTCTTGACAAAGAAGAAGATATTCTATAAATCTGACAGAGTTCATTTAAGAGAAACCTGTCATAAGTATACTATCACTTTTGGAAAAACAGCTCAAATAGTAAAACCTTTCCATAAAAATTCTAACCTCAGCATAGATCAACAAACCCACATAACAGAGAAATTTTATGAATATATTAGTTATGTGGAACCTGTCATTTACCAATCACAACTTGCAATAAATCAGAGACCACATGTAGAGAAAAAAGCCTCTGCATATAAATCTTCTGGAAAATCATCCAGTTGTAAGTCCTTCCATACCATCCATCACAGTACTCACATACAGGAAAACCCCCATGTGTGTAATGAATGTGGAGAAACAACTCACCAGATGTCAGATCTCATTAGACATGAGAAAATTCACACACAGAAGAAGCCTCATATATGTAATGAATGTGGTAAAGCCTTTTTTCTGAAATCATACCTCATAACACACCAGAGAATTCACACAGAGGAGAAATCTAATAAATGTGTTTACTGTGGAAAAGTCTTTTTTTGCAAGTCAGACCTTGGAAAACATCAGCAAATTCACACAGAGGAGAAGTCTTATGAATGTAATGACTACGGAAATGCCTTTGGCCAGAAGTCAGACCTCACCAAACATCAGAGAATTCACACAATGGAAAAACCATATGAATGCAATGACTGTGGAAACGCCTTCAACTGGAAGTCAAACCTTGTAATGCATCAGAGAACTCACACAGGGAAGAAACCTTTTGAATGTAATGAATGTGGAATAGCCTTTGGTCAGAAGTCAAGCCTCAATGCATCAGAGAATTCACACAGGGGAGAAACCTTATTAATGTAATGACTGTGGAAAATTCACACAGGGGAGAAACCTTATGAATACAATGATTGTGGAAAAGCCTTTGACCATAGGTCAAACCTCATAATGCATCAGAAAATTCACACAGGAGAAAGACCTTATAAGGGTAATTACTCTGGAAAAGCCTTTTACGCAAGTCAGACCTTGGAAAACATCGGCAAATTCACACAGGAGAAAAAACTTTTGACTATAATGTCGGTGGAAAAGCCTTTCACTGGAAGTCCAACTTCCAGTGCATCAGAGATCTCACACAGGGGAGAAACCTTTTGAATGTAATGATTGTGGAAAAGCCTTTGGCCAGAAGTCTGATCTCATCAAGGATCAGAGAATATACACAGGGGAGAAACCTTATGAGTGTAATGACTGTGGAAAAGCCTTTGGCCAGAAGTCAAGCCTTATAAATCATGAGAGAATTCACATAGAGGAGAAGCCATATGAATGCAATAACTACAGAGAAGCCTTTGGCCAGAAATCAAGCCTCATAATACATCAGAGAATTCACAAAGGAGAAAAACCTTATGAATACAATGACTATGGAAAAGCCTTTGACCAAAATTCAGACATCATCAAACAACAGCAAATTCACACAGGGGAGATATCTTAATGTAATGACTAGAAAAACCTTGGTTCAGAAGTCAAGCTTCATAATACATCAGTGAATTCACACAGGGGAGAAACCTGTAATGACTGTGGAAAAGCCTTTGGCCATAAGCTAGCCCTTATCAAACATCAGAAAATACGCACATGAGAAACACCTGATGTAATCACTGAATATCTGTGGAAAAGCCTTTTGCCAGAAGTAGGCCCCATCAAACATCAGAGAATTCACACAGAAGAGAAACCTTATGTATGTAATAACTGTAGAAAAGCCTTTAGCTTTAAGTCAGAACTCATGAAACATCAGAAAATTCACAAAGTGGGGGGGGGACCTTATGAATGACTGAAAAGCCTTTGGCCAGCCCCATAATGCTTTCAACAATTCACACAGCAGAGAAATCTTATGAATTTAATATTTGTGGAAAAGCCTTTGTCCAAAAGGTTGATGTTATCAAACGTCATAGAATTCACACAGGGTGGAAACCTTATGAATGTTCTGTTGAAAAGCCTTTAGGATTAGTCACAACTCAATTCATCAGATAATTCACACAGGGTAGAAACATCATGAATATAATGACTGTGGAAAAGCCTTTTGCTATAAATCAAAACACAACCAGTGAATTCACACAGGGGAAAAACTCTATGAAGGTATTGACTATGGAAAAGCTCTTGGCCAAAAGTCAGACCTCATTTTGCATCAGAATTTACACAAGGGAGAAGTCTCATAAATGTGATGACTGTTCAAAATTCTTTTGCTATAAATCACAACATATAACAGACCAGAGAATTCACACAGGATTAAAGTCTTTTTAACGCAATGACTGTGGAAGAGCCTTTGGCCATAATTGACAACTTATAATGCATCAGAGAATTCACACAGGGGAGGAACTTTATGAATGCAATGACAGTAGAGAAGCCTGTTACCATAAGTCAGACCTCATAAAACATAAAAGAATTCACGCAAGGGAGAAATCTTATGAATGTAATGAGTTAAGAAAGCTTTAACCAAAATTCAACACACTACTGCAATCATATTTATATAGAGGAAAACCTTGTTGAATACAACGCATGTAGAAAATCTTTTATCCAGAAGTCACATAAGACATCAGAGAATTCACATGGGGAAGAAACCTCAAGAATGCAATGGATGTTGGAAATCTCTTTGCCAAAATCACATTTTATAGCATCATAGAATTCACAGGGAAATTCATGAATGTAAAAGCCTTTTGTTGTAAAGTAATGTCTCAACACATGGCATTGAAACAAGGGAACAACCTTAAGAACATACTGAACGTGGAAAAGCTTTTTCCCCAAATCAAAGAAACCAATGTGACAAATCCTTTTGCTGGAAATCACAACCATTACAACAGGTACTCTCATAAGGGAGAAAGCTTGTAAATATTATTAGTGTGAAAAAATTGTCAGAAATCAATCATTATACATCATAGAATCTCACAAGGGTTTTATTAGGAGTGTAATGAATGCAGAAAAAAATATTTTCCTGGAATTCAAACTTACATAGATACAGAATGCACAAAAGGTGATATCCTTTGGATGTAGTAAATATGATAAAGCCATTAGCTGGAAACTAGATATCAGAAATCATCAGAGAAGTCATAAGGGGTAAAAAAATCAATGTATTGAATGTTAAAAAAAATCCCTCTCCAATGAATAAGTATTCAGTTCCCATGAAGAGATCAGAAATGAGAATACCATAAGTCATCTGCCAATGTTTAACTAAGAACTCACCAAAGGAAAAATCCTATGGCTGTAATGTATTTGGAAAACCCTTTACTATAATCCAAAATTTTGCAAAACTTGGCAGGATTACAGAGGAATCTCTGAAAATGTAATGTGCCTGGAAAAATTCTTTGGTGTAACCACACCTCAGCAATTATTAGGCAATTCACATGATGAATTGTGGCAAACTGGTTAACCATTATTCAGAAATTATATTGTTATACAAGCTGCATTTTTAATTTCCCTTTAAAGTGGGACCAACTAAATGAGTTGTGCTTTCATTTATAAATTTTGCTAACAAATAAGTTAACAGTTATCATAAATAGTCATTTGGAATACCGTCTTCATCAATTACAAAAACACTTGTTGTACAGCAGTTTTGTTGTCTGCCTAGGATTCTTTCCTCACATTATTGTAGTACAAACCATGATGTGACCACAGGCACGTCATCTGACACGTGTTCCAGCCATAATATTGTTCTCCAGTCCTGGATGGTGAATGTTGTATCTAGCACAGGCAATTAAACTGTGGTCACCTGTATACTCATATGATAATTTTCAATTTATCCATGTGCATGTCTGAAACTATCCAAGATCTTTTTGAATGTTCAAGTAGAAGTTGTCCCACACATCACCCTCATTCTATAAAGGGCAACCTCAAATTCTATAAATTGCAATGCTCCTTATCTGAATTTTTGTGTTTTTTTGAGTGTCCAATCCCTTTGAAATTATTTCATTCATGATCCCCCTTTTTCTACTTTTCTTCCTTCGATTCTGTCTTGCCCAGAGAAAAGAACTTGGAAAGAAGTCGATCCCTTTGCAACAGAGAAGCATGTACATGAATGCACTTATGTATTAATGTAACTTTACAATGATTTTGTTATTTTTTAGTCGTATTCCCCTCCAAAGGTGATGCTCAGTTTTATTAAATGTGTCTTTTCATCTCTTCCCAATTTTTACACAGTCCTTTCTGAATTTTAATCATATTCACATTCAGCTCAGTTCTTGGTTTATACTCAGGATGGAGAATTTATCCAGTTTGCATGGCCATTCCTTGATTACTGGGCTACAAATGGTGTGATTATCTTCTAGCTGCAATAACTCTTTTATTTCCTATTTGGAGGACAATCCTGCATGTCATCTCTTCCAGCTCCATTACAACTCATTGGGAAGAACTCATTATCCCTGCTCAAGTCCCCTCAGCTTCTTCCAAGTGTTCATCAAGTTAAATCTCAGTATAATCAGAGACTTAAAAGAAAATGAACGGTGTGGCTGTAGGCAGTTTCAGTGAGGTTGAGTGGTTTGCTGGACTGCTGTTTTGTTTGGGACAGCTTCCATGTTAACTAATTTTCCACAATAGTGCTTGGCTGAGGACTTTTTCTAGGCTCTTAACTAAGTTTATGTTTTTATCATTTAACTTTGGAATATTATGTTGAAAAAAATTATATATGTGATTACATATATATATTTATATATGTGATTATATTATATATGTGATTGGGTTAACTTGGGTTTTACATTTAGTCCTGCCTACAATCACAATTCTTTTCACAAACCAAAGGCAAATAGAGGTTTATACTCAATGAAAATGAAAATTGATGTCATCATGCAGATAAAAAGGAAAGTGATGTAACTGTGAGTAGTGACAGGTGCCACCAGAAGCTGGAAGTGGCAGAGATTTCCTAGAGACTGGAGGAAGCACAGACCTCCTTGCATTTCAGCTTGAGCCAGAACATGATTTAATGTTCATCCTTCAAATAGTGATAGTATACATTTCCATTGTTTAAGTCATTAAGTGAGTTATTATTTTTGACAGTAACCATAGGTAACGAGATTCTCTTGTTATTTGAATCATGAAGTTCCATGAGACAGATGAGCACAATCTTGTGGTATAAATCAAAGACTGATCAGATTTGGTAAACTTGACAGAGACTTGCTAGTAGGGTCAACAACATATTAATCATTAGCTCCTTGATCCATGTATAAGTATTAACACATGACAGTTATTTCCTTATAATCATCATTGTTGGACTATACATAATGTGGTGTGCCTTTAGAAGCCATTTCTTAAGTCTAGATGAAATTATTGTTTTTCTAATTAATTTCTATTTATTAATAATGTGATTATTGCTTTTCTAATGTTTTTAATCACTAGAGCCTCAATAAATTCCTTTCTTCTAAACCTCATTGGCATGTATTTTATTTACAAACAACCTTGAGGGACAGGAAGAGTACAGTTAAATTCAAAAGTCCACTAATTTCTCTGAATTTTAGATTTGGTGTTTGATTCCTATATGTGTTATGGATTCTATTGAGTGAGACACAGTTTAGTTTGCTGACTAATGATGGCATAGCCAGGTAATTGTACATTTGCTAGCATGGTGTCTTGTTTTACTTTATACTGAAAGAGCCTGAATTTCCATGTGGGCTTCATTTTATTACATATGACTTGATCAGAGTAGGGGATGTTTTGATCTGCTTGAATTTCTTTCCATCTTAGTTTTATTTTTCTGCAAAACAAAGTTGAGACAGTAGGATGTATGAGTGTCTTATGTAGGACTTGATGCCAGAGAAAGAGTGAGTGCATAGGAAATGTGAGAAGAGGAAGCAAGTTCACAGAAGAAAGCACTGTTGGCTAATGTGAGCCAGCTGGTCTCCATATCACTTTGAACTGTATTCAGCCAAGAAATTGGTGTCAACTGATGTCCTGAGATTTGGAGTCTGAGATCATTGTATATCACTAGATATTGTCTCTGATATTTTTATAAGCCTGTTAATATGAGTGAATTTTAAGAGGCTGATGAATCCAGAAGAATGAAAGAGCTTTGTAGGTTTGTTGTAGCAAAAAATGTCTGGTGATGAAGAACAGGTCATACGGGGCCACTCAATAGAAACAATTGGTCACAAGATTGAAGTGATAGAATATTGTAAATGAGCATTATATGATGAATTCTGATTGAAAATGGGTTGATTTGGAGAAAAGTCTTTTGTACAGTGCTTAATAAAGTGCTTAGGATGTCCACACCCCAGTCTGAATACCTGGATTTGAGTCAAGCTTCACTTCAGATTCTAGCTTCCTGATAATGCACATACTGGGAGGCAGCAGGTGATGGGTTAAATATTTGGATCACACCATTCAAATGGGAAGCCCAGATTGAGTTCAAGACTCCTGGCTTTAAGCTTTCCTGATCCAGCTGTTATGAGCCTTCAGGGATTAGACCATTAGGTAGAAAGTCATTTTGCACCTCTGAGTGTCTCTGCTTTCAAGATTAACAAAAACTAAACATTGAGGCCACTGTTGTGGTGTAGTGGGGGTAAAGCTAACACCTGTAGTTCTGGCATTCTACATGGGTGCTAGTTCAAGTCCTGGCTACTCCACCTCCAATGCAGCTCTCTATTTATGTGCTTAGGAAGGCAGAAGATAACCCAAGTGCTTGGACCCCTGTGCCCACATGGGAGACTGAAAAGAATCTTATGGCTCCTGGGTTCAGAATGGCTCAGTTCCAACCACTGTGGCCATTTGAGAAGTGAACCAGCAGATGATAGACCTCTCTCTCTCTTAACCCTTTCTCTCTCCCCCTTCTCTCTCTCTCTCTCCCTCTGCCTCACCATCTCTGTAACTTTGGCTTTCAAATAAATAAATCTTGGATGTGAGGGTGATCTGGCTGCGACATCTGTCACCCCATTGATCGCCAGGGTTGATTCAACTGATCTGGCTGGCTAAGCGGGTGTCCCCTTCCTCCCTCACCACTCCATGTGTGTCCCTCCTGAAGCTGCGCGCTCGAAGAGGATGACCTTCCCCGCTAGAGGAGGACCAGTCTTCGGTCAAGGGTATATGAGTAGCTGTGCTCCCCTGCTAGAACCTCCAAACAAGCTCTCAAATAAATAAATCTTTTTAAAAATCCTGAAGATTGTATAATTTTATTAATTCCTATTCCTCTTAGGGTAAAGGACCATGGTTTCTTATGTGTCTTCCCTGTGGTCAGGTATACAGCATCTCAACTGTGATGATCCAACAGAGAAAACACTCTGGGTGGGGTCAACCATGGCTTCTTAGAAATGCCAATGTACAACCATAAATCCAGAGACTAGATATTGAATAAACACAGCTTTTAAGAAAAGGTGTACGTGCCGGCGCCGTGGCTTAACAGGCTAATTCTCCGCCTTGCAGTGCCAGCACACCGGGTTCTAGTCCCGGTTGGGGTGCTGGATTCTATCCTGGTTGCCCCTCTTCCAGGCCAGCTCTCTGCTATGGCCCGGGAAGGCAGTGGAGGATGGCCCAAGTGCTTGGGCCCTGCACCTGCATGGGAGACCAGAAGAAGCCCCTGGCTCCTGGCTTCAGATCAGCACAATGCGCCAGCTGCAGTGGCCATTGGAGGGTGAACCAACGGCAAAAAGGAAGACCTTTCTCTCTGTCTCTCTCTGTCTCTCTCTCTCTCTCTCACACTATCCACTCTGCCTGTAAAAAAAAAAACAAAAATGAAAAAAAAAAAGAAAAGGTGTACAAGAATTTAACCATTGAAATCTTTACATCAGAAATGGACTAGACCATCTGGAGTATTTGAGTGGTCTGAATGCTAGTACAAAGTTATACACTATTCTCTATATCTCTATGTGCATAATATGTTTTATCATGAGAATAAAAAGGACCACAAATAGAAGTCTTCATTTTTTTTTAAATGTTATTTAGAGTATGCCAATTTCACATAGTTCATAAAGATCCTGGAACATAGTAGTACTTCCCACCCTACCTCACACACACCCACCCTTTTTCCTCCTCCTTATCCTATTCCCATTTTTGTTTTTACAAAGATCTACTTTCCATTTGATATGCTTATTAAATTAGGAATACACTAAGTAAAGAGTTAAACAAATAGTATGAAGGAAAATAAAAACAAAAACAAAACCACTAAACCTCAACAGTAGAGCCAAGTCCTCTTAAAAATCACAATTCAAAATGTCAGTTTCACTCTATAGATTACTTTTTGAGTACTAGAACTCGGTGCCCATATGGGATGCCAGTGCCACAGGTGGAGGATTAACCAAGTGAGCCATGATGCTCCTGCACTGCTTTCATCATGTCTTTTAAGTTTCAATGTGTTGTCTTATCATCGTTTTGTACCAGAATTTTTTTTTATTTCTCTTTTGATTTCTTCTATGACCCACTATTCGTTCATGAGCATGTTCTTCACCCTTCATGTGTTTTCATATGTTCTAGAGATTCTTGAGTTGTTGATTTCCAACTCCATTCATTTGTGGTCTGAGAAGATGCATGGTATGATGAATTTGCTGATACATATTTTATGGCTTAGTAAGTGATCTATCCTAGAGAAAGTTCCATATATAGATGAGAAAATGTTGTGTTCTACAAGTGTGGGGTAATAAGTTCTCCATATTTCAGTTAGGTCCATTTGATTCATGGTGTCAATGAACTCTGTTATTTATTCATTGATTTTGTTTATTAGATCTGTTCATTGATGCAAGTGGGATGTTGACATCACCATTACTATTGTATTGGAGTCTGTTTCCCTTTGTACTCATTATCATTTCTTCAAATACCCAGACTCCTTATAATTGGATTTATGCTCACTTATTTTATTTACATGATCCTGTTGAATGGATCTTTTAATCATTACATAATATCCTTCTTTATTTCTATTAACAGTTTTTGCATTAAAGTCAATTTTCCTGATATTCGGATGGATGTAACTGCTCTTTTTCTTTTTCATTAACACCAAATATCTTTTTCCATCCTTTCATTCATTTGTCTTTGTTGATAAGGTGTGATTATTGAAGGCAGAAAATTGATGGGTCTTGATTTTTAATCTACTCAACCAGTCTGTATCTTATAGCTGCAGAAATGAGGCCATTTACTTGCAAGGTTATTATTGATAAGTAATGAGTTGGCCCTGACATTTTCCATAAATATTCCTATTGTTTATTTTTTATTTCCTTCGTATTTTCACTGTGAGATTTTCTGTCTTCACATTCTCTCATAATGATGACTATCTGTGTTTCTATGTGTGGCATATCCTGAAACATCTTTTGTAAGACTGGACGAATAATGACAAATTGTTTCAATGTCTGTTTGTTTTGGAAAGCCATTATTTCACCTTCATTCATAAATGAAAGTTTTGCAGGGTTAAGTATTCTGGATTTTCAGTTTCTTTTTTCTCTTAAGACTTGAGTTATATATCTCCATTCTCTCCTCACCTGTTCAGATTCTGGTGATTCTAGTTGGAAAGCCTCTGAAAATAATCTGGCATTTCTCCCATACATATTTAAGAATATTTTCTTTATGTTTCACTGATGAAAGTTTGACTGCAATGGTGAAAATCTTTTCTGATAATGTCTATTAGAGGTACTTTGTGCTTCCTGCATTTGGACATCCATTTCTTTCTCCAAATCAAGACGGTTTTTTGTAATCATTTCATGGAAAATGCCTTCCAAACAATTTTGTCTTTTCACACATTCAGGAACTCCTAAGACTGATATATTAAGTTATAAGATTATATCCCATAAATTTCTAATATTGTTTTTATTTTATTTTTAAATTGTATTTAAGTTTTGCAATTTTCATGTATATCAAATATACAGAGAGAGAGAAGAGAGAGAATGATTTGGAAAAACAGTGACATTTCCCATTTTAACCTCCCTACCATCAAAGCTCCAACTCTTCTTCCTCCTCCCTGATGTATTCTTACTTTTAATTTTTACAAAGATCCTTTTTTTCAATTTACTTTATGCTCATAAAATTTGTTATACTCATAAGGTTAACCCTACATTAAGCAAAGAGTGCAAAAAATTATATGAAGAATAAACACTGCTCTTTAACAGAAGTTACATGGAATGTAAACAATCAAGGAACCTTAGAATGCCCATGTCATTCCAATACATTATATTGTAGTTATCATAGATCAGAGAAGAAAGATGACATTTGTGTTATTGGGACTGGTTTATTTCACTAAACATAATGGTTTCAAGTTGCATCCATTTCAGCTTAGTTTTGCACCATAGTATATATACCATAATTTATTTGTCCAGTTATCAGTTGATGGACATCTGGGTTGATTCTGTATCTTAACTATTGTGAATTGATCTTCAATGAACATGCGGGTTAATATGCTGATTTCTTTTGGTTTGGAGAAATTCCAAAGACTGAGATGGCTGGATCATATTTTAGGTTTTTATTCAGATTTCTGATGTATATTCATACTGTCTTCCATTAGTGGCTTGACCACCTTGATTTCCCACCAAAGGTGGATTAGTATACTTTTTACCCACATCCTTGCCAGCATTTGTTATTTGTTGATTTTGTATGCGAGTCATTCTTACTAGGGTAAAGCAAAAATCTGATTATTATTTTTTTTAATTTAGTGTTTCTCTAATGCTAGTGATCTTGAGCATTTTTTTCAACTGTCTGTTGGCCATTTGAATTTTTCTCTTCAAATATACCTATTCAAGTCCTTTGCCTGTTTCTTAACTGGATTGTTTGTATTGTTGTTAAATTTCTTGAACTATTTGTAGATTCTGGATATTGACCATTTATCAATTATATAGTTTGCAAATATTTTCTACCATTCTGTTGGTTGCCTCTTCACTTGGCTGAGTGCTTCTTTTGCATGCAGAAGCTTCTCAGCTATGTAATCCCATTAGTTAACTTTGGTTTTGATTTCAAGTGCTTCTGGAGTCTTTCTCACGTAAAGACTCTGCCAATGTCTTAGAGAGTTCTGCCAATGTGTGCTCTTAATAATTCGATTGTATTGTGTCATTTGTTGAGGTCTTTCATCCATTTTGAGTGGATTTTTGTGTAAGTTTTAAAGTAGAGGACTTGATTCATACTTATGCACTTGGAGATCCAATTTTCCCATCACCATTTATTGAAGAGACTGTACTTTTTTCAGGGATTGATTTTAGCTCCTTTGTCAAAATTAAGCTGTTTGTAGGTGTATGGATTGATTTCTGGCATTTCTATTTTGTTCCATTTTTCTACACATATGTTTTTCTGCCAATATCATGCTATGTTGATGATAATTACCCTGTAGAATGTCTTGAAATATGGTATTGTGATGCCTCTGGCGTTGTTGTTTTGTAAGATATCTTTAGCTATTTTGGGTCTCTTGTATTTCCATATAAATTTTAGAAACTTTTATAGATCTGAGTAAAATATTAGTGATATTTTGATTAAGACTTCATTGAATCTGCAAATTACTTTCAGTGGTATATACATTTTTAAGAAAACATTTATATAATAAATATAAATTTCATAAGTACAATTTTTGGATTATAGTGAATCCCCCTATAACCACCCTCTTACCTGAAAACCATCTCATCTCCTACTCCCTCTCCCATCCCATTCACATCAAGATTCTTTTTTTTTTTTGACAGGCAGAATGGACAGTGAGAGAAACAGAGAGAGAAAGGTCTTCCTTTTCCATTAGTTCATCCCCAGTGGCCACTGTGGCCGGCACACAGTGTTGATCTGAAGCCAGGAGCCAGGTGCTTCTCCTGGTTTCCCATGTGGGTGCAGGGCCCAAGGACTTCGGCCATCCTCCACTGCACTCCTGGGCAACAGCAGAGAGCTGGCCTGGAAGAGGAGCAACCGGGACAGAATCTGGCACCCAGACCAGGACTAGAACCTGGGGTGCTGGTGCCACAGGCAGAGGATTAGCCTATTGAGCTGTGGCACCAGCCTCAAGATTAATTTTTAACTATCTTTATATACAGAAGATCATCTTAGTATATACTAAGTAAAGATGTCAACAGATTGCACCCACACAAGCACAAAGTATAAAGTACTGTTTGAAGGCTAGTTTTACCATTAATTCTCATAGAACAACACATTAAGGACAGAGATCCTATATGGGGAGTAAGTGCACAGTGACTCCTGCTGTTGATTTAGCAATTGACACTCTTATTTATGATGTCAGTAATCACCCTAGACTCTTGTCATGAGCTGCTAAGGCTATGGAAGCCTCTTAATTCACAAACTCTGACCTTGTTTAGACAAAGCCATAATCAAAGTGGAAGTTCTTTCCTCCCTTCAGAGAAAGGTACCTCCTTCTTTGATGGCCCATTTTTCCCACTGAGATCTCACTCAAAGAGATCTTCCATTTAGGTCATTATTTGCCACAGTGTCTTGGCTTTCCATGCCTGAGAAACTCTCATGAGATTTTAAGCCAGATCTAGATGCCTTAAGTGCTGATGCTGAAACGAGTGCTGTTTAGGGCATTTGCCATTTTGTGCGTCTGCTGTGTATCCTGATTCCCATGTTGAATTGTTCTCTCCTTTTAATTCTATCAATTATTATTAGCAGACACTGGTATTACTTACGTGAATACTTTGACACTTAATTTTATCTTCATGATCAATTATGAACTTAAACTGATCATTTTAAATAGTAAGATGGCATTGGTACCTGCCAACTTAATGGGATTTGAAGTCCCATGACACATTTCAGGCTCTACCATTAGGGATAAGTCCGAGTGAGAATGTGCTCTCTTATTCGCACTCTTATTTTGAACAGGGATCAATTTTCAGTGGAATTTAAACACCTAAGAATAATTGTGTGTTAATTAAAGAGTTCAACCAATGGTATTAAATGGAAAAAGAAAACACTAAATAGAATAAAATAGTAAACTGTTCCTTGATAGTCAAGACAAGGGTTGATCAAGTCATTGTTTCTCTTTTTTTTCTTTTTTTTTTTTTTTGACAGGCAGAGTGGATAGTGAGGGAGAGAGAGAGAGAGAAAGGTCTTCCCTTTTGCCATTGGTTCACCCTCCAATGGCCACTGCGGCCGTGCTGATCCGAAGCCAGGAGCCAGGTGCTTCTCCTGGTCTCCCATGTGGGTGCAGGGCCCAAGGACTTGGACCATCCTCCACTGCCTTCCCAGGCCATAGCAGAGAGCTGGCCTGGAAGAGGGGCAACTGGGATAGAATCCAGCGCCCTGCCTGGGACTAGAACCCGGTGTGCTGGCACCACAAGGCAGAGGATTAGCCTGTTAAGCCATGGCGCCAGCCTAAGTCATTGTTTCTCATAGGGTCAGTTTCATTTCTACAGGTTTCCTTTTAGGCATTCAGTTAGTTGTCCCCAATTAAGGAGAACATATGATATTTGCCCCTTTGGGAATGGCTTATTTCACTCAGCATGATGTTTTCCAGATTCCTTTATTTTGTTGCAAATGACTGGATTTCATTTTTTTTTACCGCTGTGTAGTATTCCATAGAGTATGTATTCCATAATTTCTTTATCCATTACTCCATTGATGGGCATTTAAGTTGATTCAATGTCTTAACTATTGTGATTTGGCTGCAGAAAATGTTGAGGTGCAGATAGCTCTTTTATTATGCCAATTTAATTTCCGTTGGGAAATTTCAAGGAGTGGGATGGCTGGGTCATATGGTAGGGCTATATTCAGGTTTCTGAGGTATCTCCAAACTGTCTTCCATAGTGGTTTTATTATTTTTCAGTTCCACCAACAATGGATTAGTGTGCCTTTGTCCCCATATCCTCACCAGAATATGTTGTTTGTTGAATTCTGTATGAAAGCCATTCTACCCGGGGTGAGGTGAAACCTCATTGTGGTTTTGATTTGCATTTACCTGATAGATAGTGATCCTGAATATTTTTTCATGTGTCAGTTGGCCCTTTCGATTTCCTCTTTTGGAAAATGTCTGTTTAGGTCTTTGGCCCATCTCTTAAGTGGATTGTTTGTTTTGTTGTTGTGGAGTTTCTTGATCTCTTTGTAGATTCTGGTTATTCATCCTTTGTCAGTGGCATAATTTGCAAATGTCCCCCCCCCCTTCTGTTGGTTGCTTCTTCACTTTCCTGTTTCTTTTGCAGTATTGAAATTTATCAATTTGAAGTAATCCCAATTGTTAATTTTTGCTTTGGCTGCTTGTGCCACTGGGGTCTTTTCCAAGAAGTCTTTGCCGATGCCAATATCTTGCAGGTTCTCTCCAATGTTCTCTAATAATTTGATGGTGTCAGTTCATATGTTTAGGTCTTTAATCCATGTTGAGTGGATTTCTGTATAAGGTGTAATGTAGGGGTCTTGCTTTATACTTCTTCATGTGGAAATCCTGTTTTCCCAGCACCATTTGTTGAGTAGACTGTCCTTGCTCTAGGAATTGTTTTTAGCTCCTTGATAAAATATAAGTTGGTTATAAACATTTGGATTGATTTCTGGTGTTTCTATTCTGTTCCATAGGTCTATCCATTTTGTACCAGTACCAGGCTCTTTTGATTATAACTGCCCTGTAGTATACTTTGAAATCTAGTATTGTGATGCCTGTGACTGTTTTTGTTGTATAAGATTACTTTAGCTATTTGGGGTTTCCTGTACTTCCATATGATTTTTTTTCTTTTTTTCCCCTTAATTTATTGATGGAGAAAAGGAGGGAGGAAGGAAGGGAGAGAGGGAGAGAGGGAGAGAAGAAGAGAAGGATAGAGTCTCTCCCATGCACTGGTTCACTCCTGCTCCCTGAATGACCTCACTGGCCATCCCTGGGCTGCACTTTCATATCAGGTAAGAAAACAAGTACTCACCCCATCACCTTGGCTCTTTTTCTTTCGACCACATTCTCAAGTTTGTACCCCTGGAACATTGAAAAGCCACTCACAAATCCTTGATGCTAGGTGGCTTTTGTCTTTCTCTCACTGCTGTTTTTCAGAATGATGCTCCAGGAAAGCTCCACGGACACAGTAGGCAGGAGGGCCCATGACACCACACCACACCACACAGGAGGAAGCTGCTGTTTTCCTTCCATATGAATTTCAATATCATTTTTTCCAGACCTGAGAAGAATGTCTTTGGTATTTTGATTGGTGTTGTATTCAATTTATAAATTACTTTTGGAAGTATGGACATTTTGATGTTATTGATTCTTTCAATCCATGAACATAAAAGTTTTTTCTATTTTTTGTGTCTTCTATTTTTTTCTTTAATGTTTTATTTTGTTGTTCTCATCCTAGAGATCTTTGACATTCTTGGTTAAATTTATTCCAAGGTATTTTTTGTAGCTATTGTGAATGGAATTGATAATAGAAGTTCTTTCTCAGCTGTGGCACTGTCTGTATATACAAATGCTGTTGATTTTTGGGTATTGATTTTATATCCTGCTACTTTATTAAATTCTATGTGTTCCAATAATATCTTTGTGGAGTGTTTTGGATACCCTCAATAATCATATAATCTGTAAATAGGGATAGTTTCATTATTCCTTCCAACTTGTATCACTTTGATTTCTTTTTCTTGCCTAATGGCTCTGGCTAAAACTTCCAGTACTATATTCAATAGCAATCATGAGCGTGGGCATCCCTGTCTGGTACTGCATCTCACTGGGAATGCATCAAACTTTTCTGATTTCAATAAGACACTTTGTTTTATTAAGTATAAATCCTAAGGGAATCTACACGGAGCAGATGTAGAGTTACTCATAGTTGAATCACTTCATAACTTGGAAGGCAAAATATAGATAGGGTTAAGTGTGGGCCCAGTTATATCTCTGAACATGTGCTTAACCAGTAATCTGATATCCCAGAGTCACTATACATACTATAGTTTAATATATATTGTTTAATATATATCATACATATATTATGTATATACTATATAAGTTACATATATTGTACATATCACACACATGTTCCACATATATTACATGTAATGTGTATGTGTTACATCCATATACACTGTATATATATATATATACATATATAGTACACACATATATGTATATATATATATATATATATATATACCTATGAATGGAGTGGAGCACATGCTAAGTTGTTTAAAACATCTAGACAGAGCCACAAAAAATAAAAAAGTACTCTGTATATTTATTTAAAACACCTGGGCAGAGCTGAAAAATAAAAATAAATCTATATATATATATATATACACATACATATATACATACACACACACACATATATATATATATATATATATATATATATATATATATTTAAAACACCTAGGCAGAGCCAAAAAATAAAACAAAAAAATATTTGAGAAGGGGGTGGAACAAGCACAAGGCTATTTAAAATAACAAAAGAGAGAGAGGGAGAGACAGAGAGAGAAACCTGGGCAGAGCAAGAACAAAACAAACTGAATATTAAAATCGGTTTAGAAGCATCTTTAAAAAATAAACAGAATAAAGTTGCTCAGCTAACCAGGCATGTAGCATGTGGCTAGCTATGGGGGCTGCCATCTTGGGGTGGAGTCTGTTGTCCATCTTCAGGTAAGGTTGGAAATTCCCATAGGGGGATTGCCATCTTGGGATGGAAATCCCACCCTCTGCAGCAGGAAGTGGAGCATCCATCATGTTTAATGCTCTTCCTCCCTGATGCTAACACATTTCTAGGCAATCAAACCAGTTCTCCAACTCAAAATTAATAATTGAAAAAGCACGCTCAATTCAAAAATCAAAAACCCAGGAGAAAAGCCAAAATTCTCAAAACCTTTTTAACCATCTTTAGAAATAAAAGGCTTTTTTTAAAAAGTTTTAACCTTAAAAAATATGCAAATTGGCTTTAAAATACATTATAGACAATTTAGGACACTTAGAAGCTAGCCCTCTGTGAAAATCTCATCTCTATGAATTCTATTAGCACTAACACCACATCCTTAAAGACAGAGACCACAAAAGGAAACCAATCCATGCTTTTTCTGAAAGCTACAATTGGAAAAACCTGTCCAAATCCTGCTGTTTGTCTGTTTTGAATGAAAAGCCTACAAGCAGCAGAGCAGCTGTGGCTTTTTCTCTGGCAGGGTGGGGCAGGCTCCAGCCCTGAGCTGCCTAGGCAAGGCCCCTCCTTCCCTCATGAAATTAGCCCAGACAGGGAGTCACTACACATTGCAGGCAAGCATTGTGGGAGTGGCTCAGTCCCTGTGAGCACCCAAGCAGGCCCGAAACAGGGGAGAGGAAGGTCTGGGGTTTTGGATCCCATCTCAGCTGTCTCAGTCCCTGCCCCTTCCTTAGGCAAGCACAAACCAGGGCATCCAGCCTGGGCCCTTGCTGGAGCAGTGGGAATGCCCAGCCTGTAGAGCCAGAGGATTATGTACCCTCCAATCCAGGTCTCATGCCACATGTAAACTGCCCTGTCCCCCAGCTGCAACAGGGCACCCTGGGTAGCTGTGCTTTTGACAGTGGAGCCCCTTCCCTTAGCTGTGACTTGGTGCCCAGCTACAGCCCAGAGCATGGATAGGTGAGGATGTGTAGAGAAGGAGGATGAACAGGGTTACTACCCCTGGGAAGCTAGCTCTTATGTTGCTGTTTTTTTTTTTAATAAATTTTGGGGAATCCCTCTGTTATTAAAGGTCCAATCTCAGGTGCCAAATATACTACTGTTTTGCTTATTAATGTATTCATATTGATAAGCCATGTTGTTGTCTTTTGATTTCAATGACTCACTGTTCATTCAGGAGCATATTGTTCAGTTTCCATGTGTTTGTGTATATTCTAGATATTCTGAGCTGCTGATTCCAGCTTCAATTCATTTCAGTATGAGAAGATGCATTGTATGGTTTTGATTTTTTAAATTCTTTTGGACTTATTTTATGAACTAGCATGTAGTCAATCCTAGAGAATGTTCCATGCGCTAGTGAGAAGAATGTGTATTCTGTGATTGTAGGATGGAAAGTTTTGTAGATATCTGTTAAGTCCACAATTCTTTTTAGTTCCTAAAATTCCTGTAATTTTTCTTGTTGTAATAATTGTAGAAATTTCAGTTTCATTATTCGTGGTGACCTTCCATGCATTTAATGTTTGTATATATTTATTTACAATTGTAACATTTTATTGAGTGTCATTGTTTCCATAGACATTAATTGTTATTTTATATTTGGAGCACATAATGAATTTCCTTCATCTATTATTCTGGGTGGAATATCAGTTGTAGTTGCTTTAATTTTTTTCAAAGATTTTATTTATTTACTTGAGAGGTAGAGTTAGAGACAGTGAAAGGGAGAGATAGAGAGAAAAGTCTTCCCTCCATTGGCTCACTCCTCAAAAGGCTGCAATGACTGGAGAAATGCCAAATGAAAGGCAGGGTCAGGTGCCTCCTGCCAGTCTCCCATGCAGGTTCAGGGGCTCAAGCACCTGGGCCATCTTTCACTGCTTTTTGAGGCTGTAGCAGAGAGCTGGGTTGCAACAGGAGCAGCCAGGACTAGAACTGGCACCCATATTGGATGCTGGCGCCACAGGCGGAGGATTACCTCCCTGCACCATGGCACAGACCCCGTTGTAGTTGTTTAAACTGAGGAGGATTCTAGTGCTGGGTTGCTTGCAGTTTTATACATATATTTATATATATTGTATATATATACAATATATATTTATTTAAATACATATTAACATGCAATTATATAAATATTTATATACAATATATATTATATATATTGTATATATTGTGTATATATATTATATATATGGCTTGTAGTTTTATATATATATATTTATATATATTTCTATTTCTATATATATATGAGTGGTGATATTTGAATAAGGCTTTCAGTTTTAAATATTTGTCCATCTATCAAGGAATTTTTATTTTATAACTCAGTGATAAGCAGTCCTATATTGCTCTCAGGTAAGGTTCATGTATCTAAGAAATAATTATAGGGGCCAGGGCCATGGCTCACTTGGTTAATCCTCTGCCTGCGGCACCAGCATCCCCAGTGGGCACCCGGTTCTAGTCCCAGTTGCTCCTCTTTCAGTCCAGTGCTCTGCTTTGGCCTGGAAAGACAGTGGAAGACAGTGGAAGATTTCTAGGTTTTGCCAAGCAGGATGTAGTGTACTGTTGTTATTGTCTTAGTTTTAGACCTTAGTTTCAGACTTGAGATCCATAGTGGGGTTGCTTTCTCAAGATGGGGTCCCTCTTGTCTGCTAAGGTGTCATTTCAGGCAGACACAGAGAGGGAGGGAGGGAGGGAGGGAGGAAAAGAGGGAGGGAAAGAATGAGGGAGGGAGGGAGGGAAGAAGGGAGAGAGAGAGAGAGAGAGAGAGAGAGAGAGAGAGAGAATCTTCCATTCAGGGGTTCACTTCCCAAATGGCGCATGGCCAAGTCTGGGATAAGCTGAAGCCAGGAGTCTGGAGCTTCTTCCAGGTCTCCCACATGGATGCAAGGGCCCAAGCACTTGACCTTCTTCTGCTACTCTCCCCAGTTAGCATATTAGCAGGGAGCTGGATCAGAAGTGGAGCAGCTGGGACTTGAACCAGCATCCATATTGGATGCCAGTGGCAGCTTTACCTGGTGTACCTCAACACTTGCCCCAAGCCACACAGTTTCTATATAGCTGGAGTGGCTCTGGGTGGCTTCTGTCAAGTGAAGGCCATGTGGCCTCTGCAGAATTTCAGAGGACTCTGACCTCATTCCTTAGTATATCAGTGACCTTCCTCCCACAACCAGGTAAGAACAGATTTTGGGGGATACTACATTTCTCCATCATCTTATCCTTAAACACTTACCTTAAATTCTTTACAGTGTGCATATGAAATGGTAGCTTTTTCTAGAGTGTAGCTAATTGGTTTGTGTTTCATTTCACAATGATACTAATTTGCTGGTGCACTTATTTTTTTTTATTTGACAGATAGAGTTAGACAGTGAGAGAAAGAGACAGAGAGAAAGGTCTTCCTTCCGTTGGTTCACCCTCCAAATGGTCACTATGGCCAGAGCTATGCCGGTCCAAAGCCAGGAGCCAGGTGCTTCCTCCTGGTCTCCCATGCGGGTGCAGGGGCCCCAGCACTTGGGCCATCCTCCACTGCCTTCCCGGGTCACAGCAGAGAACTGGACAGGAAGAGGAGCTACTGAGACTAGAATCGGCACCCATATGGGATGCTGGTGCCACAGGAGGAGGATTAAGCAAGTGAGCCATGGCGCAGGCCCACAGTTAGGTTTTCATAAGTAAACCTACTAATGATCTTATGGGTTACTGCTCTGTATGTTCATCTAGATTTGAAGAACCTGTATTTGTTCTCCAATTGTTTAATTCAATAATTCCAACTGGAAGTAGCTTTCCCTCCAGAGGACATTTGTTGATGCTTGGAAATATGTTTGGTTGTCACTACTGGCACCTACTGTGTAGAGATCAGGCATTCTGTTAATATCCTACAAGAAACAAGACGGCCCCTCCAACAAACTATTATCTGATCCCCAAAGGAATCAGTTCTGCTGTGAAAAGCGGTGGATGCCATTTCTGGGGAGCACGTTTCTCTTCCTGAGCTCTATTTTGAATATTTTACATATTTAATCTACAAAGCAAAGGTTTTTCAGGGATAGGAAGTAGATCCTTAAAATAAGGGTTTTCAAATCATCTTGACACATTTAGGATTATTTTGATTCCCATAAAAACTATTATTCATTTGTCAGTGACCACAGGAAATTGCTGCCACAAGACGTTGGCAGATACCACAATTCACAGATTCTCGATCCGTTATATAGATGGTATAGGATTCCCCTGTATCCTCTCATTGTAAAGTAATGTTAAGGATGTAATGTCTAAATATTCAGAACACACTCTGAAGCTTCCAATGTGCATAGCACACTGTGCATGCATTCCTTTATAAGTTGTGTATTTGGTAATAGAAATCCATAAACCTAAAACCTAGTAATGCATGAAGACATGGAATTAAAATTCAGATAATTTATCACACAGATATTGTTCCAATTCTGTGAATGTCTGCCATTATTTTTTCCCCAACATGGCCCCCAGGCCTCTGCTCCATGGTCTCAGATGTTTCCTTAAATGGTTAACTTAGGTCTTCTGCATAGTGTGTTAGGTCACTACTGCTCATAAGGCTAGCTTTCCATGTGGGAGCTCTGGTTTCAGTCCCAGCTGCACCAATTCCCACCCAGCTGCCTACTTTCATTCCTGAGAAAGCAGTGGCAAATGGCTCAAGAGCTGGGCCCTCTGCCTCTCACTGGAGACCTGGAATAAGCTCTGGTTCCTTCCTGGCTTGAACTAGCCAAATCATTGCCACCATTTGTGGAGTGAACTAACTCTCTCTCTCTCTCTCTCTCTCTCTCTCTCTCTCTCTCCCTCTCTCTCCCTCTCTCTCTCTCTGTCTGTCTCTATTTTTCTTGAACTCTGTTTCTCTGACTTTAATTAAAGGAATAAAATCTTGGAAAAAACAAAAAAAAGTTTCCATTTAATTTCTGGTAATCGTTGTCATTTTAAGTCCCATTTCTGTTTTGGTGTCACTTTAGATAAGATCTTCACCTTCCACTTGTGCTCCATGGTCCTTTCTGCATCTGGCTTAACTTTATACAATTCATATGTACATAATCCATCAATCATCACTCACAAGACAAATGGGCCACCCTCATTCTCATAATCCCTTCATCCACAGGTTCATGAAACTGAAATTACCAAATGAGTGGCATTTTGTAGTTTTCTTTGTTTTAAGATCTGTTTATTTATTTGCAAGTCAGAGTTAGAGAGAGGAGAGGCAGAGAGGCAGAGAGAGAGAGAGAGAGGGAGAGAAACTGAGACAGGGAGAGAGGTCTTCCATCAGAATTCACTCCCCGATTGGCTGCAATGGTCAGAGATGCACTGATCCTCAGCCAGGAGCCAGGAGTTTCCTCCAGGTCTCCCACAAGGCTGCAGAGGACCAAGGACTTGGGCCATCTTCTACTGCTTTCCCAGGCCATAGCAGAGAGATGGGTTGGAAGTGAAGTAGCTGGGTCTTGAACTGGAACCCATATGGGATGCCAGTGCCTCAGGCTAGGGTGGTAACTCACTGCACCACAGCACCAGCCCCATATGCATTTCTTTCACATAACAATGAAATCCTTTCATTTAAACTACATAACTACTAGCAATTTTTGGGAATTCTAAGAAAAAAATGTATGTCTTATTAAAATGCTTTTACATGAGCAGTTAATTATCATTTCTAATTTAATATATTTAAATAGCCTTTGCTGGTGAATGAGGGGGAAAGAGAGTGAGAAAGAGATCTGCCATCAGCTATTTCACTCTACAAACCGCTGGACAGTTTGGGCTGTTCAGGCTGACCCAGGAGCTTCTTCAGTGTTATATCTCCAGATGTTCTTTCCTTGATATTTATTGATATGTCCAACCCTATTCATAACTTCCTTGGATTGATTTGTGAGTGTCAAAATAGAATTCACCTTTCTATTAATATAGGCTTTTGGACATAATAACCTCTTGGTGGGTATAATAAGAGGATATCTGGATTTCAAATATTTACAAATATCAACTCTCAAATAATTAAGCATTTCAATCAAGAGCACTTTTGCAGTTTGAGATTGATCCAATTGCTGTTAACCAAATACCCTGGAAAGGAGTTCACCCAAAGGATGATGGGACACAGTGCCCCTCCCCCCAGGCCTCAGTGCCTCAATAACCACATCAGGGTGAGGCTTGCTCCTCTTCATATAAAGACCTCACCCAGTCAAGGTTTCTTCAGCTCTGAGACTTGGTGTTGACTGGGCTGTGGAAACCTCCTGATCCTTCAGAGCCCCGGGAACTCAGAACACCTACCATACCCAGCATCCATCCCTGGAAGTTGCAGAGGACCAATTCCAATCATCAGGTGAGGACTGGGTCCAAAGAAATGGATTCAAGTTTTTTACCTTAAATCGTGAAAATAGAGGAATTTTTATTTTATAACTCAGCGATAAGCAGTCCTATATTGCTCTCAGGTCAGGTCCATGTGTCTAAGAAATAATTATAGGGGCCGGGGCCATGGCTCACTTGGTTAATCCTCTACCTGCAGTGCCAGCATCCCCTGTGGGTAATGGGTTCTAGACCCGGTTGCTCCTCTTCCAGTCCAGCTCTCTGCTTTGGCCTGGAAAGGCAGTGGAAGATGGCCCAAGTGCTTGGGCCCCAGCACCCATGTGGGAGACCAGGAGGAAGCACCTGAGTCCTGGCTCTGGGCATGGCGGCCATTTGGGGGGTGAAAAACAATGGAAGGAAGACCTTTCTCTCCATCTCTCTCTCACTAACTCTATATGTCAAAAAAAAAGGAAAGAAAAAACTAAAATTAATTATAAAATTTTTGCCTATTGTAATTGTGTGTCTTATAAATTAATAATTCTCTGTTATTTTTCTGATGCCATATGCATTAAATGCTGAAGTTCTGGCAAGGAAGCCTTTGGAAAATCCTGTTGTGGAATGTGAAAAATGATTTTCTACAGAAATATCATGGTGTATCCTGAGTGATTAATAATAGTTTAGTCTGAGCAGGGAAGGAGCCAGAGCTTATACTAGGTCTCCCAGTGGGAGACAGAAGGCCACACTTTTGGACCATTTGCCACTGCTTCCTCAGGCATGAAAATAGGGAGCTGGATTGGTAGTGGAGCAGCTGGGACTAAACCAGAGCTCCCACATGGAAGGCCAGCCTTGTGAGCAGTACTGACCTAACACACTATGCAGAAGGCCATCCCCTAAGTTAACCATTTAAGGAAACATCTGAGACCATGGAGCAGAGATCTGGGGGCACTTTGGGAAAAAAACAATGGCAGACATTCACAGAATTGGAACAATCTAGGGAGCAGCATCTGAAAGAGCCTAACTATGGGTGCAGGAGGTTTGTGATGTAAGCTACAACAGGATCAAAGTCTTGCAAGGGGAGTGGCAGCATGGAAGAGGTGGTTCCTCTGAGGCAGAGGAGAGCCACAGAGACTTCTGCCATTCTCCCGCCGCCCTCTCACGTTCTGCCAGTGTCAGCTTGTTCCAAAACGTGGCACTCTCAGCCCTCAGTGAAAATTTCTTGAGAAACTATTTGCATCCGGTCAACTTCCCCACATCTCCCAAACCCAGTCGACATTTTGCTTGTCTCTTAGCCCTTGGGTACTGTTTTCTGTACTGTGCTAATCCAATGAATCACTTTTCCACCTTCCCTGTAAGCTCATTATGCAAATCCAATCAGTTCTAAAGACAGAGGTGCTCTCAGTGAGTGGGTTTGGTGGGTGGGTCAGGTGAAATCCTATAAAAGGGGACACACCCAGAGGAGTTTAGACCAGAAGAGAAGGTCTTGAACTGGAAGCAACTGTGCATTGGAGAGCTGAAGACCAACCACATCTGCACTTCCAGAGGTGAGACCTCTCGAAGCACACACTGTATCAAATTTAGAGGATAGGTTTTCATGTTCAATTTCTTTTACAAAAATACTTTAAGCTTAACGATCAGGTTACAGATGTTTTCTCAAAGCTATCCTGTGGCTTTCCTACTTATCTGAAATTATATCGGTAAGGAAAGTATCCATGATTAGAACATTCGTATATATTGATTTGTGTGATAAATTATTTGACTTTGTATTCCATGTCTTTATGCGTTACTAGATTGTAAGTTGTTAAAGATTTCTGTTTTTAATTTTTACACAAGTCACAAGTCAGAGAGAGAGAGAGATTTCTTCCATCTGTTAGTTAACTCCCTAGTGGCCACAATGGCCGGAGCTGGGCCAATCTGAAGCCAGGAGCCAGGAGCCTCCTGCAGGTCTCCTATCAGGGCCTAAGGACTTGGGCTGCCTTCTACAACATGCACAGGCCATAGCAGGGAGCTGTATCAGAAATGGAGTAGCCGGGACTCAAATGACACCTATATGTGCTTGCCAGTACTGTGGGTGGCAGCTTTACCTGCCAAGCCACAGCAAATTCCACACCGTACCATTTATATAAGGGATTGAGCATCTGTGAATTTTGCTGTCTGCCCAGGTCTGGCGGAACCAATTTCCTGTGGTCACTGAGAAATGAATAGGAGCCTTTATACAAATCAAAATGTTCCTAAATGTGTTGAAATAATTTGAAAACCATTATTTAAGAGTGTGCTACCTTGCTTTGTAGACTAATTGTGGAAAATATTCAAAATAGAGCCAACCAACAGAAAAGTGCTCCCAAGATATGACATCTGTCTCTTTGGGAAAATAAGGATGAATCATTCATGCCTCATTATCTGCATCTATGGATATTCTAGAATTGGAAGGAAATCCAGTGTTCATTATCATTTTGGGGGCTTGATTTAAAGGACAATTGGGCAGAGGCCAGCAGTGTGGCATAGCAGGTAAAGCCGCCGCCTGCAGTGCCGACATCCTATAATGGTGCTAGATATAGTCCTGGCTGCTCCACTTTTGATCCAGCTCTCTACTGTGGCCTGGGAAAGCAGTAGATGATTGTCCAAGTCCTTGGTTCCTTGTACCCACATGGGAGACCAGAAGAAACTCCTGGCTCCTGGCTTCGATTGACACAGCTCCAGCCATTGTAACCAATTGGGGAGTGAAACAGAGGATGGAAAACCACTCTCTCTCCCCTCTCTCTCTCTCCCTCTCTCTCTCTGCCTTTGTTTCTCTCTCTGTGTGACTCTAACCATCAAACAAGTAAATAAATATTGAAAACACAATAGGGCAATTGCTGCCCATTGCTGTAGTTGACTGTTCACATTTCCGGAATGTGACAATCTCTCTGATGACATGAACTGACTCTGTGACAATCATATTTTCTCAAAGTGAATACGATTTTTGTATTTTATTACTTGAAGAAAAGGCCTTGGGTTAAAGTTGAAAAAGAAACCCATCTGCTTAATGTTTTAGAAGTCGAACATTCAGCTTAACACTGGTTAATCCAATAATCTTAGATTAAGACTAATCTCTTAATTGATTTCTTCAGATAAGTCCCTCTGTGAGCTGGAAGACAGCAGATATAGACTTTTAGTATGGAGCCCCATGGTTTTGTGACCATTAAAGCCAATGACTAGCAGAGAAGAAGGGGGAGAGAGAGAGAGAGAGAGAGAGAGAGAGAGAGAGAGAGAGAGAGAGAGAGAGAAAAGAAGAAGAAGAAGAAGAAGAAGAAGAAGAAGAAGAAGAAGGAGGAGGAGGAGGAGGAGGAGGAGGAGGAGGAGGAGGAGGAGGAGGAGGAGGAGGAGGAGGAAGAGGTAGAGAGATTCAGAAAGAAATACTGATCTTGTGTTGTTTCTAAGCCAATGAGCTAATGAAAATAAACCTTGGAATCATCTCGTTTTTTAGCATAATCTTAAATTTCTCCAAAGAAATTTGTTACATACTTTTTCATTATTTAGTTGAAGGGTTTCTTTTTTTAATTATTTGAAAGAAATAGTTTTATAAAGAGGTAGAGACAGGGAGAGAATGAGTGGTCTTTGATTCTCTGGTTCACTCTCCTAAAGTTCCCAATGGCCAGAGCTTACCCAATCAGAAGCCAGGAGCCAGGATCTTTTTCTGGGACTTCTCTTGGGGGGGGGAGGGGCAATGGCCCAAGGACACGGGTCATCCTCTGCTCCCTTTACAGATAAATCAGCAGGGAGCTGGTTCTGAAGTAGAGCAGTCAGGATGCAAACTGCCAGGCATCTGCAGACCTTGCAGGCCAGGGTTTTAACCTGTTGTGCCAAGTACCAACCCAGGTTCTTACTTTAAACAACCATAATACATGTATTACTTTCTTAGTTCTGTCAGATTGTAGACCCAAGATGTCTCCATTCATGGTGTCTATTTTTCTATGGGGGCAAGTAGGGGGAGAAACTGTATGCAGATCTTTGCTTTCTCTCATCAGGGTAGAACAACGTTATTGGTTTCTGTTTCTTAAAGGATCTTACTAGAGTCATGGATCCAGCCACATTGCAAGCCTTCCAGCGGGAACTCACATGCCCAATTTGCATGAACTTCTTCCTAGATCCAGTCACCATAGACTGTGGACACAACTTCTGTAGATCTTGTCTTTGTCTGAGCTGGGAGGAAGCTGAGACTCCCATGTGCTGCCCCATGTGTAAGGAGATGTCAGAGAAGACCAACTTCAAAACCAATGATGTGCTCAAGAAGCTGGCTGCTGCTTCCAGACAGTACCGATTGAACCAGGTCACCAGGTTGCAGGAGCAGGTCCCTGTGGCACAGATGGAAGCAGAAGGGATCCTCAATGATGCTGACAAGAGTCTAGACTGTGAGCCTCTCTCTGAATGCCCACAGCCCGAGACACATGGCCACACCATGGTGGAATGTGCTGCTGAGGAGTCCCGGGTGAGTAATGCCTCCAGAGCCATGTGGATTCTCTGGGATTCTAAACTAGACAGAAAGATGGGGACTTATGGAAATGGACTGGAAATGTATGAGAATGGAGACTGTGAGGGTGGTGATTTTTCCCCGTGAATCCCAAGATGTAAATGTGTCCTTCCATGTTGGTGCTCAATGTGCCAACATAGGCACAATTAGGTTGGGCTGTCCTGAAGGGGAGTCTCTTTGAAGCACTGTCCACACATGTGCAGTTGGTGCAGGTGCAGTGCAAGTGGTCAGCAGCAGAAACTTGGGCTTGGGCTGCAACTGTGACTGCTTCACAGCCAAGTGGCATAAACTCTGTTTCTAAGGAAGTAGATTTTATTGACTTTATTCAAAATTTCTGTCGGAATTTCTTCTTTTATTTTCAAAATTTATTTACTTATTTCAAGGGCCAATGTACACACACACACACACAGAGAGAGAGAGAGAGAGAGAGAGAGAGAGAGAGAATTAGCATCCATTTTGAGGTTTTTAACCCAAATATCCTCATGACCAGGGTGGGCCAGGCTGAAGCTGGGACTCAGGATCCTCTTTTGGGTCTTTCATGTGGGTGTCAGATATCCAAGCATTTGGGTCACCTTCCATTGCTTTTACAGGCCATCAGAAGGGAGATTGGCCGGCGCCGTGGCTTAACAGGCTAATCCTCCACCTTGCGGCGCCGGCACACCAGGTTCTAGTCCCGGTCAGGGCGCTGGATTCTATCCCGGTTGCCCCTCTTCCAGGCCAGCTCTCTGCTATGGCCGGGGAAAGCAGTGGAGGATGGCCCAAGTCCTTGGGCCCTGCACCCGCATGGGAGACCAGGAGAAGTACCTGGCTCCTGGCTTCGGATCGGCAAGATGCGCCGGCCACAGCGGCCATTGGAGGGTGAACTAACGGCAAAAAGGAAGACCTTCCTCTCTGTCTCTCTCTCTCACTATCCACTCTGCCTGTCAAAAAAAAAAAAAAAAAAGAAGGGAGATGAGGCAGAAGTGGAGGAGCCAGGACACGACCTGGTGCCCACATGGAATATTGTCTAGCAGGTGGCCAATGAGCTCGCTACACTAGGACAGCCTTGTTGTAATTTTCTACCACCTTTAATATCCAAAATCTAAGACTCAAATTAGGTGAACTTGGGAAAATATGACCACTCTACTTTATTCAAATTTACTATTATCAGAAAAAGAGAACAGAAGAAAAAACATTAGTAGTCTCAATACTATTCTCACAACCACTGCCATTTCCAATAAGTAAGGGAGGGAAATATGTAAGAATATAGTCCATGTGGCTAAATCTCATAATTATTCTGCAGGAAAAACTTTTAAAGGAAATGAATACTTTATGGGAACGTTTCCAGGAATTGAAAAACAATGTGACACAGGAAATTAAAAAGGCGCATTCATTCACGGTAAGAATGAAAAAGATGTTTTTCAATTACTGTAATGCTTTACAATCACCATACTGCTTTAGCAAATTCTGGTTACCATGAAGAGTTCGTGATTTCCTCCCAGAAGAAGTGGTGGTTTCAAATGGTAACTCAGTAATCACAAATCCTGTGCCAGCTAAGACACGTAGTGAGAAGTATACCAGGGCATAGTGGAGACAGGTCATCACAGATACTCCAAGTCCAACCCTAAAGGTTTACATCAACCTTCTCCAGCACTAAAGACAGCACTAAGTATGGCTATGAAGAAGCAGTGAAAAGTAGAATCATATCTATGAAGGAAATGAAGTCTTTCTACACTACTCTGTGTGATGGGGAATGTACCTAAGTATGTTTAATTATTTAGAAGAATCAGGCAAAGGAACAGAACAAAATTAAGAAGGTTACTACTACAGTCAAAATAGTTGATGGGGTCAAAATCCTGAAGAAGCTTCGGAAAAGGAGGGAGAAAGAGAAGGGTGGGGGGACACCTGAGATCCTTTGGTGAGTCTTGATTTAAACAGAGAATAAGGCTAAGAACCTACAGGAGGCACACACAGAAAAGACTTGCATGTACTCAAGAGGTTTTGCATGGGTGAGGCAGAAAGTCTGGAGAAGAGACGTACATTTTGAAAATTTTATTTAGTTGAAAGATAGGGTGAGGGGAACATCCATGCACTAGTTCATTCCCTAAATTATAGTGGCTGGCACAGGATGACAGGAGGCTGAAACTTCATCAGGGTCTCCCATATGGATGGTAAAGGCCCAAGCACTTGGGTCCTCCAGTGCTTCCATCCCAGGCACGTTAGCAAGTAGATGCATGGGAACTGGGACAGCAGGAACTTGATGAGGCAATCCTAGGGGTATCAGTATCTCAGGCAAATGGAGAAATAATATTGCCAGTTCAGCATGAGGATATGTATTCTTTAACCCAATATCTCCACAGGAATATGTGTCCATAAGGGAGTTGATGATAAAAGCTCAGTACCAGAAGTTGCATATACTTCTCTATGAGGAGGAGCAACTGCAGCTGCAGGCCCTGCACAGAGAAGCACAGGAGATTTCCCAGCAGCTCAAGGACAGTGAAATGAGAATGACGCAACAGAAACACCAGGTGAAAGAAACATACAGAGAGCTGGCTGAGGCATGCCGGAAGCCTGACCTGGAGTTACTGCAGGTGAGCCGGGAGAGCCCTTGTTCGGGGAAAGAAGTGCTTTCCTGCACAAGGTCATAAGAACCTGAAAATATTACCTGCACATATCATGACTTATTCCACGGCAGGATTCGGGTCAAGATGCCCTGCATCTTTATTTTTGCCCAATCACTTGGTTCTGTATAATCTGATAATCGTTTGCATGCTTTCTTCTGTCATAATTCACATTGGATAAAATTCTCTGCAGTGCAAGCAAGAAAAGTACTGTAGAAAAAATTATCCAGGAGCTCAGTGAGCACAAAATGGTTGCATTTTTAAATTGATTTTCAATCTATATTGCCCTTCAGGGGTGCTGAATGTCCAATCAGAGTGTTATAGAAGGTCTGGGAAACCAATTGGTTTGGCCTTGCCGAGGCAACTCCAGAAAATTTAAAAAATCTGCAGAATATTTATTTCTCAGCTGTTAATTTGGAATGTCTATGTATGATGGCATCACTATCCAATTGCCCTTGACCAAAAAAATAAAATAAAATTCCCTACTCCTGCCTCCATAAACACTGTGGTGCCCAAACTAAAAAGTATTTTCTGAAGAAATTGAGGCCTTGACCTTTGCCTAAGCAAGTTTTGGTAATCAATGCCACTGCACTCTGATTTTCAGAGGTTTCCCCACTTTGCAATAAATGTCAGTAGAGGTCAGACCTCTCTCTCTGGAATATGAGTGGGGGCGAGTGACCCTGCAACCTAGAACTTTTTACATTGCTGCACAGCTTCGCCCTGAATGCCATCTTCTGAATTCACACAGAGGAAGTCCTTCTTGGACCAGCTCTTAGTCTGTTATTAACAGACTCTGATACCTCTTCGCAGAGAACCAGAAGAAAATACATGATTGAAAAATACTAAAGCAAGAATTTTATAGAGCACAGAGGAGAGAGTTCTCATGACTAAATATTTTTTAATTTTTTTTCTTGCAGGATATGGGGAGTGTATTAGAAAGGTAAGTTTACAGTGAGAATCTCCAATGTGTAAGAAACTTGTGCTCTTGTTGATGTAGCAGATGCTTCTGTTTTGAGTGATTAACTTGGATCTCCCTGACTATTTACCATTTTGTTTGATAAGGGATCCTGAGGTTTTCTACTCTTTGGTGCCAGATGAGATGTGGCTGAATTCACATATGCAAAAACAATGATTTGACTTTCTGGGCTTTGTTTCAGCTTCTCTCCTCCCCTTCCTCTGGAACTGCCCCAACCAACCTTTATGAACAGATTATTCTGAGAAATCCCAGAGGAGGCCCCACCCTTGAGAGAGGGAAAGGGAAAAAAGACACAGGAAAGAGGAATTCCCACAGCAGGGGAGGAGGAAGGAGGATTCACTCCTGGGAGCAGCAGTGAGCAGGTCCTGCCCTCTCAGCCTGTCCCAGTGGCAGGCTGGATGGGGGCATCAGCCACCTCAGCTCCCTCAGGACCATGGCTGCCAGTCTGGAATTCCATCCCCTTGCTTGGTAGAAAACTCACAGCCTCCTGGCTCAGTGCAGATCCTATTGACTGTACTGTTGGGGTTGTCTGTCGACTGAATTCCCATAGATTCTGCCTAAAAGCCCTGCTCTCTGTAAGTTACCCAGGATCTCTGCTTTCCCTGAAGTCAAGTGAGGGGTACAGGGGGGAATGGGATGACTCATTCCACAGGTTGGATAATGTCTGAGAAGAAAGAGGCAAATGGCTTTGATGTGAAATTTAGATAAAAGTACTAATTTTATTTCTCCAAAGGAAGTGAATAAAATTTATTCTTATTAGCCAATAATGGGAAAATCCCTGATGAAATACTTTGGATTTGCATCTGGTAATGTTGTCTTGACCCTGTGATTGCCCTTTGACCTGGAGTGTCCCTGGTGTGATTCTTTACAGAGCAGAACTGGTACAGACACTCAATCCCCAGCGGGTTAACCCAGAGCTGACGTTATGGCACATCACTGGACTCACAGAGATGCTATACAACTTCAAAGGTGAGCCTCAGCCTCCATCCTTCCAGCCCTAATTTCCTTCTTCTTCACTGTTTTTGTGCCTGAGCCATTTCCCATTTTATTTCATTCACCTTCCCTGAATATCCTACAGGTTTTTTTGAAACTGTGTCTTCTCACTTTGCTTAATCACATTACAGTGATCAAAGCTGAACTTTGTAAATAAGCATGCTGACATAAGCAGAGTATGGGAAGATATTCAGATGATTTGATTAAGGGATACAATGCTCAATTCTTAGTGCGGCAGTCAAGACTGTATGTTGGCCGTGTTCACTGCAATTTTTGTAGGGAGAGACAGTAAGGGAGCTCTTTCATCTGTTGTTTCACTCCCAAGATGGTCACAATGACCATGGCTAGCACAGCCAAATCCAGGAACCAGGAGCCAGGAGCATCTTCTGCATCTCCACAAAGGTAGCAGACGCTCAAACTTTTGGGTCATCTTCTGCTGCTTCCCCAGGCCATTATCAGGGACCTGGATCAGATGTGGAACAGCTGGGACATGAACTAACTGGCACTCCTATGGGATGCCAGTGTCATAGGCAGCAGCCTGAACCACTATGCTACAACAGTGGCCCCATCTCACTGCATTTCTTAAAGTTTGAATATGGCACTTGATTTTTTAATTTGTCCTATATGCCTAGTATATTTATCATGCACTGCTAAAGTAGCTATTATCATTGATAAACTCAGAAAGATTTGACCAACCCCAAAAATGAGAAATTGTCAAAAGCAGACCCATTCCAATGCTATCTCCTGATTCTGAAAACAATTAAATGACGAGAGATCTGTGAATGCAGTGCAATGATGTTAGGCCTGCACTAGATAATAGTTCAGAGAGCAGAGGTTTGAAACCCAGATTGGGCGAAATCCACGTTCTGAACAGATAAGCTGAAGTCAGGACATTCTTTAGACATATTACTTATTGGGACATGTGTTTTATGTTGAAATATTCAGATGTATAGCTTATTTCCCAATTAATAAGTATCATATTTCAAACAGGGTTATTTACTAATGGAATTAAACACAAAACTCAAAAAACAGCTTTCTAGCCAAGAAAGTACAAGTTGTAGGTTGCTCTCAATACATGCTATCCAGTGGTAGGCATTTGGCACAGCAGTAAGTATCTTGGGCACCTGTATTCTTAGCAAAGTGCCTGGGATTCATTCCCATTCCTGCTTCCATCCAGCTTTCTGCTAATGCACACCTTGGGAGGCAGCAGATGTTTTCCCTAATATATGGATCCCTGCTACCCATGTGGCAGACCAGGATTGGATCCTGGCTCCTGGCTCCTGGCTCCTGGCTCAGGCCTGGCCAAGCCCTGGTTGTGGGTATTTGGAGAGTGAACGAGCAGATGGAACATTTCTCTGTCTCTGTGTCTCTCTTTTCAAAGAAATATAAACATGTATATTTAAAACTATTGAAACCATTAACACTCCACACCAACCAAAACCCTACTTCACACAGTGTGTGATATGTCCAAGTTGGTTTTCTTATTTTTCTCTGTTATTTGATTTTTTTTTTTCTGTAAAGCCACTTGAACCCTCCAGTTTCTCAGTTGAGCAAATCTCAATTCATTGTGCTTCCTCTCTTCCGTTAGTTTTCCTTGCAAAGTCAAGGGAAGTGATTCCATGGGCACAAAACATTTGTATTCAGGACATAGAAACAACATTCATTGATCAGTTTTTTTCCTCTTTCTGCAGTGGATCATGGTCTGAAGAAGGAAGTGGCCCGCAACTACTTAAGGCTCTCTGAGGACCTCAGAAGTGCAATAGTTGGAGAAGAACATCGCGGTGTCCCCAGCCATTCCCAGAGAGCAGAGAGCTTTGCTGTGTGGGGTGCTCAGACCTTCACCTCTGGCAAGCATTACTGGGAGGTGGATGTGTCATCCTCTTCCAATTGGATTTTGGGAATCTGCTATGATTCCAGCACAAGTGATACCAGTGACATTCTTAATCTCGAAGAAGCATTTCTCCTGGCCTCCCTGAAGAGTAACAATCATTACGTCCTTTCCACCAGTGTTCCACCCTTAACTCACTATGTGAAAATGCCCCTGAGTAGTGTTGGGGTGTTTCTGGATTGTGACCATGGAACAGTGAGTTTCTATGACGCTGACATAGGTTCCCTCATACATTGTAATGATCCAACCCACTTTACTTCTCCTCTGAACCCCTTTTTGTGCCTTTGCCCCCCATGAAATGTCTTTGTGAACCCCCATACAGAGGAAACTACTGTCCTGGGATGTTTTTATGTGAGACATCAGGATTGTTTTTGAGCACACTGTAACTTAATGAGCACAGTGTAATCATAATTAGAGCATGGTTATAAAACATGCATCATACAACTGCAATGAATATATGAACTTTTTCTCTTAAAATTTATTTTAATAAAGAGCTTTGCAACTTTCATCGTTATCTGATCCCAATACTTTTTCACCACCCTGCAAAGAAACTCAATATAGTCCCCCTGGGCATACTTCCTACTCCATCACCTGACAATTCCTTTTCTGCTTTTTCTTTTGTGATTTGTATATTCTAAACAGTTTATGCTAGTAAAATGCTGAAATATGTGGCTTCTGGGGTCTTGTTTTTCCATTTAGTTGAATGCTACCCAGGCACATCTGCATGCAGAAAGCCTTTTATTCTCATATTTGATTATGTCTTGGGTAGAAGAGTGAAGTGTCATCTCTCTCAGCTTACTAAATAAAACAAATTTGCAAAAGTTTCTCTTCAAATCTAGCCTTTTGGGGTAGATGCAAGTGCCTGACAGGCAAGCACTTCAACCTGTCCTGATCACACATCACATCTCTGCTCAAAGATTTTTCAGGAAGCCCTTCGTGACCGTAGAGACCACAGTGATTTCTCTTACTACACACTCTACGCATAACATCCAACATCACCAATAACCTCCAACATGAATTCAACAAACCGATAGTTAGTGATGTCTGCTTGAGTGCAAATCTGAAAATTTACAAATGGAAGATCTTACCTGGTGCTGTATTGCTATTACCGGAGTACTGCTTAGGACATATTACACAAAAGAAATGTAGTGAATAAGTGGACTAAAGAACAAATAAAAGATTAGTATTAACAAAGCTACTCTAACATCAGGAATGTTTGGCTTATTGGTTTCAGAGCCACTTGCCATGGCCACATCTCATATTGGAGCACCTGGGGACATGTCCTTCTCCTCTCCAGATTCTAGCTGCTTGGTGGCAATGGGCACTGTGGGAAGCAACAGGAGATGGTTCAAGTACTTACATGGAAGACCCAGAAATACGTTTCTGGTGCTAGCTTTGTCGTAACCCAGTCCTGGCCATCTTGGGGAGTGAATTGGCAAATGGGAGCTCTGTGGGCTTGATATTAGGTAATTTACTAACTCAAGTCACTACTAATTCAACTAAGTGTGATGGTCAATTCTTTCTTAAATTGGCTATCAGATGTCCAAAATCAATGCTATTTTTGGGTGAGATGTTGAAGGTGTTAGAAGATGAGACTAGTTTTGTATTTTTCCCCCACGACTACAAAGTTTTTGTTTTAGACATAAAAACATCAGGGGTTGGGTTCTGATACAAACATCAGAGGGACAGTTTATAAAATACAAAAAAGCAATGATGCCAGTAAATGAGTTTCTACTTTAGACTCCCAACCAGAACACAAAATGACAGGATTTCCTCTTCAATTTCACATTTAAATAAAGAAATAATAATAATAATAATAATAATAATAATAATAAAAGAACCACCATGAAGACACCATCACATTAAAATCTCTTTCTTGGGGTTTAAGCGCTATGACCCCTTCCTGCATCAAAAATATATTTCCCTGCACTTGTATTTAAGTTTTTGGCTTATTTTTCAAAGTGTATTCCCTTTCCTGTAAGAAATTGATGAAGCATTATATTTAAACCAATACAAGGTTTCAGCTGAGCTTCTGTAAAAACTGAAAGATCATTATTTTGTAGTTCACTGTCTTCTAGGTTTTCTTTTTTAGGAGTTTTTAAATTTTTTTAAGGTTTTTACTTAATGAATGGAAATTTTACAGGTTCAAATTTAGTATTCCTTCCTCTGGTGCCCACCCTCCTACACCTACTCCCATTTCTTCTCCTACTCCCTCTCCTATCCCATTCTTCATTAAGATTAACTTTTAATTAACTTTATATACAGAAGACCAACTCTATGCTGTTAGATTCCAACAGTTTGTACCTACACTAACAGCACACACACACACACACAACATCCAAAACCCTGTTTGAGAGCAAATTTTGTAGTTAATCTCACAGTACTTTGGTAAGGAGTTACAGGGAGAGGGAGAAGGAATGGGATGGAGTTGGAGAGGCAGAGAGAGTTGTGCCATCTACTGATTCCCTTCGCAAATGGCACACTAGTTAGGGTTGTGCCAGGCCAAAAAAAAGGTGCCTGAAACTCCATCCAGGTCTCCCATATGGATTCAGGGACCCAAGTATTTGGGTCATCTTTTGTGGATTTCCCAGGTATATTAACAGCTGGATCAGAACTGGAGCACCTGGGAATCAAACCATCCCTCATGGAATGGCAGAGTTGTGAGTGGCAACTTAATCAGCTATGCCACAATGCCAGCCCCTCCTCTGTTGTTTTTTTTATAAATATTTATTTATTTATTTATTTGAAAGAGTTACACAGAGAGAGAAGGAGAGGCAGAGATAGAGAGAGAGAGAGATCTTCCATCTGCCAGTTCACTCCCCAAATTCTACATTGTGTGCTAAAAATATTTATATCTAATTAGTATTTCTACCCTTTATGTATGATGGCCATTTTTGAGTGCTTATTTTGTTCCTAAAAATCTTAACAAAGTATGATTTAAAGTGGTTTTCTAGATCAAAAATTAGTTTTGAAGAATTTATAATTTTTACAGCACAAGTTTCCTTTTCTAAATATGTTCATTGTTAGTATCAGAAACAATGGTAAATAATAGTAATGATTTGATCTCATCTTCTGACTTTGAAGCTAATGGCTGCAACCATAAACATTATTTTAGCAAATCATTTGAAAGAAATTAAATATTAAGTAAATGTTGGATTTATATGTATTAATTTTATCTTTTTAAAGTATTCATTCATTTTACAGGCAAAATGACAGAGAAAAGTAGATTCTCCATCCACTGGTTCAGTCTCCAAATGGCTATAATGGCTGAGACTGTTTCTGGCCACAGCCAGGAGCTTGGAACTCTAACCTGGTCTCCCACCTGGGTTGGGGGGTATCCAAGTATGTGAGCCATCTTCTGTTTCCTTCCCAGGCATATTAGCAGGGAACTGTATCAGAAATAGAGCAGTTTGGACTCAACCCCAGTTGATTTGGGTTGCCAGTGTCACAAGTAGTACCTCAACCAGGTGTACCACAATGTTGGTCCCAGTATTACTTGGTTTTAGTCCATAATGTTTAGGAATTTTATCAAATATCTTTTCTTATATATCACTGCAATTTATTCACCACGGATTAATCAAGAATCTCCAGAGAAACAGAATAACAAAAAATTGTGTTTCTGATTCAAAGCTTGTACTGCCACTGTCTCTCCAGAACCACTCACACAGGAAGGGGAGGAGATAGGAATGAAATGAAAGTGCTTTCCTTATCACCTGTGTAGGATTCCTTTCCAAGGAAAGATCCAGCTCCTTTTAACTTCAAGGCTAATACCTTAAACTATTTGGTGCATTGTAATCACCTGAAAGGCTTGTTAGACTACAGATTGCTGAGCCTCAGCTGCAGAGGCTTTGTTCAGGAGGGTGGGGACAGAGAGCTTGAATTTCAAATCAGTTATAAGATGCTGCTTCGGGTGCTGGTCCCTGGACTGTATTTTGAGAACCTCTGACTTAGCTTAATGTTTATTAAAGATGGTACTTCTAAGTTGCACAAAGATAAGCAATTACAATAGAATCTTCCTGGATAACACAACAGAATTCCAGGATGAGATTTTTACACTGTAGCTTGTGGTGAGGAGAAGGGAATGGTGGGACATGCAGTCCCTTAAGGCCCTACAGCTACAGCACCTGTGGAGGGCAATGAGATGCCTAGTATGCAGCACACTTGGTTTCCAGGGTTTAACAGGGGTGGGGAAATTGTTTCTGCCTGGGGCCATTTGGATATTTAAAACATCATTCACAGGCCATACGAAATTATCAGCTTAAAAATTAGTCTGTTGAATTTCCAGCCCTGCCTGTGGTTGCCTTAAGGCTAGGCCAAATGATTTCATGGGTCTTTTGTGTGGCCCAGGGCTGAATCAGCTCTTCCCCTCAAACAAGACACAAGTTGCAGCTCTGTTGTTCAGGAGTCCAGAAAGTCCCCCCCTTTGAAACATCCATTTCCCTACTTAAAACTTCAACCAACAAATGAGTGGGAAATAGGCCCTCACTATAAGGATTCTCAAAGTATAGTTCTGTCAACCTTGTCATTAATTGCTCCCTGCCCTCTTGTCCTTCTATGAGTTTACAGGATAGTTTTTCAGGGGGTAGTGTGACTTACAGTATTACCCAAGATTGAAGGACAAGCAGCTATAAGAATCCAGATTTTTTTTTTTATTAAGCAAGACATTAAAGAAATTTTCAAAAATATAAAACAATGCCACTGTCCTAATTTTTTTATATTTGTGGCTTTAGAAAATGTAATTACTCACAAAAATATTTTGCTATAGATTATTGCAGGGTCTTAGTCCACCTGTATAGGATGGACTGGGCCCGAGGAAAGGTAAGTGCGCATCTCGCCAGTTCCCCAGCCTCTGGATCCCCGAGACAATCAGATGCAGCAGGGAGCCAAGTCTAGCGCCTAACAAAGCCTTTTAAAGCACAAAACTGCAGAGTCATTAGGGCAGGGCATAAGGACCAATGGATCACTTAAAAGATCACTTTATGGGGCAATTTCTATAGGACTAGCCATGGCTATACCCTCCTTATCAGTTGTTGCCGCTTCCCCTGATGTTGTGTGGCCAATTAGTTTCAGTGGTAAACAACTTTGGATTCCACCCACCTTACTTCCTTTGGGCACAATCTTTGAATTGCCTCATGTAACTAATTTCCCCACAATTATAGTGTTACAACTTCTTTCTTTTTTTTTTTTTTAAACAGAATCATTGTTTTATAGAGATACTAGGAGAAAAGTTTGAAATTCCTAAAAGTAAAAATTTGACTGCAAAGATCAAAATCCACCATATTTTGAAAATCAAATTTACAAAACACAAGCACAACATAAAACAGGAAAACCCCTATATAAACCCAGAAAGTTGAATCACATTTTGAAAATTCCAAAGAACCAAGCAAGAAATGAAACAACAGAATCAAAATTTCAGGTCCAGACTTACAGAATACTCCACACTTTTAAGGAAGAAAAATAAATCTACATTTTCCATACCTACACAGAGTAGAAAACACAAAGAATATTTTAAAATTTCCTTTGGGAAATTGATATTACATTGATGTTGATGTAAGGGTACCAGGGCATGAAATAAAAATCAAGTTATTTAAATGCACCCATTTCATAAACAAGCTATAGGTATCCTAAGCAAAATATTAAGGTAATAAATCATATTACTTAAGAAAATATATCAATAGCAAGAAGGAGATAATTTTAAAAATGTACCGATGGTTAAGGTTGTGTTACAACTTATTTCAAATGATCAGTAAATGCATATTTAATTCTTTTCTAGTTTTATTTTTGAACATGTCATTAAGAAACCCATTTAGCCAATGCTTTTGGGGACTCTGAATTATTTTGTCAGCTTAGTTGTATAATTTACATACCATATGGTCACCTACCTCATGTATGCAGTTTTATGACTTTTAATATATTTTTCTTAAATTTATATAATATAACCAGTACCACATCCAATTTTGGAACATTCCCATTCTCCTGAAAAGACCTCCCTTGCCCTTCTAAGTTAATCCCTATTCTATTTCAAAGCACCAGGCAACAACTCTTGTGCATTATAGTTTTGCCATTTTAGAAATATCATATATTTCATTATACAATATGTAATTCTTTGCATTTGATTTCTTTCACTTATCACAATGTTTTTGAGATGCATAATGATTGTGTTATTTTATTCTTTTTTTTGCTGAGTGTTACGCCATACTAGGAACATACTACATTTTATATGTCAATTCTCCAGTTAATGGACATTTAAGTTGTTTCCAATTTTGGGCTACACAGTATAATATTGCTATGAAATTTATATGCAAGTCTATAATTTATTAGTGTAGTTATGGGTAGTTACTTAGGGGCTAAATTGCTGGATTGTTTGGTATAAATACTTGATTTTTTTTTAGAATTACACAGCTGAATAGAGAAATAACCATCAACACTTTCCCAGAGGAAAAACAATGCAGGAGTCTACAGAGATAGTTCTTATAGATGAGATTAAGGTGAGCATAAAGGTGCGATTTTGAGTTTCAACTTCCTTTGGGCTAGTCAGTGGTGATCCTTGCCTCGGTCCAGCTAAAAATAAGATAGGACTGCTTGAGAGCAATGTTCTCAAAAGTCCTTGATTTATTATCTTTTCCAGTAAACCTGTAACTTTGAGACCCTTAAACTAAACTTTGGTAAGAGTTCTGGGTGGGTGGGTGGTAGAAGTCAACAATGCACAAGACCCCAAGTGTCTGGCATGGAAATTGCATTTTTCTCAGCTCTTGCTCCTGCTTTCCCTCAAGATATCCAAAGCCTTCCTTTGGGGTTGCTCTTTAAGGAATTCTTCATCTTCAGCACCAATCACTAAGAGCAGTCCAGAGGAAAAGGTGCCCAACTTTTGGATGCTGTCTTGTAAAACTTCTTTTTTTTAATACTCAGTGATGGAAAAGCTGATTGGGCAGTAATCATAGCCAATGAAGTTTCTTGCTAATTGAAAACTTCTCAAATAAATGTACAAAACTTTTAAAAAGAAAATAAGAAAATGTGGCTTTAAAAGTGCATTACCCGGATAGTGTGAATTATTCAGGGTTCCAAGATTTCTCAAAATAGATGTATATGATTGTAGTCTGTACAACTTAAATGATTTTGTTTGAGTTCATGATGAAATACTTAAAATTCAATTTGTTTATAGGTTCATAATGGAAGGATAGATTTAGACTAGTATATTAAAAACATTCACAGGTAATGGTAATTTGAAAGATGAAACATAAAATTATTGGCTGTTTCATGAAGTAAAGAATATTATGATTCAGAGGGAGAAATAATAGATTGACACAAGATATGAAAAATTGTTGATAAACTAATTATTATAATGCATTAAAAATAAAATAAATACTCAAGAAAAAGAATATCAAAGACAATAGCAGTTACCAGAATAATCTTGAACTTCTTTATTTTTTAACTTTTATTTAATGAATATAAATTTCCAGTGTACAGCTTATGGATTACAATGGCTTCCCCCTCCCATAACTTCCCTCCCACCCGCAACCCTCCCCTCTCCCACTCCCTCTCCCCTTCCATTTGCATCAAGATTCATTTTCAATTCTCTTTATATACAGAAGATCAATTTAGTATAAAGGTTTCAACACTTTGCACCCACATAGAAACACAAAGTGAAACATACTGTTTGAGTACTAGTTATAGCATCAAATCAAAATGTACAGCACATTAAGGACAGAGATCCCACATGAGGAGCAAGTGCACAGTGGCTCCTGTTGTTGACCCAACAAATTGACACTCTAGTTTATGGCGCCAGTAACCACCCTAGGCTGTCGTCATGAGTTGACAAGGCTATGGAAGCCTTCCAAGTTTGCCGACTCTGATCATATTTAGACAAGGTCAAAAAGACAGGGTGAGGATAGTAACCAATGATCCTAAGAGTGGCATTTACCAGGTTTGAACAATTATACAGCATTAAGTGGGGAAGAGGACCATCAGTACACACAGGTTGGGAGTAGAGCCATTGGTGGTAGAGTAGAGGTTATGATTACAAAGGAATGAGGCCCAAGTACGCTAGACAGGGTCTAGAACAAAGGACAGAGTCATTAGTAGAGGAGCTAAGAAAGGTGCTGTCTAAGCTACAATTAAGTTTTCTGATTGAGAGGCAAATAGAACCTGACAGAAGGGGCTTGATAATAATCTGGTGGGCTTTAGGCCTTGTAAGTTAAGAGGCCCAGACCTATCTATCTCTTCACATGGGGTATATCCTAAGGGAGGTGTGAACCTCCTAGGGGAAGGCACTCTGTTGACTTTCATTACTTGGCTGGCCTGGGAGGAGAGCTGGCCAGGTAAAGCCAGGGGGCATCTCTAACAAGAAATTTACAGTTCTGCCTGCAATGTTGCTGACCCTACTTGACCATCCCCTCAGCTGCAGTGGTCACTTTGGAAGTTGGGCTGAGTGAAGGGCTTTTCAGCTTAGATCCAATCAGATCTGTGGCTCTGACCTGGGCATCCTTCGACTCCAGGGCAGGTCCATTTCCAGTGATCCAACTCTTGGCAGAGCTGCCAGGGCTCTTCACAAGCTGACTTCTGCTGAAGCCCAGGCTTACCACATTGAAAGCCACTGCAGTAGACTGGCCTGTTGGGTCTCCTTGAGGGCAGATCACTGTACAGATCAGCCATTAATAGGCCTGCCACCCATTGCTTCTGATGCCTAGCTTTCTTTTCCTCCTGGTTTGTGTTAAAGCAGACCAGAGGATGCAAGTCAAGGGAGTGCCCAAGTCCCATCTCTAATCTTCGGTGGCCTGAACTACAAGTCTATAGTCACAGGCATGTTCTGTAGTAGTTTTTCTAAGGTAGACAATGCCCATGAGGAAAATAATATTCTCACTTAAAAACTTTCTTTCCCTTTGGTCTGAAAGGGAGCTTTTTTCTACTTACTGTATACTTTGCTGATGGCGAAGTGAATCTAGCTATGAGATTATTATTTAAGTTCTTATTTTGGCTATGCTATTACAGAAAAATGTTAGCCATCTCTTTTATAAGGTCTAAAGATTAAATTGTGCATCCTACAGATTCCTTCATAATAGAATTAGTTTCCTACCTTGAAGAGAATAGAGAAATGAAAGAACAAGTTGGGCTTAGAATAGAGAAATGAGGGAGCAAGTCCTAGATCGCTTGCTGACAATAGCAATATTACATGAATACTTAGCAAACCGTTTCAACCATTAGATAACAACTTAAAAAAACATTTACCAGAAGGTCCAATGCCTTCTATAAATTTTAAGAATCATGTATTTGAAAACACCTCTTAAATATCTAACATGGTGTAGTTTGTTTAACCAGTAAAGTTAAGCACAACAATATAAAATGTTTTTAGTTTCTTTCTACCAACAAGTTTAAAGCATATGATACACAGATTCAGGTCACCCAAATTTAAATGTATCTTTGATTGATTTTAGCAGCTTAAATTTATGGACAATCTTATCTATAAGCCATTTAAAATAAAACTCTTAATATAATTTCCCCATGTGGTCATACAATATGTACACACATATAACATAGCATAATAGACCAATATAGCAATTTTAATAATAGCTTTTAAAATCTTTAACTCTTTTTGTAGATTGCCAATTGATTTGAATTGCTTTTTTAGTAACCTCAGTTAACCATACTTTCTCTCAGTTGGTACTATTAATACATTATTGGCTTCATCTGTTTACAGAGCCATCCCAAAGTACTGAATACAATGGAAGTGGCTGGAAAAAGTCCATAGGAACCTATAGGAGGACAGCTAAACACCGAACCAACAACGCTTTAGTTTTATGAGCAGCAAATCATATATAACTGTGGATGACAAAAGACTTTAAGTTGCCATGTTTAAAATTATAAACTCATCAACCAACAAGAGGCACTTGCTTACTTCACAGTATTTTTGAAAGCACCTGTAGGATTTTACAAGTATTTAACCTTTTAGGCCTCTGGGGCTTTCTCATTAAGATAACTATCATGTCTAGTAACACAAGATCATTAGAATTTTTAATTCTCAAACATTTGTATTAATAGCATTTTCCATTATAGAAACTAAAGTTTGGTACCACATCACATCTTGACAGTCCTTCTAATATAATCCAAATAGCCTGATTAGTTGGTGTCTCTATAAGATGAGAGACATAGGTCCTTCGATTTTTTCAGTTGGGCCCAAACTGGAAAAACCAAAGCCCAGGATTTACTGGAAATTTTAGAGACCAGATTGTTTGAAACTTTGATTTTTTGAATGCCTGTCAAGAATGCCAAGAAGGCTCAAAATCCAAAATATCTGGTTGAAATAAGATTCCTTAAAATCATGACATAACATAGACCAAATTTGATCTTGTTACAAGGTGATTATTCAAATCTTTGAAAATAAGCACATATTTACATAACCCATAGCTCTTAATAAAAATTCAGCTGTTTTTGAACAATTAGAATTTAACAAACATCATGAGAACATAATAGATTACTTTAACACATTGCTTTAACAGAGCATCAGAGTTTAATTCTATGTCAAAGAGGAATTGAGCTTCCTGTGATCTTTTGCTGTGAGGTTTCCTTCCTTTACCTTCTTTCATATTGGTGACCATGTTTCTGTGTTTCTGTGTGTAAGACATCTTTAAGCATCTTTTGCAGGGCAGGATGAGTGGCAACAAATTCTTTCAGTTTCTGTTTGCTATGAAAAGTCTTAATTTCACCTTCATTCACAAATGAGAGCTTTGCAGGATATAATATTCTGGGCTGGCAGTTTTTCTCTCTTAGTACCTGGGCTATGTCTCGCCATTCCCTTCTAGCTTGTAGGGTTTCTGATGAGAAGTCTGCTGTGAGTCTAATTGGGGATCCTCTGAGAGTAATCTGACGTTTCTCTCTTGCACATTTTAGGATCTTTTCTTTGTTTCATTGTGGTGAGTTTGATTACAACATGTCGTGGTGAGGATCTGTTTTGTTCATATTTATTAGGGGTTCTATGAGCTTCCTGTACTAAGATGCCTCTGTCCTTCTCCAAACCTGGGAAATTTTCTGCTAGTATCACACTGAAAAGGCCTTCTAATCCTTTTTCCCTCTCCATGCCTTCAGGAACTCCTAGAACTCAAATGTTGGTATTTTTAATAGTATCCTGTAGATTCCCTACAATATTTTTTAGATTTCTAATTTCTTCTTCTTTTCTTTGGTTTGCCTGTTTCCTTTCCTGTTCTCTGTCTTCTAAGCCTGATATTCTCTCTTCTGCTTTGCCCATTCTGTTTTTAAGGCTCTCTAATGTGTTTGTCATTTGATCTATTGAATTCTTCATTTCATTATGATTTCTCGCCACTATCACGGTTTCTTTTTCCACTTGTTGTTTCATTTCATTTTGATTCCTCCTTAATATTTCATTTTCATGAGAGAGATTTTCTATCCTGTCCATTAAGGATTTCTGTAGTTCGAGAATTTGTTTTTGAGAACTTCTTAATGTTCTTATCACTTTTTTGAGATCCGCTTCTTGCATTTCTTCGATCTCCTCATCTTCATAATCTTGCATTGGGGTGTCTTTTTCATTTGGGGGCATCATAGTGTCTTCCTTGTTCTTGTTACCTCGATTTTTGCGTTTGTTGTTTGGCATGTTGGAGATATTTGGTTTCTTCACTGTGTTGTTTTTTCTTGTTACACTATGGCTCTATATTCAGTGGACTGTCTGCTTTTGGTGGAGCCTTAGAGGCTTGAGATGAGTGTGGACTTAGAGCTGTGTTTGGTTCCTCAGGGTTGAAGGTGTGTCAAAGATGACACTCCCAGGTTAGGTGTGGTAAATCTCTCTTTCTTTCTTTCTTTTTTTTTGATTCAAAAGGGAAGTAATTCCGCACAGCTGAACGTAATTGGAGGTAGTTAGCAGGCAAATGATATACCCACAGGAGCCAGAGATCAGAAGCTCTTTCCCAAGGACCACACAGGGAATCTCTGCTGCCCTCAGTGTGGGCTCCAATTTTCCTGCAGTCTCCCACTGGGTTGCCAAGTTAGATGCTAATCTCCTGTTATTTCACCCCACCCCCCAGAGTCAGGTGTTTCTGCTAGGCTCAGGGCCGGTGCAGACCTGAGGTCGCCCTGCTTATGACGTATCTCCAAAATGGCGCCTGCTCTTTGTCTTGCTCGCCTTTGAGAAGTGAGCGGAGAGAGAGAAACTTGTGTCCGTATTGGTCACTTTTTTTTCCCCCTCTCTCTCTTCTAGTTAGCCTGGTGAAATTTTCCCCACGGAGTTTCAAGGCTCGTTCCCTGTAGTCTCCTCTTTCCGCTTGCCCCCTGGTATCTCGGGCTATGGAGGTTCGGCTCACCTCGCTTTCCAGCGCTGGTGTGTTTATTCTGCCACTGGTGTCCCGAACTTGGGCTCCCATGCTCTCCACGCAGGTCCACTGTGAATCACTAGTTCCAGAAGAGTTTCCTCTGCTGTTTCTTCCCCTACTCTTCCTTGACCCTGCAGTATCTCCACTTTTATTAACGTGTGTCTTGACAAACTATCAATGTGCTCCCTTCCTATTCCTCCATCTTGCCGCTCTCCCCCAATCTTGAACTTCTTTAGCTTTCACAATTAAAGGGAAATTTACAGTCCCATAAACTTCCTTAAAATGTACAAAATATATTACCTGGTGAATGATTACCCCACCCTAAGGTCTCTCTGAGAAACTGTGTACTTGAAAGTTCCTATGACAACTTACAGACTTTGAGGCAGCTGATGACCTCACAATGTAAAATACAAGCAGGATGGCTTCCATTTCACTTAGCAAATTCTGACTTAAACTAAGGTATAAAAGATATATGTAGGTGGTAGATAGAAAGTCAAAACCCAGTGCCAGCCCCATAAACTCATTCTTAAATAATAGAGTCCATAATATTCTAATCATAACTACATTCCTTTTCTCAGAGAGCATGTAGATATTAATATTACTAATTTAATTTCATAATTTTTTCTGCTTTTTTATTATTTTAGCCTGGGTTCTTAATAGAGGAATTTGCATTAACAAGTATTACCTCCCTTACTTAGTTGATGGTAGAGGTTAATCACATCTATAAAATATACACTACTGGGTGGTTTATTTGAAGATAAAAAATACTGGCTATGAGTAGGAAGCATCTTGATACAATTCAAGTTCAAAAGTTATGAGAATAGGACAAATTTCAAGATATTTAACAAGTAAAACAAAAGCAATATTGTTGCATTAGGTATGGAATTTTGAGGGAGAGATAAGTCCTAAAATAAGTCCCAACTGTAAGTACAAGAATTCTAACTTGTGCAGCAAGATCAATGGGAAATAATTAATGATTAAAGATAAAAGAACTTAGGCTGGCGCCACAGCTCAATAGGCTAATCCTCCACCTGTGGCACTGGCACCCCAAGTTCTAGTCCTGGTTGGGGCCTGGATTCTGTCCCCATTGTTCCTCTTCCAGTCCAGCTCTCTGCTATGGCCCAGGAGGGCAGTGGAGGGTGGCCCAAGTCCTTGGGCCCTGCACCCGCATGGGAGACCAGGAGAGGCACGTGGCTCCTGGCTTCCGATCAGTGTGGTGTGTGGGCCACAGCATGGTGGCTGCAGCAGCCATTGGGGGGTGAACCAATGGAAAAGGAAGACCTTTCTCTCTGTCTCACTCTCACTGTCCACTCTGCCTGTCAAAAAAAGAAAATAAGATAAAAGAACTTGATTTCATTTTAAACACTTTAAGTTTTCTAAACCTTAAATATAAGAAAACCTCAAATTTTAATGAGAAATAAATGAAATTCAAAATTATTTTTGTGCATTTCATTTGAAATTCCTGCTTGTTTCTTCAAATACGCACTTTGAAATTCCTGCTGGCTGAAGAGCCCGTATGCATCAAAATAAAAAGAAGCATCTGAATAGAAGGCTGGATTGTATATACACATTGCGAAATTTTTAGTGTAGAGAGTTGGAAGCATAGAACGAAATGGCTGAGAATTAAATCAGATCTTCATTCCAGCATTGAATGTTAATATTTTGGAGGAAAATGTTGCCTTGAGAAAGAGATCCAGAGGGAACAACCAAAGATAAATGATGGATTTAAGAAGTTAAACAGCAAACAGCTTCATGAAGCATCAAGTGTTTAAGAGAATGTCTTATATTATTGAGAATTCAAGTAAGATGAAGATAAGAAATGTCCATTGCATTCCATGTGTTCAATAGTGACTATAATAATTATTTCACATGATAAACAGAACATATAAAAGAGAGGGAAGAAATAAAGCTTTGCTTAAGAATATGTTAAGCCAAAAATTATGTGTTCATTTCCTTATCTTGATTATTATATCAATATTTTTTAACTGTTTATTTGTTTATTTGAAAGGCAGAGTTACAGAGAAGCAGAGGGAGAGAGAGAGGTCTTCCATTCATTGGTTCACTCCCTAAATGGTCACAAAGGCTGGAGTTGGGCCAATCCATTGCCAGGAGTCAGGAGTTGTCTTCCAGGTCCCCCATATGGGTGCAGGGGCCCAAGGTCTTTGAATTCTTCTACTGCTTTCCCAGGACATAGCAGGGAGCTGTATCAGAGTTAAAATGTAGTGAGTTTAGCAAAGAATCCCTGAAAATTTTTGAATGAGATAAAATGTGAGTAATTCATAGAAAGGTTTTTCCATATATATATATATATATATATATATATATATTATGAAAAGTGAAAATAAACAAAAATAATATTGTGGTGTATATATGTATAAAATGGCATAGCAGAAATATCAGAAAAACACATTTTATTTTTCTTGTAGCTATTTGTTAATTTATTTAATGTTAGATTAATCTTACAAGCATAAAATAAATGGAAAGTAGATCATCATAATAATTGAAAGAAAGAATAAGCAATGGAGGGGGAAAGAAGGTAGAGGCATGAACAGGAGGGAGATTAGCATGGGAAATATAACTATGCCCCTAAATCTGCATGTATGAAATACATAAAATTTGTTCACTTTCAAATATTTAAATATAAAAAAGGAATAATACATTTTAAAAGGAGCTGCTTTAAATATAACTAGGTACTGAAAAATGCTTTAAATGTTGCTAGAAGGCATATATTTTAGACATTTTAAAATTGTACAATTTACAACTATGTGATGCCATGATGGATGAGATGAATCTCTATTTAGTTCTCATTGTGCTCTATTTGAATGACAAACATTTTCAGAGTTAAGAACAGAGAATGAATCCTGGATTCTCTGAATGAAGTTCACAACTCCTGATGTATTATGTGAAGAGCTTTTCCTGTTGCCTATTATTAGCTATGTCCTTAGTTACTGAGAGAAGCTGGGAATATGAATGCCAACAAGTACCCATGCTCTTTATTTTTTTTTCAAATTAGAAATTGAATGTACCCAAAACTAAAGTACTAGAACTAGGTTACATTCCTTCAAATGCAAATAGATTATTCTATTTAGTTCTCCACATAATAGTCATTATAAATAATGTCATAATACAATGAATTAGAAAAAACTCTGACAGTTTTGCATATATATGATATTATCCATGTTAATTATTATAAAAAATGCAGGGCATCTGTTATTGCAATGAGTTTTTTTTTTCTGGAACTATCAGATAGTTACTGGATTATTCTTTGGAGATTGCTGACTCAACTCAAATGAAACCTAATACACTTCAGTGAATGATTACTACATGGGTAGAGTAGTAAGGAACAGATAGAATTAAGAGAGATTCTAAAAGCCAAACCTTGAAATCTGCACATATTGGGGACTGGTGCTGTGGTGCAGTGGGTTAAAGCCATGGCCTAAAGTGCTGACATCCCATATGGGCGCCAGTTCTAGTCCCGGCTGCTCCTCTTCCTATCGAACTCTCTGCTATGGATTGGGAGAGCAGTAGAAGATGGCTCAAGTCCTTGGGCCCCTGTACCCATGTGGGAGACTTGGGGGAAGCTCCTGGCTCCTGGTTTCAGATCGGTGCAACTCTGGGCATTGTGGCCATCTGGGGAGTGAACCAGCAAATGGAAGACCTCTCTCTCTCTCTCTCTCTCTCTCTCTCTCTACCTCTCCTCTCTCTGTGTTAACTCTTTCAAATAAATAAAATAAATCTTTAAAAAAAAAACAAAAATAAAAAAAAAACCCACACATATTAAAGTGTAAGAAATGATTTTAACAGCAGGAACTGGGGATCCAAACAATTTATATTCATGGTAGTATCAAAGATAAAGAGACTGGATCACAGACCATCTCTACACAGAGAATTCTTAATCAACCCTGCCACAGGCCCTGAGATAAGGAAGCAGATAATGATGCAAGAGAAAACAGAGCTCCACATTAACAAAGAAAATGAAAAATGCAGAAAAAGAAAAAAACAAACTCCACTCTCTTGGTTAAAAGTAAAAGATTAGGATAGATATGTAATTCCAAGGTGTCATTAAGAAGAGGAGTAGGAATAAAACAATAAGTTGCGTGATTGATATTACATCTCCTAAAAATAGGTTTAGCTTTTTGATTTGTTGTATATTTAGATGCTTGATGCTTTTCAGAAATCAATCACAATCATTGTGCATATAATCAAAGCCTGAAATCAATTTTATAGCTGTGATAAATCACTGGAAAATACAATGTGATGGTATTTCTGTGCTTTTATTAGCCTTATACTTCAAAGTTTTCCAAGGTAAAAGTAATCTCTACTTGTTTTTCCTAAGAGGTAGGTATATAAGAGAAATAAAATATAAATACTAGGTTATTGTCATTATGCAGGGTACTGTCCCATTGAAATCCAAATGAAAATAAACCTTCCAGGTGATCACATCCAAAACTTCAGAAAATTTGGCAATGTTAGTGTCCTTCTATTAACTCCCACATTCTGAGTAAAATCAGTGATGACTTAATTTACATTAGAAATGTACAGGATATTGTCATTAAGTTCCTATATCTTTCTAACATGTGTATGGCCATAGGGGTTGTCTTTCTCATAGCAATCAAAAAAAATCAATTGAAAATGTTCCTATACTTAAGATGCTTCCTCCCATTCTTTATAGTTTATTTATGTCCATGTCTATGAAATAGTTTCCCTAATAACCAAAAGGAGTTCTTAAATCTGTAGCTACAATTCAGTCTTAAAGTGTTAGCCATCTACTTTTGACAAACCAAGCAGAAATAAAAATACTTGTTCAGTAGGATTTTGAGTAAAAACACATTAAACTAATAGCAATTTTGTTACTGAATAAAACTTTTTCTAGAGTTTTCCTATTTGGGGTATTTAGCATCTTTTTAAACACTATATTCTGCTATAATTAGTTATAACTAGATGAAATTACTGTGTATTATAAATGCTACTTTAAAAAGTTATGGCAGGATCCAGCTTTGTAGCATATAAGCCTCCACCTGTGGCACCAGAATCCCATATGGGCACCGGTTCAAGTCCCGGCTGCTCCTCTTACAATCCAGCTTTCTGCTATGGCCTGGGAAAGCCGTGGAAGATGTTCCAAGTGCTTGGGCTGCTGTATCCATATGTGAGACTTGAAGAAACTCCTGGCTCTTGGCTCAGCTCAGTGCCAGCTGCTGCAGCCATATAAGAAATAAGTCATTGGATGGAAGACCTTTCTCTCTGTCTCTGCCTCTCTCTGTAACTACCTCTCAAATAAAAAAATAAAAATCTTTTTTTAAAAAGATATTATGCTAGATAGGCAGTTACCCTTTGCAAATCCTTTTACTCTTAATTGTAAATGCTACAACTCTCATCTCAGTAGCATCTAGTGCTCAAATATTTAATAACAAAAATCTCAGAATTAAAAAAAATATCCTTTATGTCAACTGTTATGGAAAAAAGCTAACATAGATGCTGAAGTTAATGAAAAATGACTCATTTCAATACAAACTTATTTGCTGTAACATCAACTCATGTTGGAAAAAATAGATAATCTGCATTCTGGTTTCCTGCATAGTTGTCAGATTACTTTACATTTAAATATTAAACATCTATGGAATTCATTTCTATTCACTGTTAACACACATTTTTAAATGATTTGTTTATTTGGAATATTTACAATAGCAGAGGAAGTGGGGATAGGAGCCAGAGGAAGAGAGCGGGAAAGAGAGACTGAGACATTTTTCATCCAAGAAGGCTGAAATGAGTGGGGCTGGCCTAGTCCAAAGTTTGGAGACTGAAGATTCTTCTGGGACTCTCTCACATGGGATTCAGGGCACCCAAACAGTTTGATCACCACCTGCTGATTTTCCCTGCCATCATCAGGGTGCTGGATTGGAAGTGGAGCAGATGGGACATAAGTTGACACTATAAATAATGCCAACATTGCAGATGGCACCTTTACCTGGTACAATGCTGGCCCCTCCCTCTTTCATTCAACTTTTAAAAAGATATATTAACTTGTTTGTAGAGGATACTGCCTTAATGTTCTTCGGAGAACACACCACTCTGGAAAAGGACATGGCTGCAGTTCTGTCTCTGCCTATGCAGGAAGGGTAAGGGCACATCCTCCCAATGAAATGCGGTGGTAGAAGCAGCAGGGGGATTATGGGCTTTAATTGATACCTAGTTTTTTCACGAACTTGTTATAACATCTGAATAGACCTGTCTGTGATGATATACATCACCATTTTCTTCTCTGTCATGGATCACCATACTGGATACCTTTCTCACCATAAAATTGATGTACAACCTTGCCTACATGCTTGCTAGCTAGAAAAATTCTTGTATGTTCTAACAAAAAATGCTGGCTGAGAGAGCTGCACCCTCTTCTCATGGAGGCTCCCATGTCCTGTCTCTTCTTTGTCAGTTCATGACACTTGTTTATTTAAAACCCAGAATGACAGGATCAACTGGTTCATTCCACAAACTATAAATTTAAGGATGAATTCATATCACATTTTTGAGATTACAGAAATATAACTGCTACTGGAACTAAGTAAAAAATGAGCAGAAATTAGTGATAAAAATATAAGTTCCGTGGCACATATGCAAAAATTTTAATAATCATGTTTTTTTGCTATCAACCTCCTGATATTTCTATGAAACTTATGAAGCTGCTTCATCATCTGATAATTGATAAACTGGCAATTTTAATGATTGGTTTATTCCTGAAGAGTTTCTCTAAAAATTATAATCAATTGACTATCTCCTTTTCTGGAAATTCTATAATGAGAGATTATCACATTTCTATTCCATAGTTTTATTAAAGCTTCTCCCCCTCCCTCATACCTTTTTTTAAAATTTTTAATTTTTTTATTTGACAGGTTATAGACAGTGTGAAAGAGAGAGACAGAGACAGAGAAAAGTCTTCCTTTCTATGGTTCACTCCCCAAGTGGCCGCTACAGCCTGTGCTACACCTATCTGAAGCCAGGAGCCAGGTGCTTCCTCCTGGTCTCCTATGTGGGTGCAGGGGCCCAAGCACTTGGGCCATCCTCCACTGCCCTCCTGGCCACAGGAGAGAGATGAGTGGAAGAGGAGCAACTGGGACTAGAACTCGGTGCCCATATGGGATGCTGGCGCAGCATGTGAAAGATTAAGCAAGTAAGCCTTGGTGCCAGTCCCTCCCATGCCTTTTCAAGCCATGAGTTGTTACAGGCAGGTCTGCCAAATATTGATTCCTTGAGTCCTCTTATATGCCTTCCCCACTGAATCAAATGATTCAAATCACCAGCTCTGCATTCCTTCGGTAGCCCTCACTCTTTACACTATTTGTTATTATCACTAGAGGTTAACAATCTGAAAATATAAGATTCAAATAGCCTTCCTGACTCCAGGTTTTTTTTTTTTATGATCTTGTTTATCTTAGGAGTTGAAACCATGTTTTATATTCATAAACTATTTTCCCAATTTGGAAAAATCTCCCTAGATGTTAAATAATGTGCAAAACAACATTTGATTGATTTCTGAAATCATGGCTTTTGGAAGTTCATATAGATGATTATTTAAATATCAAGACATTGACTGTGAGAGGCATACTGGCTACATACTTTCTTCTACTGTTTTCACTGGCATACCAAATGAATCACAATTTAAAACACCAGTATATTTTCATATATATATATTCAGAAATATTTCAAGTTTTCTATAAATTCTATGATTTTAGTTAAAAGCCAGTCACCTAGATGACCCAGATTTTTATTATATAAATTCACACAGAACTGCTCTATATTTGAATTCTGATAGTGTCTGTGTTGGCAATGTGGCTTAAAATGACACTTCAAGGTGAGCCATGTGTTGCAGTAGATTATGGTGCTGCTTGTGATACCTGTATCTGATACTGCAGTGCTTCAGATTGAGTCCACTTCTACTTTTGATCCAGCTTCCTAGTACTATGCTCTTTGAGGCAGTGCATGATGGGAGAAGTATTTGAGTCCCTGTCACCCACTTGGGAAACCTGAATGAAGTTCTGGGCTCTGGCTTTGGTCTGATCCAGGCCCAACTGTTCTTGGGACTTGGAGAGAGAACCATTAAATGTCAGATTTGTGTGTGTGTGTATGTGTGTGTGTGTATAAAATAAGAGGACTTAAAAATAAATAATGACAAAACATTTTAGAAGACAGATGTAAGTAGAGGGACATAGCATGTTCCTAACTATAAAGACTCAGTTTTGGGAAGGTGTCTTTACTCTCCAGTATGATGTAGTAATTGATACAACCACAGTAAAATTTCCAACATGTTATGTGAAGGAATGTATAATTTGTTTTAGAGTAGGACTTATTCTGGCTAATATAAAATATTATTAGCCATACCTATTTGCCTGAAACAGAAAATTATGTGTCTCATAATAGTTTTTAATACTTATTTGTTCACTGAATGTATAAACTCAAATCATAGCATAGAAAATTTTAGTTTAATAGTACACATTTATAAGTACTTTTTGAGAATAAAATTATGTTTTCATGAATATGCTACATAGGGGAATATAAGAAACAATAGCATTGTTTACTGTATTATAAGAAAAGATGCTGGTATGAATTTGGAAAGATTTCTTGAATAAAAAATTTTTACTTGGTATCCAAAGAAATAGAGGATGGCAGTTTGTGTTAACTAGCCCAATGTGGTCCTTGAAGTGGAGGCTATGAATAAGAGAGAAATGCTGAATCTGGGTTTATGACATTCTCATCAAGTGTGGATTAGTGTGTAAAGTGTCTGTTTTGTCATTAGGCTGGCATGGGGGTAATACTTCTGTGCACTACAAGACCAAAGGGAAGGTAAGGGTGACTCTGGACAACTTTTCCATCTTGGCCTCCAGTGCTGGGCTACCTTTCAGTCCATAAGTGATAAATTATTTTAGTAAAAGTAGTTAGGAAATCTCTGTGTGTGCTCTTGGATAAAGCATATATGAAATGCAATAAACCTAATGAAATAACTTGTGATTTCCTAAAATGGCAGCTTTGAAGACAAAGCCACACCATTCTTCCAGAGAGTATTGCATTAAAAGATGGCATTCAAGGGACTATTGTTGTGGTGTAGTGGATAAAGTCACAGCCTGCAGTGCCTGCATCTCATATGGGCACCAGTTCAAGTCCCAGTGGCTCTGCTTCTGATCCAGCTCTACTGTAGCATCAGAAAGCAGTAGAAGAAGGCCCAAGTTCTTCAGTCCCTGCACTCACATGGGAGACCTGGAAGACACCCCTGGCTCCTGGCTTTAATTGAATTGGTAATACTATTATTTAAATAATCTTCAACATTTTACCTGTTCCAATTTTTTAAGGCCTCATCTCTATTAGCACAGTCTACACCTGACATCCTCTCAGACCCAGGCCCAGGGAGTTATTGGTATGGTGTATCTAGAAAGTCAATGGCAGTAACATCAGCAGGAGTTTCAGACTATGGGGGCTGTAGGAACAGCAGTGTTCATCCCTCATGGACAGTGTTCTGCTTAACACTCTTGTGGAGGAAACATCTTGAGCCAGGCTGCCCACTTGACTGGGTCCTTGGCCAGCTCCTTCTGCTATTTTGTTGTAGCCTGCATCTCTCCTCATAGCTTCTCCTGCTGTCTTGCTTCTGAACTGGCTGATGGCTGCAGACCACAGTTGGTCTCTGGGTTGGCCTATAGTCCTTATTGCTGGGAGCCAGGTTAAGATTGTGAAGTTGGTCTCAGCTTAGCCTCCAGTATGCAAATGCACTACACGGGGCTGGTCCCCAACAGCCACACCCATTTTCTTTAACTCTCTTCTCATAATGTTTCAGAGAGTCAACACAGGGGAGTCCATCATGTCTGGATTCTTAAAGGGTGTGAGAGCAAGACCAGAAGCCCACGTGGAGGAAAGCAAAGCACAGCTGCTGGCACAGCTGCTGGAGGCTGGGTGTGCTGCCACAGATGGTGGTGCTTAGTCCATGCAGTGTGTAGTGGAGAGGATCATCTGGGAGTTCCCAGTTACAATGCCAAGAATGCTATAGATCTACTCTGAGGTGTACAAATGGCAGGAATTGGTGCTCACAGCCTTGAGGACACAATTCATACAATCTACGTCATAGATGGACTCTGCAACAGGGATCCTCCAAGTTGGTATTACTGTGCACAGTATTTGCACTCAATTCAGGGGTGTTAGGGGGACCATGGGCTTCAGAGAACATGGTCCAAGTATCAGGGGGCACCTGTTAGCTTTCTGAAGCACTGAAGTTTGAAAGCACCATGACTGATGCACTGGAACACAAGTGCCTGCTTTCTGGCTGAGACCTTGAGCTTGATCTTGCTGATGAAGACTCCAACAAACACTCATTCATAGAACTTGTCCCTTACATGAGCAGTGGCACCACAGAGCACTGGCAGCAGCTGGTCTGGAGGTTCAAACTGCAAGATGATCCTCAGGGCTATTGCATGGCAGACCCAGCACTTGAAGGCTATGACACTGAATTTGCTACAGCAGGTCTCTCAGCTGCTCCCTGCCAGCACCACCATGTTTATTCAGGTCAGGCACAGTAACCCTCCTTTGCTTGCAGCCTGCAAGGCTACATCCAGGAAGGGGGCAGAGCTGTCTAGGGATCCAAATGGATGACATCATGCAGCTCTGTTCACTACCCTCTGGAGCTGGTGATAGAGCATCCATGGTGGGACTGTAGCAGATGTACTACTTCATTGAGCTTCATATGGCAGCATATGAGACTCATGGCCATGCAGGGGCATCTTGGTAACCACAGATTGGAGCTGGGGCACCTCTCAGATGTTTCAAATGCATTGCCTCTAGAAGTTACAAGGCCCTGGAGCACTCTCAGGCCTCCCTCACAGATTTCCCCTCACAGCAGCTGTTGAAGGTTGGTCTCCAGTCCCAGGTTTCCACACCCTTTGTGTTTGAGCCTTTCCTCAGCTTGCTCTGACTAGTCCACAACCTGCTTCTGTGGGCCATTCCTGGCTAGCAAGCTAGTTGATCACAACTCACATCAGATCCCCATGAAATTCCTGTACAAGGTGCTAGAAGACCTTATTGGTGGTGGGGAAGGTGATTGTCACAACCCCCTCAGTGTGTGGTGCCTCCTGAACTTCAGGTGGACTCTCTTCCATGGAGCACTCCATGCCTTTCTCCATCGCTGCTGGACTCAGTGATGCTTGGGGATGCCCCTGCGTAAACTGGGCTCCACAGAGACTTCTTTTGAACAGTAGAAAACTGAATTAGTCTCTGCAGTTTCCCCTGCTTCTAAAATGTGATGTAATAATGTAATCAAATATACTTGATGTGATAAATATTCTAGAATAATCATTCATGCAGTTTAATTTTAAACATATATAATACTATATCAAATAACCTTGTTGGGATAAAGGCCTATTGTTTTAATAGATCAATAGTAATATTATTTTTAGATTTACATTTTAAGACACAGAGAAATATGAACATACAGAGCACCATCTGCTGGTTCTCTTATAAAATGCCCACAATGGCCAGAGCTGGACCAGGATTAATTGGGATCTTAGAGTTCAATCCAGATCTCCCACTTGATTGAGGGAATCCAGTTTTTGAGCCGTCTCATGCCACATCCTGAGGGGTGCATTAACAGGAAGCTACAATTCAGAATGGAAATGTGACTCAAGCCCAGAATATGGAACACAAACTCTGATATGGAACTCAAACATCCCAACCTATGTGTTATTTGCTAGAACAAATGATTATCCTGAAAGTATTTTTATTTGTAACTTTTTCATACATTTTGCCTATAGAAATGTAGAAGCAATGAATACTCTCATGGGTTTAATATTGCTATTCTTTATTACACGGAAAGGTTATTTCTACTTTAATATTTCTTTTTAAATACTATATATTATTTTTATCATATAGCTTTTTATTTTATGCACACAAAGTAAATAGTATCTATGTAATTTCTTTAATTATTTTCATTTAAAAAAAGGATCTGTGCATCCAAAAATATTAGCACAAGATTTTTATTGTGGAATCATAGTAAATATTGAGAGCACCTCTTCAATTATTTTTTGTCTGAGAGTGAGAAACAAGCCAATAGATACAAACAGAAAGAGAGATAGACATCTCCCACACACATGTTCACTCCTCAAATGCCTGCAATAGCCCAGGTGAGGCTGGGACCAGATGAGAAGTCAATCTAGGTACCCTACTTGATTCATCATTTGCTGCTTCCTAGAGTGCACCTAAGCAGGAGACTGAAATGAGGGGTTAGTTTTGGGATTCAAACTCAGCATTCCACCACGGAATGCAGGCATCTCAACTGTTAGGACAAATGCTCACTTCATAATTTTAAGCTTATTTTGTCCATTTACTCAAATAGAAAGTTCTTTTTTTAACTTTTTTTTTCTTTTTGACAGGCAGAGTGGATAGTGAGAGAGAGAGGAAGAGAGAAAGGTCTTCCTTTTTGCCATTGGTTCACTCTCCAATGGCTGCTGTGGCCAGCACATCTCGTTGATCTGAAGCCAGGAGCCAGGTGCTTCTCCTGCTCTCCCATGCAGGTGCAGGACCCAAGGACTTGGGCCATCCTCCACTGCCTTCCTGGGCCATAGCAGAGAGCTGGCCTGGAAGAGGGGCAACCGGGATAGAATCTGATGCCCCAACTGGGACTAGAACCCGGTGTGCCGGCGCCACAAGGCAGAGGATTAGCCTGTTAAGCCACGGCGCTGGCCTAGAAAGTTCTTTTAAAAATGATTTTAGAAAGGCTGATGCTATGGTATAGTTGGCTTAGCCTCCTCATGTAGTGCCAGCATCCCATATGTGTTCTGGGTCACGTCCTGGCTGCTCCTCTTCTGATCTAGCTCTCTGCTATGCCTGGGAATGCAATAGAAGATGATCTGAGTGCTTGGGACCCTGCACCAGCATGGGAGACCCCAAAGAATCTACTGGTTCCTGGGTTTAAATTGACCCATCTCTGACCATTGCATCTATTTAAGGAGTGAACCAGCAGATGGAAGACCTTTCTAGCTATCTTTCCCTCATCTTCTGTACTAGGCATTTCAAATAATTAAAATAAATTCTGTAGAAATTATTTTAGAATAATATTTTTAAAATTATTGTAATTGTACATATTTATGGGACATGACAGGATAAGGGAACACCTCAGGTTAGTTAGCATTTTCATCTTCCTAAATATTAAAATGGTTTTCTAATAATTGTACATAATTATGAAGTGTAATGTGAAATTTCAACAAATGTACATCACGTGAACTGATAAAATCATTCATTAACGTTTTCCCATCTTTGCCTTTAATTGATTGCAGCCTATAAGAACCCCTCTTTTTATTTGCTCTAAAATATCTAATAGGTTATTGTGAACTATAGCCATCCCACTCTGTTATTTAACACTAGGAACTTACTCCTTCAAAATCTGATTTGGTACCCATTATTCAACCTCCTTTAATCTAACATCCACACTTACGATCCTACAATTATCACTATTTTGTGTTCAGATCGACTTTTTTTTAGCTGCAACACATGTAGGATAAAGTGTAGCATTTATCTTTGTCTTGCATATTCGAAGTGACATCAAATCCAAATCCATCCATTTTGCTGAAATTTACAGAATGTCATCGTTTTTATGGCTGATAGTATTCCATTGTGAATATGTACTGCGTTTTCTTTATCCATTCATCTGGTAATGTACATTTAAGTTTATTCCATATCTTGCTATTGTGAAGAGCACTACAATAAACATGGGAGTTCAGGTATATTTTTAATACAATTATCTCATTTCTTTTGAATATATACTCAGCTGGATCTTTTTATGAAAAAAATAGTAAACAGGTAAATGCTAGAGCCATGAGCCATAAACTGATGTTACTTGTCTTGCAGAAATGTTGAGCTTTGCCTGCACATTAAAAAATTGGAATTGCATACTAAATTGCAGATTTAAGAATTGGGGTCTTGGGGCTGATGCTGTGGGGAAACATTACTATTGTTATGTTTCTTAAAATTCACACTCATATGTAAATTGCCCAAAAATGGAATATCACTCCCCTGGTAACTTTTTAAAAATATATCATAATGGTGGTTTATGACATTCCAATTAATTATTATATCACCAGGCCCTATGTCATCACAATTGATTATGAGATAATAATGGTAGTTTAGGACATCAAAATTTTTTACAGCATCACAACAGATTTTGATTTCACAGTGTTTTCTATTATATCATAAATGATTATAACACCATAACAAGTTTTATGGCATCACAGTGGAAGCTTATAACATTACAATGGTAGTATATATCACAATTATAACATCACAATGGTATGTTATGCCACAATGGCTTTTATGGCTTCAAAGTTGAATTAATGGCCAGTGCCACAGCTCACTTGACTAATTCTCTGCCTGCAGCACTGGCACCCCAGGTTCTAGTCCCAGCTGAGGCACCAGATTCTGTCCCGGTTGCTTCTCTTCCAGTCCAGTTCTCTGCAGTGGCCTGGAAGTGCAGTGGAGGATATCCCAGGTCCTTGGGCCCTGCACCCACATGGGAGACCAAGAGGAAGCACCTGGCTCCTGGCTTCAGATCTGCACAGCGTGCCGGCTGCAGAGCACTGGCCATAGTGGCCATTGAGGGAGTGAACCAATGGAAAGGAAGACCTTTCTCTCTCTCACTGTGTAACTCTGCCTGACAAAAAAATAAAAGTTCAATTAATAATGACAACATCGTAGCTGGTTTATGAAATCACATTTTTCTATTTATCACAGTATACAACACAATATTAGTATATGTCATCACAGTGGTTTTCATACATCATAATTGATTGTGACATCACAATCATGGTCTATGGAATCATAATGTGACATCACAATGCTAGGTTTAAAATGTCACAGTGGTATTTTTGACTTTACAATTGATTATGACAGCATAGTGGTTGGTTTGTGACATGAAAATTATTAGTTTATTGCATCATAATATTGATGGCAAAATAATCGTTTTCATTATATCACAATTGATTATCATATAACAGTGGCAGTTTAACACTTCACAATTGATTATGACTTCCTAAAGGTAAGTTTGTGACATCACCATGGTTTTTATTAGTTCACAATTGACTATGACATCAAAATGGTATCTTTATAGCATCACGATGATTTGTTGACTTTAAAATTGCTTATAATATCACAATGGTAGGTTCATGACATTACAGTGGCTTTTTTTTTTGGTTTCTTTTTTTTTAACTTTTATTTAATGAATATAAATTTCCAAAGTACAGCTTAAGGATTACAATGGCTTCCCCCCCCATAACTTCCTTCCCACCAGCAACCCTCCCCTTTCCCACTCCCTCTCCCCTTCCATTCACATCAAGATTCATTTTCAATTCTCTGTATATACAGAAGATCAGTTTAGTATAGATTAAGTAAAGATTTCAACAGTTTGCCCCCACATAGCAACACAAAGTGAAAAAATACTGTTGGAGTACTAGTTATAGCATTAAATAACAGTGTACAGCACATTAAAGACAGAGCTCCTACATGATATATTTTTAAAAAATTAATTAATTTTCTATGCAATTTCCAATTTGACACCAGTTTTTTTATTTTCAATTATCTTTATATACAGAAGATAAATTCAGTATATACTAAGTAAAGACAGAGATCCTACATAATATTTTTTTAAAAAATTAATTAATTTTCTATGCCATTTCCAATTTAACACCAGGTTTTTTTTTCATTTCCAATTATCTTTATATACAGAAGATCAATTCAGTATATAATTAGTAAAGACCTCATCAGTTTGTACTCACACAGAAACACAAAGTGTAAAAATACTGTTTCAGTACTAGTTATAGCATCACTGCACATTAGACAACACATTAAGGACAGATCCCACATGGGATGTAAGTACACAGTGACCCTGCTGCTGACTTAACAATTTGACACTCCTGTTCATGGCGTCAGTAATCTCCCTAGGCTCTAGTCATGAGTTGCCAGGGCTATGGAAGCCTTTAGAGTTCGCTGACTTTGATCTTATTCCGATAGGGTCATAGTCAAAGTGGAAGTTCTCTCCTCCCTTCAGAGAAAGGTACCTCCTTCTTTTATGGCCCCGTTCTTTCCACTGGGATTTCACTCACAGAGTTCTTTCATTTAGGTTTTTTTTCCCCCATGGTATCTTGGCTTTCCACGCCTACAATATTCTCATGGGCTCTTCAGCCAGATCCGAATGCCTTAAGGGCTGATTCTGAGGCCAGAGTGTTGTTTAGCACGTCTGCCATTCTATGAGTCTGCTGTGTATCCCACTTTTCATGTTGGATCCTTCTCTCCCTTTTTTATTCTATCAGTTAGTATTAGCAGATACTTGTCTTGTTTGTGTGATCCCTTTGACTCTTAGACCTATCAGAGCCATCGGTTGTGAACTGAAATTGATCACTTGCACTAGTGAGATGGCATTGGTGCATGCCACCTTGATGGGATTGTATTGGAATCCCCTGGCACATTTCTATCTCCACCATTTGGGGCAAGTCCAATTGAGCATGTCCCAAATTGTACATCTCCTCCCTCTCTTTTTCCACTCTTAAATTTAACAGGGATCACTTTTCAGTTAAAATTTAAACACCCAAGAATAATTGTGTGTTAATTACAGAGTTCAACCACTAGTATTAGAACAACAACAACAAATACGAAAAAGGATAAAGTATTACATTGTACATCTAGAGTCAGGACAAGAGCTGATCAGGTCATTGTTTCTTATAGTGTCCATTTCACTTAACAGGTTTCCCCTTTGGTGCTCAGTTGTCACCGATCAGGGAAAACAAATGATATTTTTCTCTTTGGGACTGGCTTAATTCACTCAGCATGATGTTTTCTAGATTCATCCGTCTTGTTGCAAATGACCGGGTTTCATTGTTTCTTACTGCTGTATAGTATTCTAGGGAGTACATGTCCCATAATTTCTTTATCCAGTCTACTGTTGATGGGCATTTGGGTTGGTTCCAGGTCTTAGCTATTGTGAATTGATCTGCAATAAACATTAATGTGCAGATGGCTTTTTTATTTGCCAAATTAATTTCCTTTGGGTAAATTCCAAGGAGTGGGATGGTAGGGTTATGTTCAGGTTTCTGAGAAATCTCCAGACAGACTTCCATAGTGGCTTAACCAGTTTGCATTCCTACCAACAGTGGGTTGGTGTCCCTTTTCCCCCACATCCTCTCCAGCATCTGTTGTTGGTAGATTTCTGAATGTGTGCCATTCTCAACGGGGTGAGATGGAACATCATTATGGTTTTGATTTGCATTTCCCTGACTGCTAGTGATCTTGAACATTTTTTCATGTGTCTGTTGGCCATTTGGATTTCCTCTTTGGAGAAATGTCTATTGAGGCCCTTGGCCCATCTATTAAGTGGGTTGTTTGTTTTGTTGTTGTGGAGTTTCTTGATTTCTTGGTAGATTCTGGTTATCAACCCTTTATCTGTAGTATAGTTTGCCAATATTTTTTCCCATTGTGTCGGTTGCCTCTTCACTTTCCTGACTGTTTCTTTTGAAGTACAGAAACTTCTCAATTTGATGCAATACCAAATGTTAATTTTGGTTTTGACTGCCTGTGCTGCTGGAGTCTTTTCCAAGAAGTCTTTGCCTGTACCTATATCTTGCAGGGTTTCTCCAATGCTCTCTAATAATTTGAGGGTTTCAGGTCATAGATTTAAGTCTTTAATCCATGTTGAGTGAATTTTTGTGTAAGGTGAAAGGTAGGGGTCTTGCTTCAAGCTTCTGCACGTGGAAATCCAATTTTCCCAGCACCATTTATTGAATAGGCTGTCCTTATTCCAGGGATTAGTTTTAGATCTTTGGTCGAATATAAGTTGGCTGTAGATGTTTGGATTGATTTTTGGTGTTTCTATTCTGTTCCATTGGTCTATCCATCTGTTTCTGTACCAGTACCATGCTGTTTTCATAACAACTGCCCTGTAGTATGTCCTGAAATCTGGTATTGTGATGCCTCCGGCTTTGTTTTTGTTGTACAAGATTGCTTTGGCTAGTCGAGGTCTTCTGTGTCTCCATATGAATTTCAGCATCATTTTTTCCAGATCTGAGAAGAAGGTCTTCGGGATCTTGATTGGTATTGCATTGAATGTATAAATTGCTTTTGGGAGAATAGACATTTTGATGATATTGATTCTTCCAATCCATGAGCATGGAAGATTTCTCCATTTTTTCGTATCCTCTTCTATTTCTTTCTTTAAGGTTTTGTAATTTTCATCGTAGAGATTTTTAACATCCTTGGTTAAGTTTATTCCAAGGTATTTGATTGTTTTTGTAGCTGTTGTGAATAGGATTGATCTTAGAAGTTCTTCCTCAGCCATGGCATTGCCTGTGTATACAAAGGCTGTTGATTTTTGTGCATTGATTTTATATCCTGCTACTTTGCCAAACTCTTCGATGAGTTCCAGTAGTCTCTTAGTGGAGTTATTTGGGTCCCCTAAATAAAGAATCATATCATCTGCAAAGAGGGATAATTTGAGTTCTTCCTTCCCAATTTGTATCCCTTTAATTTCTTTTTCTTGCCTAATAGCTCTGGCTAGAACGTTGAGAACTATATTGAACAGCAGTGGTGAGAGTGGGCATCCCTGTCTGGTACCAGATCTCAGTGGAAATGCTTCCAACTTTTCCCCATTCAATAGGATGTTGGGTGTGGGTTTTTCATATATTGCTTTGATTGTATTGAGGAATGTTCCTTTTATACCCAGTTTGCTTAGGGTTTTCATCATGAAAGCGTGTTGTATTTTATCAATGCTTTCTCTGCATCTATTGAGAGAATCATATGGTTTTTCTTCTGCAGTCTGTTGATGTAGTGTATTACGTTGATTGTTTTGTGAACGTTGAACCATCCCTGCATACCAGGGATAAATCCCACTTGGTCTGGGTGGATGATCTTTCTGATGTGTTGTTGCATTCTATTGGCCAGAATTTTTTTGAGTATTTTTGCATCTATGTTCATCAGGGATATTGGTCTGTAATTCTCCTTCAATGTTGCATCTTTTTCCGGCTTGGAAATTAGGGTGATGCTGGCTTCATAGAAAGAACTTGGGAGGATTCCCTCTTTTTTGATTGTTTTGAATAGTTTGAGAAGAATTGGAGTTAGTTCTTCTCTAAATGTCTGGTAGAACTCAGCAGTGAATCCATCTGGCCCTGGGCTTTTCTTTGTTGGGAGGGCCTTTATTACTGTTTCAATTTCTGTGTCAGTTATGAGTCTGTTTAGGTTTTCTATGTCTTCCTGGCTCAATTTAGGTAGGTTGAATGTGTCCAAGAATCTGTCCATTTCTGATACATTTCCCTGTTTGCTGGCATACAAGTCCTTGAAGTAATTTCTGATGATTCTTTTTATTTCTGTGGTGTCTGTTGTTACGTTTCCCTTTTCATCTCTGATCCTATTGATTTGGGTCTTTTCTCTTCTTTTTTTTAGTTAGTTGGGCCAATGGGGTGTCAATTTTGTTTATTTTTTCAAAAAACCAGCTCTTCGTTTGGCTGATTTTTTTGTAATGTTTTTTTGCATTCAATCCTGTTGATTTCTTCTTTGATTTTAATTATTTCTCTTCTCCGACTGGGTTTGGGTTTGGTTTGCTGCAGATTTTCTAGATCCTTTAGATGACTTGAAAGCTCATGTATTTGGTGCCTTTCCAATTTCTTGATGTAGGCACCTATTGATATAAACTTTCCTCTTAACACTGCTTTTGTTGTGTCCCATAGGTTTTGGTATGTTGTGCTGTTATCCTCATTTACTTCCAGAAAATTTTTGATTTCTCTTTTAATTTCTTCTATGACCCATTGTTCATTCAGGAGCATGTTGTTCAATCTCCATGTGTTTGCACGTGCTCTAGGGATTCCTGAGTTGCTAATTTCCAATTTCATTCCTTTGTGGTCTGAGAAGCTGCATGGTATGATTCTAATTCTTTTGAATTTGCTGAGACTTGCTTTATGGCCTAGTATGTGGTCAATCCTAGAGAAGGTTCCATGTACTGCTGAGAAGAATGTAAAGTCTTTATATGTAGGATGAAAAGCTCTGTAGATATCTGTTAGATCCATTTGGGCTATAGTGTCATTTAAATCTACTGTATCCTTATTGATCTTCTGTCCTGTTGATCTGTCTATCTCTGAGAGTGTAGTATTGAAGTCCTCCAGAACTATAGTATTGGGTTCTAAGTCTCCCTTTAAGTCCCTTAACAAGTCTTTTAAATAAGCTGGTGCCCTGTAATTAGGTGCATATACATTGATAATTGGTATATCTTCCTGTTGAATGGATCCCTTAATCATTAAATAGTGCCCCTCTTTGTCTCTCCTAACAGTTTTTGTGGTAAAGTTTATGTTGTCCTATATTAAGATGGCTACACCCGCTCTTTTTTTCATATCTGTTGGTTTGGTATATCTTTTTCCAGCCTTTCACTTTCAGTCTGTATGCATCATAGTTGGAAAGATGAGTTTCTTGTAAGCAGCAAAAAGATGGGTTTTGTTCCTTAACCCAATCAGCCAATCAGTGTCTTTTAACTGGACAGTTCAGGCCATTAACATTCAATGTGACTATTGAGAAGGACTAGCTTTGCCCTGCCATTTGCCAAAGATATTTTCTCATATATTGCTCGGCGCCGCTCTCGTCCAGCAAGAAACCGACACCGGGCGTCTCGTAGAAGAGCTCTTTATTACTCAGGGCGCGGGAGATCAGACCTCGATCTCTGGCGGGCAGGAACTACTCGCACATCCGGTGGTCGGGGCATATATACGCAGTACACGTCACGAATCATATGATTACAAGGCTGTGTCAGGATAGGACAGCTCAGGGGTAGCGCGGGAAACTTTGCCGGGGAAGAAGAACCCGGAAGCAGGAAATCAGCGCCATCTTAGCGCTGCGGTTCCTCGGGTTTGGTCCCCTACATCTCCCTCCTTTTTATTTTCCGCAAATCAGCCTCCGACGGCCGTGGCGGCCGGGATATCAGCGACCGGACAGAGAGCAGAGGTGCATGCCCAGTGTGCCGGTGGGCATATTGTGATACACCAAAGGTTCGGCCGCAACCCTTGGCCTCACTTTTGCCCTTAGTTTCCCTTTTTCTGGGACGGGTTGGGACCACTCCCGTATGCACATGCATATACTCTCCCGAGGCCCCCGGAACCTCCGGGTGAACGCTCGCTGCGGTATCCTTGATCTCGCATGCCTCGGTCTTTTACTCCCGGTCGGAGGACGGGGTTATGCCCAATTGGGGAGAAGACTAGGGACCAAACAATACGAGGAAGGCGGGAGTACAATGCGTCAGGAGGGGCGGGCTAGTCTTCGGTGGGGGCACGGTCATAGGTCATTCTGGCGAGCTTGGTCCTGAGGACCTCCACCATCAGAGACATATATGGGTGCCCCCACTCCCCAACAGACGACAGAAGGGCTGGAGTGGGCGGGGCAAGGGGCCTGAACAAAAGGTCCCGAATCGAGAAAGACAGGCCGCAATGCCGGTGAAGGCAACAGCGACGCAGTAAAATAAGTGCGGTTTTGATAGGTGCATGTAGAGAATGACTTGTAACAAGAACTACGTACGGACGCGAGAAAGGAGGAGGAGCATGGGCATGGCGGTGGGGGACCACTCGAGGGATGGGGGCGAGGCTTGGGAATGGCCACGCAACCCCAGGATACCTTATAAACGGTTTTGTCCCCACAGTCAGTCGAGCTCAAGGGGTGTATGCCTCGTAGGCTGTCTGCAGAGACTGGGCAGCTACAGGGATTATTGCGGTACTGCAAGTAGGCCTGTTGTCGGTGGGCAGGGGCATCTAAGCCTGCATGAGAGCTAGGGAGGAGGATAAGACCCAGAAAGAGAAGGGCGACGGCCGGTTTACGGCCCAACATCCTCAGGAGGTGGGTTGAGGTTTATTAGCCTCGGGGGAGGTATCACCCGTTGATGACGAGGGTGGCTCCTCCGGCGGTCGGTCTTGTGGCGAGGGTGTTGGTTCTTCTGTCGGTGGATCCGCTTTCCTCACCAATCGCTCCGGGACCCAAAGGGGTTCTCTTCCCGTCTCCTGTGGGAAAACACAAACTGCGCCTCGGTTCCAGCATAGTACTGGGTCCGGGCCGTGCCATAATCCCGTAAGGATATCTTTCCAGCGGACAAATCCTCGTGCAGGGGGTTCCTTTATCATGTGTCTTTCAGCGGGGGGCATAGACTGATCCGTCAAATTTAAAAAATTTAAGGTAAATAATGCGAGGGAGAGGCGCATGCGGGGTGTCTTGCCCGCTGCAATTCCCTCCTTCTGCTTAGAAAGGAAAGCCTTGAGCGTTCTGTGCGCTCTTTCGATAATACCCTGACCTTGGGGGTTGTAGGGGATTCCGGTCTTATGTTGGACTTGCATGCGTGAGCAAAATTGTTGGAATGAAGTGGAAGTATAGGCAGGTCCGTTGTCGGTCTTTATAATTTTGGGTTTGCCCCATGCCGCCCAAGCCGCAAGACAATGGCCGATGACATGGGAGACACGCTCGCCGGTCTCCAGAGAGGCATAAATAATTTGGGAGCACGTGTCGACAGACACGTGGACATATTTTATCTTTCCAAACTCTGGAATATGAGTGACGTCCATTTGCCACACATGTCCTGGCAGGAGTCCTCGGGGGTTAACTCCTAAAGATGGGACAGCGGTTAAGGTAGGACAAGCTGCGCAACGACGAACAATATCACGAGCGATTGCACGGGGGAGGTTAAATTTGGCGGCAAGTGTTTTGGCATTGACATGAAATTCCGAATGAAAGTAGGTGGCTTGTTGTTCAGGGGAGGCTAAGTGGAATATCCACACCGGGCGTGTGGCCAGATCTGCCATGGAATTGCCCAATGCCATAGGCCCCGGCAGGGAAGAATGGGCCCTTATGTGGGTAATGTGAAAGGCAGCGGGCCGATTCCAAATGGCTTGCTGGAGGGTGAGGAAAACATTACTCACAGGGGATGATGTACTAACACTGCCCACGGTTTCTAATATGGAAACCGCATTCACCACATAGTGGGAATCGGAAACAATGTTTACAGGCTCCGGGAAATCTAAAAGTACCTGATTAACTATGAGGAGCTCAGTTATTTGGGGAGAGTCAGTCGCAAACTGAAAGGCTTTCGGCTTGCTTCCGGTAGCAACATAAGCACCGACTCCGGTATTGGAACCGTCGGTGTACACCACTACGGCTTCGGGGAGCGGTTTGGAGGATGTAATTTTGGGGAAAATTACGGGGTGAGACTGTATGAAGGTTAACAGAGGGTCGCGAGGGGTTCTGTTGGTAATTGTAGCGGAAACTGAGCAGGCCAGGATTGACCAAGAATCAGTGCAAGCAGTGAGAACACGCACCTGCTCTGCAGAATATGGCACAACAATAGTAGATGGCTCGCGACCAAAATGCTGGATAGCCTTCTGGTTTGCCATAAGCGCAACGTCCGCCACCATGGAGGGATAATGGGCGAGGGATCTAGTGGGTGACACCGAGGGGTGGATCCAAAGAAGGGGGCCGTCTTGCCAGAGAACGCCCGTGGGCTGTTTGGGCGTGGAGAGGACCCACAGGGTGAGGTCTCCAGACGGGTCCCACCGCTTAAGTGCGGCCTCGCTGAGCGCTTCGTTAACGGCCAGCAATGCTTGTTTTGCTTCAGAAGTAAGTTCTCGTGGAGAAGTGAGACTAGGATCCCCCTTTAGGACGTCAAAAAGAGGCTGCAGGGTGGCGTTGGGGATGCGAAGGAAAGGCCTAATCCAATTGATATCCCCCAGAAGTTTTTGTAAATCGTTGAGCGTGGAAACATTCGGATATTTAATATGCAACTTTACAGGTTTGGTGTGGGTGGGTGTGACCGTGGTTCCAAGGTATGTGACCACGGAGGACACCTGCACCTTTTCAGGGGAGATAGACAATCCTGAGTCTTGCAGCGCTCGTTGCAACCCGCCGTACAGGGCCCGAAGCCTGTCCTTTGTAGGAGCAGCGCATAACAGGTCGTCCATGTAATGGAGACACTTGCAGTCAGGAAACAGGTCTCTAATTGGGTCAAGCACACGAGCAACATAGATTTGGCACATGGTAGGACTGTTTGTCATTCCTTGAGGTAGGACCACCCATTCCCAGCGTTTATCTGGTTCCTGTTGGTTAGTAGTAGGGACAGTAAAGGCAAAACGGGGAGTGTCCTCTTTACATAAAGGAATGGAAAAAAAGCAGTCCTTGAGGTCGATGACAATCACGGGCCAATTTTTTGGGAGTGCAGAAAGTAGCGGAAGGCCTCTCTGCACCGGGCCCATGGGCTGCATTTGCGCATTGACTGCTCTAAGATCGTGTAAAAGTCTCCATTTTCCTGTTCTTTTTCGAATTGCGAAAATAGGCGTGTTCCATGGGGAGGTAGATGGGATCAGATGTCCCGCCTGAGCCTGCTCGTGAACGAGCTTTTTGACTGCCTCCAATTTTTCCTGTGACAGGGGCCACTGCGGAATCCAAACTGGTGTGTCTACCAACCAGGATATTGATAGGGGCTTTATAGATGCAGGAGGCAGCGCAGTGGCCCCTAAGAAAAACCCAAACCATTTCTATTGTGTTTATGTTCGGGCTGGACAGGAGAGGGCGTGCCCTGTAACTGAATGCCGAGGCCTCTTCCCGGGACATACCCCATCTTTTGAAGCATGGAACGCACCGCGGGGGAAGTGGTGGTTAGGGCAACGTCCATTTCCGTTAACACGTCCCGTCCCCAAAGTGAAACCGGAAGGGGCAAAACGAAAGGGGCAAAATGTCCTGAGTGACCCTCGTCGTCCTGCCAGGGTAGAAGGGCCGCGCTTTTCTTTGGAAAGCTGGCGAAGCCAAGCCCCTGTAGGGTCTGTTCAGCGACGTCAGTGGGCCATGTTTTGGGCCAGTCCTTTTCAGCTATAATTGACTTATCGGCCCCCGTATCTAAGAGACCTTTAACACTTTTACCATTAATCCACAGGGTAAGCATGGGGCGTTCGTTCAAAAGCATGTGCAGGCCAGTGAAATTGGTTCCGGAGAACCCGAAACCACTCGTGCCGCGGGCGGGGCCTCTTGCAGGGAATAGGGAGTGAAGACTGGGTAACAACAAAAGTTGAGCTATGCAATCTCCAGTATTAATTAAAACGGTTCCTTGAAATGTTTGTACCATGATTTTTATCTTACCGGTAAAATCAGAGTCTATCACACCGGGAATTACCGTCAGGCCCCGAAGGGCAACAGAAGATCGGCCTAGCAAAAGCCCAACCGAATTCGGTGGCAAGGGGCCTGAGTAATCACTTTCTACCAGCTGAACTCCCATCTCCGGTGTTAGGAGGAGTGGGGAGGCGGCACAGAGGTCCAGGCCTGCGGAGCCACTGGTGGCGCGGCCTGAGGGGGTTGAGGGTATGGCAACAGCGGAGGGGGGGGCACTGAGGTGTAGGCGTTCACCTGGGGGCCCCTCGCCGGAGCGGGGAGCCCCCTCTGGCCGTTTTTTGTCCCCTGTCTGTTACCGGTGAGGGGATTGCCATCGGCATCAAAGGCGGAACGGCAGTCTTCCGCTTTGTGAGGGCCCTTGCGGCACCTGCGGCAGAGCTCTGCACTTGTGGAGTGCGCTGGGGAATGCCCAGATGCAAACGCAGGGCAGTCACGCTTTCTGTGACCAGGTTGGTGGCACTGGAAGCAAAGGCCAGAAGAGATCGTGGGCCGCGGGCGCCCCTGGCTCTGACCTCCTCCCTGTTTTTGTGTGGAGTTATAGGTGGCCAACATGGCGGCAAGGCCTGCGTTAGTAAGCGGGCCGCCGGCGTCCCTACAATACTTCAGCCAAGAATCCACAGATTTGTTTCTATGTTGCCGGAGGATGCCTTTACACTCACTATTAGCCTGCTCATATATGATTTGTTTGATCAATGGTTTTACGTCTGCGTCCGACGGAAATATCCGTGACGCGGCCTCGAGTATCCGAGCTACAAAGTCAGCAAACGGTTCGGTCAGGCCTTGGACAATCTTGGTAAGGTGGCTAGAGGATCCACCCGAAGTGGCCGCCTGTCTCCACGCCCGTCGGGCGCACTCGGAGATTTGTCTGTACACTTGTCTTGGGTATTGTGTTTGATCGGCCTGATGGGGTCCTCGCCCTAATAGCATGTCGGCGTTCCACGCGGGGTTGCCGTCCTCAGCGTTTTCGTCCGCCTGATCGTGGCAACACTCGGCATTCATAGACTGCCATAGAAGAAATGTGCCGGGACTTAAGCAGGCGCGAGCCAACTGAGTCCAGTCACTGGGTGTTAAGACCTCTTGACCGACTGACTCAAGCAGGGAGATAGTAAATGGGGCGGTGGCACCGTAGTCAGAAACTGCCTGCTTGAGGCTTTTTAGGACCGCCATGTCCAACGGTGCGTATCTGACCTCTCGGGTGCCCAGGCCCAAGACCGGGTAAGCATGGGCTGAGCCGGGGGCGTCAGCTTTTAGTTGTTTCCAGGCTTGCCGATGAAATTGCCTCCCTGTTACGGGTGGGGCAGTAGCGACAAGCGGGGCGGCAGGCGGCCACGGCGGTGCGGGTGGAGCTTGGGTTGGCTGCCTAACATCAAAAGTGCTGCCGCCTGGGGGCGCTATGATTTCAGACTGATAATCAAGTGGGTAGCCACCAGGGGGAGCCGCGGGGGCGGCATCAGCGGCTCTCAACCTTCGACGCAACCGCGAATATAAAGGGGGGGGTGATTTATGCGGGCTGTCGCCCTCCCCCTCCGCGTCAGAGGAGGAGGCGCCGGACTCAGAGTCCGGGGCCGCCAGGGAAGTCTGACACCCAATTTCCTTAAACTCTATCAGGTCCTGAGCGCTCTCGGACTTCTGAGAACGGACTTCCTCAAAGGTATCACGAGCGGCTGCGAGCGCCGGGTCGCTCGTCCGAGTCGACCCCTCCTCCCGAAGGCATGCTCGAACCAAGTCCCACAGGGGAATTACCATGGGATTGAGATCAGGTTCTTTAGGGTCCTCGGCCGTGCGCCGGAGGTCCTGTCCAAGTTTCTCCCAACAGCTAAGAGTGATCTGGCCTGTATGAGCGAACCACGGAGCAAAGAAGTCAATGCTCCCGAGGAATTCAGCAATCGTGGATCGAGAGACTTTAATTCCCTTGTTGCGCAGTAGCGCCTTTAACGGGGCAATCAAATTTGACTGGCTCGGGGCATTGCCCATCATGAATAAAAGAGGGAAAACACTTCCTCAACAAAGAGGGAAAACACTTCCTCGAAAATAGGGTGCGTCCACCCCTTACCCGTGAGACCTACCTCGCTCACGGGGCCACGCCGGTAAGACTTACCTCGCTTACCTTCCACGCCGAGAGTCAAGCTCTTTCGTTTCCCCGTACGGGCCACCAGCTGCTCGGCGCCGCTCTCGTCCAGCAAGAAACCGACACCGGGCGTCTCGTAGAAGAGCTCTTTATTACTCAGGGCGCGGGAGATCAGACCTCGATCTCTGGCGGGCAGGAACTACTCGCACATCCGGTGGTCGGGGCATATATACGCAGTACACGTCACGAATCATATGATTACAAGGCTGTGTCAGGATAGGACAGCTCAGGGGTAGCGCGGGAAACTTTGCCGGGGAAGAAGAACCCGGAAGCAGGAAATCAGCGCCATCTTAGCGCTGCGGTTCCTCGGGTTTGGTCCCCTACAATATATGGTTTGAGATTCCTGTGATCTTTTGCTGTGAGGTTTCCTTCCTTTACCTTCTTTCATATTGGTGACCGTGTTTCTGTGTTTCTGTATGTAACACATCTTTAAGCATCTTTTGCAGGGCTGGACGAGCGGCGACAAATTCTTTCAGTTTCTGTTTGCTATGAAAGGTCTTAATTTCACCTTCATTCACAAATGAGAGCTTTGCAGGATATAGTATTCTGGGCTGGCAGTTTTTCTCTCTTAGTACCTGGGCTATATCTCGCCATTCCCTCCTGGCTTGTAGGGTTTCTTAAGAGAAGTCAGGTGTAAGTCTAATTGGAGATCCTCTGAGAGTAATCTGGCGTTTCTCTCTTGCACATTTTAGGATATTTTCTTTATGTTTCACCTGGTGAGTTTGATTACAACGTGTCATAGTGAGGATCTCTTTTGGTCATGTTTATTAGGGGTTCTATGAGCTTCCTGTACTAGGATGTCTCTGTCCTTCTCCAAACCTGGGAAATTTTCTGCTAGTATCTCACTAAGAAGGCCTTCTAATCCTTTCTCCCTCTCCATGCCTTCAGGAACTCCTAGAACCCAAATGTTGGGTTTTTTAAGAGTATCCTGTAGATTCCTGACAGTATTTTTTAGATTTCTGATTTCTTCTTCTTTTCTTTGATTTGACTGTTTCCTTTCCTGTTCTCTGTCTTCTAAGTCCGATATTCTCTCTTCTGCTTCACCCATTCTGTTTTTAAGGCTCTCTAATGTGTTTGTCATTTGATCTATTGAGTTCTTCATTTCATTGTGGTTTCTTGTCACTATCACAGTTTCATGTTCTACTAGTTGTTTCATTTCATTTTGATTCCTCCTTAATACTTCATTTTCATGAGAGAGATTTTCTATCTTGTCCATTAAGGATTTCTGTAGTTCAAGAATTTGTTTTTGAGAACTTCTTAATGTTCTTATAAATTTTTTGAGATCTGCTTCTTACATTTCCTCTATCTCTTCATCTTCATAATCTTGCATTGGGGTGTCTTGTTCATTTGTGGGCATCATAGTGTCTTCCTTGTTCTTGTTACCTCAGCTTCTACGTTTGTTGTTTGGCATGTTGGAGATAATTTATGTTTTTTTTTTTGCTGTGGTGATTTTTTCTCATTATACTATTCCTCTAAGTGGGCTGTCTGCTTTGATGCATCCTTAGAAGCTGTGATGGGTGTGGCCAGAGAGCTCTGCTTGATTCTTCAAGTTTAAGGCTGTGCATAAAGTGACTCACCTTGCTCCTTGATGGATCTCTCTCTCTCTCTCTTTTTTTTTTTTTTTGACTCAGTTGTGAAGTAATTCCGAATGGCTGAGTGGAATTGAGGGTAGTTGAAATCTGGCCTCTGTGAGTATTCATTTGATCTACCCCTGGGACCACACAAAGCGTTTATGCAGCCCTCAATGTGTTCTCAAGTTTCACCATAGACCCAAAGTTACTGAGTTTGTGTACTCATTGCTGCTTTACATATGTAACATGGTGCCTGCTCTTTGTTTTGCTCAAGTGGAGGGAGGGGCCTCTGCCTTTCCCCACCAATGTCTCGCATTTCTGAGGCTTTTGTCTTACCTCCCGTTCGTTTCCGCGTTGGTGAGATTCTGCGGCTCGGCTCCCGCGGTTGGATTTCCACGGGGTGGGCTCCTTGTAGGTCCTCTGTGTCACATCCACTAGATCCAGAAGCATTTCCTCTGCAGTTTTTTTATTGAGTCTTTTCCTGAGGCTACAGTAATTCCACTTTTATGAAACTTTATTTTCCAGACTATCGGCGCACGTCCTCACTATCCGCAATCTACTACAGTGGCTTTTAAGACTGCAATATTGATCGTAATATCAAATGGATTATGACATCACCATGATTATTTATAATATCCCAGTTGATTTTTGTGACATCACAATTGATTATGACATAACATTGGTAGCTTCATTGTATGTTATTCCATCACAATACTGGTTTATGTAGTCACAATAGATTTTATGACATTATAATTGGGCTTATCATGAAAAAGATGGTTTATGACATCACAATTGATATGACATCACAATAGCTTAAACAGCATAAAAGTTGCTCATATTATCACAATTATAGTTTATGACATCACAAACTGGTTATAACTTCATACTGGTATATGTATAACATCACAATGGTATTTATGAGTCAATTGATTAGAACATCTCAATGGTAGGTGTATTATATCCTAGTTGGTTAGAAAATCACAAGGATTTTTATGATATCAGAAACGATTATGACATTATAATTTTAGCTTTATGTCATTTACATCATGGTTTTTCATATCATAATAGGTATTGACTTCAAAATTATTTTAATTACATCACAGTTGATTATACCATCATATTGGCAGTTTTATGACATTTCAATTGTGGCTTATGATATCAAAATATTGTTTCATGACTTTATAAATTATGAAGACCTCACAGTGAAAAGTCATGTCCACACAATGTTCATTTATGACATTTCAATTGATTATTACCTCACAATGGCAGTTTCATGACATCGCAATGATATTCATGGTTTCACTATTTCATCATGACTACACAATGTTTGATCTATGATATCACAATTACATATTCATGGCAGCATATTAGTATATGATATCAAACTAGTTTTCATAATATCTGATTTTATTATAACATCAATATTGTGTTTTATGACATCACAGTTGATACTGCCATCAAAATGCTGGTTTATGACATAGTAATTGAATAAGACATCATATTATAAGTTTATGACATCGCAATGGATTTTATGATTTTACAATTAAATATGACATTATAATGGTTACTTTATGAGATCGCAATTAATTATAATGTCATAATGGTAAGGTTATGATGTCCCAATTATTTCAATGACTTCACAATTGATTATGACACCAAAATGGTAATTTTATAAAATCACATAGGTCATTATGACATCATTAGGATTGTTTATGCATTGCAATTGATTATAATGTTTCAATGTTAGTTTTGTAACACCACAATGGTTGGTTTCTGTTATTATTATTTTGTTTTACTGTAGTACAATACTTTATGCCACCCCAATACTGATTTATGACATCATAATTGTTTTATAGCATCACTACTGATTATAGTAGCACAAAGGTGGATTAGGATATCTCAAAGATTATGATATAACAACATTGGATTTATGGCATCACATTGGCTTTTATGACTTGACATCACAGAGATTGGTTTATTTGTGTGTGTGTGTGTGTCTTTTATTTTTTAAAGTTTTTATTTAATGAATACAAATTTCATAGGTACAGCTTTAGGAATATGTCGATTCTTCCCCCCATACCTATCTTCTCTCCCCCACTCCCATCCCACCTCCTACTTCCTCTCACATCCCATTCTTTTTTAAGCTTCATTTTAATTAACTTTATATACAGAAGACCAACTTTATACTAAATAAAGCTCTCAACAGTTTACACACATACCTACATGCAATGTAAAAAAAAAAACAGCTGAGAACAAGTTTTACAGTTCTCATAGTACAACTCATTAAGGACAGAGGTCATACATGGAGAGTAAGTACACAATGACTTCTGTTGTTAATTTAACAATTACCACTCTTATTTATGACCTCAGTGATCACTCAAGGCTCTTGCCATGAGCTGTCAAGGCTATGGAAGCCTTTTTTGACCACAAACTCTGTCAATATTTAGACAAGGCCATAAGCAAGTGGAAGTTCTCCCTACACTTCAGAGAAAAGCACATCTTTCTTTTATCACTCTTTCTTTCCACTGGGGTCTCATTCACTGAAATCCTTGATGTAGAATATTTTTGCCACAGTGTCTTGGCTTTTCATGCCTACATTGCTCTCATGAGCTTTTCAGCTACATCCGAATGACTTAAGGGCTGATTCTGAGTTCAGAGATTTACCTAAAGCATTTATCACTCAATGAGTCTGCTGTCTGGACTACTTCCCATGTTGGACATTCCCTCCTTTTTAATACTGTCTTTTGTTATTACCAGACACTTGATGCAATTTATATGGTCTCTTTAACACTTAATCCTATCTATATGGTTGATTTAACACTTAATATGATCATTTTAGGGCTGGTGTCATGGCTCACTTGGTTAATCCTCTGCCTGTGGCATTGGCATCCCATATGGGAGCCAATTCTAGTCCTGGTTGCTCCTCTTCCACTCCAGGTCTCTGCTGTGGCCCATGAGGGCAGTGGATATTTGGGGAGTGAACCAATGGAAGGAAGACCTTTCTCTCTGTCTCTCTCTCTTATTGTCTATAACTCTACCTGTCAAGTAAAAAAAAAGTCACTTTAACAATTAAGATGGCATTTAACAACTTTACAGTTCGAAACTTTCTCCTCCCTCTCTTATCACCCCTCTTATTTTTACTGAGATCTATTTTCAATTAAATATATATATATATATATATATATATATATATATATGATTAACTCTATGGCAAGTAGAGTTCAATATATAGTAGGAAGAAGAGAAAAGAAAAAAAAAAGAAAAAAAACTAATAAATAAATAAATATAAGAAACTGTTCCTCAAAGGTCAAGATGAGGACTGTTCAAGTCATTGTTTCTCAAAGTGTCAATTTCACTTTTACAGCTTTCATTTTAGGTGCACTATTAGTTCTCATAGATCAGGGAGAAGATATAGTATTTGTTTCTTTTGTGATTGACTTATTTCATTAAGTATTAAGTTTTCCATATTGCTCCACTTTGTTGCAAATGATGGATTTAGCTATTTTTACTGCTGTGTAGTATTACATAGTGTACATATCACATAATATGATCATCAAGTCTTTGGTTGATGGGCAATTAGGTTGATTCCCTATCTTAGCTCTTGTGAATTGAGCTACAATCAACACTGAGGTGCTGACAGCTATTCTGTTTACTGATTTCATTTCCCTTGGGTAAATTTCCAGGAGTTGGCTGAGTCATATGGTAGATCTATATTGAGATTTTTGAGGTATTTCCCAATTGTCTTCCATAGTGTCTTAACCAGTTTATATTCCAACCAACAATGGATTAGGGTACCTTTTTTCCCACATCCATTCGATATGAATGTTGTTCTAACAGGGGTGAGGTGAAACCTCATTGTGGTTTTGATTTACATTTCCCTGACAACTAATGATCCTGGACATTTTTATGTGTCTGTTGGCAATTTGGATTTCCTCTTTTGAAAAATGTCTGTTTAAGTCATTTGCCCATCTCTTAACTGGGCTCTTTGTTTTGTTGTCATGGGGACTGTTAATCACTTTGTAGATTCTGGTTATTAATCTTTTTTCTATTCAATTAGCAACTAATTTCTTCCATTCTGTTGGGTTTCTCTTCCCAAGGCTGACTGTTTATTTTGCCATACAGAAGCTTCCCAATTTGAAGTAATCTCATTTGTTAATTTTGGCCCTGAGTGCCCCATGCCTCTGGGGTCTTTTCCAAGAATTCTTTGCCACTGCCAATGTCTTGCAGTGTTTACAAATGTTTTCAATTAATTTGATGGTTTCAGGTCATAGATTTAGATATTTCTTTCTTCAAACTTCTGCATGTGGAAATCCAGTTTTTCCAGCACTGTTTGTCGAAGAGGCTGTCCTTGTTCCAGGAATTCATTTTAGCTCCTTGGTCAAATATAAGTTGGTTGTAGATGTTTGGATTGATTTCTGATATTTCTATTCTGTTTCATTGGTTTATGCATCTGTTTTTGTAACAGTACCAGGCTGTTTTGATAACTGTCCTGTAGTATGTCTTGAACTCTGGTATTGTGATGCCTCCAGCTTTGTTTTTGTTGTATAAGAGAACTTTAGGTATTCGAGGTATCCTGTGGCTTGTTATGAATTTCAGCATAATTTTTCCTAGATCTGAGAAGAATGTCTTTGGTATTTTGATTGGTAACACACTGAATCCATAAATTGTTTTTGGAAGAATGAACATTTTGATGATATTGATTCTCCCAATCCATGAAAATGGAAGATTTTCCCATTTTTTTTGTGTTTTCTTCTATTTCTTTCTTTAATGTTTTCTAATTCTTATAGTAGTGATCTCTGACATTCTTAGATGAATTTATTTCAAGGTAGTTGATTTTTTTGTAGCTATTGAGTATGGGATTGATCTTAGAAGCTCTTTCCAAGCTCTAGCATTGTCTGTGCATACAATGGCTATTGATTTTTGGGTTTCAATTTTATATCTGTCATTACATTTCTTACATGAGGCTCAAGTGTGCATTGACTCCTATTGATTTAAAAATTGACACACTTGGCCGGCGCCACGGCTCAATAGGCTAATCCTCTGCCTCGCAGCACCGGCACACTGGGTTCTAGTCCCAGTTGGGGCACCAGATTCTGTCCCAGTTGCCCCTCTTCCAGGCCAGCTCTCTGCTGTGTCCAGGGTGTGCAGTGGAGGATGGCCCAAGTACTTGGGCCCTGCACCCCATGGGAGACTAGGAGAAGCACCTGGCTCCTGCCATCGGATCAGCGCAGTGCACCAGCCGCAGCACGCCAGTCGCGGCGGCCATTGGCGGGTGAACCAACGGCAAGGGGAAGACCTTTCTCTCTGTCTCTCTCTTTCACTGTCCACTCTGCCTGTTAAAAAAAAATGACACACTTACTTATGATGTCAGTGATCACTTGAGGCTCTGTCATGAGCTGCCAAGGCTATGGAAGCCTCATGAGTTCACAAACTCTGAAAATATTTACACAGGGCCATAATGAATCTGAGATTTCTCTCCTCCCTTCAGAAAAAACGTACCTTCTTCTATGATGGTCCCTTCTTTCCACTGGGATCTCTCACAGAGATCTTTATGTCTGCCATTTTTTTGGCCACAGTGCCTTGGCATTCCATGCCATAAATGCTCTCATGGGCTTTTTAGCCAGATACAAATGCCTAAAGGACTTATTTTGAGGCCATAGTGTTGTTTAGGGCATTTGCTATTCTAGGAATCTGCTGTGTGGCTTGCTTTCAGTGTTGGATCCTACTCTCCATTTTATTTCCATCTATTTTTATTAGCAAACACTTGGTCTTATTTATGTGATCCTTTTGACAGTTATTTCTATCTTTATGATCACTTATACACTTAAAATTATCACTTTAACTAGTACAATGACATTATTACCTGCCATCTTAATGGGATTTGGAGCCCCATGGCACGTTTTTAGCTTTACCCGTAGGTGTAAGTCCTTGGGAACATGTGCTGAACTGTACATCTCCTCCCTCTCTTATCCCCACTCTTATTTTTTACAGGGATCAATTTTCAATTTCTTAATGGAGACCAGTGCCTAAACACTAGCCCCATTGGGTATAATATTCATCCACTCTTCCCCTAGGAGCACTCAAAGGGATGATGCAGTCCTCAGTGTAAGTTCAGATTCTCCAGCAAAGTCTCTCACCAAGTAATTAGGAACCCCTGAGTTTGTGGAGTATCTCACTTGACTTCTCAAAGTCCAAACCACACCGTGAGTCCTCCCACACACCTCAGGTGTTTTTCACAGTCCTTGTTCAGAAGCTTCACACAATCACAAGCTCCCAGCCCCCTGTTAATTCTCTACATCACAGTCAGGAGCCTTCCCTTGACTGTTGGGCACAGACATGAGCTGGTGCTGCTGGTACATATGTCCAAAATGGTGCCAACTCTATCAGCTTGTATGCCTTTGTAAGGTGATCAGAGAGAGAAATGTGTCTGCCTCATTCTTTTTTTTTTCCTCTCCTCTAGTTTGGCTGGTATTCTTTCCCCCATGGGGTTCTTCCTGCATTTTTTTTGTCAGTGACTTGGGCTGCTGCACTCTGGTCTCACCTCACTTTACAGTGCTGGTGCATAGGCTCTCAGTTGTTGAAGCCCTGAGCTGTGGGTGCCCATATCCTCCACATAGGTCCACTGAATCCCTCTATTTTCAGTAGAGTTTCCTCTGTTGTATTTTCCTTAACTCTTCCCTGAGACTATATTATCTTCACTTTTTCTAAACTATCTTCTCCTGGGCTAGAGCAATATCCTCCCCCTCTACTCTGCTATCTTGAAAACAACTCTGACAGTTTTCAAAATAGTTCATGGAAAATGTAAGTTATTAAAAAAACCACAAATTTCAAAAGCATTTGCTCCAAAATAAATGTATATTTAATCCAATTTCCCCCAAGCATTTTGAAGTCCCTCAAATAATGTGTTGCTCTACAGCTTATTAACCACAGCTCTGACCATTTGGCCATCTGGAAAGTGAGCACAGTGGATGGAAGGCTTCTCTCTCTCTGCCTTTCCTCTCTCTGTGTAACTCTGACTTTCAAATAAATAAATAAATATAAAAAAATAAGAAATTGCATTTAATTCTTCCTGTATGAATTGTATGTCACTTCTGAGGTATCTGAATCTATTTTTGAGATAAGTTTCTAAATTGCCCTTCTTTAATTAAACTAGTATGTTTTCCCACCTCTACTCCTCTATCCTGACTTTCACCCTTAGCATGAATGCCTTCCCCCTGCTGTGTTCACTAACACATATCCTGTCCCAGAGTAACCTGTCTAGGCCAGTCCAGCTCTTCAGGGAAATGGGTGACTTCACCACATAAAAATCTTGGGGTGCCAATTAATCTGTAAAACTTGAAATGCCTGTGATTTTCAAATGTTTGTTAATATTGGGTCTTTTTTGTTTAGTTTTTATCCTTTGTGTTTCTTTAAGATTTCTGGTTCTATAACAGTTCAAAAATATCTGTCTATATGTAATTATGGAAAAATATTCCTTTTATATTATGTTATAAAATTCAAAATATTGCAGTTTTTAGAAGAAAAAACATAAGGAAAAATTAAACGCCCAATGCTCCCACAATCACCATTTATATGTTGATATGTTTTACATCTTGTCTTTTATTGTCTTTGCTTTATATTGCTATGATCACCTATACTTTTATTGCCTTCTAGATGGCACTCAGCACAAACTAACTATTTTGTCACATCATCATCATAATTAGCAGCTGCATGATCAGGGCCATAGAACTCTATAGCTTAGTTTGTTTACAAAACAAAATGCCTCAGCCTATGCAGAGCAGAGACTCAAATGCTACCTTCACTAGCTCATGAAGGCACACATCTTGCCTGATGGGGACTGAAACTTCACAGATTAAGCATGGTTTTATGTTGCATGAAGATGCTGTCCACCTGTTGAGCCATGTGCATGTGAGTTGATGGGGCTTTTTTTGGGATGAACAAAGTTCTTTCATGTAGCAATAGACTTGTACATGGACATCTAAAAAGTGGACACCCCATATATTGCTTAGCAGTTCGTTCTTTGGTAGAGAGATCAGCTTTTCCAATTTAACACTTTCTAAGGTCTAAATTCTCTTGTAAACTATATCCATTGGTCTTTCTGGAATAAATAATTTTAAAAATGAGAGTACCAAGGAACTATAAGTTTAGAAAATGTACTGCAGAATATGAAGACTAACAGTCTGGATTCTGAATTATAACAAAAGACATTAATGTTCTCTAGTAAGACAGAACAGCTATGGTTTACTTGCACACTTTTCAGGACCATAGGAAGTAAAGAGGTGCAAGCCGCTTGCATTCAATAATATCTGCTAACTCTGTTCTCGGCATTCCAGAAGGAATGAGTACAAGAAATGTTTTTGAAGAAATGGGACTGATTGCGAACCTCTAATTTCTTGTTTATAAAACTTGGAAATGTTATCCATAAGTGAGGTGTATAAATTCTTTTTCATTACTTATTTAAATAAAACTTGAGAGGGAAAGAAATTCAAGTTATTTCTAGTGCTTGTAATGAAAAAAAAATTCTCTTATCCTCAAGGAAAAATCCCTAAGCAGCATGGGAGAATTTCTCCCAACCTTTGCTTCATGGTTTGAGGGAATGAACATATAATTGCTAATAAAATACAGAATTTTCAATTAAGTTAGGATTTCAAATAAATAGCAATGTTTTGACAGAATTAAGTTCCAAATATAGTATGGATAACTTACAATAAAAGGTATTCATAGTTTATCTAAAACTAAAATTTATCAGTGTATTTTGTATATTTGAATTGCTTAATCATGAGGAAATGAAAGAAATAATTCACTGCGATTAAATAAGTGTACACCAAGAAAGCAGGTAATAGTCTGTTGTTGGAAAGCTGGTGTTGTGATATAGTAGCTAAAGCTCCCACCTGAACTTCTGGCATCCTATATGGGTGCCAGTTCATATACTGGCTGCTCCAATTCTGACCCAGCTTGATAGCCTGGGAAAAGCAGTGGAAGATGACTCAAGTGTTTGGGTCCATGTTATTCATGTGGGAGACACAGAAGCTCCTGGTTCCTGGTTTCTGCCTGGCCCAGCCCCAGCCATTGCAGACTTCTGTGGTACAAACCAGTGGATGGAGATCTCTCTCCTTCTCTCTCTCTCCCGTGTGTGTGTGTGTGTGTCTGTGTGTGTGTGTGTGTCCCTCCCTGGGTGTAAGTCTGCCTTTCAAATAAATGAATAAATCTTTATTTTAAAAAATCCATCATCTCAGTGGAAAGAACGGGGCCATCAAAGAAGGAGGTACCTTTCTCTGAAGGGAGGAGAGAACTTCCACTTTGACTATGACCCTGTCTGAATAAGATTGAAGTCGGTGAACCCTAAAGGCTTCCATAGCCTTGGCAACTCATGACTAGAGCCTAGGGAGATTACTGACGCCATAAACAAGAGTGTCAAATTGTTAAATCAACAACAGAAGTCACTGTGTACTTACGTCTCATGTGGGATCTGTCCTTAATGTGTTGTCCAATGTGAAGTAATGCTATAACTAATACTGAAATAATATTTTTATACTTTGTGTTGTGTTTCTATGTGGGTGCAAACTGATGAGATCTTTACTTAGAATATACTGAATCGATCTTCTGTATATAAAGATAATTGAAAATGAAAAAAACTTGGTTTTAAATTGGAAATTGCATATAAAATTAATCATTTTTTAAAAAAATCATGTAGGATCTCTGTCCTTAATGTGCTGTACATTGTGATTTAATGCTCTAACTAGTACTCCAACAGTATTTTTCACTTTGTGTTGCTATGTGGGGGCAAACTGTTGAACTCTTTACTTAATATATACTAAACTGATCTTCTGTATATAAAGGGAATTGAAAATGAATCTTGATGTGAATGGAAGGGGAGAGGGAGTGGGAAAGGGGAAGGTTACAGGTGGGAGGGAAGTTATGGGGGGGGGAGCCATTGTAATCCATAAGCTGTAATTTGGAAATTTATATTTATTAAATAAAAGTTAAAAAAATCCATCATTGCAATACTCAGGGTCTGAGGACTACTCCCACTATATACATTTGCAATTTTCGCCCTAGACTGAGCCTATTGTTTCAGGATGTCCAGATAGGAAAACAAACCATATCTTTTTAGTTTTATCAGGTGACCTTTTAGTTTCTTATGTCTGGTGTCTGGATCTTTGTCATGAGGGCTACAATGGTGATGGGCTCCTGTGCTACAAAATTTGCAGCAGCAGTAATCCTCGGCAAAAGTACAAATGATAATGGCAAAATCTAAAGGCAATATGAGCCTCTTAGCTGAGAAACCTGCACAGTGACCCTTCTGCAGATCATTTGCTCCAGGAGATGTTTCATGAAGCGAATGTGGCTTGCACACACTGTAGGCCATATACTTTCGTCAGGCTGAAGGTGCCAATTTTTATTTGGTACCTGATGCATGCCAAATTGTTCTGACATCTTTCTTGACAGGCTACCTAACTTGCCTCTGCCTGGAGAACTGAGTTCTTCTGCCTAGGTTGGGTGCCTTTATACCCAATACACTCTGTGCCTACTTTCATTTTTGGGGACCTATGTCTGCATGAGTGTGAATACCTTCTGTGTACCATACACTTATCTATACATGTACATGTGTTTCTGTGAATATCTTTGTGTAACAGGTGCACATTTATGCTTACATTTGCAGGTTTGAGTACCTTTGTGTACGAGGAACACATCCACATGGGCATATCTGCAAGTGTGAGCATCTTCTGAGTATCAGGCACAGGTTTGTGCAGGCACATGTGTGTGTGAGTGTGTTTGTGAGCACCCTATGTGTGCATGCACATATGCTTGTTTGGATACTTTTGTGTGCAAGGCACACATCTGTGTGCACATGTTCAGGTGTCAGCACTTTTCTGTACTAGGCACACATCTGTGCCCACAGGTCTGCCTATATGAATACTTAGGTTTACCAAACAGGTTTACTTTACTCACAGCAGCCTCTCAACATCACTCTCAGTGTGATGCTATTATTACGCACAATTTTAGATAAGGAAAACCAGAGTGTTAGCAGACTTATCTAAACTCTAGAGAGAGGAATACAACTCTAGAGAGAGGAATACAACCCCTAAGTGTCCAAGCACTTAATCCCTAGCAGTTGGGCCCCAGAGTAGACAACTCCACACACAATTGCATAGTAAATGCTGAACCAAGTAGTCCTTGCTCTCATTTGTCTGTCTCTCAAAGAAGTACCTCATAAACTTACTTTATAGATTTATTTCATTTATTTAAAAAGCAAAGTTACATAGAAAAAGGAAGAGATAGAGACAGAGAGAGAGAGAGACAGAGAGACAGAGAGAGAGGTCTTCCATCTGCTGGTTCACTCCCCAAATAGCCACAATGGATTTGATTAGGTCAGGCCAAAGTCAGGATCCAGAAGCCAGAATCTTCTTCCAGGTTTCAGACATGGGCAGAGAGACTCAAGACCTTGGGCCATTCTCCACTGCTTTCTGCGGTTCATTAAAAGAGAGCTGGACTGGAATTTGAGCAGCCATGATTCAAACTAGCACCCATATTGGATGCCAGTGTTACAGGCGCCTGTTTATTCTGCTACACCACAACACTAGACCTGTGATCCATAAAATCTTAAGGAAAGAACTTCCTCTTATTATCTATATCACTATCATCACTGATATTTTTCAAAATACAAAATGAAAAAGTTCTTCATCACTCATTTTCTTCAGTATGTTTCAGTTTGATTACTGTCCCTTCTCATTCTTGAAACTACTGGCCCAGCTATCCCCCAGGATCTGCATTCTTTCCAAATGAAAGCATCATCCAAGTGCTAGTTTCCTGAGCCTCCTGCAGCATTGGACCTCAACTTACATCCTATTCAGGTGCTCCCACCTTTCATTTTCACTGTTGATTGTTTCTTCTTCTCACTGCATCAGGCCAAGGACCATCACCTAACACCAGATTGTGGAGCAGACTCTAAAATTTTCTCTGACTGCCTTTGGACACATTTCCTGAAACCCTAAAACTAGATTTCCATGATGTTCCTCTCTTTCTATGATAAACAAAATGCACTTTGAATACTTGGCTTTGAAACATAGCCACCTTCACTCTAGTTCACTCACTTTCCTTCAAAACAACCTTGCCCCTAGCTTAGCTGTCACTCTTCTAGTCCCTTGGATCCAGTCTCTGCTTCTGTGACTCCTGTTCATATCTAACACAGGGCCCCACTCCTTTAAATCAACTCCTGCTTGGGGTTACTCAGGCATAAATTTGCTTGTTTACACATGAATTTGCATCTCAGCATGCATGTACTGTGATAATTAAAGAACAAGGAGAGAGCTGCTGTTAGTGGACTATGGACCACAGCAAAAAAAAAAAAAATTGTGTATTATATTTCTACTTAGAATGAGCACTGTGGAATTAGAGAGAAATATGAAAGCTATGATAGTTATGACCCAACCATGGGTCCAGCTCAGGGGAAGCCCTTGGGAAAAATTTCCCAGAGCAGAGCTGTGATCACTGTGGGAAGGAGGCCCTCAGAGAATGGTGCTGGCCTAGGGTCCCCTAGGAAGGCAGGATCTGTGGGTTCCTTGGCTTAGGTGGCAAAAATATAGATAGACTCAGAGGACTAGTGAAGAGGATGAAAACATTGAAGAGGAGATACCTGTAGCCATGACCCTGGCTAAGGCCTAGTCCCTTCACAAGGGCAGTAACTCCAAAAGTGCGAGAAGCTAGACTTTGATCTAAGAACCTTTAGAGAAGAAGGCAAAGTAGCTTCAGAGAGCAGTGATGAGGAGCTGGCTTTGAGCCAAGTGATTACAACCTTTTGATCTTTGCTCACAGTGATCACAGTTGGTCCAGCTGTGAACTCAGTGCAAACTGAGGCTGTGAGCATCCTGAGGAAGGCCCAGATCTCAGAAAGCACAGACAGGAGCTTATTAGAATGGATGGAGTTATAAGCTCCCTCCATCATAACCAGTATAGTACCCACTGCCCACCCAAGAACAGCCCCTGGGTTGATCAGCAACAATTAGTTCAGCTGGGTGCAGATGAGAGAAATAGGAGGTAACAGAATGCAAGTGACAAAGAATCTATTTCCCTTCCTGCTAAAAAAGCTTCCCTAAAGCTCCTTTTCCAGAAACACAGGGAATCCCAGCTTCCTAATGCCAGTCTTCAACTGGTGTGACAGTGCTGTGGAATACTCACTGTGATGAATCCTCAGGGTGCCTATGTCCATGACATAGTTACCAAAAATTTGGAAAAATGAAGGGCCAGGATACCAGAGCCCCTCCTTAGGGAACACCAAAAGCAAAGACCCCATGAGCTCAGGCAGTAGTAAGGATAGCAGAAACAGCTCTTCAGGGAACGAACAGGGATCTGAAGGGTCCCAGATGGCCAACTTAGTCCCACATTGGGCTTAACTCCTACTGAGTGGCAGTGTAAATTATATAGAGTTACCCTGGACTTACCCTTATCTGTTTTCAGATGCCAAAGGCTATGCCCAGGCCAGATATCAATCTTCCAGTTACCTCTCCTCTGACCAAGAGATTCCTCAGATGCCAAGCAAGAGAGAGTTACAACAAGCAGCAATCACTTATACTAATACAGATAAAAAAGAGTCCACATAAGGCACCAAATGTCAGAAGACCAAGAAATGGGCCATGTGCTCCCAACCCTCAATCCTTCAAAGCAATACCACCCAGAGCCTCCTGGGAAAATAAATCCCATGAGTAAGACCAGATGAGAGCCTTGGTGGTGAAAGTACTGATGCAGCTGCTCAATCAGGAAAAAAAGAATGTCACAGACTTCATCAATATCAGCAAGAAAGATAAAAGGTGCTGAGCAAGCCATGAGTCAAACTATGGCACATGTGAGATGTTGGTGCTGTGGACAACAGCTTAACCAATTGTGCCACAGTGCCAACCCCATGAAATTACATTTTAACTTCTTCAACTCATAGTAAATGCTGGCCATCCCTCAGGGGTTCCATGCTGGGCAAGTTATTGAGCCTACAGGAAGGGTGGTCCAATGAGGAAGTGGGTCCAGATCCCCTGAGCTAACCCTACTTTTCCTAAAACAGGATGCTTTGCATATATGTGTACAATGTGTGTGTCTATATGTGTATGTACTTTTCAAAGCCAATATGCCCAAAAGTTTCAGGACTTCCCATCACCTTGCTCTGTAGAAACAGCAAAAGTAGCTTTCAGCTCATCCTGTCGTACTTGGTTGCTTAGTGATCTTGAAATTTTCTTATTTTATTCAGTTTTACTATTTTTGTCTTATTTAAGCATTTAGGAAAACACACTGGTCTCACTGAATCTTACAGCTCAACAACACAACACACTGTATAGGGTCAATTGTTTCCCCTTGTGATCATGTGGCTGATTGGAGTTTGGGCTTGCTGCCATTGCCATGCACTGTAAAAGAGTATCATGGCACATATTGCTATCCTAACAATAGAACACAATTAAAATTTGTAAGTATGGCTTTTATTGAATTTGTATCTTCTTTTCACCATCATAAAGTGGAAAAATATTTAACCTTCATAAGGTGAGAACTGTGTGAATTGCATTTATTTATCTCTACTTAAGCTCCATAGTCCAAATCAAATGAGTAGAAGTATCATACCATTCACTGGGAAAATATTCTCCAAATTTTGTAAAGACTTTGTCTCTTCTCTGGTCCTCAATTCAATGAAAGTCATTAATTTCCTGTTCTACTGCATAATTCCTAACCAATGTATCCAATTCTTCTTTGATTCAAGCTTTCCTTCCTATAATAAAGTCAAAAAAGAAAGCATTTAGCTCAAAATCCAAATTAGAAATCATATATAAATATGCCATTCTCTAACTTATAATCACTCAGTAAGATTTATGAGATGTTTCTAATTTATGTTTGTGAGTGAATTAAGGCTCTCAATTTGTTTATTGTTACTTGCCTGATTCAAGATACCAGTACTCTGTCTTGCGGGACTTCTACTCTCTCTTTTCTGTATCTTCACATTTACTCATAGCATCATACTCTCCATTCTCAACAAAACAAGTGATCCCTTAAAAACATACATGAAAAAAACAATTCCAAGCTTAAAACCTACTAATAACTTTTCAATTTATTTTTTTATTTTCATTTACTTATTTGAAAAGTAAAATTACATTTTTCATTTTAAAAGGAAAATATAAACATATATTAAGAACAATGGGGATTTCAAAAAGCTTGTGCAGAATGAAACTAAAATGTAAGTTTATTTTGGTGCTAGACAATAAGAAATCCATACATAGGCTGATTCTAAAAAAATCATGGAAAATGTGTATAAAAATACACAGAATTTCAAGATTTTGCACAAAAATGATATATTTGCAGAAAATATAGCCATTTTGCAGACTTGCAAATTGTGGCTGATGCGTTGTGATTACCTGCACATACAGGTGTAAAGAATTTTTCTCTAACGGTTGAAGTACTAATCTACCAATCACACCCATATATTTCAGGCAAAGGAATGGAAATACATGTAGCCTGTGATGGCTGCATGCAAATAGGAGTGGAGACATTGGGAAACAGCCAGAGCTTCACATACAGAGATTGAAGGAATAAATAGGCTGCAGATGGATCAATGCATATAGAAAATGTGTAGCCTTAAATGAATGTTAGAATAAAATACTAAAAATCATTCATCACAGCTTCTGTCTTAAGAATTAAAAAGAAAAATAAAACCTGAAAGTATATATAATAAAGGCATTCAAAAATAATAGACAGGCTCCAATCTGTATTTGCACTAGTGGTGGTGTTGACATTTGTATTCCTGTAAGGTTAGGATAACCTAATGCAATAGACATTAAGATTTTATTAATCTGCAGAAAGTCAATTATTCTGACATCTGAGTTAGTAATTGGTCATTTCTTTTCTATTATAATTCCTAATATCTTGTATACTGTTGAATTTGCATTTTTCTCTCCTGGTTAATTCTTGATGCATTAAATAAAATTTTGTCAGATGTTCACTTTCTATTTGTGTGAGAATGGTGTTTTTAACAATAGTTCTATATGACAAAGTTGTTCTCTAAATATTTATTTCTGAAGGGCATCATTGCCATGGGAAGGTGCCCAAAGTTTCATGGGGTGGGGGGCAAGTTGAAAACAGAAGTAAACACTCTGAAGTGAGCCAAACTCTACAATACTAAGTCCAAACTTTGAGTATAGTTGTGATGTATTTGGTAGGGCTCTCATTGCAAAATCCCACACATCGAGTAGCTTAAAACACAGAAATTATTGACTTAGAGTTACAGAACATTAAAGTTAGAGATGAGAGTATCAGCCAGGTGAGTTCCTCTGAAGGTTGTGGGGAACTGGATTCACATTTATCCCTGACAGCCTGTGGCTTTCCTGCAGCCTTAGGTCTTCTTTCCCTTTCATATAGCTGTCTCCCTATATGTATGTCTGCATCTGGGGTTTCCCTTTTTATAAAAATGGCAGTAATATTGTTTCATGATTTCACCTGAAGACCTTGTTTTGTCTTGATTACCTCTGCAAAGAATTTATTTCAAGTAAAGTCAAATAAGGTTACGTTCTGAGGTCATGCGGTTGGAACTTCAATCTATGAATATTTGGGGGAACACAATTCAAACTTTAGCAGTAGGATTACTTCTTCTCTATTCCCAAAGGTGACTTTTCCCCTCAAATGAAACCTTAAATTACAGAATGCCATTAACTCATGAGACGCCTATGGGCAAGAAATCTCACCTTGTTTTATAATGAAGTTCATTGTCACCCCTCACACAAAGTATATTCCAACCTGACTCTGTGGAATTATGGTGAATTATATTTGGGAACTAAATCCTGTCTACCAGATGAGTTCATAAGTTCTTAGGAGCATTTAGAAACCAGTCCATATTTTAACATAATTCATTTAAGAGGCAGAGCAACAGACACAGAGAGGTGGAGACAGAAGAGAGAGGTCTTCCATCTCCTGGCTATCTCCTCAAATAGCCATAATGGCAGGAGCTAGGCCAGTCCAGAGCCAGGAGCCAAGAGCTTCTTCTGGGTCTCCCATGTGGTTGCATGAGCCCAAACACTTAGTCCATCCCACACTGAATTCTCAGGTCAAAAGCAGAGAGCTGGATCAGAAGAGGAACTGCAGGGAACTCAAATCAATGCCCATATTGATGCTGGCAACTGTAGTCAGAGACTTAACATACTCCACCACAGAACTGGCCCTAACCATCCATTTTTACAGGTTAAACAAAAAAGTCTTTTTCAGACTTTATTCATTTGAATGAATGTGCTAAAATAATTCCAATGGCATTGGGGTTGGATGTTTAATATGTTGGTCAATTTATCTGCAGGGAGTGCAGTCCCTTCTAATTTTGTATCAGGAAGGAAGGCAACTTGTGGGTGATGGGTGATTTCTTTGACAAACAGGGCATTATTTGACAATTAGAAGACTTTTCTAGCTGACTCACCCTTTTGAATAGCCTGAAATGGATTAGAAACTTCTAAGATGTTTACTGAATGAGTTGAAATGTCCAAGGAAATTGGATGATAGGAGAAAAGCCTAAAAAGCCATATGTTTTCAGTGATTTACAGTATACCCTGCTTTCGCTGCATGTTGTGGGAGACTGCGCTGTGTCTAAGCATTGCGGTGGATTTCTTTCTGAGAGGATTCATTCTGAGAGGAGAGCGTGGTGGGGGCAAGAGGTGCAGTCACCACACAGACCTTGGGAGTCAGATGAAAGCAGGCATGAGTGAATTAAGCAAGTCACAAAGAGACAAATTTCATTTGCTTTCCCTAATCGGCGACAACTGAGCACCAAGGGGGAAACCTGTGGAAGTGAAATGGACAATATAAGAAACTATGACCTGATCAGCTCTTGTCCTGGCTCTGGATGTACAATGTAATACTTTATCCTTTTTAGTATTTGTTGTTGTTGTTGTTGTTCTAGTACTAGTGGTTGAACTCTGTAATTGGCACACGGTTATTCTTGGGTGTTTAAATTTTAACTGAAAAGTGATCCCTGTTAAATTTAAGAGTGCAAAAAGAGAGGGAGGAGATGTACAATTTGGGACATGCACAATCTGACTTGCCGCAAATGATGGAGTTAGAAATGTACCAGGGGATTCCAATACAATCCCATCAAGGTGGCATGTACCAATGCCATCTCACTAGTTCAAGTGATCAATTTCAGTTCACAACCGATGGCTCTGATAGGTCTAAGAATCAAAGGGATCACACAAACAAGACAAGTGTCTGCTAATACTAATTGATAGAATCAAAAAGGGAGAGAAGGATCCAACATGGGAAATGGGATACACAGCAGACTCATAGAATGGCAGACATCCTAAACAACACTCTGGCCTCAGAATCAGCCCTTAAGGCATTCGGATCTGGCTGAAGAGCCCATGAGAGTATTAGAGGCATGGAAAGCCAAGACACCATGGAAAAGAAAAAAAAAGAAGAAGACCTAAATGAAAGATCTCTGTGAGTGAGATCCCAGTGGAAAGAATTGGGCCATCAAAGAAGGAGGTACCTTTCTCTGAAGGGAGGAGAGAACTTCCACTTTGACTATGACCCTATCGGAATAAGATCAAAGTCAGTGAACTCTAAAGGCTTCCATAGCCCTGGCAACTCATGACTAGAGCCTAGGGAGATTACTGACGCCATGAACAGGAGTGTCAAATTGTTAAGTCAGCAACAGGAGTCACTGTGTACTTACATCCCATGTGGGATCTGTCCTTAATGTGTTGTCTAATGTGCAGTGATGCTATAACTAGTACTGAAACAGTATTTTTGCACTTTGTGTTTCTGCGTGGGTACAAACTGATGTGATCTTTACTAATTATATACTGAATCGATCTTCTGTATATAAAGATAATTGGAAATGAAAAAAAAAAAAAAACCAAAAGCAAACCCTGGTGTTAAATTGGAAATGGCATAGAAAATTAATTATTTTTTTAAAAAAATATTATGTAGGATCTCTGTCTTTAATGTGCTGTACACTGTTATTGAATGCTATAACTAGTACTCCAACATTATTTTTTTTCACTATGTGTTGCTATATGGTGGCAAACTGTTGAAATCATTACCTAATATATACTAAACTGATATTCTATATATAAAGAGAATTGAAAATGAATCATGATGTGATTGGAAGGGGAGAGGGAGTGGGAAAGGGGAGGGTTGCGGGTGGAAGTTTTGGGAGGGGGAAGCCATTGTAACCCATGGGCTGTGCTTTGGAAATTTATATTCATTAAATAAAAGTTTAATTTAAAAAAAAGAAAAAAAGAAAAAAAAAAGAAAGCAGGTATGAGGCAAGCAGCTTGCAGACTCATTTATTTCAGTTGCTACAGCTGCTTATATAGCCAAGGCAGCCAATCCAGTCAAGGGGCGGTCTATGCCCTAACCAATCACAGCCTGTTGCCAGTCAGACTCTGTTGCCAGGCAGTTTCTGTTGTCAGTGGCCATCTTGGCATGACCTTCTCACCTTCTCATGACCTTTTCACCTTCTCATTCCACCATATCTAAGAATACTGATAGCAGTAGCAATTTTTTGTGCTTCCTGTGAGCTAAACATTCTGCGTACATCTGTTTTTCATTCTCTCTTCTGCCCTGTGTTAGGCACTGTGGTTCTATTTTTTATATAAGTAAACTGAAGCCAAAATAAACCAAGCAGCTTGACAATATAAATTTAGTTGTACCCTTAATCATTGTACTCTAGATTGGTGGACTTGTAAAACTGCTTTCTTGTGGGAAGAATACATAGTTAGGACAATTAGTAAATATTATTTAAGAGGCTAATTTTATAGTATGTCTCATTTGCTAGGTATTTGTGTGCTGGAAGCATTTCATAAAGTGTGGAGTTATGTCATGGCTAAGTATATATTGTATGGATTTAGATGTTGGGATTGGATCCATTCTTATGTGTGTCAATGTGGACATGTACCTTTAACAAAAGAGAATAATCAATGTTCTGATTTTATCTAGAAAAGTATAAAATATCAAAACATATAAGTAACAATAATATCTAACATTAATAATATCTAACAACACTAGGTATGTGCTGTCTGAATGTTAATTTTGTTGATCAAATCAGCCTATGAAATAAATACAATAATTGTCTTCATTTTACAATGAAGTGCACTGACATATAGTTTTACATTTTGCCTAAGGTTACACAAATTGCAATTGATAGAGCTAGAATTTGAATCTGAAAACCTTTCAAGTTTGTCAATATCTGATAGGATGACACCATTGATATGACATATGTTCTTCCACCTCAGAGCTTTTGCCTGTGCTCTTTCCTTTGCAAGAACACATTTACATCCCTCTCTTATAGCAATAGGTGCCTACATCAAGAAATTGGAAGGCACCAAATAAATGAGCTATCAATGCATCTTTCTGTGATAACTCTTGATCATTTTGAAGCAGAGCATCACTATCTCTTTTCTGGAAGCATTCTTTTACCCTCTTGGAACAGGACAGCTTCTCCCATCATGCAGTGCCCTTGCACCTGAACTCTGTCTTTCAAACCAGCCGTCACTTGTGCTAGCTCCATTATGTCTTTATTGGCTGCCCATCTAGAAGGCATAATAATGACAGTCATATTCTTCACTTAACCAGTACCATGCCTAGTATTTCCTACTTACTGTTTACCTGGCACTATCTGATCTTCACTTGTAGCAAGCAGGAGTTAGTGAACAGGTAAATTTAATGCAAATTTATAAATGCCATCTGTGGATTCCTTCTTTGTTCATTTCTACCAGACTTTTAAATTTCATTTTATACAATCAAAATAAATTCAAGCAGAAAAATAACTAAGGTATAATTAAATTACTTTATTTTTGAAGAAGATATCTATACATGTTTGAATTATTATTAAAAGATATTCTCTTTCATACTTAGAAGAATGAAAAGCTGTAAACAGAATTACTTCATTTCTCACTATTTCACTTACATATTTATTTCTTATTTTTCTCATATATGAGGGGCCTTCAAAAAGCACATGGAAATGCATTTTATTTAAATAAGTATGTATAGACTTAAAAAATATTTGTACCAAAATAAACTTACCTTTAAATTCCATTTTCCATGGGCTTTTGGAGTACCTTTATAGACGTATTTGTGAGTCTTATTTACAGTTATAATCTGGCAGCCACTCTGGTGTGTTTTTACTTATTTCCCTCCTTAATGTTGTGCACCATCAGACTGTTTTTTAAGATTCATTTTATTTATTTGAAAGACAGTGTTATGGAGGGAGAGAGAAAGGGAGGGGGGAAGATAGAATTTAGATAGATAGACAGATAGATAGATAGATGATATGAGATAGCTTCCATCTGCTTATTCATTCTCCAAATGATAACAACAGCCAGGGCTGGAGCAAACCAAAGCCAGAAGCCAGAATCCTGACGTGCACTTCTTCCCCAGGTATGTTAACAGGGAGCTGGATGAGAAGTATAGCATTCAGGACTCAAACCGTGCAGGCAGTGGCTTTGCCCAGTATGCTACAAGGCCAGTCTTGCATCATCCATCTTAAATTCCTATCCACAATAAGTATAAATGATCAGAAAAAAAACTTTTGCTTGGTTTCAATGCACAGGCCAGAAAAGCATATCAATTGACTATAAGTCCATCCAAGATCAAATATTGGCATGTCTTTTATCCTGCATTGCTGTTTTAGAGACACAAAAAGTTCTTGTATCCTAATTTGATTATTTCAGCAATTTACCCCCTGGCAGTCCTAATTAGAAAGAATAAACAAAATTGTGGTCAGGGTCTACAAGTTATGATAGTTAAATTCACTTTTCCAATAGTTTGAATGTTATTTATTCTCTTTTTAATACTTTTAAAATATATAAAGTGAACACATTTCATGTGTTTCATAGATACTGTTTTACAACCATAATGACAGTTTTCACTCTACCCTCACTCTCTCCCTCACTGCTATTCTTCCTCCTTTGTTCCTTATATTTCTTTCAATTTTTACAATGACAAATTTCTAAGTTTCTTTATAATCAAAACCTGAATGCTTTACAAATACAGAATTCAAGAAGTAGTAATTAGAAAAAAACCAACTAAACTCAAGTGTACAGGTATGGTCTATAAACAATAATCGAATCTGAAAATATCAATTTCTCTCATACACATTACTTTTTTTGTACTCTGTATTAACTACAACAAAGCATGGAAAACATTTTTTTCTTTAAAAAAGATTTGTTTGGGGCCAGTGCCGTGGCTCACTTGGTTAATTCTCCCCCCGTGGTGCTGGCATCCCGTATGGGCACCAGGTTCTAGTCCCAGTTGCTCTTCTACCACTCCAGTTCTCTGCTGTGGCCTGGGAAGGCAGTGGAGGGTGGCCCAAGTGCTTGGGCCCCTGCACCCACATGGGAGACCAGGAGGAAGCACCTGGTTCCTAGCTTTGGATCACTGTAGTTATGGCTGTAGCAGCCATTGTGTGTGTGGGGGTGAACCAACAAAAGGAAGACCTTTCTCTCTTGCTCTCTCTAACTCTGTCAAATAAATTAATATATATATGTACACACACACACACACACACATATATATATATATATATATATAAAGATTTATTTATTTGAGATGTAGAGTTACAGATACAGAGGGGCAGAGATAGAGGTATTCCATCCACTGGTCCCCTCCCGAAATGGCTGCAACAGTAGGAGCTGAACTGAACCAAAGCCAGGAGCCAGGAAGATATTTGTCTTTTTGAGACTGGGTTATTTCACTAAGCATTACTGACCCAGAAACATTGTATTAATGTGTCTTTTTCTCCCATCCTAGCTATTGTTATTCTTTGGTGGTTGATGAAAACCACTCTAACTGGGGTGAGGTGAAACCTCTGTCATTTTTATTTGCATTTCCCAGATGGCTGTAATGCTGAGCATCTTTTCATGGATCTGTTGGCCATTTATATTTCATCTATTAAAAATAGTGTCCATATCTTTAGTCCATTTCTTAACTGGACTGTTTATCCTGTTCTTGAGTATCTTGAGCTCCTTTTATATCTTGGATATTAATCTTTCATCAAATATAAAATATATATATATATATAAGTATAAAATATAAAATAATTTCTCCCATGCTCTTGGTTGTTGTTTACTATGTTGAGTATTTCCTTTGCTGGCAGAAGCTTTTAATCTTGATGTAATCCCATTTGTCTATTTTTGCCTTGATTTTCTGTGCCTCTGGGTTCTTATCCAAGAAGTGTTTGCTGATGCCAATGACTTGCAGTGTTTCTGCATGTTTCTCTCTAGTAATTTGAAGGTTTCAGGTCTTAGATTGAGATACCTGTTCCATTGGAATTGATTTTTGTATAGGGTGTAAGACAATTGTCTTATTTCATACATCTGGGAATTTTGATGGAATTACTTCATCTAATCCATGAACATGGAAGAATTCTCCACGTGCTGTACTTCCTGTTTTTTTCTTTAATATTTCATAATTTTCATTGCAGAAAACTTACACATCATTAGATAAATTTATTCCAAGGTATACACACTTTTTGTAGTTATTGTGAATGACTCTAATAGTCATAAAACACTCAATATTATAATTTGCATTACCCTATTAGTGAGATTACATGGATCCACTTGTTTCTCACTACATCTTCCCCTTAAAAGTTAACTTTTTCCTTTCTCTCTGTCTCTCTCTCTCACTGTCTAACTCTGCCTGTCAAAAAAATAAAAATAAAAATTTTTTTTAAAAAGTTAACTCTTTATATTCTATGCCTATTTGAGGATTCATTTTGTTTATATAAGTTCATGGAGGTTTTAATTTAATTTAGGAAATCAATGTCTTCTTAAGTACATGTCAGCATTCTCTTAGATTTTTTTTCTTATTTTTATATATTGTGGAACAGAAGTCTTAAAGATTTCATGTAATTTTACAGTCTTTTCATTTATGTTTAATATTATACAGTTATGGGCCAATAGTAGTTGAAAAATCTAGACTGCCAAATAATACTCTTTATTCTTGATTTTATTTAATTGTATGTTCATGCATATGCATAATTTATGTTATATAATATAAATTTTAAAATTTGACATTATGTTTGCTTTTATGCATGTTATGTACTTTTAGCCATTTTAGAGTCTACATTAGCTTCACAATTCTTTTGTTTTAACTTTTTTTTTATTTGACAAGTAGAGTTATAGATGGTGAGAGAGACAGAGAGGAAGGTCTTCCTTCCATTGGTTCACTCCCAAATTGGCCACTGTGGACAGTGCCTACCAATCCAAAGCCAGGAGCCAGGTGTTTCCTCCTGGTCTCCTATGCAGGTGCAGGGGCCCAAACACTTGGGCCATCCTCCATTGCCCTCCAGGGCCACAGCAGAGAACTGGACTGGAAGAGGATCAACCGGGACTAGAATCCAGCTCCAATATGGAATGCCAGTGCCACAGGTGGAGGATTAACCAAGTGAGCCATGGTGCCAGCCCAGCTTCACAATTATTAAGAAGCACAAAAATATTCCCCATTTTATAAATCAATTGGTCATTTTGTCCTATTTCCTTGATTCTTTTTTACTTTATCAATATTTTGAAAATCACTTATTTTCTACAGGATGCAGACAATTCATGTTTTTCAGAAAAATATGGCAATTCTTTGCTAAACACCTAAGCTGTTTATTGTTTAGTGTTGTTATTTTGATACACAAAAGGAGAAAATAAGGAAGGACAAATGTACTATGTTATGATAGTCCCTCATTTTTTTTCTTGCTTGTGGAATTTTGAGTATGTTGATGACTTCACAAAATGTTCATAGTAAATGCTGGCCATCCCCCAGGGGTTCTAGAACAGAGTGCCTACATGGGGAGCAGGTGCACAGTAACTCCCATGGTTGATTTAACAATTGACACTCTTATTTATGGTGTCAGTAATCACCCTAGACTCTTGTCATGAGATGCCTAGGCTATGAAAACCTCTTGAGTTCACTAACTCTGATCTTATTTAGACAAGGCCCTATTCAAAGTGGAAGTTCTCTCCTCCCTTCAGAAAAAGGCACTTCCTTCTTTGATGGCCCATTCTTTCCACTGGGATCTCACTCACAGAGATCTTTTATATAGGTCATTTTTTTTGCCACAGTGTCTTGGCTTTCCATGCCTGCAAAACTCTCCTGGGCTTTTGACCAGATCCGAATGCCTTAAGGGCTGATTCTGAGGCCAGAGTGCTGTTTAGGGCTTTTGCCATTCTATGAGTCTGCTGTGTATCCTGCTTCCCATGTAGGATCATTCTCTCATTTTTAATTCTATCAATTAAATTAAATTAAAATCTATCAATTAAATTGGCAAATAAGAGCTGTTTGTTCCTCAATGTTTATTGCAGCTCAATTCTCAATAGCTAAGATATGGAATCAACATAAATGCCCATTAATAAAAGACTGGATAAAGAAATTGTGGGATATGTACTCTATAGAACACTATACAGAAGTAAACAAAAATGAAATCCATTCTTTTGCAGTGAAATGGATGAAAACATCATGCTGAGTGAAATAAGCCATTCCAAAAGGGACAAATATAATATGTTTTCCCTGATTGGTGACAACTAACTTAGCACTTAAAAGGAAACATGTTGAAGTGAAATGGACACTGTGAGAAACAATGACTTAATCAGCCCTTGTCCTGACTGTTGAGGAAAAACTTACTATTTTATTCCTTTTAGTGTTTTTTTTTGTTCTACTTAATACCATGGGTTGAAATATTTAATTAACACACAATTATTTTTAGTCATTTAAATTTAACTGAAGAGTGATTCCCCTATTAAATATAAGAGTGGGAATTAGAGAGGGAGGAGATGTACAGTTCAGCACATGCTCACTCGGACTTACCCTTAATGGTAGAGCTAGAAATGTGCCAGGGGATTCCAATCCAATCCCATCAATGCCACCTTACTTGTGAAATTGATCAGTTTCAGTTCATAATTGATCCAAAAGATAGGATTAAGTGTCAAAGGGATTACATAAATAAGACTAGTGTCTGCAAAATAACATGATTTTTAATCACAATTATTCTAAAGGAAATATATATCTTGAACTATTCTATTGAAACTTTTGAAAATTGAAGAGTCTCAAAAAATCATAAATGGTAAACATTTGCTAACTGCAAGAATGAATTATTAGAATTATCAGATGAATCTATGATGTCTCTGAAAATGTGTGCCCATGATGATTGGCAGCAAAAACTGTAGTCTTTGGATGGAGTTGATGATCCCATAAAGAAAAGCCCAACCATGATGACCACACATTCACAGTGCTAGAACTGGCTTACAATATCAAGTTAAAGAGATATGTAGGTATAAACTATGAACTCAATTGCAAAAGCAAATAAACAGGCTGTTATGAAATAAAATATACTATGATTGCTATGAAAAAATGAATAATTTTAGTAGCAACGATAGAATGCAAAGAAGATTAAAAAAACTGTTGAAAACTAGACTATTGGGGCTGGCATTGTGACATAGTGGGTAAAGTCACTGTCTTCAGAGCTGGCATCCCAAATAAGTACCTGTTCATGTCCTGGCTGCTCCTCTTCTGATCTAGATTTCCCTATTGGGAAAGCACTAGATGATGGAACAATTCTTTGGCCCCTGTACCCATGTGAGAGACATGGAAGTCTACTAGGCTGTGGGTTCAATCTGGCTTGGCCATGGTCATTGTCAGAATTTGAGGAGTGAACCAGGATGGAAGATCGTAAGATCTTTCTCTTTCCTCTCTCTCTCTCTTCCTCCCACACACACACACACACACACACACAACTTTCACTCTCTGTCTTCCTTTCACCCTGTAACTTTTGCTTTTCAAATAAATAAAATATTTTAACAATATACTATTATATTTAAGGTAGAAAGAAAAATAAATGAGTATTTCAGGAAATGCTAATCAATGAAAACACCACCTGCCAGAATAAAAACACCAGTAAAATATCAGTATTTAGGGCTAACCTACTGATATTTCCAAAAAAATCAAAGGTAATGGTATGGTTCCATAAACAATCACACTTACCATAAAATCTGATACCTTTAAGTGGGTAAAGATCAAATGCTCCTAAAATGGCTCTGAAAAATTCTGTATATGAAGGTTCCCAGAACAACTTATACAATTTTGTGGTAGTTGATAACCTCATAACAAAATTGCCAAGAAAAATAGCTTAAAGTTCACAGTGGTAGGATTTGCTGAGCATAGATTACTAAATATATACATAGGTGATAGTTACAAGAACCAAGATAAAAAATTAAGTAAAGATAGAGATGCTATGAAATCAAATATACTATAAGAAAAATAATTTTAGAGAAACAATAGTAGAACAACAAGTAGATATAAGTATTTTGGCTGGAAACTATATGACTACAATTACCCTAAAAAGGAAAATGGATGAAAAAAAATGGAAATCAAAGCTCAAGTGAGTTAGCAGTAAAAATTCAAAGAAGCCAGTGTCTGTACCTATTATAATGCAACTATCATACACTGATAGTAAATATAGAGTCCCATAAAATTCAAATAAGTTAGAAATATGTTGCATTTGACCCAACATTATGGTACAGCAGATAAAGTTACCATCTGTGAAGCAAGCATTCCAGATTGGTGCTCATTCCTATCCGTGATGCTTCACTTCTCATCCAGCTCCCTGTTAATGACATGAGAAAAGCAGTGGAAGATAGACCAAGTGATTGGGCCACTGCCACTCATGTGGAAGATGGAAAGAAACTCCTGGTTGCAGGCTGGACCACACAGCCATTGCATCAATCTGTAGAGTAAGCCAGCAGATGGCAGATCTCTGACTCTCCTCTCTGCAACTCTTTCAAATAAGAAACAAAAAATATTTAAAAATGAAAAGAATAAAAGATGGTTTTAAAATTCATGACATGGATGATGTGAATTATCATGAATGCTAAGATCTTTCAAAATATTTGTAAATGGGCTGGTGCCGCAGCTCACTAGGCTAATCCTCCACCTTGCGGTGCTGGAACACCGGGTTCTAGTCCCAGTCAGGGCGCTGGATTCTGTCCCGGTTGCCCCTCTTCCAGGCCAGCTCTCTGCTGTGGCCAGGGAGTGCAGTGGAGGATGGCCCAAGTGGTTGGGCCCTGCACCCCATGGGAGACTAGGAGAAGCACCTGGCTCCTGCCATTGGATCAGCGCACTGCACTGGCCTCAGTGCACCAGCCACGGCGGCCATGGGAGGGTGAACCAACAGCAAAGGAAGACCTTTCTCTCTGTCTCTCTCTCTCACTGTCCACTCTGCCTGTCAAAAAAAAATATTTGTAACTGATGATTGTCAATACAACTTAAATAATTTTGTTGGAATTCATGACCTCATAATCAAAATTTAATTTATTCACAGGTTCATAATGGAAGGATAAACTTAGATTAGGAAATTATGGGCAGGTGTCATGGCTCAACAGGCTAATCCTCCACCTGTGGCACCGGCACCCTGGGTTCTAGTCCCAGTCAGGGCACCAGATTCTGTCCTGGTTGCTCCTCTTCCAGTCCAGCTCTCTGCTGTGGCCCCAGAGTGCAGTGGAGGATGGCCCAAGTGGTTGGGCCCTGCACCTGCATGGGAGACCAGGAGGAAGCACCTGAATCCTGGCTTTGGATCAGTGCTGTGTGTTGGCTGCAGTGCACTAGCCACAGTGGCCATTGGGGGTGATCCAACAGCAAAGGAAGACCTTTCTCTCTGTCTCTCTCTCACTATCCACTCTACCTCTCAAAAAAAAAAGAAAAAAAAGATATAAACACACACAGGTAATGGTAATAGGAAATATGAAGAATAAAAATATTGGATATTTTCTGAAATAAAATATGCTGCAATTAAGAGAGGAGAAATGACTAATCCAGTGGGAGAAATAATAGATTGATAAAAGACATATGGAAAATTGCTGATAACAGACTATTATAACACATTAAAAAAGGAAAATTAAAAACTCAAGAAAAACAAAATCAAAGACAATAGCACTTACCAGAATAGTCTTCAACTTCTTTATCTTTCACAACTAAAGGAAAATTTAAGCCCCATAAACATCCATAAAATGTACAAAATATATTACCTGGAAGTGGTGAATGATTACCCCATCCTAAGGTCTCTCTGAGAAACTGTGTACTTGAAATTTTCCAGGACACCTTACAGAACTTCTGGGCATCTGATGACCTCATAATGTAAAATTGAAGCAAGATGGCCTCCATTCCACCAGGCAAATACTGACTTAAACTTGGATATTAAAGGTACATACAGGTGGTAAGTAGAAATTCAAAGAACAAAAAGTTCAAATGTGCTGCAAATATTATGAAATGAAAAGCAATTTGCTAGCATTACTATGAGAAGAAATGAGTACTTTGTTAGAAACAATACAAATGCCAGGAGATAAGAGAAGTTGCCAAAAAGTAGCCCATAAAAATGACATTAAATCTGTATGGGTAATTGTTATATATTCAATGACAGCAACAAAACAAAGTTTGCAGATATTTTAAAATAAAATATGGTAATTATCATTAGAAAGAATGGTTAATTTTGTAGGGCCATCTGATTTACAATGAAATAGCAGGATTATATATTTCCTGTCCTTTCAAAATTTCATTTTTCTAGTAACTAATTTACATTTTACTTAATATTAAATGTTACAAAATATCAATCCACAATGCAGTAAGGAAAATGCTGGTCCTTTTCTAAAGGTGGCTTGAACAACAATGTTCCAGCAATAGTCTAGAATGCATTATTAAAAACTTATTTACATTATACAGAGTACAAATATTTAATTAATTGAATAGTAAACTCATTCTAAAATATTAATTTATTTATTTGAAAGACAGAGTACAGAGAGGCACAGAGAATGAGAGAGAGAGAGAGAGAGAGAGAGAGAGAGAGAGGTCTTTCACCTGCAGATTCACTCTGCAGATGGCCAAAATGGCCAGAGCTGTGCCAATCTAAAGCCAGGAACCAGGAGCTTCTTCCAGGTCTCCCACACAGGCACAGGGTCCCAAGCACTGGACGATCTTCTACTGCTTTTCCAGGCCATAGCAGAGAGCTTAACCAGAAGTGGCACAGACAGGACTCAAACTGGCACCCATATGGGATGCCAGCCCTGAAGACAGTGGCTTTACCCACTATGCCACAGTGTCAGTCCCATAAACTCATTCTTAAGAGTCCATAAGCTTTCTAATTATGCCCACATTCCATTTCACAGAAAGCATGCAGATATACATATTACTAATTTAAATTTATATTTTCTTGTCAGTATTTATTGTATCAGTCTGGGTTCTTAATAGAGGAATTAGCATTAACAAACATGATCTTCCTTACTTATTTGATGACAGATGTTAATCATATCTACAAAATATCTACATAGCAATATCAATAATACTGTTTTTCCAAATTCATCACAACAGTGCAACTAAGTTGACTAAGTTGAGTTGTTGACTACAATAGTTTCTTTATCAATACTGAATACATACTATGTCCTTAAACCAGATGTAAACTTGAAATAAATAAAAGTCATTCTTCTATTTCAAATAATACAACTATACTTAGACCAAATTGCTGGTCATTCTTTATCTCATGGGGAAAACTTCATTTCCAGTTAGGGTAAAAAACACATAATTCCACTCAATTATTGTCATCACATGAGTTACCAAATAAACAAGAACTAAACAATACATGGCAAACCTCATTAAATTTTATTCAAGTATGTGAGAGGTAAGCTGCATTGTTGTGGGTACACGGATTAAAACACAGTCAGAACTTTGAAATAAATTAGGAGTCTTTATTAGCCAGCTGGCAATTGCCCTCTCACAGAGAAAATCTGGAGAAAGCATCCCAGAGTTTTAGTGGTTGGGGGGGTTGTTAAAGGCAGAAACTACATTTTGGTGTTCTTGACCATTATCAAGCAAGCAAGCAGAAATACAGAAGCCAGAAATATGCTGGTTACAGCTGGAAGAGCAGACTGATATCTATAACTTGTTTCTCTCAGAGGAACAGTCCCTGCTCTGAAACAACCAACCAAGATAACCTATAACCACTTGGGCAGGCTATGTCCCAAGAGAAAACCTTAAACTTAATGACATGCTGTCACATTCCCCACTGGCTTTACTCAGGCGTCAAACTATTGACTTGCCTTGCTGACCCAACACCTGGCATGGCCCTTCTCCTTCCTCCTGACTTAGCTGTTGGTAGTGAGTTCAGAGCATTAATAATTTGACTGCATTTAACCTGCTGGTAATATACTTTGAGAGATAATTTAGGAAGCATGGTCCTATAAAAAGTCCTATAAGTATGATGGTCAGGGGTCCAACAATTGCTGAGATAAGTGTTGTCAGCCAAGGTGACCATGAGAAGAAATTTTGATACCAATTATCTCCACTTTCTCTTTGTTGTTCTTTCTCTCAATTGTTTTCAAACCAGCACTAAACTGTTCTTAATCACACACCTGAGTGGTTAGCATAGAAACAGCAAGTTTCTCCCAAGGCCATGCATAATCCTCCTTGTTCTAGAAATAGAAGATCTAAGCCCCTTTGATTTTGTAGGGCTACCTCAGGCAAAGAGCCTAGTGAAAATTCAAGATGAGTTATAGATTTCTCTAACTCTGCTAGGCTACCATCCACCTGTCTGCTTAAGATCTTGAAATTTTGTTGACCAGTGACCAGGGGCAATGTTCCAACTGCAGTGGAGCCTGCAATCCCTAATCCCACCAGCAGAGGAACCAGTACTGGGGCTCTCTTCTCTCTGCAGAGGGATCCCAGATATTCCCTTCCACTTTCCCCAAAATAATAGCACACCTGAGGTATTACATATACTAGTGCTGCCGTTGATTTCTCAACAATGTTGCAGTGGGTTCATTTCTGAGAGGAGCAGTGTGGTGGGGGCAAGAGGTGCGGAGTCACCACACAGACTCTGGGAGTCAGGTGAAAGCAGGCTTGAGGCGAGCAGCACTCAGACTCGTTTATTTGAGTTAGTACAACAGCTTATATAGCCAAGACCAGCCAATCTGGTCAAGGGGCAGTCTATGCCCCAATCAATCACAGCCTGTTGCCAGGCAGTTTCTGTTGTCAGTGGCCATCTTAGCATGACCTTTTCACCTCAGTGGCCATCTTGGCATGAACTTTTACCTCAGCAGCCATCTTGATATGACCTTTTCATCTCATTCCACCACATACTAGTACACTCAATTCTGTCTGATTGGACTTATTGAGTCCCACATTTGAAAGGAAAGGAGTAATTCCCAGGGTGCATGAAAACCAGGTTCCCTCAAGAGCTACAAGGTAATTTTGATCTCCAAGGCTAGAGGGGTTCAAAGATATATATTGACTACATGAATCCAAATAGGGAGAATGTTGGACTTGAAATCTTCTAGTCAATAGACAAGTGCCTTTACCTTGAAGATCTCCAAGAGTGAGCTTTGGTATTTTTCCTCATTGGCAAAGGTTTTGTTGCTGGGCTTGACTGGCAGTGAAGTTCTGAATGTCAAAAGAATTAATGCCCACAGAAGCAATTGTTCCACACCTACATAATAAGGGGGTTCTTGTTTACACATAGTCAACAATCCTGGGTAGCATTAGGATTAGTTTCATTTAGGAAAGTAAAAGCAGAAGACAGCATGTCCAGTAGGGGAAAATGGGGGGGGGGGGCGTTTAACTCCATCTGCTTTATTGGCCTCCCTGTAACAGATGTCAAGGGTTATGTGGGCTTGAGAGACGGAGAGTTACTGGATACCGGTTGAGGAGCAGGAGGGGACCTCGAAGGTGGTAACTGTGGCCTTGTCTCCTTTCCTGCTCTGATGGGATTAAGTTGGATAATATTGAATAGTGAATTCTATTCCTGGGTCATAGCCAAGTACATACAGTCTGAGTCTCCAAGGATATCCAGTTGCCCACCCCTTGCCTCATCCATCTTTTACATTTATGATAATGAGATTACACCAGCCCCTTTGGCATCTTTTTTGTTTGGGTCCTTGGGAGAGGCTTATAAGATGGCCTTTGTTAGTCCAGTCTGCTGTGGTCTCACAACCCCAGCTAGCACAGCGATATTGATCTGTTTCCTCACAGTCAAGAGAACCTTGGGGGCAGACATAGAACTGGCCTGTTGAAAGATCTTGTTCTACCCAAGCTTCCCCAATGCAGCACCAGTGGGTAGGGCCCCCCCCTGAGTAACATATGCCTGGTCCCCTTTTTCCCTGATAGCACATTCTTTCAGTATTGGATCCAAACAATAAACAAAGATCAAATTGAAACCAAGGATATGAGAAGGAGAAATTTTTTACAATGACAGTGCCATCTCCAGTCATACACAACTCCCAAGTATAGTTAACCAATAAGCGTGGGTGAGGTGAATGCACACTCTCCCCTATTGTTAGCATGTTAAACACCAAAATACTTATAAAGCATGGGTAATTCTTATCTTTATTTTTTTAAAAAAATATTTATTTTTATATGTTTGAAAGAGTTACCGAGAGAGGTAGAGACAGAAAGAGAGGTCCTCCATCTCCTGGTTCACTCCCCAGATGGCTGCAATGGCCAGAGCTGTGCTGATCTGAAGCCAGGATCCAGGAGCTTCTTCTGGGTGTCCCATGTGGGTGTGGGGGCCCAAGTCCTTGGGCCATCTTCCACTGATTTCCCAGGCCATAGCAGAGAGCTGGATTGGAAGAGGAGCAGCCAGGATTAGTAACGACATCCATATGTGATGCCAGTGCTTTAACCCCTTGCACCACAGCACCAGTCTTATCTTTAATGGGTCTTCCATAGGGTTGGTGGTCCATCTCTCTGGGGCTTCAGATGATGAGCCTTTTTTTACTTGGGTGAGGTGAATCCAATGGCGTTTTCCTGCTACTTTGCAGTTGGTGTGCTCAAGATTACATGCAAGGGTCCAGTCCACCATGCATCAAGGGTTGAAGGGTTGTGTTTTTTTTTTATCCACACCAGTTCTCTGGGTTGAAAGTTGCAGGTGTCAACACTAGGGATTGATTGGAGAAGATCTGGTTATGTAGCTCTCACCAGGGTATGGGTTTGTTACAGGACTATCTGAAGAGCCTGTAATGACTTAAGAATGGAGTCATTATCCAATTCTGCCAGCCAATCCACCCCTAGTTTGGGAAGTAGGGATGATGGTCTCCCAAACATTATCTCATAAGGGATTAGCCCTTTACATAAGGGGTACGCTATGCCTGTAATAGGGCAAAGGGAAGGAGGCTTACCCAGTACTTGTCAGTTTCTAACTTTAATTTTGTCAAAGTTTCTTTTAGGGTCCTATTCATTCTTTCTAGCTATCTGGAACTCTGGGGTATATAGGCACAATGTAGCTTCCAACTTAGCTTTAACATCTTAGCTAATAATTGAGTTACTTGAGTAATGAACACAGGACCATTTTCCATCTCCATTGTTAGTGGGAGACCAAATCTGGGGACAGTTTCAGAGAATAATTTCTTTACTACTACTTGGGCTGTTTCTACATTGGTAGGGTAGGCTTCTACTCACCCAGATAATGTAACAACAAAAACCAGAAGATAATGCTAATGAAGTTTTCCAGATAATATATCAGTAAAGTCCACTTTGCAATGTTCTCGAGGGGCCTCTCCTCACAGTTGAATCCCTTTGGCCAAGTCACCTCTTCTTTAGGTATACCTGGGTGCAGATATGACATTGGGACAAGACTTGGCAAGTCCACTGATCCAGTCCATGTATGTAATAGTGGCATTGTAGTAACTCAGTCAATTTTTGGCTTTCTAGGTAGGTGCTATAGTAGACTTGGTCTATCAGTCTAATCTTTGGCCAACTGCCATCAGGAAAAATGGCCTCCCCTTGGGAAGGCTCATCCATCTTTCAAGAGCTTTCATAGCCCCCAGTGAGTGACCACTGATTTTTTCCTCTACTGTGTAGATGAGGGCTTTTGGCAGAGCTTTTATGGGTGCAATGGGGAGAGTCTGAAGAGATGCCACTTGTTTTAAGGCAAGTTCGCAGGCCGTTTTATCTGCAAATGCATTTCCTTTTGCCTCTGGGAACTCTGAGTTCTGATGTCCCCTGCAGTGGAACATGGGCAGTGGCAAACATGTAGCTGCTGTCTGTGTTGATGTTGACAGATTTTTCCCTGCTCCATCTTAAGGCCTGACTTAGTGCTATTAGCTCAGCCCTCTGAGCAGAATTTCCATGTCCCAGTGCTTGAGCCCAAATAACTTCTGAGGCAGTGACTATGGCTGCACCCACATACCTTACTCCTTCAGAGATAAAGCTGATTCCATTGGTGAACAAAACAGCATCCAGGTCCTTCAATGGGGTGTCAGTCAGGTCTACCCTCAGGTTGGTTAAGCACTACAGCACTTCCTTGCAGTCGTGAATGGGCAGTCATGAATCAGGAAGCAAGGTGGTGAGATTTAAAGCAGAAGTTTTTAGGAATTTGATTCTTGGTGGATATAAGAGTAGTACCTGGTATTGGGTTATTCTTGCACTGGACAGCCACCTCTCTGAGGGGCTCTTCAATAAAACTTCCACTGAGTATGGTGCCACTATTTGTAAATCCTGATCCAAAGTCACCTTTGAAGTTTCCTTGGTGAAGATAGCCATACCTGACACAGCCCTCAAACATCCTGATCATCCAGCAGCTACATAGTCCAGTTTTTTAGCTAGATAGGCCACCGGTCTCTTCCATGGTCTTAAGGCTTGGATTAGGACCCCCTTTTTGATACCCCACACTTCTTTTTTTTTTTGACAGGCAGAGTGGATAGTGAGAGAGACAGAGAAAGGTCTTCTTTTTTGCCGTTGGTTCCCCCTCCAATGGCCGCTGCGGCCAGCGCATCATGCTGATCCAAAGCCAGGAGCCAGGTGCTTCTCCTGCTCTCCCATGTGGGTGCAGGGCCCAAGGACTTGGGCCATCCTCCACTGCCCTCCCGGGCCATAGCAGAGAGCTGTCCTGGAAGAGGGGCAACTGGGATAGAATCCGGCACCCTAACAGGGACTAGAACCCGGTGTGCCAGCACCGCAAGGCAGAGGATTAGCTTGTTAAGCCACGGCGCTGGCCTCTGATACCCCACACTTCTGCCACATAGAACTAAATGGGCTTTGACAAGTTTGGGAGGGCCAGGGCTGGGGCACTCATGAGGGACTTCTTTAGGGCTTGGAAGGTCTCACTCTCAGTTTCAGTCCACCAGAGAATGACCTCTCACCCTCCAGTGCTGGCATATAAGCATTGGGCCATTTCTGCAAAGCCTGGAACCCAAAGTCAACAGTAGCCTATAGCCCCTAAGAACTCCCTAACCTGACATTTTGTTTTTGGTTGAGGTATTTGAGAATGGCCTTTATGCAGCTGGAAGACAATGATCTCCTCCCTTCTCTTAGCTCATGTCCTAAGTAGGTAGCTGTGGATGTACAGGGTTGGGCCTTCTGAACAGATATGTGGTATGCTAGGCCCACCAATTCTTGGAGCAGGACCTCAGCAGCCTCAAAACACTCAGCCTCGGTTTTTGCTGCCAAGAGGAGGTCATCTACATACTGTGGCAGTACAACCTCTGGGTGTTGCTGTCTGAAGTGGGTCAGGTCTTGACTCAAATAGGGTGGGAGAATTTTGAAACCCCTGTGGCAATCCCATCCATGTCAGTTTTCCAAAAAAAAACCCTTTTCAGATTTTTTGGGTCCACTCAAAGGAAAAATTAGATTGACTTACTGCAGCCAGAGGAAGACTGAAGAAGGCATCCTTTAAATCCAGGATGAAGTACATCTGGTGGGTAGGAGGCAAGAAGCGGGTATGAGTTAGACACTGTGGGGTGAATGATCTCAACCATTTGTTGAATTTCCGTAGATCTTGAACTGATCTGTAATCAGAGGTCTTAGGCTTTTGAACAGGTAACAGAGGTGTATTTTATGCTGGCAAGTAGGGAATTAGAAAGCCTGACTCCTGGAGTTCATCAATGTAAACAGCTATTCCTCTCTTTGCCTTTAGGCTTATTGGGTACTGCTGAACTCAGATTAGCTCAGCAGAGCTGGTTAGTTGAACAATGGGGGCTGGTGGGTGGCAAGCCCAAGGGGATTGTCCTCTGTCCAAACCTCAGTGATTTTGTTTTTTTTAACCTCTGAAGATAATCAGTGTCTAGTGAAATAGATTCAGTTCCATTCATCAAAAGATACTTCTCAGATAGGGGGCACATAAGCAAGATGGAGGATGGACTTGAGTTAAAAGACAGATAAGCTGAGTCTTCATGGAAAGATATGGTAGCCTGCAGATTTCTGAGCAAGTCCCTCCCCAGCAAGGGGTAGGGGCAATACGGCATCACCAAGAAAGAATGAGTAATAATTCCCCTTCCCAAATTGGTGGTCTGAGTCCTTGTCCATGATTTTTTTTTTATTTTTCCTGTAGTCCACTGGAGAAGAGCCATTTCTTCCAAAACTGGTCCTGCTTTTTGTAACACTGAATGAGTTGACCAGTATCTACTAAAAACCTTATAGGTTTGCCCCCTACTTCTAATGTGACCATGGGCTCCAGGGGGCTTAAAGGTATGGAGCCCTGACCCCATCAGTCACCCTCTTCCACCAAAATTGGGACAGGCTCTGATCTGTGCTCTTTCTGTTTTCTTTTAGGGAACTCATTTTTTCCAATGTCCATCTTCCTTGCAAAAGGCACATTGATCTTTTCTTAAGGGTGCTCTTGCCTTATTGGACCTTTGGCCCAACCTCTAAGGTCTCTTTTCTGTTCTTTAAAGGTTACTGCCATAATTCTGGCCATCTTTTTTTTTGTCTGGGCAGTAGCAGGGCCATCTCTATTATTATAGGCCAGTTCAGCCACCACTACCAATTTAGAAAGAAGTTTTCCCTTGCACCTTCCAATCTGTGTAACTTAGGTCTCATATTGGGGGCCAACTGAGACACAAATGCTACATTAATTGTATGCCACAATAATTGTATTAATTGTATGGCTATTTTCTGGGGCTTCTGGATCTATGGGAGAATGCATGCAGTATGCTTCAAAGAGACACTCAAGAAAAGCTGCCGAGGACTCGTCCAGCTTTTGGATGGTCTCATTTTCTTTAGGTAAATTAGTTGGCTTCTTTGCTGCTGTGAGTATTGCTGTTATAAGAATCTGGCAGTTTTTGAAGTGTCTTCATGAGTGAAAGTTACTTTAGAGAACAGTTTATGCGTCTGTATCCCCTGAACGGCTTAGATGGCTATTTTTGTACTCTTTGTTATTATTTGTGAGGGTAGTTCTTTTGTCTTTCTCATTCATTTACCAGTCTAGTGAACAAATCTTTCTGACTCACATTTCTTGCGCAGGGAGTCAGAAGTTGCTTTTATTTCTCTGCATTTCTCAGAATCCCAAAGGAACATTTACCTTCTTTTATAAAATTAATTATTTATTATGGATGGATGGAGAGAGAGCGAGAGCGAGAGCGAGAGCGAGAGAGAGAGAGAGAGAACTCCCATCTGTTGGTTTACTCTTGCAATACTGGAATCTGAAACTTGATCTTGACGTCCAATTTGGTGACAGAAATTCAACCACCTGAGCCATCATCAATGCCTCCTAGAATCTGCAGCAGCAGGAGGCTCTAGTCAGTAACTAGAGTTGGGGATCAAATCCAGGTCTCCCAGTGTAGGGCCTGGGTTTCTTATCTATGTAGATACCCACACCTATATTATGGCTTGTATATGCTGTTTTTATATTTTTAAATTTATTGAATCAAAATTATAGTTTTCAAGAAGTTATTTGTTCCTGGGAGATGTATATTATATTCAGATTATAACCACTTTGGGTATAGTCTTTTCATTTGAATTGACTAATAGCTGTCACACAAGTATCAAGTGACGGGTTATGAAGCATCCTTACATTCTTTCCCCTGAAACTATGATTCCGCCTTTTGGGATAAGACACATCGATATTATCATGTTAAGAAAATCTTCAAGAGAGATCCAAGATCACTGAATAGGGAAAAGACATGCTGATGATGACCATGAAGATATAACAGAAGAAAATTAGAGTTACTGCATTCTCAAAGGATAGTTGGGTATACGTTTTTAGTAGAAATCAACAGAAAGAAGAGAGAGATCATGGATCAGTGTGGACAATACAGATACACAGCAATGAGTGGGTTCACCACCAGAGATTCCCATAGCTGGAGGCTAGAGGAGAAGTTACCCTCTTAGATAGAGGTGAGAGGAGTCCGAAGCAGCCCATGTCATTGGTGTTATTGCCTGAGGAAGAAACTTGCAAAACACAGAGACTTTGAGTCTGGGTTGGAACATCAGCAGGGGGTAGGGTGTCCACTTAACCCCATGAAGGGAGAGCACATTGCTTTATTCCCATCCACCCTGCCACTGACACACAAGGACACCTGACAACTAGCAGAGGCACCATCTTAATAAGGTGAGAAGATGAATAGGAGCTGCTGTGGATGTGAACATACGTGAGGGTATTTTATAGGAGAGATAAATCCACACTCTCCACTGACTTTGAGCCTGCCCTGAAGTGTTGAACTATGAGACATGCTCTTCCCTTGACTCTATCACAGGCCCCTGAACTCAAGTAGCCAAGGTGGAGCACTGGCAGTCAGTAGGCTCTGGAAGTACCTCAGCTGTCTCTGCAGACAAGGCAGACTTGCAGGGCAGAGAGTTCCCCTGTTCATTAAGACTGTGGGAGCCCTGCATGCTGTGATTGTACAAAAGGGCATGCTGTGTAGCTGAGCCTCTGAGCATGCATGCAATGTGTCTGAGTGTCTGAGGTGGGTCATTGCAGAGGATTATGTGTTCACATTGAGGACAACAAATATTTGTGTGGCTCATTTGCATGCATGGGTGATATGTGTAGTAACTGCATGCTCACCCTAGGCATTGATCACCTTGGCAGAGAGGAGGCGAGGATGTTATCATGTCAGCCAGTGTGACCATATACTGATGATGGAGGTTTACCACATGCAACTAGGGTGTCACCCTGGACTTTTCCCCACTCTCAATCACTGACTGGAGCTCACTGGCTTCACACAGCATGCACCTCTGGATACCCATTAAAGGAGCAGATGCTTCACTAATCCTCAAAGGCATATCTCAAAGATAAACACCATCAGAAAAGAAAACCAACACATGTTTCCACATAGGCCTAATATGATATAAAAGCAACATTAAAAAGCAAAACAATATGACTCCCCAAAATGGAATAGAACAACACTTCAATATCAGGATTTGAAGAGGATATTGATAAAATGCCTAAAAGAGAATCCTAAAGAATGATCATACAATTACTCAAAAACAAAGAGAATCAAATACATGGCTTAAAGTAATCCATACACAACATAGAGGAAAAATTTTGCTGGGAGATAGACATATCGAAGATAAATCAAAATGAAATATTAGAAATGAAGAGTTAAATATGTCAATTAAAATACAGTGGGAAGTCTTAATAACAGACTTGGTGAGATTTAAGAAAGAATACTCAAGCTAGAATATAAATCTTTGAAAATATCTCAAAAAAAGGAAAAAGAAATTAGAAGATAGGAAAAGCATGTTTGAGATTTATGGGATACTATCAAATGACCCAATATACATGTGTTAGGAGTTTCTGAAAGTGTGAAAATAGAGAATGGATTGTAAGATGTATTCAAAGGAGACTGGTTTTGTAGCATAGTGGGTAAAGCCACCATCTGCAAGATGCCTTAATCATACATGGGCTCTGCTTCATGTCCTGGTTGCTCAATTTCTTTTTTTTATTAAACTTTTATTTAATGAATATAAATTTCCAAAGCACAGCCCATGGGTTACAATGGCTTCCCCCTCCCAAAACTTCCCTCCCACCCACAACCCTCCCCCCCCCCGTTCCCTCTCCCCTTCCAATCACATCATGATACATTTTCAATTCTCTTTATATACAGAATATCAGTTTAGTATATATTAGGTAATGATTTCAACAGTTTGCCCGCATATAGCAACACAAAGTGAAAAAAAAATACTGTTGGAGTACTAGTTATAGCATTAAATAACAGTGTACAGCACATTAAAGGCAGATCCTACATAATATTTTTTTAAAAAAATAATTAATTTTCTATGCCATTTCCAATTTAACACCAGGGTTTGTTTTTCATTTCCAATTATCTTTATATACAGAAGATCAATTCAGGATATAATTAGTAAAGATCTCATCAGTTTGCACCCACGCAGAAACACAAAGTGCAAAAATACTGTTTCAGTACCAGTCATAGCATCACTGCACATTAGACAACACATTAAGGACAGATCCCACATGGGATGTAAGTACACAGTGACTCCTGTTGCTGACTTAACAATTTGACACTCCTGTTCATGGCGTCAGTAATCTCCCTAGGCTCTAGTCATGAGTTGCCAGGGCTATGGAAGCCTTTAGAGTTCGCTGACTTTGATCTTATTCCGATAGGGTCATAGTCAAAGTGGAAGTTCTCTCCTCCCTTCAGAGAAAGGTACCTCCTTCTTTGATGGCCCATTCTTTCCACTGGGATCTCACTCACAGAGATCTTTCATTTAGGTCTTCTTCTTCTTTTTTTTTTTTTTTTCATTTCCATGGTATCTTGGCTTTCCATGCCTACAATACTCTCATGGACTCTTTAGCCAGATCCGAATGCCTTAAGGGCTAATTCTGAGGCCAGAGTGTTGTTTAGGACGTCTGCCATTCTATGAGTCTGCTGTGTATCCCACTTCCCATGTTGGATCCTTCTCTCCCTTTTTGATTCTATCAATTAGTATTAGCAGACACGTGTCTTGTTTGTGTGATCCTTTTGATTCATACCTATCAGAGCCATCGATTGTGAACTGAAATTGATCACTTGGACTAGTGAGATGGCATTGGTACATGCCACCTTGATGGGATTGTATTGGAATCCCCTGGCACATTTCTAACTCCATCATTTGGGGCAAGTCTGATTGAGATTTTCCAAATTGTACATCTCCTCCCTCTCTTTTTCCACTCTTAAATTTAACAGGGATCACTTTTCAGTTAAAATTTAAACACCCAAGAATAACCGTGTGCCAATTACAGAGTTCAACCACTAGTACTAGAACAACAACAACAACAAATACTAAAAAGGATAAAGTATTACATTGTACATCCAGAATCAGGACAAGAGCTGATCAGGTCATTGTTTCTTATAGTGTCCATTTCACTTCAACAGGTTTCCCCTTTGGTGCTCAGTTGTCGCCGATTAGGGAAAACAAATGATATTTGTCTCTTTGGGACTGGCTTAATCCACTCAGCATGATGTTTTCCAGATTCCACCATCTTGTTGCAAATGACTGGGTTTCATTGTTTCTTACTGCTGTATAGTATTCTAGGGAGTACATGTCCCATAATTTCTTTATCCAGTCTACTGTTGATGGGCATTTGGGTTGGTTCCAGGTCTTAGCTATTGTGAATTGAGCTGCAATAAACATTAATGTGCAGATGGCTTTTTTGTTTGCAAAATTAATTTCCTTTTGGTAAATTCCAAGGAGTGGGATGGCTGGGTTGTATGGTAGGGTTATGTTCAGGTTTCTGAGGAATCTCCAGACAGACTTCCATAGTGGCTTAACCAGTTTGCATTCCCACCAACAGTGGGTTAGTGTCCCTTTTTCCCCACATCCTCTCTAGCATCTATTGTTGGTAGATTTCTGAATGTGAGCCATTCTCACCGGGGTGAGGTAAAACCTCATTGTGGTTTTGATTTGCATTTCCCTGATTGCTAGTGATCTTGAACATTTTTTCAAGTGTCTGTTGGCCATTTGGATTTCCTCTTTCGAAAAATGTCTATTGAGGTCCTTGGCCCATCTCTTAAGTGGGTTGTTTGTTTTGTTGTTGTGGAGTTTCTTGATTTCTTTGCAGATTCTGGTTTCAACCCTTTATCTGTAGTATAGTTTGCAAATATTTTTTCCCATTCTGTCAGTTGCCTCTTCACTTTCCTGACTGTTTCTTTTGAAGTACAGAAACTTCTCAATTTGATGTAATGCCAAATGTTAATTTTGGTTTTGACTGCCTGTGCTGCTGGAGTCTTTTCCAAGAAGTCTTTGCCTGTGCCTATATCTTGCAGGGTTTCTCCAATGCTCTCTAATAATTTGATGGTTTCGGGTAGTAGATTTAAGTCTTTAATCCATGTTGAGTGAATTTTTGTGTAAGGTGAAAGGTAGGGGTCTTGCTTCAAGCTTCTGCACGTGGAAATCCAATTTTCCCAGCACCATTTATTGAATAGGCTGTCCTTATTCCAGGGATTAGTTTTAGATCTTTGGTCGAATATAAGTTGGCTGTAGATGTTTGGATTGATTTCTGGTGTTTCTATTCTGTTCCATTGATCTATCCACCTGTTTCTGTACCAGTACCAAACTGTTTTGATAACAACTGCCCTGTAGTATGTCCTGAAATCAGGTATTGTGATGCCTCCGGCTTTGTTTTTGTTGTACAAGATTGCTTTGGCTATTCGAGGTCTTCTGTGTCTCCATAGGAATTTCAGCATCATTTTTTCCAGATCTGAGAAGAATGTCTTTGGTATCTTGATTGGTATTGCATTGAATGTATAAATTGCTTTTGGGAGAATAGACATTTTGATGATATTGATTCTTTGAATCCATGAGCATGGAAGATTTTTCCATTTTTTGGTATCCTCTTCTATTTCTTTCTTTAAGGTTTTGTAGTTTTCATCGTAGAGATCTTTAACTTTCTTGGTTAAGTTTATTCCAAGGTATTTGATTGTTTTTGTAGCTGTTGTGAATAGGATTGATCTTAGAAGTTCTTCCTCAGCCGTGGTAATACCTGTGTATACAAAGGCTGTTGATTTTTGTGCATTGATTTTTTTTTCTTTAAAACATAATTTATTTATTTGTTTTTTTTTTCAATTTTTTAAATTTTATTTAATGAATATAAATTTCCAGTGTACAGCTTATAGATTACAATGGCTTCCCTCTCCCATAACTTCCCTCCCACCTGCAACCCTCCCCTCTCCCGCTCCCTCTCCCCTTCCATTTGCATCAAGATTCATTTTCAATTCTCTTTATATACAGAAGATCAATTTAGTATACAGATTTCAACAGTTTGCACCCACATAGCAACACAAAGTGAAACATACTGTTGGAGTACTAGTTATAGCATTAAATCAAAATGTACAGCACATTAAGGACAGAGATTCCACATGAGGAGCAAGTGCACAGTGGCTCCTGTTGTTGACCCAACAAAGTGACACTCTAGTTTATGGTGCCAGTAACCACCCTAGGCTGTCGTCATGAGTTGTCAAGGCTATGGAAGCCTTCCAAGTTTTCCAACTCTGATCATATTTAGACAAGGTCATAGAAGACAGAGTGAGGATAGTAACCTGGTAAATGCCACTCTTAGGATCATTGGTTACTATCCTCACTCTGTCTTTTATGACCTTGTCTAAATATGATCATATAAATATGATCAAACTTGGAAGCCACTGTGCACTTGCTCCTCATGTGGGATCTCTGTCCTTAATGTGCTGTACATTTTGATTTAATGCTATAACTAGTACTCAAACAGTATGTTTCACTTTGTGTTTCTATGTGGGTGCAAACTGTTGAAATCTTTATACTAAATTGATCTTCTGTATATAAAGAGAATTGAAAATGAATCTTGATGCAAATGGAAGCGGAGAGGGAGCAGGAGAGGGGAGGGTTGCGGGTGGGAAGGAAGTTATGGGAGGGGGAAGCCATTGTAATCCATAAGCTGTACACTGGAAATATATATGCATTAAATAAAAGTTTAAAAAAATCTGCAAAAAAAGAAACATGTTTACAAAAATAATACTAGAGAAAATGATTATATAATAAATACAAAATAAATAATAAATTCAAGATAAATCAGGGCTATTTTTATTTTGTGATTTTTATTTTGATGAAAATCCACGAAGAAATATATTCCACAGATTGTCTATTCTAAATTAAAGGAGTGGTGAGTAATTTGTCCCAGAGACAAACACTAAATCTTTTGCATCTTGCAATTAGATATATTTATTCTGTATGGTAAAACTAACTTCATTTCACCATTGAGTAAAGTGACACACTGTAAGATGTTTTCAAAAGAACACACCAAAATTTGAATTTAACATTGTATTATGTTTAAATACAGCTTAGATTTTCGTATGATAAGATTAAAGACATGGACAGGAACAATTGTGTAAAATAAATTTTAGTGATTTTTTGAACAATAATAATGGATGCTTCTGTTTATGCTGTTTGTCAATAAAAGTTCTGTAGGGAGTCAGTGTTGTGGTGCAATGAGTTAAGCCACTGCCTGCAATACCAACATCCCATATGGACACTGACAGCTCCTCTTCCCATCCTATTCACTGCTAGTGCACCTGGGAAAGCAGCAGATGACTCAAGTAGTTGGCCACTTTCATGCAAGTGGGAGACCCAGATGGAGTTCCACACTGCTAGATTAGGTAAGCCCCAGCCTGGCCATTACAGCCATTTGGGAGTGAACCAGTGGATGAAATATTTCTCTATCTCTCCCTCTGTCTCCATAATTCTATTTTTAAATAAATAATTTTACAAACAATTTTTCTTGTGTAAATGATATACTTACTGATGATTTCACTAGATTGTGCACATATCCCTAGTAATTTGTATATACATATATAATTATCTTCTGTCATGATTATGAGTAAACATGCTCATGAAAACATTCAAGGAGTTCACCCATTGCAGTTTTATAAGATAAAATGTGAAGTATAAATGGCCAATCTTTTCCAAACCCCATCCCCTATACACAAACAGTGCTTAGTAGTGCCATTGACATGGGAGACCCTGGATTGCTTCCTGATTTTCTTAATCTTAACTTACTTTGTGAAAATAATTCACCTGTGAATGCCCATCTACATTACACATTTCTTGCATATTCATCATTTATAAAAAATGAGGAGATTAAGAACATTCTTATAGGTAAAAAGACCCATTTCCATGGCACATTTGTTCTTTTATTTTCATGGGTAGAAGCTAATATGATTGTTTTGGAACTCAGCAATGCTTGATGCCACAACGAAATCACAGGAGTGGAGTTTTGGCAAAACCAAAGGAATCAGAAATCTTGGGAGGTATCAATGGTTTATCAGCATAAGTGCATTGGGTATATTGGGCAGAACTAAAATGCCTTTAGTGACTTACATAGTAGAAACACCAGGTTTATCCTGTGTGAATATTGAAAAAGGCGGAATCAACTGACTGAGCCAAGATGTTTTCAGATGAGAGAGACATGGGAGACATTTTAAATAGATTCAGTATAGGCAAAATTTGGATCAGTTCATAACCTAAAGTCCTTAAGTGAACAAGGATCCATCCAGAGATCATTAGTAAAGGGATATGGGAGACTGAGTGAATATAAGAAATTATCTTAATACAAAACCTGCTACTCTCCTATTAGGAGAAGCTTGGGCTACTATCACACCCTCTGGGAAGGGGGGGGGATGTTCTGGAATGCAGATATTAGACAAATAAAAACCTGTCTGTTAGCTGCTATTGACACTTTCAGTTCATTTCAAGTTTTATTGTTCTATAAAATTATGAATTTAGCCTATAAGTTTACTATATGGCTTTTTAATTCTGGTCAGTCACCTACAATTCAATGACATTTTTTTTTTGACAGGCTGAGTGGACAATAAGAGAGAGAGAGAGAGAGAGAGAAGTCTTCCTTTTCCATTGGTTCACCCCCCAATGGCCACTGTGGCTGGCGTGCTGCGGCCAGTGCACCACACTGATCCAAAGCCAGGAGCCAGGTGCTTCTCCTGGTTTCCCATGCGGGTGCAGGGCCCAAGGACTTGGGCCATCCTCCACTGCCTTCCCAGGCCACAGCACGGAGCTGGACTGGAAGAGGAGCAACTGGAACAGAATCCAGCACCCCAACTGGGACTAGAATACAGTGTGCTGGCGCCACAGGTGGAGGATTAGTCTATTGAGCCATGGCGCTGGCTCAATTCAATGACATTTGTCATTAAGCAAACTGCAATGGTGTGAATCTGATAAAATTTATTAAATATTAGTAAACCTCAGAACTTATATCTATGTTCTATAAAAGGGCAATATAAACTTTTAATTATGAAATTTGAACATTTCTTTTCAAATATGAAATCATTTTAACATATCAATGGGATGCATGCCCAGAACTGATAGATAAATTTGCAGAAAATGGCTAATATGGCCTTATCAGTTTCTATCATCCTCCTATTCCCTTTTCCTGGGCCCACAATCCTTCAGTTCTACCACTATTATCCTTTTCTTATTTTAGAAATATTTTAATGCATTTATTGCCAATCTGTGAATGACATGATTTCACTATTTTTGAAGAGTTAGTTGAGGTACCAACAATAAGCTATATATATTAAAGTATAGAACATTATACATTTTAATGTACAAATGCAGTAAAAATAGTTTACTGAAATTATTCATGTTCCCATTACTCCTTTCCTAAGTTTTACTATTTGATTTGAAAGTCAGGTTATAGAATATGGAGGTAGTAGAAGGAGAGAGGGAGAGGGAGAGGGGGAGAGAGTTATCTTCCATCTGCTGATTCACTAACAGATGGCCAAGTTCAGGCCAGGCCAAAGTCAGGAGCTACATCCAGGTCTCCCACGTGGGTAGCAGGGGTCTCAAATACTTGGGCCATCTTCCACAGCTATCCCAGATACATTAGCAGGTAGCTAAATTGGAAGCAGAGCAGCTGAGACTTTATTCAGCACCCATATTGGAACCTGGCATCATAGTCAACAGCTTAGTGTGCTATACCACAATGCCCCCACCCATTAAAAGAATCTGCTCATTTCTTTCTTTTTTTTTTATACAGCCTTCAGGGACTTGAATTTCATTTCCTGGGCATTCTTTGCCTTTCACAGTTAGTTATATGATATAGCTGTCCATCCAGAAATAATTTAATTTGCCAAAAGCATCTTTAAATAAGAAGTATCAAGCAATAGAGAAAAGAAGAGAAATTAAAAGGTTTTTGTTAGAATAATGCAGGCAAAAAAAGACACATCACTAATGAAGAAATGTAAAGGGCATGTTACACTAATCTTACAGAAGTTTAAAAGATTATAAACTGGGTCCAGCACTGTGGTACAATAGATTAAGGCACCATCTGAATTGTTGGCATTCCCTCGAGACACCAACTGTTCCAATTCTTATCCAGCTCCCTGCTAATGCCCCCAGGGAAAGCAGCAGAGGTGGTCCAAGTCTTTGGGCTCCTGCACCCATGTGGGAAACCTGGAAGAAGCTCTGGGCTCCTGGCTTTGGCCATTTGGGGAGTGAACCAGCAGATGGAGGATCTCTTTCTCTCTCTCTTCTTTTCTCTCTCTGTAGCTCTGTCATTCAAATAAATAAAATCTCTTGTTAAAAATTATTATAAATAAATATTCTGAATCATTGTAGGTCAACAGATTAGACAATTTAGATGAAATACATATATTGCTAGAAAAATATAAAATATCACACTTACTTAAGAAACTAAAAATGTTAGTATCCTAAAACAATAACAATAAAATAACAATAAATTGTATCAATAATTTACAAAATTACTCAAAGTCCAGACCCACATATTTTCCTTAGTGAATTCTACCAAGCATTTAAATAAATAATACCAATATCTTGTAAACGCTCCCAAAGAACACAGAATATTTACAAACTCATTTTTTGAGGTCAATACCATACAGATACTACTGTTATACACAGATACATAAAAAAGAAAGCTACAGCTCCTGGAAGTATGGTGATGCACCAAGTTAAGCTCCCACTTGGTATGACCACATCCTGTATTGGAGTGCCTGGCTAAAGCCCTGACTACTCTGTACTTCTGATCCAGTTTCAGATTAATGCATCTGGGAGACAGTAGATGATAGCCCAAGTGCTGTGTTCCTGCCTTCCATATGGGAAATCCAGATGGAGTTTCTGGCTCTTGGCTTTGGCCTGGCCCAACACCAGCTATTGCAAGCATTTGTTGAGTGACTGAAGAGATTTCCTTCCTCCATCCCCCATCACTCTGAAACAAATAAATCTTTGAAAAAAAACTACAGAGAAATTTCCCTCATGAATATGGAAACAATCCTCAAATAATGCTGGCAAACTAAATTCAACCATATGAGACATATGCTTACAATGGACTCCAAAGATATCAGGTCCTAATCCCTGCAGTCTGTAAACGTTATATTACTGAGGAAAAGAGATGTCTGCATATGTGATTACATAAAAGGTTTTAGGGGCCAGAATCATGGCATAGTGGGTAAAGCCACCACCTGTGACACCAGCATCCCATATGGGCAATGGTTCAAGTTCTGGCTGTTCCACCTCTGATTCAGCCTCATGTTAATGTGTCTGGGAACTCAGTTGAGGGCAGTCCAAACTGGATCCCTGCACACATATGGGAGACCAGGAACAATCTCCTGGCTCTTGGTTTTGGCCTTGCCCAGCCCTAGCCAGTGTGGGTCATTTGGAGAGTGAATTAGCAGATGTGAGATTCTCTCTCTCTCTCTCTCCCTATCTCTCTCTATAGCAATTCTGCATTTCAAATAAATAAAATAAATCTTAAAAAATAAAATTTTAAAAAAGGTTGTAGGCTGTACAGATCATCTTGGACTCAGGAGTTCCCTAAAAGCCACCATTGTTTGCTATGGAATAAACTCAAGAGGTAGATTCAATGAAAACAGAAGAGAAAGATTTGTGCAGATCTTGGCCCTGAAGTTTGTGGAGTTGTGACCAAGAGCCCAGGAAAGCCAGCCACCACCAGAAGCCAGAAGCACCAGAGAATGGCTACTGCACTAGAACCTTGGAGAGCCTTGATTTTCATATAGTGATACTGATTTTGGACTTCTGACCTCTATAACTGTAAGAACAAATTTCCTATTATAAGCCATCAAACTCTGTTCCAGCAGCCACAGAAAACAAATACAACATATAAACATAAGTGTATGGATAACAGAGAATAATTGCATAAGGTATCACAGAAATGCAAGTTTATCTTAACACTAAAGAACAAATGAGCATCAATAAATTCTGAAACAGTCAAAAGACTCACAATCATATGAATGAATACAGAAAAAAAAAACATTTGACAAGGTCTAGCATTCCTGATACAAAATTCGGATTGAAGGAAACTTTCTCTCCATGATAAATTACATACATGTGGCCCTGTAGGTAACACCATGCTTGCTACTATGAGTAAGCACCAGATGTAAGGCTAACATCAGAAACAGGGCAATGGGCTATACTCTCACTGTTCTGAACAAAATTGTGCTTGGTGCTCCAGGCAGTAAAATCAGCTAGACCGCAGTGTACACAAAGTTGCTGAGGGATCCAGGGCCAAGCTGAATTTGCTGTATACAGGGCAGGACAGGTTGTCTGGAGGCCTGGAAGAGGGGTAGGGGCTAGATCTCACCAAACAGGTGCAAGAGACAAAAAGAGAGCTGCCCCAATATCAGACAAGCATCCCCCAATTCCAAAGCTGACCATGAGGAAGTCCACGTCACCCTACAGCCAGGTCCAGCAGTTCGGCCAGCTCCATCTCCCCTTTCTTGCTACACCCGGCCCCACAGACTCACCATTTCTCAGCTTCTCAGGTGTTTGGCTTCCTCGTCCCAGAGCAGCAAAAGATGAATAATCTGAGCAGATCATCTCTGCAGCCTGGATATGACTGTGACGTGCGGAGCTCGTGGGATTACGCAATCTTGTCACAGGTGTGCCTGATTAGACAGTTTGCAAGGCCAGTGAACTCCCACAGATGTAGCCAATCAGTATCCTCCATAGCAAGGGACGTGCTCGCTTGTGATTGTACTGAGTTTATAGATTGAAAGTCCTGGCTTGGGCTCAAGTCTGAATGTTCATGGTCCATAGTCCTGGCTCTCCCAGCAGCAGCGGTGGCAGTCACCTTCGTGTTCCTGCCGGGATCCTGTGATCCGCAGCTTGTGGTAACCCACTTCCGGTGAGTTAATTTACTGATTGTTTACTGACTTCTGGGCCTTTGTTTTTCTTTGTTATTCTCAGGACATTTCTCTGTTGGGTCTTTTCTAAAGATATGTGGAAAAATGTTTAAGATATTATGTAATTTTATCATTTTTTATTCATTTCTCTTGTAAATGTTTGTCTTTGGTACTTCAGTATTTTCTGTTTGTTTTTCAGCAGTCAAATCCAGTTAATTATCTTCTACCCAGAGGCCTCACTAAATTATCAGTTTGTTTTTTGATTACGTTGAATTATCTCTGTATGTAATAGTGTCAGCCATATCTACTGACAGATGTACTGCTTAAAAGTTGATACTTTTACTTGGTACTCACACGTTTGCATTTGTTTCCCTGGCTAAGTCTCCAGGAGAAAATCAGAGGAGGTAGCCTTGTCTGTGTGAGGTTCAAAGGAAATATATTTCTGTGATCCTGCATTAAGTAGTTTTTTGTATGTGTTTTCAGATAATCTTGATATATGTAAGGAAATAATTTTTAATCGTTTTTCTGACAATTGATTTTATTATGGCTGGATCCTAAATTTTATAACTTTTTTTTTTTAATTTTTGACAGGCAGAGTGGACAGCGAGAGAGAGAGAGAGATAGAGAGAAAGGTCTTCCTTTTGCCATTGGTTCACCCTCCAATGGCCGCCGCGGTAGCGCGCTGCGGCCGGCGCACCGCGCTGTTCCGATGGCAGGAGCCAGGTGCTTCTCCTGGTCTCCCATGGGGTGCAGGGCCCAAGCACTTGGGCCATCCTCCACTGCACTCCCTGGCCACAGCAGAGAGCTGGCCTGGAAGAGGGGCAACCGGGACAGGATCGGTGCCCCGATTTATCACATGTTTTTATTACATTTTATGTAAATTATCATATAGTTTCTTGTATTTTTTAATTTATGTATATGATTTGCTCAAGAATATTAAAAATTCCCACATTTGTAGTTTATCTTGGTTCACATTGATCTAGTAGGGTTTCATATATGGTTTAATTCATATAAAGGTATTTAGTTTCATTTTTATTTCATATCTTGCTCCAATTTTCATAATCTCTGTCACACTGCCTTCCAAAAATGAACTTTAAAATTCAGTTTATTTCTACTTGGAATGAGTGTGAGAAACTTAAAATTGGACTTGAAACAATTCCATGTCTGGATCTTATATTTTCCTTGTGGAGTTTCCTTCTTTGGCTTGCTTGGTTTTACAAAAATTGGCTCAAATTATTTGGCCATTTTTTTATATTTTATGGTGTATTTGTATTTGGAGAAAATAGTTTTCAAAATGAGATGGACTTTGATCTATGTAGCCAAGTTTTATTTCTAAGAATTCTACAAAATCCTCTTGGTATCTGGAGAAGTCTATAAGCTTTGTAGAGAATGGTTGTTTCAATTTCTTGAAATTCGTGTTACTTTCTCTTGTCCTCAATCACCTTTACTAATGGAATATTAGTTTTCTTAATATGTTTTAACATACATTTTACCCTTCTTTATTTCCTTCTGTGGCTCTCCTCTTACTACCAGCATTTCATTGATTTCTACTGTTATGTTTTCTTCCAGCTTTTTCATGCTTGAGAAAGAAGCCAAAATGATTGTTTTCAATATTATAAAATTTTAACCTAAGTATGTAAATTCTCTCCAAGCATTGATTTATCTTCATTCCCTTTATTCCCTTGTGCATTTCCAAACTCTTTATGTTCAGGCCCTGGCTGCCCCATGTATTGACAGATAGGTGAAAAATAAACTGACAAGTTCCTGCAGCCATCCCAGTCTTTATGTTTTCCTTCATATGTTGTAGTTTGTAAAATCTCTGTAATCCATGTCATTTTCAATGTCTACTCCTTGTGCCAGCTTCATTAGTCTCCAATTCTGTGTCTCTGCCACATTTTTCTTTGAATGTCATCCTTGTAACTGCATCCCATGGCAATGTTCATATTCTCAAGCTCCTCTGCACCAGGCTTGATCTTCTCTCAAGTGTCTGCATCCCTTGTCCAGAGTGATTTTAATACTACCTGGAGTGATGTGGTTACAGGTGTTTCTGGTTCATGAGAGCCTTTGGGTACCTCTCTGCCCTTTGTCTGAGGTTCCATCTTCCCTCAGGTGTTTCCATACCCCTTACTGTAACCATTGTCTTTCTTATGTCTCTAGAAACCCTTTGATTGCAGTCCAAGCTTTTTTTTTATTCTCTCTCTCTCTCATTGCAAATAAAAATATATTTCCTCCAAACCACCTACCACATAATATATAGTTATATTATATCATATGGATTGTTTTCTTTTGTCTTTCACTCCAAATAAAAATATATTTCCTCTGAACCACCTACCACAGAATATATAATTATATTATATCTATATGGATTGTTTTCTTTTGGATACTTCATGTAAATGGACTCATATAATGTAGTTCTTTGTCAATGGCTTCTTTCACTTACTGTATCTGCCACATTCTCATGCTTTATCATATATCAGTACTTAATTTCTTTTGACTTGAAATACTCCACTGTACGGAAATCAGTTTTGTTCATTCACTGGTTAACAAAAATTTGAATGCAAGCAGCTGTGTAGATATATCTTAGTGTCTGTTGGTTTTTTATGTAAGCATAGAATTGCTGGATATGGTAAATCTATATTTAACTTTTAGATAACTGTCAGACTGTTTTCCAAAATGTATATAGCATTTTACAGTACCACCAGTACTGTATGAGGGCTCCAATTTCTACCCCTCCTCACCAACACTTGTGTGTGTGTGGGTGTGTGTGTATGAAGTGGTACTTTACTCTGGTTTTGATCTTCATTTGCTGGTGGCTAATGTGTTGAGCAACTTTTCATATATTTATTTGCCATGTGTATATCTTCTTTGAAAAAGTATTCAAATTCTTTGTTCATTTTAAATTGTTTTATATCATGAATTCCATTGAAGTCCATTACCAGATAAATAACTTATAAATATTTTTTCCTATTTTACTTAGCAGACTTTATTTTTTGAGCAATTTTGTGCTTACAACAAAACTGAAGAAAATTATTCCCTTATATCTCTTGCTTCCAGACACATATTGTGTACCACGTGATACACTAGATATAACTGATAGACTGCATTGGGCTAATCCACATTTGGGTGGACATGCCCCACAATTTGAGCATCACACAGAATAGTTTCACTGCCCTATGAATTGTTCTCTACCTATTAATTCCTCCAACCCTTGCCTATTGAGAATCATTACTGTTCCCATAGTTCCCTCTCCTTCTTCCTCCTTGTCCTCTTCTTTAGCTATTCGAATAAATGTACAGTAATATCACATTGTGGACCCAATTTGAGTCTTTGTGATTATTAATGATGTTAAAAACTTTTTATATACTTAGTTGTTTACCAGCAACCATATGCTTTATTTGCCAAAACTTTTGTTCTTGTTTTTTGTGATTTCTATAATTGGTTTTGCAAAAACAAACAAAAAAACCATTTGCTTCTCAAAGAGAGAGAAACAGAGGGAGATGGAGAGGTAAAAGGGGAGAGTGAGAAAAAAAGAGAGAGGGGGAGAGAGAGAGAGAGAGACTTTTTACCCACTGGGTTCACTACACAAATAGCTGCATGAGCATCAGCCAGGTCTGCACCAGACCAAAGCAAGAAGCTAAGAACTCCATTCTGGTCTCCCACATGGATTACAAAGACCAAAGGGCCTGGGCCACATTACTAGGGATCCACATTGGACGTGAAGAAGCCAGAACTCAAGCCAGGTTAATTCACAGCATCACAATGCCAGACCACAAAACTATAACTTTAGGTTAAGTATCAGAGATTTGTTACTGGAATATAATCACTTTGTAATTAGAAAACAGTTTTACTTATTTGTGATACATTGGAGTAAAAAATTTAATCATAAAGAAATATGTACTTTTATACTTAAAGAGTTATTCTCTTAGTATATCATTATCTTTGGCTCAAAACTATGTTTGCCTATAACATGGCATTTTCATCTTTCCATCTAAATGTGTAGTATCAATGAAAAAAATACAATTTAGGTATATAGGTAATCATCAGATTGCTGGATCTTATGGCAAATCTGTTTTTAGTTTTTGCTGTTGTTTGTTTTTAAGAAATCTCCACACTGGTGCTTGCTTTGGCAACACATGCACTAAATAAAGAAATCTCAACAATGTTTTCCACAGTGGCTTCACTAATTTACATTTCCACCAATAGTGTATAAGTGTTCCCCTTTGTACACATCCTCACCAATGTTTGGTACTCTTGTTGTTTTGGATTTTAGCCATTCTACATGGGTGACGTGCTATCTCATTGTGGTTTTGATTTCCATTTCCCTGAAGGCAAGTGATGCTAAGCATTTTTCATACATTTGTTAGCCATGTGCATTTCTTCTTTTGAGAACTGTCTGCTGAAGTCCTTTGCTCATTTCACAACCGGTTTGGTTGTTTTTTGTTATTGCTGCTGTTGTTGAATTTTTTTAAATTGTGGATATATTCAGTATATTAATCCTTTGTCCGATAGGGGTTTGCAAATAATTTTTCCATTATGTTGGGTGTCTCTTCAATCTTGATCATTTCCCTTGATGTGCAAAAGCTTCTAAGTTTAGTATAGTCCCATTTATTTAGTTTTGCTTTTGTTGCCTGTGTTTTGGGTATCTTTTCCAAGAAACCATACCCTACACCAATGTCTCGGAGGGTTTACCTTACATTTTCCCAGCAACTTCCTAGTCTCAGGTCTTGAATTTAGGTCTTTGATCCACATTGAGTTCATTTTTGTGTATAGTGAGAGGAGTGTATATAATTTCACTATTCTACATATATCTCCAGTTTTGCCAATATCATTTCTTGAAGGGATTATATTTACTCCAACATATGGTCTGAGCACTTTTGTCAACAGTCAGTTGTCTGTATGTATGTGAATTAATTTCTGGGCTGGGCTCTCTATTCTGTTCCATTGATCAATGTATCAGTTTTTATGCCAGCACAATACTGTTTTAACTACTAGAGCTTTGTAGCATGCTTTGAAGTCATACATCGTGATGCCTTCAGCTTGATTTTTCTTGTTAAGCTTTGCTTTGGCTATTTTGGGTCTTTTGTGATTCCATATAAATTTTAAGATTGCTTTGTCTAGTTCTGTAATGAATATCATTGGATTTTTTGATAGGGATTCAATTGAATTTGCTGATTGCTTTAGGTAATGTAGACATTTTGATAGTGTTTCTTCTGATCCATGAACAAGGAACATCTTTCCATTTTTGTGTTCTTGATGATTTTTTCATTAATGTTTGATAATTTTCATCATAAAGATCTTTACTTCTTTGTTTAAATTTATTCCTAACCATTCGATTTTTTGTGGATGTTGTGAATGAGACTTCTGTCTTGATTTCCCTTTCTGTGAGCTCATCATTAGCATACAAAAATAAACCTACTGAGGTTTTTTAATGTTTATTTAGTAATCTGTAACTTTATTGACTTGATTTCTCAATTGAAACAGTTTTTGGTGGAATGTTTAGGTTTTTCCATCTACAACATCATGTCATCTTCAAATATGGAAAATTTGACCACATTTTTCTAATTTTGATGTACTTTATTTCTTTCTACTCCATAACTGATCTTGCTAAACTTCCAGTACTACATTAAAAAAGAATAGTGAAAGTGGACATCCTTATCTCATTCTAGATCTGAGGGAAAATAGGTTCAGGTTTTCCCATTCTGTATGATGCAGACTGTTGATTTGCCATATATTGCTTTTATAATATTAAGGAACGTTCCTTCTATGCATCATTTATGGAGGGTCTTTATCATGAAGAGGTGTTGAATCTTATCAAATGCTTTATCTACATCTATTGAAATGACCATACACTTTTTGTTCTTCATTCTATTGATGTGAGGATGTTTATTGTTTTGTGAATGTTGAACCACCCTTGTGTTTCTGGGATAAATCTCAGTTGATCATGATGTATCATCTTTTTGATGTGATTTTTTAATTTGATTTGCCAGTATATTGTTGAGAATATTTTGCATTTAGGTTTATTAAGGGTATAGGTCTGTAGATTTCATGTATTGTGTTTGGTTTTGATATAACCAATTTATTTTATTTTATTTATTTATGTTTTTTTGACAGGCAGAGTGGATAGTGAGAGAGAGAGAGACAGAGAGAAAGGTCTTCCTTTTTGCCGTTGGTTCACCCTCCAATGGCCACTGTGGCCGGCGCATCTCGCTGATCTGAAGCCAGGAGCCAGGTGCTTCTCCTGGTCTCCCATGCAGGTGCAGGGCCCAAGAACTTGGGCCATCCTCCACTGCCTTCCCGGGCCATAGCAGAGAGCTGGCCTGGAAGAGGGGCAACCGGGATAGAACCTGGTGTGCTGGTGCTGCAAGGCAGAGGATTAGCCTGTTAAGCCACGGCGCCGGCCTGATATAACCAATTTAAAAAGATTGAAATCATACCATGTATTTTCTCAGACTATAAAGGAATAAAACTAGAAATCAATAATAAAAGTAGAACACTCATAACTACTTGGAAATCAAACAACATGCCATTGAATGACCAACAGGTAACTGAAAAAATTAAGAAGAAAACCAAAAACCTTCTTGAAATAAATGAAAATACTATATATCAAAACGTGTCGTATAGAGCAAAAGCAGTATTAAGAGGGAAGTTTGTAGCATTAAATGCTTGTATTAAATAAGAAAATATCTCAAATTAAGGACCTAATGATGCATCTTGAAGACTTAGAAAAACAAGATAAAAACAACCTAAAATAAGCAGGAGGTGAAAATAAGAATCAGCACAGAGATAAATGAAATTCAAATTATGAAAGTAATTTAAAAGATCAATAAAACAAAGAGGATAAACAAAATAGAAGTACCTTTAGCCAGGCTAACAAAGGAAAAAAAAGAAAAAATCAAATAAGAAAATTAAAGATGAAGTGAAATACATTACATCCAACGCTGCTGAAATACAAAGGATCATAAGAAACTAATATGAAGATCTATATGCTAATGAACTGGAAAACCTTGAAGTGATGAATACATTACTGAATTCATATAACCTAGTGAGATTAAAACAAGAAGATAAAGACAATTAAAACAGACCCAAAACAAACAACGGCGTTGTAGCAGTAATCAAAAATCTTCTAACAAGGAAAAGTCCTGGATGGCTTCACTACTACATTCTACAAAACATTCAAAGAGGAAATAACTCCAATACTCTGCAAACTATTACAAAAATATCGAACAGGGGCCGGTGCCGCGGCTCACTAGGCTAATCATCCACCTTGCGGCACCGGCACACCTGGTTCTAGTCCCAGTCGGGGCACCGATCCTGTCCCGGTTGCCCCTCTTCCAGGCCAGCTCTCTGCTGTGGCCAGGGAGTGCAGTGGAGGATGGCCCAAGTGCTTGGGCCCTGCACCCCATGGGAGACCAGGAGAAGCACCTGGCTCCTGCCTTGGGATCAGCGCGGTGCGCCGGTCGCAGCACGCCAACTGCGGCGGCCGTTGGAGGGTGAACCAATGGCAAAAGGAAGACCTTTTTCTCTGTCTCTCTCTCAGTGTCCACTCTGCATGTCAAAAATAAATAAATAAAATAAATAAATTTTAAAAAAATCGAACAGGATGTAACACTGCCAAAAACTTTTAATGAAGCCAGCATTACTTTGATACCAACATCAATAGAATATTAACTCTTAATTTATGCTGATAATACATTTATTCAAAATGGTATTTTTAAACCTCAAAATATATGAGATTTTAAATTATTTATAAATTTTATTTCCTTATCTGAATTGAATTATATGTCCTTATCTGAAAATTATTCATAAAAATCATAGAGGTAGTAGTATGAAGCTGCATCCACAACAGAATTTATTTTCACCAAAATTAATTATTCAGAAAAATTATAATAGTTTATTGCTCACATTTAGAAAATAAAGGAAAAAAATCAAAATTTAAATTATATTCACAAGAATAGGCAATATAAGATAATGTTTGAACCTAAATACCTTAATCTCCAAGTAAGCTATATGATAAATTCTGTCAAATTAATTACATTACTATGCCATAAATACCAATGTGATGTTTTTACATTTTCCTTATAAAGGAATTATTATCTCTGTCCTTTTAGATCATATATATATATACATATATATATATTAGATCATATATATACATATATATTTAACTTACATAATATTTATAACCTGCCTATATTATTTTCCATAAAAAATTGCAAGCTGAAAACAACTTGGAGAGCATTGTTTGTGTATAGAGACAATTTGAAAGATAGAAACAGAGCAGAGCTCCCATCTGAAAGCTAGGTTCTCAAATGCTCACAATAGACTTGGTATTGTAAGGGCTAAATCTGAGAGCCTGGAACTTAATTCAGGTCTCCCACATGGGTGGCAGAGCCTCAATTACTTGAATCATCACAACTGTCTCCCAACATCTGCATTAACAGAAGCAATATTCAGGAGCTGGAGAAAGAAATGAAACCCAGGTAATCTAATGTAGGACTTGGGCATCTTAACCACGAAGCTAAATATTCACTCCCTAAATATTAATTCCACTTCCTACAACCTTCTTGAATGATGCTTACACTTCTTTAACATAAAATAATGAATAAAACATTGCTATTAAATTTACAAAATGAATTGAAGTTCTAGTTATTAAACTATTGACATAATACATAATCTTAAGAGCACACAGAGAATTTAATAAAGGTACTTCTATTTTGTTTATCCTCTTTGTTTTATTGATCTTTTAAATTACTTTCATAATTTGAATTTCATTTATCTCTGTGCTGATTCTTATTTTCACCTCCTGCTTATTTTAGGTTGTTTTTATCTTGTTTTTCTAAGTCTTCAAGATGCATCATTAGGTCCTTAATTTGAGATATTTTCTTATTTAATACAAGCATTTAATTTATATTTACTTCAGTGTGCCTTTGTTATTTACTTCATTCATTCACAAATCCATGCCTTCTATTTCAAAATGCTTTCATTTATTCTTTCTAAAATGTTTATTATAGACTTATTAAGAACAATATATGGGGTGCCGGCACTGTGGTGTATGTAGTAGGCTAAGCCTCCACCTGCAATGCCAGCATCCCATAGGATGCTGGTTTGTGTCCTAACTGCTCCTCTTTTGATCCAACCTATGGCCAGAGAAAGCAGTAGAAAATGGCAAGGTCTTGGGCCCCTGCACCCCCATGGGATACTTAGAGGGAGTTCCTGGCTTTGGATCAGCCATGGTGACTATTTGGGGATTGAACCAGAAAGTGGAAGACCTTTCTCTCTGTCTCTCCCTCTGTCTGTGCCTTACCTCTCAAATAAATAAAATCTTTTTATAAAAAAAAGTAAAATGTGTTTTTATGAAATGCAGCAGATTCAATGATCACATAAGTATTCAATTTTATATTATAGAAGAAGTTCACAAAGAATTGTTCTGCATCTATGAAATGTAAAACAAACTGAAATTATACAAAACCCAAACTAGTTTTTATGTGGAAATAAATTTAATGTATTTACCTACTCACCTTTTCCAACTCAAAATTTATTTAGGTTTTAAATCAAGCACGCTTTCTCAAATGCTAGTGTCAGAAAAATTATAATAGTTTATTGCTCACATTTAGAAAATAAAGGAAAAAAAATCAAAATTTAAATTATATTCACAAGAATAGGCAATATAAGATAATGTTTGAACCTAAATACCTTAATCTCCAAGTAAGCTATATGATAAATTCTGTCAAATTAATTACATTACTATGCCATAAATACCAATGTGATGTTTTTACATTTTCCTTATAAAGGAATTATTATCTCTGTCCTTTTAGATCATATATATATATATATACATATATATATTAGATCATATATATACATATATATTTAACTTACATAATATTTATAACCTGCCTATATTATTTTCCATAAAAAATTGCAAGCTGAAAACAACTTGGAGAGCATTGTTTGTGTGTAGAGACAATTTGTTTCAAAGTCATTAATATTAATAATTTATTTTATATAAAATATGTACTTGAAAACTATCTTTGATTAGTAATAATTTATTTGAAACCTCACACTTATATAAATAAAATTATTATAAGATTGTGCAGGGAGGGCTGCTTTACAATTTTATTATCTTTGTTCAATTTTTGCATTAAAATATTAGGTGTGATAATTGGTCTGAACTCATCAAATCCAGGTATGTTTGTATCATCAAGTTCCCAAGGGTCTCAAAATTCTGTCAAATCATCCATAGATATAATTATATATGTGGATATTAATTAGAAATATAGATGTTGGTAAATCCACCACCTCTGTAATTTACTATAGAAGCGGCCATTGGGGGATGAACCAACGGAAAAGAAAGACCTTTCTCTCTGTCTCTCTCTCTCACTGTCCACCCTGCCTGTCAAAAAAAAAAAAGAAAGAAAGAAACACAATCAAGTATTTTTCTTTGAAGTGAAGAAAAAATCATACATGGTTGGGGAGCCATTAATTCTGGTAGGTAGTAAATTGCAGTTAACCAGTCAGAATGAATGAAAATACTTAAAAATAAATAATGTTATAGATTTAAAAGACAAACCAAGAAGTGAAAAATTCTTTGCTTTTTTTTCAAAAATGTACATTATAAATACATTCTTAAGATGTATTTTTCTTTACACACTCTCACTTATACTCAAGATAATAAACTATCACATTTTTATTGGGAAGTAGAGAAAAATATTTCACTCAGAATATTAAGATGCACAATTTTTGAATTAATAGTTTTGCTGAAAAAATTGTAATAGCTGAGCTTGCATTTTTAAGCATAACTATGTTTTCTGTATAATGACTTATGGCAAAGATACTATTTTATAGATAGAGGGATGTTTGTGGCAAATGGTGCTGGGGATTGTATTCATTTTGTTTCCACTAGAGCAAACAACTTTCCCATGGGGTATCTAAACTTAGAATGAGTTTGGTATCACAACAAAATTGATAATGTCTGTAGAAAAATAAAGGATTGTTTTCCTAGACTTCAAATCACAAAACAACAGTCCAATTGACTTGTGTTTGTCAGTGGTATATCTCTGTGTTTTATAAAACATGCAATCTAAGAAAAATAGATATTTGTACAAAAGCTCACATTTGTATCATCTTTTGCTTTTTTTTGTTTTCTTTAGCACTGTGAGTCTAAAATTCTTCTAAAGAAAACGTTTACTAAAAATAAGTTTATATGTGTTGCCCACAGGAGTTAATTTCTTTTTTTTTCTTTTAATAAAGACCCTGTTGTTTTTATTTTTTCCCAGAAGCATTTTATTAAGGTATACAAGCTTCATGTACTTCATAAATACAACTTTAGGAACATAGAAATCAGTTTTTAATAGAGCAAAAGGGTTGCACTACACATGCATAGAACCTTTTGAGGATAGGCAAGTCCCAATGTTTACATGGGAGTATTGCCTTATTCTGTTGCAGAGAGGAGCTGTCTTCCTCAACCCACAATGCTGCTTGCTTTAATTAAGGCTACTATGTTTTTGTTTTTTTTTTAATTTTTATTTTTTGACTGGCAGAGTGGATAGTGAGGGAGAGAGACAGAGAGAAAGGTCTTCCTTTTTGCCATTGGTTCACCCTCCAATGGCCACTGCGGCCGGCGCATTGTGCTGATCCGAAGCCAGGAGCCAGGCACTTCTCCTGGTCTCCCATGGGGTGCAGGGCCCAAGCACTTGGGCCATCCTCCACTGCCTTCCCGGGCCATAGCAGAGAGCTGGCCTGGAAGAGGGGCAACCGGGATAGAATCCGGCACCCCAACTGGGACTAGAACCCGGTGTGCCAGTGCTGCAAGGCGGAGGATTAGCCTGTTAAGCCACAACGCCGGCCAAAGGCTACTATGTTTTCAACAAGCAAATCAGGAAGCATTTTGTGGACAGAGATTGACACTCTATGCAATTTCATTTATACACCACCTCACTTTCTAGGTGTACTTGAGCCACATGCTGGGTGGGGAGGTTGCAATTTCTTTTGACTAGATTTAAGTGCTAGACAGATAAGTCAATTCTAATTTGGCCCATTCTTTCCTAGTGTGATTTAATTCAATGGAGTTATGAAAATGTTTATCAAAAGAATTTTGGAACTAAAATATTGACTGAGTTCAAAATATTGACAACCAACCATGGTAGTCAAAGAGCATACCCTAGGAGCATTCTTCATATAGGACATGAAATGTTATTATTATTATTTATAAGTTAAAATTATATTAAAGTACATAAAAAGGGGTTCATGAATGTGACCAAAGTTACTTCTAATTTTTCAGCTTCTTCTGTCTCACTATGTGGAGCAGAGGTTGGAGGTATATAAATGTCATTTAACTTATTTGCTTTTATTTGCCAATATGGTAGCTTTTTGTTTCATAGAGGTAGGTCTGCTTGTTCAAACAGTCACTTCTTAAGAACTGCTGGTCACACATGGGAAGGCAAATTTCTTTGCCCCTGTGTGGGTTTGCCAGTGTCTGGATAGTTCATCAGAACACACAAAACATCTTTCACAATCTTTCCACCTACATCAAAAAGGCTTTTCTCCTTTATGTGTCCTCAGGGGGCCATCATATGAGAACTTATAAAGTAGATCTTGCTACATTCTGGGAGGCTACATATGGGACTTCTTATTCTGGATGAGTGAATATGAGTAGTGACTTTGACTGCTTAAGGGGAAACGCAGGAGCAGGGACAGTGGAGGAGATCTTGGTATCATTCGAGCTCAACATTGGCAGGTTTGGGCTCTGCACAATGCCCTGGGCTACAACAACCATGACAACCTCTTTGAGCACCAGAGAGCTGCATGTAGAGATAGAAATATGGACTTGTTGTGGGGACATGGACTGACTGAGACCTACAGATGCCTGTCTCTGAGGTGGGCATAGAAATCTTGTGAAGGGCAGCACCCACTTTCTTATCTACATATGCCATGTTTTACTCACATCTCAGTCTGTGATGACTCGGCTGCACAGGTGTTCTTTCTTGCAGTCTCCATATTCAGGTGGCCACTTTGAAAGAGGTTAGCTTGGTGTTGGAGATGCTAGTTGCTTTTTCTGGGGGGTGGGGAATCTGTGGCTCAAAAGTGGACATCAGCTGTACAATGCAGCACACATTGCTTGAACGTTGTGGAATTTGGAGTGAGACACTGGGCCCTTTTCTTCCTCTGAATGGTGCAGAAGTGAGAAGCTTGACTATCTCTTGGAATGATTTGTAGTATTTAGTAGATGGTTCAGGTGTGATTAACTTTACATTTGAGAGGGTTCAAAGTCAGAGGGGCTGTAACATGGAGGCATCAAAGTGTGGGGATGGAAATCAGCTGGGAAGCAGATTCTCTTCTGATGTATAAAATACTTATGTAGGGAACTGTTTTTAAGGTACTTCTTAAAATAGGACTTTCAGTTGCAAGTCATTAAGTGTTCTAAAAGCACTTTCTGTGCAGTTTCATTCCAGCAATACAAACTCTCTTCTGACATTTCAGAAATTCTTTCCTCCATTGCTTTTTGGAGTGTCGCACCAGTTGAGCATGGTTGGCTGCCTGGTAACTTCTGGTGAGCTGACTTCCTGTTAGGCTGTGGGCTGCCTAGTTTCATAGGAGCTTCCTGAGTTATTGCTTGCCATCCCCCCTACAGCTACACTGAGTGACATCGCCTCTCTTCTCATTCTGGTATCTGCTTCACCGTCCTGTGCTGTGGGTGAAGGCAGAGCCTGTGACCAGCCAACCAGTGTCAAAGGTATGTGAAACACTGGCCAATGAGCTGGTGCAGCCATGCATGGTCTTCAGCTTTTGGCAATGGGAATCTGTTATCAGTGGAGCATGTACATAGACTCAAGAGCCACATATCTGGGCTGGCACTGTGGCTTAGCAGTTAAAGCTGCCACCTGTAGTGCCAGCATCCCATACAGGTGCTGGTTTGAGACCCAATTGCTCCACTTCCTACCCAGCTCTCGGCTATGGACTGAGAGAGCAGTAAAAGATGGGCCAAGTCCCTGGGTCCCTGCACCCACATGAGAGACCTGGAAGAAGCTCCTGGATCCTGAATTGGCCCAGCTCTGGATGTTGTGGCCACTTGGGGAGTGAAGCAACGAATGAGACTTCTCTCTCTCTCTCTCTCTCTCTCTCTCTCTCTCCCTCTCTCCCTCTCTCCCTCTCTGTAACTCAACCATTCAAGTAATAAGTAAATAAATATTTTTATTTTTTATTTTTTTTACTTTTATTTAATGAATATAAATTTCCAGTGTACAGCTTATGGATTACAATGGCTTCCCCCTCCCATAACTTCCCTCCCACCCGCAACCCTCCCCTCTCCCGCTCCCTCTCCCCTTCCATTCACATCAAGATTCATTTGCAATTCTCTTTATATACAGAAGATCAATTTAGTATAAAGATTTCAACAGTTTGCACCCACATAGAAACACAAAGTGAAACATACTGTTGGAGTACTAGTTATAGCATTAAATCAAAATGTACAGCACATTAAGGACAGAGATCCCACATGAGGAGCAAGTGCACAGTGGCTCCTGTTGTTGACCCAACAAATTGACACTCTAGTTTATGGTGCCAGTAACCACCCTAGGCTGTCGTCATGAGTTGCCAAGGCTATGGAAGCCTTCCAAGTTTGCCGACTCTGATCATATTTAGACAAGGTCATAAAAGACAGAGTGAGGATAGCAACCAATGATCCTAAGAGTGGCATTTACCAGGTTTGAACAATTATACAGCATTAAGTGGGGAAGAGGACCATCAGTATACACAGGTTGGGAGTAGAGCCATTGGTGGTAGAGTAGAGGTTATGATTACAAAGGAATGAGGCCCAATTGCACTAGACAGGGCCTAGAACAAAGGACAGAGTCATTAGTAGAGGAGCTAAGAAAGGTGCTGTCTAAGCTGCAATTAAGTTTTCTGATTGAGAGGCAAATAGAACCTGATAGAAGGGGCTTGATAATAATCTGTTGGGCTTTAGGCCTTGTAAGTTAAGAGGCCCAGACCTATCTATCTCTTCACATGGGGTATATCCTAAGGGAGGTGTGAATCTCCTAGGGGAAGGCACTCTGTTGACTTTCATGACTTGGCTGGCCTGGGAGGAGAGCTGGCCAGGTAAAGGCAGGTGGCATCTCTAACAAGAAATTTACAGTTCTGCCTGCAATGTTGCTGACCCTACTTGACCATCCCCTCAGCTGCAGTGTTCACTTTGGAAGTTGGGCTGAGTGAAGGGCTTTTCAGCTTAGATCCAATCAGATCTGTGGCTCTGACCTGGGCATCCTTCGACTCCAGGGCAGGTCCATTTCCAGTGATCCAACTCTTGGCAGAGCTGCCAGGGCTCTTCACAAGCTGACTTCTGCTGAAGCCCAGGCTTACCACATTGAAAGCCACTGCAGTAGACTGGCCTGTTGGGTCTCCTTGAGGGCAGATCACTGTACAGATCAGCCATTAATAGGCCTGCCACCCATTGCTTCTGATGCCTAGCTTTCTTTTCCTCCTGGTTTGTGTTAAAGCAGACCAGAGGATGCAAGTCAAGGGAGTGCCCGTGTCCCATCTCTAATCTTCGGTGGCCTGAACTACAAGTCTATAGTCACAGGCATGTTCTGTAGTAGTTTTTCCAAGGTAGACAATGCCCATGAGGAAAATTATATTCTCACTTTAAAACTTTCTTTCCCTTTGGCCTGAAAGGGAGCTTTTTTCTACTTACTGTATACTTTGCTGATGGCGAAGTGAATCTAGCTATGAGATTATTATTTAAGTTCTTATTTTGGCTATGTTATTACAGAAAAATGTTAGCCATCTCTTTTATAAGGTCTAAAGATTAAATTGTACGTCCTACAGATTCCTTCATAATAGAATTAGTTTCCTATCTTGAAGAGAATAGAGAAATGAAAGAACAAGTTGGGCTTAGAATAGAGAAATGAGGGAGCAAGTCCTAGATTGCTTGCTGACAATAGCAATATTACATGAATACTTAGCAAACCGTTTCAACCATTAGATAACAACTTAAAAAACATTTACCAGAAGGTCCAATGCCTTCTATAAATTTTAAGAATCATGTATTTGAAAACACCTCTTAAATATCTAACATGGTGTAGTTTGTTTAACCAGTAAAGTTAAGCACAACCATATAAAATGTTTTTAGTTTCTTTCTACCAACAAGTTTAAAACATGATACACAGATTCAGGTCACCCAAATTAAAATGTATCTTTGATTGATTTTAGCAGCTTAAATTTATGGACAATCTTATCTATAAGCCATTTAAAATAAAACTCTTAATAAAATTTCCTATATGGACATACAATATGTACACACATATAACATAGCATAATAGACCAATATAGCAATTTTAATAATAGCTTTTAAAATCTTTAACTCTTTTTGTAGATTGCCAATTGATTTGAATTTCTTTTTGTTTTTAGATTACTTTAACACATTGCTTTAACAGAGCATCAGAGTTTAATTCTATGTCAAAGAGAAATTGAGCTTCCTGTGATCTTTTGCTGTGAGGTTTCGAGGGCTGGTGCCATCACGCACTAGGCTAATCCTCCACCTACGGTGCCGACATCCCATATGGGCGCCAGGTTCTAGTCCTGGTTGCTCCTCTTCCAGTCCAGCTCTCTGCTGAGGCCTGGGATAGCAGTGGAGGATGGCCCAGGTGCTTGGGCCCCTATACCTGCATGGGAGACCAGGAGGAAGCACCTAGCTCCTGGCTTTAGATGGGCATAGTTCCAGCTGTTGCAAAACCATTTGGAGAGTGAACCAATGGAAGGAAGACCTTTCTCTCTATCTCTCTCTCTCTCACACTGTCTGTAAACTCTACCTGTCAAATAAAAAAGAGACAGCAGAAAAACCCCTAATAAAAATAGATTATATATCTATATTATATATATATATATATATATATATATATATATGGAAAAGAAGGATGCAGTTTCTCCCTGTCACAAACTTATTTTCTTTACCTGAAACATTGGGTTTTATTTTATTAAAGTTTTTATGTGAAAAATAAAGTGTCAGAAGGGAGGGAGAGATAGCGAGAAAGATTGAGCCTTTTTATCATTTGGTTCACTTTCCAAATGGCCATAGTAGTCATGGCTGGGCCAGATCAAAGCTAGGAGCCAAGAACTTCATTATGGTTTTCCACATGAGTGGTAGAGACAGATACATGGACCATCTTCTATTCTATTGCCTTCCTAGGTGCATGCTCTGGACATTGGATTGGAAGCAGAGCAGCTGAGGTAATAACCAGCACTCCAATATGGGATGCCAGCATCAGAAGTAGCAATTTAGTCTACTGTAGCACACTGATAGCCCCAATGTTGAATTTTAGAAAACATCATCATACCTCTAATGGGAAGCTAATTACAGAGCTTTGAAATTAGGTGGCATGGCTTTCCTCCCTACCTGAGTTTCCACTCCCCTTCCAGGTGCCGCCATGATCAGCTTGCACAGTTCCATACTTGGGCATAGCCAAGGTTTCTATCTAGAATCTTTTGTTTTGGAAAACTCCAAATATTTAGGAATGGCTAAAATACCAACATGCATGATTGTTCGTGTGTGTGTGTGTGTGTGTCTGTGAATCAACAATAATGTTTCATTTTTTAAAAAGAAAGAAAACCAAGTTCTAATTTGATTTTCTTCCCTTTTGATTTTTTTAATTAAACTTTTATTTAATGAATATAAATTTCCAAAGTATAGCTTATGGGTTACAATGGCTTCCCCCCTCCCATAACTTCCCTCCCGCCCGCAACCCTCCCCTTTCCCACTCCCTTTCCCCTTCCATTCATGTAAAGATTCATTTTCAATTCTCTTTGTATACAGAAGATCAGTTTAGTATATATTAGGTAAAGATTTCAACATTTTGCCCATATAGCAACATCAAGTGAAAAAACTACCATTGGATTACTAATTATAGCATTAAATAGCAATGTACAGCACATTAAAGACAGAGATTCTACATAATTTTTTTTCAAATTAATTAATTTTCTATGCCATTTCCATTTTAACACCAGGTTGTTTTTTTTTTCATTTCCAATTCTCTTTATATACAGAAGATCACTTCAGTATATAATTAGCAAAGACCTCATCAGTCTGCGCCCACACAGAAACGCAAAGTGTAAAAATACTGTTTCAGTGCCAGTCATAGCATCACTTGGCTTTGGACGACACATTAGGGACAGATCCCACATGGGGTGTAAGTACACAGTGACTCCTGTTGCTGATTTAACAATTTGACACTCCTGTTCATGGCGTCAGTAATCTCCCTAGGCTCTAGTCATGAGTTGCCAGGGCTATGGAAGCCTTTAGAGTTCGCTGACTTTGATCTTATTCCGATAGGGTCATAGTCAAAGTGGAGGTTCTCTCCTCCCTTCGGAGAAGGGTACCTCCTTCTTTGATGGCCCCGTTCTTTCCACTGGGATCTCACTCACAGAGATCATTCATTTAGGTCTTTTTTTTTTCCATGATATCTTGGCTTTCCATGCCTGCTATACTCTCATGGGCTCTTCAGCCAGATCTGAATGCCTTGAGGGCTGATTCTGAGGCCAGAGTGTTGTTTAGGACATCTGCCATTCTATGAGTCTGCTGTGTATCCCACTTCCCATGTTGGATCTTTCTCTCCCTTTTTGATTCTATCAGTTAGTATTAGCAGATACTTGTCTTGTTTGTGTGATCTCTTTGACTCTTAGACCTATCAGAGCTATCAATTGTGAGCTGGAATTGATCACTTGGACTACTAAAAAGGATAAAGTATTACATTGTACACCTAAAGTCAGGACAGGAGCTGATCAGTTCATTGTTGCTTATAGTGTCCATTTCACTTAACAGGTTTCCCCTTTGTTGCTCAGTTGTCACCGATCAGGGAAAACAAATGATATTTTTCTCTTTGGGACTGGCTTAATTCACTCAGCATGATGTTTTCCAGATTGCTCCATCTTGTTGCAAATGACTGGGTTTCGTTGTTTCTTACTGCTGTATAGTATTCTATGGAGTACATGTCCCATAATTTCTTTATCCAGTCTACTGTTGATGGGCATTTGGGTTGGTTCCAGGTCTTAGCTATTGTGAATTGAGCTGCAATAAACATTAATGTGCAGATGGCTTTTTTATTTGCCAAATTAATTTCCTTTGGGTAAATTCCAAGGAGTGGGATGGCTGGGTTGTATGGTAGGGTTATGTTCAGGTTTCTGAGGAATCTCCAGACAGACTTCCATAGTGGCTTAACCAGTTTGCATTCCCACCAATAGTGGGATAGTGTCCCTTTTTCCCCACATCCTCTCCAGCATCTGTTGTTGGTAGATTTCTGAATGTGAGCCATTCTGACCGGGGTGAGATGGAACCTCATTGTGGTTTTGATTTGCATTTCTCTGATTGCTAGTGATCTTGAACATTTTTTCATGTGTCTGTTGGCCATTTGGATTTCCTCTTTTGAAAAATGTCTATTGAGGTCCTTGGCCCATCTCTTAAGTGGGTTGTTTGTTTTGTTGTTGTGGATTTTCTTGATTTCTTTGTAGATTCTGGTTATCAATCCTTTATCTGTAGTATAGTTTGCGAATATTTTTTCCCATTCTGTTGGTTGCCTCTTCACTTTCCTGACTGTTTCTTTTGAAGTACAGAAACTTCTCAATCTGATGCAATCCCAAATGTTAATTTTGGTTTTGACTGCCTGTGCTGCTGGAGTATTTTCCAGGAAGTCTTTGCCTGTGCCTATATCTTGCAGGGTTTCTCCAATGCTCTCTAATAATTTGATGGTTTTGGGTCGTAGATTTAAGTCTTTAATCCATGTTGAGTGAATTTTTGTGTAAGGTGATAGGTATGGGTCTTGCTTCAAGCTTCTGCATGTGGAAATCCAATTTTCCCAGCACCATTTATTGAATAGACTGTCCTTATTCCAGGGATTAGATTTGGATCTTTGGTCAAATATAAGTTGGCTGTAGATGTTTGGATTGATTTCTGGTGTCTCTATTCTGTTCCATTGGTCTATCCATCTGTTTCTGTACCAGTACCATGCTGTTTTGATAACAACTGCCCTGTAGTATGTCCTAAAATCAGGTATTGTGATGCCTCCGGCTTTGTTTTTGTTGTACAGGATTGCTTTGGCTATTCGAGGTCTTCTGTGTCTCCATATGAATTTCAGCATCATTTTTTCCAGATCTGAGAAGAAGGTCTTCGGGATCTTGATGGGTATTACATTGAATGTATAAATTGCTTTTGGGAGAATAGACATTTTGATGATATTGATTCTTCCGATCCATGAGCATGGAAGATTTCTCCATTTTTTGGTATCCTCTTCTATTTCTTTCTGTAAGGTTTTTCTGTAAGGTTTTTGAGATACATCTTAACAGCTGCACCAAATTTGCAAAATGTGTGTAACTCTGGATGAAATATTTTTCTTCTAAAAGCACAATGATTTTAAAGGATTAAAAGTCTAGTAACATTTCTAAATATGATTCATATCATGAAAGCAGTGGTTGTTAATTTTAAACTGAATTAACAAAATTACAGACCATACATGATTACCCTCCAGAACTGCAAATAGCAGACAGCAGCCATGAGCTGCATCACACCTTAAGTAGTACATTTACCCTATAGTTACTCCCATACCAGAGGACATGGGGACATGGCAGAGGGTTTAGCACAGTGAAACTAGCAATGTTCATAAAGTTACAGACAGAGTTGATGTAAAGAGGCACTCTTCTGTTACAAAAGGAGCTGGTTAGTAATTTTTAACCTGCCTTACAGAACTGATGTTCCTCTCATAAATATCATCAAATTGGGGATTAGTGATGGGCTCAATAGCACTGGTGTAAACTCCAGTAGAGGTGGAAAAGTTACATTTACACACATACACACACACACACAGTAGCATAGTCACCATTCATTTAGGTAGGGGTGGGCTAAGGCATCCTTAGTGGATGTTCTTTTAGATGGATCAAACACTAAAATCCTGCCTTTAACTGCTACAGAGTATAGAGAATAGGAATAGATGACTGTGAGATGTGGAGGATGCCTTCAAAAGGGCCTTAAGCTGTTAGCATTGCTTCCAAAGACAGTGTACTCAATAGGTCTATGGTCAAATCCAACTGCTGAGGGACTCCCCTGAAACAATATTCTTTATCCCAATAATTCTGCTAAGATACATCTGATGGACCAGATGTCCATAGGACTAACAGCAGAATATCAGGATTTCTGGAGCATAATTTATGTAGTTAACTTCCTAAATCTTACTGAGATTCATTTGATTATTCCACTCTGGCCAATGCAGAATAGAAAATCTTTTGAACACAGTTGCTATTCAGAAGGAGTCACATTCTTTTTTTTTTTTTTTTTTTGACAGGCAGAGTGGATAGTGAGAGAGCAAGACAGAGAGAAAGGTCTTCTTTTTTGCCGTTGGTTCCCCCTCCAATGGCCGCGGTGGCCTGCACATCGTGCTGATCCAAAGCCAGGAGAGGAGCCAGGTGCTTCTCCTGGTCTCCCATGTGGGTGCAGGGCCCAAGGACTTGGGCCATCCTCCACTGCCTTCCCGGGCCATAGCAGAGAGCTGGCCTGGAAGAGGGGCAACCGGTATAGAATCCGGTGCCCCGACTGGGACTAGAACCAGTGTGCTGGCACCGCAAGGTGGAGGATTAGCCTGTTAAGCCACGGCGCCGGCCAGGAGTCACATTCTTAATGTCTTGATGTAAATTGTCAGCTCAAAGGAGATATTTCAAACCTTATAAAACCTTGTGAACAAAACTTTAACATGATATGAGCTGAATGATAGAGGAGAGATAATTATAAAAATTTCATGTGGTTCGCTCTGTGTCAATTCTGTGCAACACATATTTCTACAAAATAGTCAATATGTGGAAGCTGGAATATGTCAAGGGTCAAGATCACATTATCATGTTTAAAAAAACACATCTTGCATTCCCATGAGCCTCTTCTTTAAGAGATCAAATTCTGGAAGGCACAGCATTCTTTGAGTGCTACTCTCATTCCATCTCTTGGACCTACTACTGACTAGGCAAGACCAAAGGCTGGATATTCAATAAGTCTATCTGTTTCAAGATCCGGCTGCTGTTGTGGGTGATACCAATACTGATGACTGTGTGCTTTAATGGTAGCAGCTAGAGCAGCGCATATCTGAGCTGGGCTTGCTGAAGATAGGAAATATGGCTGCTATTACACAAGATTTAACATGGTTAACGCAACTGTGAAAGAAGTATGCCACTGTACAGGGTGGACAGCAGTAACTGAATTTGCAGTGTTGAGAGTGGTGGTGATGATCAATCTGAGGCAGAGGAAGGTCAAGAAGATGGTAATGGTGTGGTGTTGTGTTGCTACTGCTGTATGAACATTGTAAGCTGTCATTATTTTTTAAAGGTTTATTTTATTATTTTAAAGAAAGGGAGAGACATTCTATATGCTGGTTCACTCCCTAGATGGCTGCAACAACAGGGTTGGGCCAGGCTAAAGCCAGGAGCCAGGAGCTTCTTCCTAGGTTTCTCATGTGGATGGCAGAGGCCCAAACACTTGCACCATCTCCAGATGCTTTTCCTAGGCCTAGTGGGAAGTTGGATTTAAAGTGGAGCAGCTAGGATAGGAATTTGTGTCCACATAGTATGCCAGTGTTGCATGCCACAGCTTTAGCTGTTTTACCACAATGCCATCCCCAGCTGGTATTATTTTTGTATTGACTCTTGTGCCATAATGAGAAATCCAAACAATGCCCTTTGATTAGAAAACAAATTGGTCAAATTGTCATTTGACCATTTACAAGTGTATAAAAACCATGCATTCCATTTTGAAAATATGGACCATAACTGGCTATATGTCTTCTTCAGCCAATCCAAACAAGTTAGAGGATCTTGGTATTTAATATTTTGGGTCAGTGTGTGGGTTACCTGGAGAAAAGGAAAAAAGGGCCCTTGACTCCAAGATTTCTGCCACAAGTGGGAGCTAAACCTCCACTCTTAATTTGGGATATGTTTCACCTTTGAATTGGGCAAGCCTCACAATGCACTGAACTCCACATGTGAAAAGCCTCAGGGAGGGGCCAGTGCCATGGCGCAGTAGGTTAATTCTCCACCTGTGGCACCAGCATCCCATATGGCACCAGTTCTAGTCCTGGCTGTTCCTCTTCCAATCCTGTTCTCTGCTATGGCCTGGGAAAGCAGTAGAAGATGGCCCAAGTGCTTGGGCCTTGCACCCACATGGGAGACTGGGAAGAAGCACCTGGCTGCTGGCTTCGGATCGGTGCAGCTCCAGCCACTGCAGCCATTTGGGGAGTGAACCAATGAAAGGAAGACCTTTCTGTCTCTCCCTCTAACTGTAACTCTACCTCTCAAATAAATAAATAAAATCTTAAAAAAAAAAAAAAACGGCTCAGGGAACAGACCCTTGGAATTGCATGAGTTAACTCATCTACACTTTCCATTCCCGTACCCTTTTACTAACATCTGCCATCTCCCCCAAAGCACACATTAAAAATAATTCCAACCCTCTGTATTTAAAAGATCAGAGTGGGATTTTCATGAAAACCACCTGAGTCCTGCCCTGAACTCTCATTCCTTTCTGTATCTCCCTCTACTCCTAGTCATCTGGACTTGCTGGTGGTACCAAACATTCCTGTTGGAAACAAGGGGGTAGCCTGGAGGACTGGAGTGACAAGGGGTCACAGGTAGGAGAGAAAGGAGAAATAGAACAGGACAAAGTGAAACTAATGAGGTATATGGCAAAAAGTGGGTAGCATTCAGCCCTCAGACAGATGGAAATGCCCAAGAGAAGTTGAAGGTCCAAGGAACAAAGAATAGGAATCCTTGGAGGCAGTTATGGTACATTCAGAAGCAGGCTAACTCTGAACCTGATTCCAGCTGCTGTTGCTGAGGAGGAATGGGGGGAAAATGGCTGGGCACCCTTACCACATGATAGATCCAAGGATCTCAAGGCCTTCCTGTCTCCCTCTGGGACCCCACCAGGCTCCCATCCCTTAAGCCAATTTCTCAGCCATCACAAATACTCTGGTTAGTCTCACTTCTTCTAGCAAAGACAGAATGATCTTTAGACAAAATCATTAGAAATATCAGCTTTATTTATTTAAATATAGTTGCTATGTCAACATCAAATTGAGTTGCAATTGATATTTAACTTTGGTAAGACAATCATTTCACCAAAATATATAACACAGGGTTTTCCTCACGGAGTGATATTAAAGATCCCACAAAATCTTAATTCCATTCCTATCTCTTATTAAGAAAAAAATCACACTCTTTTATGGTCCCTTTTGAGAAATAAACAATTCTCTATTCTGCTAACTCACTGAGATACTCGAACTAGTTGACTAACCAATGATAATTTATTGCATTGCTTGTTTCCAATAGGCTGCCAGTTTGATAATGTTGTGCTCTGGTTCACCACATTCTGATTGTTGTGAGACCACCTTGACAATCTCACACTTATTTAAATTATTTAAATTTCAAAAACCTGTGACTGATTATAACAAATGAAATATGAGGTAAAGGCTTCCAGGGATGTGAGAAATGTACCCTTATGGAACAAATTCAAGAGTAAAGAATCGAGGCCAAACAGACACATGAAAAAATGTTCAGGATCACTAGCAATCAGGGAAATGCAAATCAAAACCACAATGAGTTTTCACCTCACCCCGGTTAGAATGGCTTACATTCAGAAATCTACCAACAATAGATGCTGGCGACGATGTGGGGAAAAGGGGACACTAACCAACTGTTGGTGGGAATGCAAACTGGTAAAGCCACTATGAAAGACAGTTTGGAGATACCTCAGAAATCTAGATATTGTCCTACCATACAACCCAACCATTCCATTCCTTGTAATTTACACAAAGGAAATTAAATTGGCAAATAAAAGAGCTGTCTGCACCTCAATGTTTATTGCATCTCAATTCACAATAGCTAAGACATGGAATCAACCTAAATGCCCATCAACAGAAGACTGGAGAAAGAGATTATGGGATATGTACTCTATAGTATATTATACAACAGTAAAAAAAATGAAATCTGGTCATTTGCAACAAAATGGAGGAATCTGGAAAACATCATGCTAAGTGAAATAAGCCAGTCCCAAAGGGACAAATATCACATGTTCTCCCTGATCAGTGACAAATAATTGAGAACCTAAAACGGACCCTGTAGAAGTGAAACTGACACTATGAGAAGCAATGAATTGAACAGCCCTTGTCCTGACTGTCGAGGAACAACTTACTATTTTATTCCTTTTAGTATTTTTTCCCTCTACTTAATACTATTGGTTGAACTCTGTAATTAACACACAATTATTCTTACATGCTTAAATTTAACTGAAAAGTGATCCCTGTTAAATATAAGAGTTGGAATAAGAGAAAGAGGAGATGTACAGTTTGGCGCATGCTCACTCAGACATATCCCTATTGGTAGAGCTAGAAATGTGCCAGGGGATTCCAATTCAATCCCATCAAGGTGGCATGTACCAATGCTATCTTACTTGTTAAAGTGATCAGTTTAAGTTCATAATTGATCAAAAAGTTAGGATTAATTGTCAAAGGGATTACATAAATAAGACCAGTGTCTGCAAATAATTGATAGAATTAAAAAGGAGAGAGGCCAGCACCGTGGCTCAACAGGCTTATCCTCCACCTAGCAGCGCTGGCACACCGGGTTCTAGTCCCAGTCAGGGCGTCGGATTCTGTCCCGGTTGCCCCTCTTCCAGGCCAGCTCTCTGCTGTGGCCCGGGAGTGCAGTGGAGGATGGCCCAAGTGCTTGGGCCCTGCACCCGCATGGGAGACCAGGATAAGCACCTGGCTCCTGGCTTTGGATCAGCACAGTGTGCCGGTCACAGCGTGGTGGCCATTGGAGGGTGAACCAATGGAAAAGGAAGACCTTTCTCTCTGTCTCTCTCTCTCACTGTCCACTCTGCCTGTCAAAAAAAAAAGAATTAAAAATGAGAGAATGATCCTATATGGGAAGCAGGATACATAGAAGACTCATAGAATGGCAAAAGCCCTAAACAGCACTCTGGCCTCAGAATCAGCCATTAAGGCATTCAGATCTGACTAAAAAGCCCATGAGAGTTTCACAGGCATGGAAAGCCAAGACACTGTGGCAAAAAAAAAAGTGACCTAAATGAAATATCTCTGTGAGATCCCAGCAGAAAAAACAGGCCATCAAAGAAGGCAGTACCTTTCTCTGAAGGGAGGAGCGTACTTCCGCTTTGACTATGGCCTTGTCTAAATAAGATTAGAGTTGGTGAACTCAAGAGGCTTCCATAGCCTTGGCAGCTCATGACAAGAGCCTCTGGTGATTACTGACACCATAAATAAGAATGTCAATTGTTAAATCAACCATGGGAGTCACTGTGCACCTGCTCCCCATGTAGGACCTCTGCCCTTAATGTTTTGTTCTATGCAAATTAATGGTAAAACTACTACTGAAACAGCATCCTATACTTTGTGTGTCTTTGTAGGTGCAGTATGTTGAAATCTTTACTTAGTATATACTAAGTTGATCTTCTATATATAAAGTTAATTGAAAATGAGTCATGATGAAGAATGGGATGGGAGAGGGAGTGGGAAATGGGATGGTTGTGGGTGGGAGGGATGTTATGGGGGGTAGCCACTATAATCCACAAGTTGTACTTTGAAAATTTATATTTATTAAAAAAATAAACTAAAAAAAAGAATTGTGGCCAGCACTGTGACACAGCAGATTAAAGCCCTGACCTTGAAGCACCGGCATCCCATTTGGGTGCCAGTTCTAGTCCCGGCTGCTCCTTTTCTGATCCAGCTCTCTACTGTGGCTGGGATAGCAGTAGAAGATGGCCCAAGTTCTTGGGCCCCTACATCCACGTGGGAGACCCAGAGGAAGCTCCTGGCTTCAGGTCAGCACAGCTCTGGCTGTTGTGGTAATTTGAGGTGTGAACAAGTGGATGGAAGACCTCTCTCTCTGTCTCTACCTCTCTCTGTAACTGTTTTAAATAAATAAAATAAACCTAAAACAAAATCATTCCTCTTCTTTTTGTATGTTTTATCTGATCTGAAATACATGAAGAAATATCTGTTGCAGTAGGCTGAAGACAACAGAAACAATAAGCAAGAAGCTGAAACAGAGGATATCTATATCCTGCACAGTATTGCAAATCAGGACTGCAGTGAAAAGCACAGACAAAATATATTTTCTTGGGGCTGACTTGAGGTTTTTGTTTAATTTGTTCTTGGAGGATTTTTCACCCTTCTAAGGGTGTTTTATTGAATTTTATTCCTTCCAGAAATTTCAGTACCATGGATCTTTCACCTATTAGTCTTCTTGTGCTCCCCTATTTTAGTTGTCAATCCCAAGGCCTCTTGTGTCTTCACCTATTGAAAGCTTCCCACTGCTCCTTTCCAATTTCCCTATTGGGGTAAATGCCTTAGGCATATTGGCTTAGGATAGAAGTGTCCTATGCTGATGCCCAATCACCCTTCCTGCTATATTACTTACAGTCTTATCCTTTCATAACAGGGGTAGATTGCAATGATGTGGTGACTCATCCTGACATGGGCCAACACCACAGGAAGCCTATAAACAAGTCACACACCTTTCTGCTAAGGTCTGCATATTTGCAGATCAATGCACTAAGGGTACTGCACATCTTTAGTAATGTTGTTATCATGGAATATACAAATCATTTCAATGCAAGGATAAGGCTCATGGAACTGTTGAAAGATAGCATTTTTCTTAGACAAGTACTAAAATGACAGGAATTTCTACTTTCCAGGTCTTCATCCTCCACCACGTTACAAAACTTGGTTCACACTGAAAATTGCCTTAATATTGACAGTAATGTCTCATTAAGTTAACATTTTCTGAAGTTTTATTACAGTGGAGATACTTGATGTGAGATTTTCAATACCCTATAAATATGTGACAGATTAGTGCAGTGTCTTTGGAGTGTTTGTATAACTGCCTATTCCCTGGAGAACATGCTTTCGGTATGAAATCCACAGTGAATATCAAGTTTATGAGCATCTCTCTTCTTGTGTCTATGGAAGCATCTTGCCAGAAAATGCAATTTTGTGATAGCATCAGCACAATGAAGGGAATCAGGACACAGGGAGCCGGGTTTTGCAGCATACCTGGCAGTTTTTGACAGTGCCCTGGGACAGCTAATAGTTGGCAAAGGGTGTTATGTGTGTCAGACCTCACAAGACAACACAAAGACAAAGGTCCTCATATTCTGAAGCCCAGCCACAACCCCATAAGGTCTCTCTCCCAGATCAAATGCAGATTCTCAGCAGAAACTAACACTATTGTCACAAAATCCATCGTCTCAATCACAATGAATGTTGTGATGACAGTGGTTGTTTTTCAGTTAGAATGCAGCCTCAGTGGATTTCAACAATAGACACAGGTGCATAAAATTTGATTTTTTTAAATTTTGAGACCCTGAACAAAGATTCCCTCTCTGCAGAAGAGAAGCTTCTATACCTCTGGGAACAAAGATTGAAAAATTTCCCTCCTGGGACCTCAAGTTACAGAAAGAGGCTGACACTAGCCTTTGCTAGTCTCCAAATGATAGGACTGTCAGCTCTATACCCTTCAGTCTTACTATAGTTCTCACTGCCCTCATGATCAGGCATAAGATCCACCAAACAATTCCTAACATGTCACAGGACTTGGGGTTTTAGTGCATGGTCACATTTACTGTGCAGAGTCCAACTGCCAAATTCCAATGATTTCAAATTGTGGAACACTTGAAGCAAGTTTACCCTTCAGTATAAAGTGTAAGCTCGATGAGTCTTTTTGAGTTGGAAGGTTGGCAAGATAATAGTGTCAAGCCATTCCCCTAAAAAGATAAGGATAAACCTTGGGGTATGTATGGTGTGTGTGTGTGTGTGTGTGTGTTTATCTATGCATATGTGTTAAGATTTCCCACATTTTCAACAATGAAATATAACTAGAATATCAAGAGTCACATTTTTGTAAATATATCTCTAATCAATCCATGTATGTTCTAAAAGAGAAGCAAATTCCAAATCAATTTTTCCATTTTCTCCTTGTTTTTTTATGAATTTTTTATATTTGTGAATCTTCATGACTAATTCATTAATAACTTTCCTTAGGGATAAATGTCATATAAAACCAGCTTTATCTGATTTCTTTTATTAAGAAGACAGTAAATAAACAGGAAATACTTTTTATTTTCTTTTGGGAACATAGCATCTCATAGAAGATGCAATAAGATAAGGACATGAAATAAAAACAAATTTAGAGCACATCTAGTTCACAGAGATACAAATGTTACCAGGAAAATATATGAATTAAAAAATACATAGAAACACTGTTGGCCAATAAGAAGATATACATCCTAAAAATGCAAGAGAAGAGATAGTAATATTTTCAAATAAGCAATGTAAGTAATCCTGTAGATGCAAAATATTAGAATGTCATATGATTAGTTAAATTAAATGTTAAAATATATTTAATAAGATATTAAATATAAAGAATATAAAATGTTAAAAAAATTTTCATGACCTTTTTGCTTATTGTTTTCATAAAATGTATTCTCCAGATATTCTGAAAACCCTTTGTATGCAAGGATTTTAAAAAATTGTTACTGCAAAATTAAATACAATAAATGTAAAACATTAAAAATTAAATAAAATATTCAATAAAATTCAGATAGAATATTGTTACAAGAGCAATTAAAAACAGCCATGTTGTTTAATATTGTCTAAAATAAGTCTAAAACAATTTAACTAATTCAGGACTGCCTATACTCACTTAAGGCTATAAATTTCCATTAAGCATTGATTTATCTGGCATCTTTGTATTTTCTTCTGTGTTTCTCAGCTTGTTCCTGCATGTGCTTGCTAACTCCAGGTGCGTCTGTCTCTATGTGCCTGCAGCCATGCCTGGCTTCTTGTGTTCACATTTCTATTCCTGAAATCCATGTGTTCTCTCTGTGTTACCATCTCAAATAACTGCATCCCTACTTTGATGTCTGCAGTGCCAGCATCCCATGTGGGTGCTTGTTTGAGTCCCAGCTGCTCCACCTCCAAGCTAGCTCTCTGCTATGGCCTGTGAAAGCAGTAGAAGGTAGCCCAAGTCCTTGGGCTCCTGCACCCATGTGAGAGATCCAGAAGAAGCTCCTGGCTCCTGGCTTAGAATTAGCTCAGCTCTGGCAATTTGGGGAGTGAATCACTCGATGGAAGAACTCTCTCTCTCTCTCTCTCTCTCTCTCTCTCTCTCTCTGTAATTCTGCCTTTCAAATGATCAAATAAATCTTTAAAAAATGGAAGTGTGTCATTGTAACAATTAGAAAGAAAAATGAGAAAAGCAGGAAGTTAGGAGTGAGCAGGGAGGGAGCATATTGTGGGGAGTGTCATTATGTTGTTAAAACTGTATATATGAGGGTTTGGCACTGTGTATAATGGACTAAGTCTCTGCCTGAGGTGCTGGAATCCCATATGTGCACCAGTTTGAGTTCCATCTATTCCTCTTCCAGTCCAGCTCTCTGCTATGGCCTGAGAAAGCAGCAGAAGATGGAAATAATGCTTGCACCCCTGCACCTGCAAGGGAGACCCAGAAGAAATTCCTGGCTCCTGGCTTTGGATTGGCCCAACTCTGGCCATTACAGCCTTTTGGGAAGTGAACCAGTGGATTGAAGACCTTTCTCTCTGTCTCTCCCTCTCTCTGTCTGCAACTCTACCTTGCAAAACAAATAAAATATTTTTTAAAACTGTATATGTGAAATGCAAAACAGTTAAAAACAAAAAATAATGAAAAGATTTGACATAAAATTATTTTAAAAATATTTAATGAGCCAAAAAAGAAGGTAGTAAAGGAGAAATAGAGTTATAAATCATATGAGAAATATAGAAATGTAGTCAAGTGACAGATAATTTCAGCCATATTTAGAATTAGTTCAAATACAGTTGAGCTGATAGAGATTGTCAAATGTGATAAAAATAAGACATTTGAGCATGTTGTCCACTTGTATCCTATGTAAAATACTAAGACAGAAGCATACTTAAAATGAAAATGCGGAAAATATATGCTACACAGAAATGAATGCATAGAAAAGTTAAGACAATTGCATCTCATATTTGAGAACCTTAGTGATACTCAGCTATGGCTCACAACCTCAGCTTCCTGCTATTGAAGACCCTGGGAGGTAGCAGTGGTGACTCAAATATTTGAGATCTTGTCACCTATGTGTTAGACGTGGATTGAGGTTGTTTATGTTTTTGTTGTTGTTTTTTCCAGCTTTGGCTCAGCCCAGTCTTGACTATTGTGGGTATTTGGTAGAATGAATCAGGCACCAGGATCTTTCGAGCTCTAGCTTTCTCTATCTCCCTACCTCCCAAATAAATAAAAAGATTTAGGAGGCCAGCACTGTGGTGTAGTAGGCTAAGCCTGCACCTTCAGCACCAGAATGCAGTATGGGAACCAGCTTGCATCCCAGCTGCTCCTCTTCCAATCCAGCTCTCTGCTATGGCATAGGAAAGCAGCTGAATATGGCTCAAGGGCTTGAAGAAGCTCCTGGCTCCTGGCTTCTGGCTTCAGATCAGTTCAGCTCCAGCCATTGCAGCCATTTGGAGAGTGAACCAGTAGATGGAAAACCTTTCTTTCTGTCTCTCCTTCTCTGTCTTTAACTCTACCTCTCAACTAAATAAAATCTCAATAAATAAATAAAAACATAAACTACACTTATCATAAAATGCTCAAATGGACATCTTACTTGATAGCAGACAAAATAAAGGTCAGTACAAAATCTATTAATGCAGATATAGACTTTCCATGGTAACAAATTGATAATACATCAGAATGATATAACACTTAAAATATTAATGTACCAAAAATAAAGCCTTGATAACTCAATGCTCTTGCCCCTCCCATCCTCCTTCCATCATCTTTCTGTGCCCCTATGATGGTGCCCATGAATGTCCTGGCCGATGCTCTCAAGGCAACAGCAGTTCCAAGAGAAGAGGCAAATGCCAGGTTCCTACTAGACCATGCTCCAAAGTCATCATCATGTTTTTAACTGTGATGATGAAGCATGGTTACATTGGAAAATTTGAAATCATGGATGATCACAGAGCTGGGGAAATTGTTGTGAACCTCGTGGGTAGGTTAAACAGGTGTGGAGTGATCAGCCCCAGATTTGATGTGCAATTGAATGATCTAGAAAATATGGAAGAATAATCTGCTTCCATCTTGCCAGTTTGGTTTCATTGTACTGAGAACCTCAGCTGGCAACATGGGCCATGAAGAAACACTACTAAAACACACAGGAAGGAAAATCCTGGGATTTTTTAGCAATGTAACATTCACATACAAATAAAAGCTCAATGGACCAAAAAAAAAAAAAAGCCTTAAATGACATGAAATAGAAACAATATAAATAAACAAGAAAAAGTATCCACAATTAAACCTAGATAATACTCTTTAGTAGTCAAAAAAGAGATAAAATATATATCAATATCGACATTAATAACAATATATTGACCTGATATTTACAGAGGATTATGTGGAACACTTAGCACGACAGAAAATATGCCGAGTCACAAATGATGTCTCAATACTGAAAATGTGAAATGTTCCCTCTGAACACAATAAAATTAAATTAGAAATCAGTAAGATAAAGGGAAATGCAGAAGAGCCTCAAATATTTAAAAATAAAATATCCTTCTATATAATCCAGGAATGAAAGAATAAATCACAAAGTAAATTATGATATATATGATCAAAATGAAAATACATCATAGCAATGGCATTACTGGTAGTTCTATGGAAATCAGAATTTCTTTCCTACTCTCATCTTTGAAGTGGAAATCAATGCCCTTTGAATGTGGGCTGGCATGACCAACTTAACCAACACAACTCGCATATTTGAAACACTAAGAAAAAAAGAAACACTAATAGAAGTCAATGTGAGCAAAAAATTCTACTTTAACAGGAAATGTGCTAGATTTAGATTGAATATTATTTTTAAAATAAATAACAATCATTTCATATTTTGGTATAATATCAAGCTTTAAAATATCATAGCTCAAAGCAATTAAAGCATTTAATATGAAGGATTAAATAGGCATTTCTACAATGAAAATACACAAATGATTCCTTAGCATACAAAATGATAAGCACATTAAGATACCACTTTCCATTCAATTCAATTTTCATTATTTTGAAATTTGTTGGCAAAGCTGGAGAAATTGAAACCCTAATAACTTCCTAGGATAAATATAACATGATGTCACCGTATGGAAGAAAGTATTGAAATTCCTGAAAAATACTCTGTGTAAAATTAATGTATGATCCAGCAATTCCACTGCTAGGGATATAATCAAAAGAAATGAAAACAGGGCCAGAACAAGTCTCGTACACATATATTCATAGAAGCATTATTCACAATAATGAACAGCGAGAAGAAAACCAAGTTTCCAGGGAGAGATAAAGGGAAAAAGAATATTGTGTATTAATTATTGATACTAATACTGACAGCAGTTCTAATACATAATGTGTACTGAATGCAAATGAAGAATAATGTATTCCTTGTTGTAAAAATAGAGTGATGATAATAGAGTGGATTTGTCTAATCCAGGATCCCCTTAGGATTAAGACCTGTGGGCAATTTTCTACCAATTACTAATGAAAATATGTAGTCATGCACCTCAGATGTCTGATCATGTTTTTATTAATTTACCTCATTAATATCTTCTTTAGGAACAAATATCAACATCACTTTCCCTCACAATGCCCCAAAGATCTGAGCCCCAAATTAACCATCATTATTAATTCAGTTTATATGCTGCAGATGTTTTCTCATGCATTTATAACCATATCTATATAAAATATAGATTGTATTACACAGAGAGATATCACATAATATGTAGCCTTGAATTTAGAATATTACTTTTTGAGATATTAATTACAAAATGTGAAATCATTAAATATAGACATTAAAAATTTTAGGATTCATAGCACTCTTAAGCTTATTAAATATGAATGTAACCCACTTGTAATTCACCTATTTGAAGTGCACAATTCAATGGCTTTAACAGATATGTGTAATCATATCGAATGTCAAGTTTAGAATATCTTGCCACCTCAAAAAAAACTCAGTAAAAATAAGAAAGAGAGTGGGTAGGAACAAGGGAGGGAATATAAGGTGAGAAGTATCAGGTTCTTAAAATTGTATATATAAAAGAAAAGCCCAGGGCCAGATGGATTCACTGCTGAGTTCTACCAGACATTTAGAGAAGAACTAACTCCAATTCTTCTCAAACTATTCAGAGCAATCGAAAAAGAGGGAATCCTCCCAAATTCTTTTTATGAAGCCACCATCACCTTAATTCCTAAGCCAGAAAGAGATGCAACATTGAAAGAGAATTACAGACCAATATCCCTGATGAACATAGATGCAAAAATACTCAATAAAATTCTGGCCAATAGAATGCAACAACACATCAGAAAGATCATCCACCCAGACCAAGTAGGATTCATCCCCGGTATGCAGGGATGGTTCAACATTTGCAAAACAATCAACGTAATACACTACATTAACAGACTGCAGAAGAAAAACCATATGATTCTCTCAATAGACGCAGAGAAAGCATTTGATAAAATACAACACCCTTTGATGATGAAAACTCTAAGCAAACTGGGTATGGAAGGAACATTCCTTAATACAATCAAAGCAATATATGAAAAACCCACGGCCAACATCCTATTGAATGGGGAAAAGTTGGAAGCATTTCCACTGAAATCTGGTACCAGACAGGGATGCCCTCTCTCACCACTGCTATTCAATATAGTTCTGGAAGTTTTGGCCAGAGCTATTAGGCAAGAAAAAGAAATTAAAGGGATACAAATCGGGAAGGACGAACTCAAACTATCCCTCTTTGCAGATGATATGATTCTTTATTTAGGGGACCCAAAGAACTCTACTAAGAGACTATTTGAACTCATCGAAGAGTTTGGCAAAGTAGCAGGATATAAAATCAATGCACAAAAATCAACAGCCTTTGTATACACAGGCAATGCCACGGCTGAGGAAGAACTTCTAAAATCAATCCCATTCACAATAGCTACAAAAACAATCAAATACCTTGGAATAAACTTAACCAAAGACGTTAAAGATCTCTACGATGAAAACTACAAAACCTTACGGAAAGAAATAGAAGAGGATACCAAAAAATGGAGAAATCTTCCATGCTCATGGATTGGAAGAATCAATATCATCAAAATGTCCATTCTCCCAAAAGCAATTTATACATTCAATGCAATACCCATCAAGATCCCGAAGACCTTCTTCTCAGATCTGGAAAAAATGATGCTGAAATTCATATGGAGACACAAAAGACCTCGAATAGCCAAAGCAATCCTGTACAACAAAAACAAAGCCGGAGGCATCACAATACCAGATCAGGACATACTACAGGGCAGTTGTTATCAAAACAGCATGGTACTGGTACAGAAATAGATGGATAGACCAATGGAACAGAATAGAAACACCAGAAATCAATCCAAACATCTACAGCCAACTTATATTTGACCAAAGATCCAAATCTAATCCCTGGAATAAGGACAGTCTATTCAATAAATGGTGCTGGGAAAATTGGATTTCCACGTGCAGAAGCTTGAAGCAAGACCCATACCTTTCACCTTACACAAAAATTCACTCAACATGGATTAAAGACTTAAATCTACGACCCGAAACCATCAAATTATTAGAGAGCATTGGAGAAACCCTGCAAGATATAGGCACAGGCAAAGACTTCCTGGAAAATACTCCAACAGCACAGGCAGTCAAAACCAAAATTAACATTTGGGATTGCATCAAATTGAGAAGTTTCTGTACTTCAAAAGAAACAGTCAGGAAAGTGAAGAGGCAACCAACAGAATGGGAAAAAATATTCGCAAACTATACTACAGATAAAGGATTGATAACCAGAATCTACAAAGAAATCAAGAAAATCCACAACAACAAAACAAACAACCCACTGAAGAGATGGGCCAAGGACCTCAATAGACATTTTTCGAAAAAGGAAATCCAAATGGCCAACAGACACATGAAAAAATGTTCAAGATCACTAGCAATCAGAGAAATGCAAATCAAAACCACAATGAGGTTCCATCTCACCCTGGTGAGAATGGCTCACATTCAGAAATCTACCAGCAACAGATGCTGGAGAGGATGTGGGGAAAAAGGGACACTATCCCACTGTTGGTGGGAATGCAAACTGGTTAAGCCACTATGGAAGTCTGTCTGGAGATTCCTCAGAAACCTGAATATAACCCTACCATACAACCCAGCCATCCCACTCCTTGGAATTTACCCAAAGGAAATTAATTTGGCAAATAAAAAAGCCATCTGCACATTAATGTTTATTGCAGCTCAATTCACAATAGCTAAGACCTGGAACCAACCCAAATGCCCATCAACAGTAGACTGGATAAAGAAATTATGGGACATGTACTCCATAGAATACTATACAGCAGTAAGAAACAACGAAACCCAGTCATTTGCAACAAGATGGAGCAATCTGGAAAACATCATGCTGAGTGAATTAAGCCAGTCCCAAAGAGACAAGTATCATTTGTTTTCCCTGATCAGTGACAACTGAGCACCAAAGGGGAAACCTGTTGAAGTGAAATGGACACTATAAGCAACAATGAACTGATCAGCTCCTGTCCTGACTTTAGATGTACAATGTAATACTTTATCCTTTTTAGTATTTGTTGTTGTTGTTGTTGTTCTAGTACTATTGGTTGAACTCAGTAATTAACACACAATTATTCTTAGGTGTTTAAATTTTAACTGAAAAGTGATCCCTGTTAAATCTAAGAGTGGAAAAAGAGAGGGAGGAGATGAACAATTTGGAACATGCTCAATCGGACTGGCCCCAAATGGTGGAGTTAGAAATGTGCCAGGGGATTCCAACACAATCCCATCAAGATGGCACGTACCAATGCCATTGCACTAGTCCAAGTGATCAATTTCAGCTCACAATTGATAGCTCTGATAGGTCTAAGAGTCAAAGAGATCACACAAACAAGACAAGTATCTGCTAATACTAACTGATAGAATTAAAAAGGGAGAGAAAGATCCAGCATGGGAAGCGGGATACACAGCAGACTCATAGAATGGCAGATGTCCTAAACAACACTCTGGCCTCAGAATCAACCAACAAGGCATTCGGATCTGGCGGAAAAGCCCATGAGAGTTAGCAGGCATGGAAAGCCAAGATATCATGGGAAAAAAAAAAGACCTAAATGAACGATCTCTGTGAGTGAGATCCCAGTGGAAAGAACGGGGCCATCAAAGAAGGAGGTACCCTTCTCCGAAGGGAGGAGAGAACCTCCACTTTGACTATGACCCTATCGGAATAAGATCAAAGTCAGCGAACTCTAAAGGCTTCCATAGCCCTGGCAACTCATGACTAGAGCCTAGGGAGATTACTGACGCCATGAACAGGAGTGTCAAATTGTTAAATCAGCAACAGGAGTCACTGTGTACTTACACCCCATGTGGGATCTGTCCCTAATGTGTCGTCCAAAGCCAAGTGATGCTATGACTGGCACTGAAACAGTATTTTTACACTTTGCGTTTCTGTGTGGGCACAAACTGATGAGGTCTTTACTAATTATATACTGAAGTGATCTTCTGTATATAAAGAGAATTGGAAATGAAAAAAAAACAACCTGGTGTTAAAATGGAAATGGCATAGAAAATTAATTAATTTGAAAAAAAATTATGTAGAATCTCTGTCTTTAATGTGCTGTACATTGCTATTTAATGCTATAATTAGTAATCCAATGGTAATTTTTTTCACTTTATGTTGCTCTATGGGCAAAATGTTGAAATCTTTACCTAATATATACTAAACTGATCTTCTGTATACAAAGAGAATTGAAAATGAATCTTTACATGAATGGAAGGGGAAAGGGAGCGGGAAAGGGGAGGGTTGCGGGTGGGAGGGAAGTTATGGGAGGGGGGAGGCCATTGTAACCCATAAGCTATACTTTGGAAATTTATATTCATTAAATAAAAGTTTAATAAAAAATATTGTATATATAAAACAAATGAAATTTGTTCCGTTTATATAAATAAAAACTAAAAAGTAAGCTCAGTACCCCTTCTATCTCTTCACTATACCCTCATCCCTGTAACCCTAAGTGTTCCTCTAACCCTAAGTATTCTTCTTCTTCTTCTGTTTTTTCTTTGACAGACAGAGTGGACAGTGAGAGAGAGAGAGACAGAGAGAAAGATCTTCCTTTGCCGTTGGTTCACCCTCCAATGGCCGCTGTGGCTGGCGTACCATGCCAATACGAAGCCAGGAGCCAGGTGTTTCTCCCGGTCTCCCATGTGGGTGCAGGACCCAAGCACTTGGACCATCCTCCACTGCCTTCCCGGGCCACAGCAGAGAGCTGGACTGGAAGAGGAGCAACTGGGACAGAATCCGGCACCCCAACCGGGACTAGAACCTGGTGTGCCAGCGCCGCAGGTGGAGGATTGGCCTATTGAGCTGTGGCGCCGGCCCCTAAGTATTCTTCTAACCTTAATATATGACTGCTGTGAACATTGCATGTGATGGATTATGGGATCCAAGGGTGCCCAATGTGTAGCCTGCATCCAAAAGTGAGGTCTCAGCCCATTCTCCTGCTGCACTCATCCAGAACAATAGCAATGGGAATGTGGGAAAGCTGGAAAAATGGGGGCAGTCTTGTCACAACCAGAATATTAGCAGGCCAACTAGTAGGAAAGGAAGCCCCACATTGGCTGCACATGTCTGGACTAAAGTTCCCATTTCTTTGAGTCAGGAAAGGAGGGGAGAGGAGCAGATTTGGATACAAAGACCACTGGGTCTTAATCAATGCTCTTAATGAATCAGAAGATTTTCTTTGGAAACTTTTTTTCCACCTGCTATATGACCCTGGAACCATTGACAGGACATTTAAATGACTGCATTTTTGCTTTCTTTCTAAGGAATTTTCATACAATTTAATGGGATGGGGATCTGGCATGCCATAACTTTTTCTACAAACTATTCAATTTTAATCTGTGAATGCTAAGTAACTTGTAAATTATTTTTAAAATTACCACATAATACTCATTTGCTACTAAAAACAAATAAACCAATGAACTTTCAGTATTCTGCTGAGTTTGTCACATTATTATCAATGATCTTTGGTGTCTTTGAAGAAGCTAATGTGACATATGTGCCATTAAAATTAAATATTTTTATTATAAATTTTGTAATAGTCATATCTACTTTAAGTTGGTCAAATTAGTGCAAACATTAAAAATACATCTAACAATAAATATGAAAAACTATTAGCTATTATGTAAAACTGGCAAGGAATTGGAAAATTTACAATAATTCACCATACACTTAATTTGGTAAATAAAGCTGAAAAGACAAAAAGAAGCATTTCTCAAACCTGTTGCTACAATAATAGATTTATACTTTCTGGAAATGTATCTTTCTTTTTGTCATATAATCATAATTTCTAATTTAGAGTAACATCAATCTAAAATTTGCAAAATCATTATCAGAAGACATCTACTGATCAGTACTTTTATAAAGTATAGTTTTAATTTTTCCACACTTGTGTTTATTTTTAGTAGCTATGAGTGGTAAATATAATACATACCTATACAATTGCCCATGCCACTTTTTATGTCTCTTTAGTTTTCATATTTTCTTTTCTTTTTTTTTCCTACCATTCAATCTTATGGGTTACTATATTGATTTTACCTGAACACAACTTTTAGAAATTTCCATATTACTTTGTGTACTTATACACAGCTATTTAAGATGAATGTTTGTATTGCTTCTCAACCTTTTAGCTAAGAACAGATGTAAAGTGTGTGTGTATATTTGTGTGTGTGCAAATGACCATATTATACAGAAATAGCACAGAAAATAATACTGGGAGGAATGCTAACCCTCATTTCAAACATGAAATCTACCTTTTCCTGGTTTCCCCTGTGGCAGAGCACCAGACCCCTTCTCACCAAAATTTATATCTTGCAGTCCTAAATCCCAATGTGACTGGATTTGGAGATTGGGCCTTTAAAGATTTAATAAAGGAAAATTGCATCAAAAATTTGAGGCCCTAATCCAAACTAACTGGTATCCTTAAAAGATAGAGACATCAGAGATGTACATGGGTGGAAAAATGCTAGGTGAGGACACAGCAAGAATGTGGCTGATGGGACTCCATAGAGAGAGGCCTCATAAGAAATCAAGGCTACAAACATCTTGATCTTAGGCTTCAGACATACAGAAGTATGCAAAATAAATTCCTGTGATTTCAACCACCGCATCTGTGGTAATAATATTATGTTGACACTGGAAAGTAATACACGGGGCCAGTGCTGTGGCGCAACGGGTTAAAGCCCTGGCCTGAAGTACGGGCATCCCATATGGGCATTGGTTCTAGTCCTGGCTGCTCTTCCTCCAATCCAGCTCTCTGCTGTGGCCTGGGAAAGCAGTTCATCTTCTAGATGCACCCACATGGGAGACTGGAGGAAGCTCCTGGCTCTTGACTTCAGATCAGCACAGATCTGGCCATTGTGACCATCTAGGGAGTGAACCAGAGAATGAAGATCTCTCTCTCTGTCTCTACCTCTCTCTCTGACTCTGTTTTTCAAATAAATAAAATACATCTTTTTTTAAAAAAAGTAATACACACCTATCTCTGATGTTTACTTGCAATCTCCTGTAAGGGCCAAGCACAGAGGGCTTTCAGAGAAATATGGAAATTGAAAAGTCTGACTCCATGTTCCTAAAAGCCTAAACCATAAAAAGAAAGAAATAAGACAAAAGATATGAGAAAAATGTCCACAGTAACCTAAAAGAGAAATAAAATGCAAAAAATAAATTATTTGTACATGTGTATTTTTAAGAGCCCATCATTTAATACAGTTAGAGCACTAAAATTTTAATATAATTCCATAAAAAGTAAAAAAAAAAGGACACTGCCTTTTGTGCTTCTGCAGTTGCAAGTTACATTTTACAACTTCTTTTTTTAAAGATTTATTTATTTACTTGAAAGAGTTACACAGAGAGAATGAGAGGCAGAAAGAGAGAAAAGCGTGATGGTCTTCATCCGCTGATTCACTCCCCAATTGGCCAAAACAGCCAGAACTGTGCCAATCTGAAGCCAGGAACCAGGAGCTTCTACTAGGTCTCCCACGTGGGTACAGGGGCCCAAGGAGTTGGACCATCTTTTGCTGCTTTCCCAGGCTATAGAAGAGAGCCGGGTCAGAAGTGGAGCAGCCAGAACTCAAACAGGCACCCATATGGGATGCTAGCACTGCAGGTGGTGGCTTTAACCACTATGGCACAGCACTGGCCTCACATTTTACAGCTTCTAAAATGCATGTTTACAAAGCTTTGTGGGTGCAATCAATTGCATGGTTTAAATTACAATTTTATCTAGGAATCTTAACTAAATTTAAATAGAGTACCATGTAAGATTGTAGGAAAAATTACTAAAAATAAGTAAGAAGGGACCAGCACTGTGGCATAGTAGGCTAAGCCTCCACCTGTGGCTCTAGCATCTCATATGAGTGCCAGTTCCTGTCCTTGTTGCTCCTTTTCTGATCCAGCTCTCTGTTACGGCCTGGGAAAGCAGTAGAAGATGGCCCAAGTGGGAGACCCAGTAGAAGCTCCTGGCTCCTGGCTTCAGGAATGAACCAGCAGATGGAAGACATTTTTCTCTGTCTTTCCCTCTCTGTGTAACTGTACGTCTCAAATAAATAAATAAATAAATAAATCTTATAAAAAAGAAATATAATTTATGTACTGTTGCACTTAATTTAAATTATAATGTTGCTTCAAATTTCCGTAGTCAAAAGAACCAAATTATGTCATGGGAGCCAGAGAGATAGTAACAGCCTGAGTAAAGAATTAAAAGTAAATTAAGCTTTTTGGAAGTTATAACTTAGGTTGATAAAATGAGACTTCAGAGGCCCCAATGTAAAATAACTAAGATGGCTCAATATAAGGAAACTCAGGCCTTCAATGACTGATCTTTATGAAGTAAGGCCTAATTAACAAAATATTGCTTATTTCCATTGCATTTCCATTTAGCCCAATTTTGCCTCTTTTTAAACCTGAAAGAATAAATGGCACCTCATGCATGGTGAATTACTATGACCCTAATGCTCTATGCCATTGATTGTGCCCACATTCATTATGCAAAACACTAGCATATTTTCCCCAACTGAATAAATGAGTAACTATATTCATATTTCAAATTAAGGCAAAAAGTTTTGTCCAGTGGTTTTTCAAAAGCCTCTCAGGGTCAGTATGCCTTCATCTTAGAAAAGGTCACAGTATGTCTCTTCACAGTACATATGGGGCTTTGCTATTTGTACAACCCCTTTATAGAGATACTAACTGTATCCAACTTCACCAGAATCAGTATGACATCATGTTTAATGACATTCTTCCTCTAAGAGATCTGTTTAACACACTCAAGAGGAATGGAGAAGTCTAATACTTCTTCGTCTTGGGTTTTGGTGGAAATGTACTCCCTGCTTTCATATGTTGATTAATCTCTTTGATGCTGCTACTTTACAAGTCAGCACATATTAAATGGGACCTCCTCCAGGAAAATACTCTATAATCAGTCAAAATAGGTAGGCTCCACAGCTCAATAGGCTAATCCTCTGCCTGAGGCACCGGTACTCTGGGTTCTAGTCCCGATCAGGGTGCCAGATTCTGTCCCAGTTGCTCCTCTTCCTTCCAGCTCTCTGCTGTGGCCCAGGAGTGCAGTGGAGGATGGCCCAAGTACTTGGGTCCTGCACCCCATGGGAGACCAGGATAAGCACCTGGCTCCTGGCTTCAGATCAGCATGGTGCGCCAGCCACAGCGCACTGGCTGCAGAGGCCATTGCGGGGTGAACCAACAGAAAAGGAAGACCTTTCTCTCTGTCTCTCTCTCTCACTGTCCACTCTGCCTGTCAAAAAAAAAAGAAAAAGAAAAAGAAAAAAAGAGAAGAAAAGAAAAGAGAAAAAGAAAAAGAAAATCAATAGGCATGCTTTGTGATCCCAGAGACTTGTTCCACCTCGACACCTCCACAATCTTCCCTCATAGCTCCTGGATTCTCTGATGGCCACTAGTTCTCATGGTCTGAGAAGCAAAAAGCTGTCTCTCTTAGAACCAAGATATATACCAGTAAAATAAAATTTTCTGCCCACCTACTGTTGCCTGTAAATAGCCTCTCATAGGCCTCATGCCTTGTGACTTTCCCTACCCACTTGCTTACTCTGATTTTGGAAATTGAAGCAGCATACAAACCTAAGCATGGAGGCCAGTGCTATAGTCTGGTGGATTAGTCCTGCAGTGCTGGCATTCCACATGGGTGGCAGTTTGACTACCAGCTGCTTGCAATCCAAGTAATTACTAATGTACCTGAGAAAGCAGCAGCATACATCCTAAGTGCTTGGGCCCTACACCCAGTTGGGAGGACCAGATGGGGGTCCTGGCTTCTAGCTTCAGCATGGCTCAATTCTAAGTGTTACAGCCATTTAAGGAAGTGAACCAGAGATGGAAGCTCTCTCTGTTTCTCTCTCTCTGTAACTCTGCATTTCAAATTTAAAAAAACATGCAAATCAACTCATCAAAATCAATTAACTTCAAAAAAAAAAAAACACTTGATCATGGTTACGAAGTATTCTATAATACAAGATGGAGCCAAACCCAAGCCCTCTGTCATATTTCACTGTCAGAGATTGGCCTCCAGTGTTGCTAAGGTTAGATGTAAGGATACATAGGAAGGCCACCCCGAAATCAAACAGCAAAAGCTATTCAAATACAACTGCACCATTTGACTGAGTAGTACTTTTGGTCTGGGTGAATACATTGGCTTGAAATCCAGAGATCCCAACCTTAAAGGAAGCAACTGTATCAAGCAAACGTGACAAATGATGTGACCCACAGGCTGTCAATTTTGGCTAGTATAAGTCTCACTATCCAAAGATGTTGTGACCAGATTAATAACCATATGAATACCCATAAAATCAAGTTACAGGCTAATGCTATAACTCAAACATCAGTCACAGGTGCTTTCATTGGCAAATGACCTGTCAGTTCATAGACATATTCTCAAATATGTGATAAAACCTATTTGTTAAATAATTCCTCTCATTACCCATCAGTACCAAAATTGTGCCTTTTGGATTCAGAAGCCTTGAACTGCAGTGACAGTGCCAGACTCCAATATCATCATTGCTAGCTATGCACCCTCAAATTTCCTGGACTTAGCAATAGTTGCAAATCAATTTTCTATATCCAGTGTTGACATCGTATTACACAAACTACTATGGTCTTGAGATAGTCCTTGAATTCTCCCAAAACGCACACCCCATGCTTCCTTGCTTAAAACTACAACCTGGTAGAAGTTACTACTCTGTCATTCTAATAATCAGTAAAGATTTTCTTTTCTCCACCAGGAGTCAGCTGACTCATTTCTGTGAATGGATCCATTCCCTGAGAAAAGATAAAATATTCCTTATTTTCTTATCCCCTGTCATGCTGTAGCTTTCCATCATGAACCCTCACTCTGAGCCTCTGGCTATGACCCCCGAAAATACATATTTCCCTTACATTATGCACTGCTTCTCCTCTTCTGGGCCAGTTCTCTGCCTATCACCTGGGAAAGCAGTGGAAAATGGTCTGAGTGTGTGGGACCCTATACCCATAGGAGAGACATGGAAGAATCTCCTGGCTACTAGTTTCAGATTGGCTCAGCTGCAGCTGTTGCAGCCATTTTGGGAGTGAACCAGCAGATGGAATACCTTTCTCTTTGCCTCTCAAATAAGTAAATAAAATCTTTAAAGAAAAAAGTGAAAAAAAATATAATGATGAAAAATGTTTACAAATGCACCCATATAAAGGGATCTTTAATAAGTATATTACTTATTCTTCTTATAAGTCAAAAAGTCACAATAGGAAGCCCACACACTCATTGCCAAGTAACAGTACATGGAAATGACCTCATATCCAAATATCAACACTGTGAAGAGAAAGACTTCAACAATGTAAGAACATTACAGAATTTGGTGAAAAAAACAAGTTCACCTTGGTGCAAATAAATTTGAAAATACACATAGTTTTTCACAATATGTATTTTCATATACTTATTAAAGATCCCCTTATATGGGTGCATTTTTACAAATGCAAACTATGTACTGTTACTTGGCAATGAGTGTGTGGACTTCCTATTGTGACTTTTGGACTTATAAGTAAGAGTAAGTAAGGGGCTGCCACTGTGGTGCAGTAGGTTAATCCTCCACCTGTGGTGCCAACATCCCATAGGGGCACCAGTTCTAGTCCTGGCTGCTCCTTTTCCAATCCAGCTCTTTGCTATGGCCTGGGAAAGCAGAAGATGGCCCAAGTGCTTGGGCCCCCCCACCCACATGGGAGACAGAAAAAGCTCCTGTCTCCTGACTTTGGATTGATGCAGCTCTGGCCTTTGCAGCCATTTTGGGAGTGAACAAGTGGAAGGAAGACCTTTCCCTCTGTCTCTCCTTCTCACTGTCTGTAATTCTGCCTCTCAAATAAATAAATAAAATCTTTTAAAAAAATAGGAAGAAAAAGTATGTTCCTCTTCCACTACATGGTCACCTTGAAGAAAAAAAAAAAAATCCAACGGCATGATGAGATAGGACCAATCTGCGAAAGAGCGCCTTCACTAAAAACCAAATCATTCAACACTCTGATATTGAACTTCCCATCTTTCAGATCTGTGACAAATAATTCAACTTTGCTTAACCAATACATACTATAGTATTTTTCTATGGCAGCCCAAGAAATTTAAGAATAATGATGGCACCAAAATTGATGTATTTTTATAGCCTTGATTTAACTAAGAATAGATTCTGTATTGAGTTCTGGAATATGAACGATTTGTGTACTATTTAAATTAAAGGAATGTATTTTATAAACAGAAGAGAATGCATTTTGAGAGGTCAGATGAGTAAAGTTATAGACTGAATATTTTTATTTATATACATTTATTCATATAATCTATTTATTTAGTTTACTTTTTCTAATTTTATTTAAGGAATACAAACTTCATGAATTTCATTTATACAAATTTAGGAGCATAGCAATTCTTCCCACCCTACCACCTTACCATTCATACTTCTATCCTTCTTTATCCTCCCTGTCCCTTTCCCATTTTTTACAAAGATCTATTTTCAGTTGCCTTACACTAAATAGAGAGTTCAACAAATTGTATGAAGAAAAAGCAAAAAAAAAATTGTTCTTCAACACTGAAGATAAGGGCTGTTCAAAATCACCACATCACAAAGTGTCAGTTTTATCACTATAGATTAAGTTTTAGGGACTCTATTAGTTACTACAGATCAGAGAGAACATATAGTATTTTTCTTCTTGAGACTGATTTATTTCACTAAGTATAATGGCTTCCAGTTGCCTGAATTTTGTTGCAGATGACAGGATTTCATTTTTTTTACCACTGTGTAGTATTCCATAGTGCATATATATCATAATTTATCCAGTCTTCAGCTAATGGACATCTAGGTTGATTCCATATATTAGCTACTATGAATTGAGCTGTGATAAACATGCAGTTACAGATCACTCTTTCATATGCTGATTTAATTTCCTTTGGGTAAATTCCTAGGTGTGGGGTGGCTGGGTAATATGGTAGGTCTATATTCATATTTCTGAGGTATCTCCATTTTTCTTCCACAGTGGCTGCATCAGTTCATATTCCCACTAACAGTGGATTGAGGGCCCTTTTCAGCACACCAAAGCTTTTTAAAATATAAGTAGAAAGGAGAGTATAAAATATGATAAAAATATGGTAAATACATAAACCAATAATGTAGCCATTTGTTATCAAGTACCATGTAATCTAGATAATTGGAAGTGCTATAGTTCTATATGACTGGCAGTCCAATAGATTTATACCAGTATCACCACAAACACATCAGCAATATTTGATAGATTATGTTACAGAAGCCATGAAGTCATTAGACAACAGGAACTTTTCAGCTCCACTACAATCTGATGGAACCGCTGTCACACAAGTGACCCATCACTGACCAGACTGTTGTGCATAGCTGTACTTTACAGTTGCTACATTATTAATGACCTTTTTTTCTGTTTGACATGGGCTCATTTACTCTGGCTCATTGGGTGCCTTTCACCTCACTGACAATCGGTACCATGTCAGAGATACAAAGTCTCCAAAACAAATTTCAAAGGTTCAAGTCCTGGTCATTTCATCACCCCCTTCTCAACAGCCTTTCACAAGGTGTGTGTAAAATCAAGAATAATTAGCAATCTCAGTCACTTCTGTCACATTTATGTATTCATTGTCAAATCCATTTATTTTTTAAACTAACTTCAACTTATATTCATTACTGCTTGTCAGTAAGTGATAACATATATGGCTCATGCAGTTCATGAACACTGTACATTTGTTAAATTTCAGGGCGAGACTTTAATGTTCAAAGAGAAAACTTATTCAGAGCAAGGGACAGGATTTTGTTTTCTAAAACATCTTTCATTTCTCAATTGAACTAAGAACAGGGTTTTCCGGATATACTTTATATATCAGGTTTGAGGGATATGGATAGATTTTTTTTTTTAAAAAAAGGGAATGACTTCATTCATGAATCATTTGAATAAATGGGACATCAGGACTCAGAGTCCAAATACAAACCTCACAAGCACACAAGAAAGAGTACAATGGGTACACAGGTTTTTAGAGCAAGGGAGATTGTGGCAGACACCCCCAAGATGCCATTTTCTCTCCCCTCAGCAGTCTCCTGGAAAATCGACATCCACTGAAAAGTACCCAGGAATTCCCGCCACAGTGGGTTCTGGGATCTCAGAGGAAGAAAGGAAGCCTCATGGTTGGGCTTGTTCTCTCTCCTAAGCCCAGGGGGAGGCCTCAGAACAGGAAGCCTCCTGCCTGAAGCCCTCACTCTGTCCTGCTTCCCATGCCTTCTGCAGGACAGTGCCTGCTGCCCAGTCTTTGAGTTCCTTCAGGGCTTACCACGCTGTCTTTCTCAAAGGTAAGGCCATGTTCAACCCCACCTCCCGTTGGCTTCAAGTCTCAACTCTTTCATAGAATTGCATCATTTCCTTGTGAGGCAAAGTCTCTTGTTAAATTTTTTTTCAATGTTTCATTCACATGCAATTGTGCATTTTTGTAGGGTATGATGCAGTAGTTCAACACATGTACACAACACAAATGCATCAACTCAGGCCACAAGCCGTTCCATTGTGTTTGGAGACTACTGGCTCTTTTCCGGTTCTTCATGCAATATATAATTCATTGTTGTGAGCCACAGTTGTCCACTGAGCAAGGCAACATTAGAACTTGCTACTTCTGACTGTGCTTGGGTGTCTATCATGCAACCTGCTTCTATTCTGCCTCTCTTCCACCCTTCCCAGCCTCTACTAATTCCAAGTTCAGACTTTTATTTAACTTCCATATGTGACAGGGAACACGTGGTATTTGTCTTTTGGTGTCTGCCTTTTTTCACATAATGCTGAGGCAATGTCACATCTAAACTGAACAGAGAAAACCATACATGACTTATACATATGTTTTCCAAGCAGTTTTATTCCATTATCTGAGAATTTAGCACCACTCTGCAGCCCTAAGTGCCATCAGAATACACTTTCACTATAGAACTGTCAAAATAGGCCAGTGCTGCAGCTCACTAGGCTAATCCTCTGCCTGTGGCGCCGGTACTCTGTGTTCTAGTCCTGGTTGGGATGCCAGTTCTGTCCCGGTTTCACCTCTTCCAGTCCAGCTCTCAGCTGTGGCCCAGAAAGGCAGTGGAGGATGGCCCAAGTGCTTGGGCCCTGCACCCACATGGGAGACCAGGAGGAAGCACCTGGCTCCTGGCTTCGAATTGGCGCAGCACCAGCCATAGCGGCCATTTGGGGGGTGAACCAACAGAAGGAAGACCTTTCTCTCTGTCTCTCTCTCTCTCTGTCTAATTCTGCCTGTCAACAACAACAAAAAAAACCTGTCAAAATACAATATTGCCCACAGTAAAACTTAGTAGGTAAATAATGTAACCAAACCAACTTCCTCCATACAGGGGCAGAACAATAATATTTTCACTTGTACTTGTGACTCAAGATACTAATATCTTACTAAATACATTTATCTCAAATCTGTGTGCCTTTTTCCCTGGCTTGAATATTTTCAGATTTAGCCTTGGTGGTGGTTAACGTTGTAATCAAACTCATAAGTAAAGGGAGAGACTTGGCTTGTGGTAAAGGAGCTGAGGCACGAAGTGCACACTCAGCAGATTTCAAAGGTTTCCTCTGGAATATGTCAAAATATTGGAAAAGAATTGAGTGTCACAGCAAGTAGACTGTCATATTAGGGGAGACTCTGTATTAGGGGAGGGACTTTGAAAATGGAGGGTTTTTTTTGTTTGTTTGTTTGCTTGCTTGCTGCTGCATAACCAACAATACATCTTTTCTTGGGTTTCCTTTTATTTGTGAATCTTTCAACACAGAATCCTTCTATTTCTTTATACACACACACATTCACACACACACACACTTTGTTCAAGGTATGTAACTGCATTCATTCTGTACACAAAACATAAAAACAAAACACAAGATGGGGTTTGTTTTCTTCTAAAGGGTATGCTTCATCTTAGTCCAAGGAAATGAAAATAATTCTGTTCTCAAGAATAATTTCTCTCTGTATATTAGATTTTGGACATCCATTCAAATAAGAAAAAATGGAAATTCATTAATAAGTATGTGTGCTTCTAGAACTTTGTAAAATGTTGATGGATACCTTCTCTTTAAAAAAACATACACTCTGGTGTTTTTAGAAAGGGTTCTCCAATCCAGTTAAGAGACACCGATTGGCTGATTGGGTTAAGGAACAAAACCCATCTATCTGCTGCTTACAAGAAACACATCTTTCTAACAAAGATGCACACAGACTGAAAGTGAAAGGCTGGAAAAAGATATACCATGACAACAGAAATGAAAAAAGAGTGGGAGTAGCTATCTTAATATCAGATAACATAAATTTTACCACAAAAACTATTAGGAGAGACAAAGAGGGGCACTATATAATGATTAAGGAATCCATTCAACAGGAAGATATAACAATTATCAATGTATATGCACCTAATTACAGGGCACCAGTTTATTTAAAAGACTTGTTAAGGGACTTAAAGGGAGACTTAGACCCCAATACAATAGTACTGGGGGACTTCAATACTCCACTCTCAGAGATAGACAGATCATCAGGACAGAAGACCAACAAGGAGACAGTAGATTTAAATGACACTATAGCTCAAATGGACCTAACAGATATCTACAGAACTTTTCATCCTACATCTAAAGACTTTACATTCTTCTCAGCAGTACATGGAACCTTCTCTAGGATTGACCACATGCTAGGCCATAAAGCAAGTCTCAGCAAATTCAAAAGAATTAGAATCATACCACGCAGCTTCTCAGACCATAAAGGAATGAAGTTGGAAATTAGCAACTCGGGAATCCCTAGAGCACATACAAACACATGGAGACTGAACAACATGCTCCTAAATGAACAATGGGTCATAGAAGAAATTAAAAGAGAAATCAAAAATTTTCTGGAAGTAAATGAGGATAACAGCACAACATACCAAAACCTATGGGACACAACAAAAGCAGTGTTAAGAGGAAAGTTTATATCAATAGGTGCCTACATCAAGAAATTGGAAAGGCACCAAATAGACGAACTTTCAAGTCATCTCAAGGATCTACAAAATCAGCAGCAAACAGACCCAAAGCTAGTAGGAGAAGATAAATAATTAAAATCAAAGAAGAAATCAACAGGATTGAATCCAAAAAAAAAAAAAATACAAAAAAATCAGCCAAACGAGGAGCTGGTTTTTTGAAAAAATAAACAAAATTGCCAACCCATTGGCCCAACTAACTAAAAAAAGAAGAGAAAAGACCCAAATCAATAAGATCAGAGATGAAAAAGGAAACGTAACAACAGACACCACAGAAATAAAAAGAATCATCAGAAATTACTACAAGGACTTGTATGCCAGCAAACAGGGAAATCTATCAGAAATGGATAGATTCCTGGACACATACAACCTACCTAAATTGAACCAGGAAGACATAGAAAACCTAAACAGACCTATAACTGACACAGAAATTGAAACAATAAAGGTCCTCACAACAAAGAAAAGCCCAGGACCAGATGGATTCACGGCTGAATTCTACCAGACATTTAAAGAAGAACCAACCCCAATTCTCCTCAAACTATTCAGGGCAATTGAAAAAGAGCGAATCCTCCCAAACTCTTTCTATGAAGCCAGCATCACCTTAATTCCTAAGCCAGAAAAAGATGCAGCATTGAAAGAGAATTACAGACCAATATCCCTGATGAACATAGACACAAAAATCCTCAATAAAATTCTGGCCAATAGAATGCAACATCACATTAGAAAGATCATCCACCCAGACCAAGTGGGATTTATCCCTGGTATGCAGGGATGGTTCAACGTTCGCAAAACATTCAACATGATACACCACATTAATAGACTGCAGAAGAAAAACCATATGATTCTCTCAATAGACGCAGAGAAAGCATTTGATAAAATACAACACCCTTTCATGATGAAAACCCTAAGCAAACTGGGTATAAAAGGAACATTCCTCAATACAATCAAAGCAATTTATGAAAAAACTACGGCCAGTATCCTATTGAACGGGGAAAAGTTGGAAGCATTTCCACTGAGATCTGGTACCAGACAGGGATGCCCACTCTCACCACTGCTCTTCAATATAGTTCTGGAAGTTTTAGCCAGAGCTATTAGGCAAGAAAAAGAAATTAAAGCGATACAAATTGGGAAGGAAGAACTCAAACTATCCCTCTTTGCAGACGATATGATTCTTTATTTAGGGGACCCAAAGAACTCTACTAAGAGACTATTGGAACTCATCGAAGAGTTTGGCAAAGTAGCAGGATATAAAATCAATGCACAAAAATCAACAACCTTTGTATACACAGACAATGCCGAAGTTGTGGGTGGGGAAGCCTTTGTAATCCATAAGCTGTACTTTGGAAATTTATATTCACTAAATAAAAAAAAAATTAAAAAAAAAGAAAGGGTTCTCCTTGTAAGCCATCAGTGGGACATCTTTGGTCACCATGTGCTCAAAGAGAATCTACCAATACCCAGTAGCATTTATATTCTATTTACCATCTTCATGCTTGTTACACTGCAGATATTACTCAAAAGTTCTGGGTTGCCGGCGCCATGGCTTAACAGGCTAATCCTCCTCCTTGCGGTGCTGGCACACCAGGTTCTAGTCCCAGCTGGGGCACCAGATTCTGTTCTGGTTGCCCCTCTTCCAGGCCAGCTCTCTGCTGTGGCCCAGGAAGGCAGTGGAGGATGGCCCAAGTCCTTGGGCCCTGCACCCGCATGGGAGACCGGGAGAAGTGCCTGGCTCCTGGCTTCGGATCAGCGAGATGCGCCGGCCGCAGCGGCCATTGGAGGGTGAACCAATGGCAAAAAGGAAGACCTTTCTCTCTGTCTCTCTCTCACTATCCACTCTGTCTGTCAAAAAAAAAAAGTTCTGGGTTGACAGCTCTTGCTCAAGGAACTTTAATAATCCCATTAATCACCATAGTTTTGTCATTAGCAGGGCAAACTGACAAATTATCAATGACATATTTATGCTAGTAATGGCATCTCCTGGCAGCTGAGATGTTGGAAAACATACTTGAGCAGCAAAATGGATAAAGCACTAGTTCACCATCTGGCTGTTTGGGTTCAATATTGGATCAAGTTCTTTTGTTTGAACTAGGCAGTGCTAAGATTATTTTTTTAGCAAAATCTTACTAAATCAAATTCTGTATTATATATTAACCTAATGTTTCTCCCATGGAAAGTTATGTTGCTTCCCACCAAGAAGTAAGTGAATCCTGGCTACATGGTAGGATCAGCCTTCCCAGAAAAGAGTGAGCTCAAGTCACAAGGAAAACCATGTGTATTTTCTCTACCATTCATCCCTAAGGGACATAAAGGGGTTGAATGTATCCAGAAATGTTAACCAATCATTAGAACCACATCATCTATTATGCATTCTTACACATGTGTAACCTTTCCTTGGACCAAATCACAGTTCAGAGGTAGCAATTTTGCTAATATTCAGATAGGTTATAGAATGCCTTGTCTGCACAGCCCACTATGCTAACTAACACAGAGTGGTGCCTCAAATATCATGTGTTCTCATGGTCCTGCAGGTAGCCAAGTCCAAGGTCATGGAGCCAGTAGATTCACTGTCTGGTGAGGCCCCACTTCCTGGCTATTCCATCACAGGTAGTTAGGGAGGCAGGCTGTTTCCATATCTTCTTAACACGAACTAATTCCTTCAGGAAGTCCCCACTCTCAAGACCCAATTCCCTTCCAAAGGCCCTGTCTCCAAATACCACGAGATTTGGGGATTAAGGTTACAACATAGGCATTTGGGGAGACACAGGCAAGCAGACTACAGCACATAACAAATAAAATTATATGCATGTATGACCAAACACGCCTTTAACCACTCTCACATCAAGTCTAATCACTGCATAAAATTACAGGACCTACTGTCCACTTACAGGGAAGTATAGTGGTTATCAGCATAGAGCTCTACCAGTGTCAGGGTCACTGGGTTTCAGTTACAGCTGTCACTACCTATGTATTCTTGGCCAACTCAATTATTTTCTCTGGCTCAGTTTTGTCACCTGCAAAATAATTATACTAATAAATCCCTCCCAACAGGGTTGTCTTGAGGGAAATATATGCAGAAATCACTTGGGATGATTTCCTTGTATTTATTAAGGAATATGGAAATGCTTGACACTGTTATTCCCTGGGATATTATTATCACTGCAAATAAAGAAATACATCTGCATAACACACTGCTGCTTGCACAGAGCTTTTCCATTGGAATCTTGTTTATATGACGTAAACATCCTCTCCTGTACTGAGAGAGCCTTCATGATGAAGCTCTGTCTTTTCTCTTCTGAAATGCACATCCAATCACACAGGGATCCTGGGTCCTGCCACACCCACAGCCTCTCCTGAATGAAACCTCCAAGTCCACTGGGGTCTTGCTTGGTGCCACAAGCTTTGCTCCAACGATGGTGAAGCCAAACCCAGAATCTTTTCTTGGAACCATTATTGCATGATGCATAGGTTGGCTGCAGCTGAAAGACTGCACCCAGAGGACACAGGCTGGGGTGACAAACACCAGTAGCAAAAAGCTACAAGGAAGAGAAAATGTTGAGTATAGGGCAAGGCAGTCCACCAGGTGCAGCAAGAGAAAGGGCCGTGGAGAGCATACTGCTGAGGATTTGAGAACCTTGCAAGCCAGCAGCCCCCAGCCCTTCCAATTCCATGGCCCAGCATTTTTATTTCACTTAAGGTTTCATGGGCTGAGAATCCTCATTCTCCATTTTCCCAGCAATGGGTTATTTATGAGGCATTTGAACAAAGAACAAGTCATTTGCTTCTGTATTTCTGATGCTCTGGCATCTGGGGCTTTGCTAACCTGGAAGAATCACCCCTCCAGGTCTAGCTGATGTCTAGAGATTAGACAAAACTGGGCTTGGGGAACACCAAGGCTAGACCCAAACCTGCCACCATCTCCCGCACCCAGTGCTCTCCCCCTGAGCCACAATCCCCTGTCCTAATTACCCAAGAGCAGGGAAGCAGACAAGACAAGCTGGAGCCACTGAAGTTATTCCGGACACCGACCTTAAACCTTGCATAGCTTTACTCTGTCTTCGTGAGAAAACCACAATAGTGACTTACCTCCACCTGCTCCCCCAACCCTGCTGCCCAGCCATCTCTGCTCCATGCTCACGTAGCCCTGTGTGTCAAGCCAGTGGCCCTGTCACCTTTTCCTAGAGACTCCGAGAATAAGAGTAACCACAGCCTCCTTGACATTCTGTGCTGCAGGTCTTACCACACCTAACTAAAACAAGCCACAACCACCTTGAACAGAAGGCAGATCCGTCGCACAGCTGACCTCAAGGCACACTGCATGGTGCTCGGTGCCTTAAGCTACACAGACAGCAAAGTGTCAATAACACGATTTCTAGCTTCAGGCACCAGAAGATACTTCTTGGGAGCTGTGGTCTTCCTGGGGTGTAGGACCACAGCAGAAATTGGACAGACATGCAAGGGTGGGTGGGTGCAGAAGCCTGAGTTCAGGGAGAGCCAAGTGGGGTTAAGAAAGGAGGGAGGCCAGGCCTGCAGGAGAAGTCAGAACTGTAGTCAAGGTCACCATACCTTGGAATATTAGCCCTGCATGCCAGCTTTCCTAGTTAGAGAGGGGTTCCAACAAATGCCAACTTTCAGACGAACCTTTGCCACCATCAGTGACTTTGTCAGGTACTTGCTAACCTGGTAGAAGCAGATGGCCAGCGGGGAAAGGATGAACACACAGATGAGGCAATGATACTGGCTCAGCTTCCGGGCCACCTATCTGGATGCCCTCCACATTGATTCCAGGAGCAAACATTTCCATCACAGTGTGACAGATGTAATAGGTTTTTGAGGTCACATTTTCAAAAATTAGTAACATGCAAGCTGTGGGAAAACGTCACACTCAGAGGCATGCTCTCAGAAGTTTCTAACAGAAAATCTGGCAAAAACCATGCTAAGATGGAGTGATAAAATTTCCCAGCGTTTGATTCGAGTAACAGTGCTTGGGAAATAGATTCATAATGGAAGGGTATGAGACAGCAACAAACCCCTGGGGTACCGTCACTGTTCATGTTCCATTAATTTTTCAATGTCTTCAGTTATATGCTTTTACTAGGAGATAATGAAGTCAGTTAATACATTTTTATGAAGGATTGAGAGGCAAAAAGTATATGAACAACATAACACAGAAAAATCTAGCTTTTATCTAAGCATGTCTCATTTAGAATGCCGTGGGAAAATAATCTATTTATATATGCTGAGTTCAAGGGAACAATTTAACAATAGTATAACAAGGCAAGATAGACCTTTCCTTGAACTCATTGACTTAACGGAAAAATCATTTGATTATTGTAATTTGGATTATTGTAATTTGAAGGATAGGCCCTTGACTTTGATTTGGCTCCTAACATAATCTTCAAAGAGCTTATGCCTAATTTTTCCACACTGATTGGGAAAAGTGGGAATACCAAATAATTTGCTCCTTATATAAGCTATGTTTTTCCTGACTGTGTGTGTGCAAGCAACAGACCTGAAAGGATTAGAAACACATTAAACAGGGACACTGAGGCTATCCTACTGCCAAGAACATGCAAACAAATGCACTTATCTTAATCCCTAAGAGGCTTAGGTAGGCAAAGGGAAAGAAAGGCACACTGGAAAGAAGTGAAGGAGCTACCCTAAACATGTTTATATCATCTATGCACCAAGCCCAAGTGCCTTACATTTGCATTCAGCTGTCATAGCCTCCTTGACTAGAATCAAATACTTTGTATTCCATGAAGCTCTCTAAGTAGGGATACTGTCTGCAGTAGCAGCTACTCATGCAACTCTGAGACAGAATGGTCTTAAATTTACCATAACATGAAATGTGTTATCTATGTCAAATTAGTACTTAGGCATCTACCAACCCATGAGTTTATTAGACTACCCAAATCTCCCCATAGTGTGTGATGTTCACTGCAGTCTTCAGTGTATACCGAGTAGCTCCTTTGCACAAAGCAACATGTAACATACTGGAGACACAAAGGCAAGATGACAAGACCTTGTCCTCAGAGGGTTCATGGGACACAGAGCACAGACAGGAATGTTTACCTAAAGAGAGTGCTGCTCAGCTTTGGCAGCCACAGGCATCAACACAGAAATTCCTACTTGTGGTTTACCACTTCAGTCACCAAATGAGATCAAGGTATTTCATTTAGCCTTGAATCAAGTGCCACAGGATCTAAAGATAGCACCAAAGAGCTCCTCAATCTATGAGCTACGTTCAAGTTTGGGATTAAGAAAAGTACCTGCAGGGGCTGGTGCTGTGACATAGTGGGCTATACCTCCACCTATGGCACTGCCATCCCATTTGGTCACTGGTTCGAGTCCTGACTGCTCCTCTTCCAATCCAGCTCCTCTGCTATGGCCTGGGAAAGCATCAGAAGATGGTCCATGTCCTTGGGACCCCTGTACCCCTGTGGGAGACCCAGATGAAGCTCCTGCCTTTGGACAGGCCCAGCTTGGGCAGCTGAGGCCATTTGGGATATGAAAAAGTGGGTAGAAGACCTTTCTCTGTCTTTCCCTGTCTCCGTCTCTAATTCTATCTCTCAAATAAATAAAATTAAAAAAAAAATACTTGCACCCTTTAAGAGATAAATAATATTCCAATAGCAAGAACAAATACAATGAATTTGAGATGTTTGTTTCTCCCACAAAGATTCATTATAATTTAGTAGGATTATCAATTGTTTGTTTATTTTTAACTTCTAGAAAAGGATAAGAAAGAGACCTAGGCACAAAAATATGATTTTAAATAGAACGTACTGTCTTTCACATATATGAAGCATTAAGCAGACCAAACACTGGGTTTCCTTCTCCTTCCCCATAGATTAGCATTTCCTTTTTTGGATTTTAATTTTTAATTAGTTTTTAACAGATTTGGTGTGATCTGCAGATATCATTCTAAGACCATAACGATATTCCATTCCTCCTTCCCTTCCTCTCTCTCTCCTTCCTTATTTTTTTTAGTTTTTGAGATAATGTATTTTAAATTTAAAGTAAAAAGGCTTAATACTTCACCAAATAAGAAGTTTAATAATAAAATAAAATAAAAAGCAAAAATACCCTAGTTTAGTGGGAATACAGGCAACAATTATAACTAATATTTGAATGGAAAAATGATTGTTTCACCCATATATGGTAAATATTAAAGTAATCACAGATCACTAGAATTTACTACTATAGTAATCACTAGGATTTACTAGTATAATATTATTCTTTATTTTATATATATATATATATATATATATATATATATATATATTTTGGACAGGGAGAGTTAGAGAAAGAGAGAGACAGAGAGAAAGATCTTCCTTCCATTGGCTCACCCCCCAAATGGCTGGCAAGGCCGGTGTACTAAGCCAATCCGAAGCCAGGAGCCAGGTGCTTCCTCCTGGTCTCCCATGTGGGTGCAGGGTCCAAGTACTTGGGCCATCCTCCACTGCACTCCTGGGCCACTGCAGAGAGCTGGCCTGGAAGAGGAGCAACCAGGACAGAACCGGTGCCCCAACCAGGACTAGAACCCTGAGTGTCAGCACCACAGGTGGAGGATTAACCTAGTGAGCCACGGTGCTGGCCCACATTTATTTTCTTTTAAAATGAGGTATTTGAGGCCGGCGCCGTGGCTCAACAGGCTAATCCTCCGCCTTGCGGCGCCGGCACACCGGGTTCTAGTCCCGGTCGGGGCACCGATCCTGTCCCGGTTGCCCCTCTTCCAGGCCAGCTCTCTGCGTGGCCAGGGAGTGCAGTGGAGGATGGCCCAAGTGTTTGGGCTCTGCACCCCATGGGAGACCAGGATAAGCACCTGGCTCCTGCCATCGGAACAGCGCAGTGCGCCGGCCGCAGCGCGCTACCGCGGCGGCCATTAGAGGGTGAACCAACGGCAAAGGAAGACCTTTCTCTCTGTCTCTCTCTCTCTCTGTCCACTCTGCCTGTCAAAAAAAAAATTAAAAAAATGAGGTATTTGAGGCTCAGAGCAACCCAATGTGATACAGCTTGAAATTCCAACAGGACACTGTAATCAGGACACTGCCATGGGCTATCCTGCAACAGTCAATCACTTAGTATGAATGTTTTCTCCCCACCCCCCAACTCCAACTCCCCATTCAAGATGTCTATCACTTGGTCATCAATTTCCCCTGCTACTGCCTATTGGATTTTTGGGTGCTGCTGTGAGGCAGATGTAGACAACTGCCTGATATGGCCTTGCGCTGATGGTGCCACTTGCCTTGACAACATAAACTGCTTCTCCTGCCTCCGTCCTGTGGGCTATGCTAAGTACTTCTGCACCATTGACATGAATAAACTGCCAGTGTCCATTCCAGAGGGGCCTGCTGTTGGGACCAAGGTCATGCTTTTGACCATCTCTGCCCAGTGTATATGGTGGCAAGAGTTGTGAGCTTATCTTACCTTAACAAATCCCCCTACCACTGTAGATACACACCTAGGGCTCACATCAGCTCTGGTGGAAAACTATCATGAGGTCAGTCCCCCACCATGCAGGTGCTGGTCTACCGCAGATGTCATTCAAGAAGGTAGTTTGAAGGGAAGAGGCCAGCCTAGGGGAGGCTAATCTGGTGGCCTTGATGGTGTTCGGGGTCCTCACTGCTACCCTGGTCTCAGCCACCATGTTATTCAGGATTGAATTGACTGTATGGAAGCAGATGGTCACTGGCTGATCAGGGGTTATCACCCTATAGGAAATACTGAGCCCCTTTACCCACAGTCCTGCAGACAGCACAGATCTGTCCTCATAGGCCCTCCATGGTTCTGTGCTGGAGGAGGCATTGCAAAGTTGCCTCCCACAGTGGATGAGGTGTATAACTCCTGATGTGTTCAAAACACTTCAAGGATTTAGGGAGAATCATTAGGAATTTGATAATTTGTGATTGATATAGTTTCTGAACTGTCATGGTAATCAATTAAGTATAAAATTTCTGATTTCATCCAGTGCTAGCATCATTTTTCATTACATTTTATTTTTATTTCCAAAAAGATGCAAACATATATGGTTTGAGATTCCTGTAATCATTTGCTGTGAGGTTTCCTTCCTTTACCTTCTTTCATATTGGTGACTGTGTTTCTGTGTTTCTGTGTGTAACACATCTTTAAGCATCTTTTGCAGGGCTGGAGGAGTGGCGACAAATTCTTTCAATTTCTGTTTGCTGTGAAAGGTCTTTATTTCACCTTCATTCACAAATGAGAGCTTTGCAGGATATAATATTCTGGGCTGGCAGTTTTTCTCTCTTAGTACTTGGGCTATGTCTCGCCATTCCCTCCTAGCTTGTACTTTCTGATGAGAAGTCTGCTGTGAGTCTAATTGGAGATCCTCTGAGAGTAATCTGGCGTTTCTCTCTTGCACATTTTAGGATCTTTTCTTTATGTTTCACTGTGGTGAGTTTGATTACAACGTGTCGTGGTGAGAATCTCTTTTGGTCATGTTTATTAGGGGTTCTATGAGCTTCCTGTACTAGGATGTCTCTGTCCTTCTCCAAACCTGGGAAATTTTCTGCTAGTATCTCACTAAAAAGGCCTTCTAATCCTTTCTCCCTCTCCATGCCTTCAGGAACTCCTAGGACCCGAATGTTGGGTTTTTTAATAGTATCCTGTAGATTCCTGACAGTATTTTTTAGATTTCTGATTTCCTCTTCTTTTCTTTGATTTGACTGTTTCCTTTCCTGTTCTCTGTCTTCTAAGTCCGATATTCTCTCTTCTGCTTCACCCATTCTGTTTTTAAGGCTCTCTAATGTGTTTGTCATTTGATCTATTGAGTTCTTCATTTCATTATGGTTTCTTGTCACTATCACAGTTTCATGTTCTACTAGTTGTTTCATTTCATTATGATTCCTCCTTAATATTTCATTTTCGCGTGACAGATTTTCTATCTTGTCCATTAAGGATTTCTGTAGTTCAAAAATTTGTTTTTGAGAACTTAACGTTCTTATCAATTTTTTGAGATCTGCTTCTTGCATTTACTCTATCTCATCATCTTCATAATCTTGAATTGCAGTGTCTTATTCATTTGGGGGCATCATAGTGTCTTCCTTGCTCTTGTTACCTCAGTTTCTGTGTTTGTTGTTTGGCATGTTGGAGATAATGTATGTTTTTTTTTTTCCTGTGGTGTTTTTTTTCTCATTATACTGTGCCTCTAGATTAAGTGGGCTGTCTGCTTTGATGGATCCTTAGGCTGTGATTGGTGTGGCCAGAGAGCTCTGTTTGATTCTTCAGGTTTAAGCGTGTGCCAATTGTGACTCACCCAGATTGTTCTCTCCCTTGCTCCTTGCTGGATCTCTCTCTCTCTCTCTCGACTCAGTTGGGAAGTAATTCCACACAGCTGAGTGGAATTGAGGGTAGTTGAAATATGGCCTCTGTGAGTATTCGTTTGATCTACCCCTGGGACCACACAAAGAGTTTATGCGGCCCTCAATGTGTTCTCAAGTATCTCCACAGTCCCAAGGTTACCGAGTTTGCGTACTCCATGAGTTCGCTCGTCCCCCTTCGGATTTTCACAGTCTCAGATCCTTAGCTCCACCTGCTTTCACTAGATTCTAACCTCCTGTTATTTCTCCCGACCAGAGTCAAGTTTTTTCTGCTTGGCTACTCGAGGTTGCCGCTTCACATATGTAAAATGGCGCCTGCTCTTTGTCTTGCTCGGCTTTGTTAGGTGAGTGGAGAGAGGCTAGTGTCCGTGCTGGTTCTCCTGATTTATTTGTTTTTTTTTCTCTCCTCCAGTCAGCCTGGTGAACTTGCCCAGTGGGGCCTCAGGCCTCCTTTTGCCTTTCCCCACCAATGTTTCGGGTTTCTGAGGTTTTTGTCTTACCTCCCATTTCTACCTAGTTTAGTACAACTTGATAAAATTGTTTCCTTCCAACGGAGAGGAATGCTTGTATTAAAACTCTGTGCATAGTAAGCATTGTACTTTATTCCAATAAAGAAACACACTCTACATACATAATGAAAGGTACATCATATCTCAAGTTGGCACAGGGAATAAATCTGTAGTGCAGATTAAAGCAGGCTAACAACATTGTTTTTCCTTAGAAAGATTAGTTGAATTCTTTAACTACTAAAGCCATAATAAACAATGTTTTCCAGGCTGGTGCTGTGGCTACTAGGCTAATCCTCTGCCCATGGTGCTGGCACATTTGGTTCTAGTCCCAGATGGGGCACCAGATTCTGTCCCGGTTGCTCCTCTTCCAGTCCAGCTCTCTGTTGTGGCCCGGGAGTGCAGCGGAGGATGGCCCAGGTCCTTGGGCCCTGCACCCACATGGGAGACCAGGAGAAGCACCTGGCTCCTGGCTTTGGATCAGCACAGCGCACCAGCCACAATGTGCCAGCCGTAGTGGCCACTTGGGGGGTGAATCAACGGAAAAAGGAAGACCTTTCTCTTTGTCTCTCTCTCTAACTGTCTAACTCTGCCTTTGAAAAAAAAAGAAAGAAAGAAAGAAAAAACAAACAAACAAACAAAACAATGTTTTCCAGTGTTTCAAACAGCATGTTGGTACATGAAGTTATTTGAAAGAATTGAATGAGCTCTCTGAACACATTTACTGTATTGAATTTTCTCTGTATTTTCATTGACTGTTCTATGTACTTAGGACTTAATATATAATAGGTATGCAATATGAGAATATAGTGGAAGAGTGTTGTTGAAAAGAGGTATTTTGTCTCAATTTACCTCAAGGAAATGAGTTTATGTCCAGGTCAGTTGTAAGCGTAACCATTAAGTTTCCTGGTGACTTAGTATAATGCTTGTCTTACACCATATGCTCTTAGTAAGTAAGCATTACACTATACATGCATAATACCTGAAAGATATGATATGCCTGAAGTTGGTGCACAGGACACAATTGTGGTACACACTAGGACTGGCTCACGATGTTTCTTTTTCTGGGAAGACAAGAATTCTCAGCTTTAAATACACAGTCCTTAATAAGCAATACATTTGCAATCTCAAAAACTTGTAGTTGGCTGGCGCCACAGCTCACTAGGCTAATCCTTCACCTGAGGCACTGGTACCCTGGTTTCTAGTCCTAGTTGGGTGCCAGATTCTGTCCCAGTTGCTCCTCTTCCATCCAGCTCTCTGCTGTGGCCCGGGAAGGCAGTGGAGGATGGCCCAAGTGCTTGGGTCCTGCACCCGCATGGGAGACCAGGAGGAAGCACCTGGCCCCTTGCTTTGGATTGGTGCAGTGTGCTAGCTGTAGCGGCCATTTGGGGAGGGAACCAACGGAAGAAAGACCTTTCTCTCTGTCTCTCTCTCTCACTGTCTAACTCTGCCTGTCAAAAAAAAAAAAAAAGGAAGCACTGTGCCTGAAGTTATTGCAAGGAATGCAGTGATATTCTCAATTACATCTTGGATTCTTCATTGAGTATACTCTGTGTATTCATTGATTGCTTTATATGCAAAAATTCAGTAAAATCACAAATGTGAGAACACAGGCAAAATGAATGTCACTAGAAAATTGTGTGTTGTCCAAAGCTATTTCAAGAATATTTTAATTCCAGTTTACCATTTGTTTACATTAGATTTACTAAAAATGAATTCCTGGCTTTATTTCTAATTTATCTAGCAAATATTTTTATTCCAATCATGAGAACACACTGTACATTAGAAATACTCAAAAGAGCTGCTGAGTCTGTAGCTCAGACAAGGAAGGGGGTTCAGAAGTCCAGGCTGACAACACTTTCTTCAGATAGTTAATCATATTGTTTAATATAACTACAATGCCCTTAAAAAGCAATGCAGCTTCAATGCTTCTAAAACAGTGATTATTCATACTTGAAGTAGTAGCTGTGCCTGAAGTACCAGAGCTAGAATTAGAATATCAAACAGAAGCCACTTGCAGCATTTCATTTTCTAACCCTAACCATCACTCTGAACATAACCCTAAAGGCTATCCCCAGCCAAAGTTCTAACACTCACTCTACCTTTATCCTTAACCCTTGTCTCAATGACATTTCATCCATAGTCCAAGTATAAAACCTAGCGCTATACCTAGCATCAAACCTGTCCATAGCCATAATACTAGCTTGAAAAATAACCCTAGCTCTCATCAATCTAACCTCAACCCTAACCACAGTCTTAGCTTTACATCTAACCCAAGTCATAAACCTAACCTTAACCTAACCCCAACCCTAACACTAGGCCAAGCCTTATTCATGAACCTAACACTAACTCCTTACCTAACACTAATCTAACCTCTAACCCTAATCCTAACAGTAACCCTCAACCTAAGACTATCTTATTCCTAACTTCAACTAACCTGAAATCTATTCTAGGCCCCAATCCTACACTAAATTCTAACCCTAAGTCTACACTTAATGTTAACCCTAGGTGTAGCCCTAGTCCAAAACCTAACCCTAACCATAAATTTAGCATTAACCCTAATCTAACTCTAACCCTAAACTTAGTCAAGGCCTTAACCCTAATCTTAACTCACCCTAGACCTCACACTAGTCATAAGCCAAACCCTACCCCTAAACATAATGTCGAACTTAATCATAAGCTTAAATTACCTAGAACTTACACCTATTCATAACCCCAAGTCTAATGCTAGTCCCACCCTTAACACTAACTCAACCCTAATCCAGCACCAAATCTAACCCTAGCCCAGGCTCTAACCCAAAGACTAAATTAAATACTGGCAAAAATTTTCTAATGTTTTGAAATTTTGGCCTTATGACTTAGTGCTATCCCTTCTCCTTAATATAACCATAACCAGAGCTCTAGCTCTAAATTTAACAATAAACATGGCACTTACAGTAGTTCTAAACATAATTAGAAACAATCCTAACCCGAGCTCTAACTCTAGACTTAGTCATGGATCTAATGCTAAACATAGATCTAACACTAACTATAAACCTAGTCCTTTCTTTTCACTAACAGTTCCATAAACAAAGCTCTAGACTAAAACCTACCCTACTTTTTACTTTATCTCTAAACCTAATACTCCATTACTGATCTGAGTCTATGCCTTTTATGGAATTTAAGCCCTAATTTTAAACTAATCATAAGCCTAACTGTAGCTCTAGACCTAGCACTTGAACTACTCCAAGCCACAATATAACACTAACCATAATTTAACTCCAACTGTAACCCTAGCCCAGGCCTTAATGTTAGTATTAATTCTAAATGAAAACCCAATTCTAATCCTAAACATAACCATAACCCCAGTGATAACACTGTAAGCTTAAACCTAAACCTAGCACTACCCCTAACCCTAACATTAAACTTAATCATAGCTTTAACCCTAATCCTAACTACAGCCCTAGACTTAAATCTATCCCTAACTTTCATCTTAGGCATAAACCTAACCTTAGCACAAGCTTAAAAAAAATCAAAACATAACACTAAACCTACCAGAGCTATGGACCTACCCCTATACCTAATCCTAACCATGAATTTAATGCTGGTCATAATCAAATAGCAAGCCTAGCTCTGGCCTGAAACTTAAACATACACCCTTTCCTAACCTTCACTATAAAACTTATTGTAGTTTTAACCATAATCTTAGCTCTAACCCCAACTTTAAACCTAACACTAACTGTTCTTAACCATAGACCTCAAGCTAACCCTATTTACAGCCCTAATACCAGTACTAAACTAGCCCTAGCCTTAACTCTATACATAATTTTCAGCCTAGTTGTAGTTCTAATTTTAAGCTTAGCCATAGCTAAATCAAGCTCTAAACATAGCTCTTAAGCAAATCCTGTCACTAGCCCTATCAATAGTTGTACTCCATCCCTAAACACACTTATAGACCCAGGCATAGCCCCAAATCTATTTTTTTTGACAGGCAGAGTTAGACAGTGACAGAGAGAGACAGAGAGAGACAGAGAGAAAGGTCTTTCTTCCGTTGGTTCACCCTCCAAATGGCCACTACGGCCAGTGCACTGTGCCGATCCAAAGCCAGGAGCCAGGTGCTTCCATGTGGGTACAGGGCCCAAGCACTTGGGCCATCCTCCACTGCCTTTCTAGGCCACAGCAGAGAGCTGAATGGAAGAGGAGCAACTGGGACAGGATCGGCACCCCAACTGGGACTAGAATCCAGAGTACCGGCATCACAGGCGGAGGATTAGCCTAGTGAGCCACAGTGCCAGTGCCCCAAATGTATTTCAATACCTAGCCCTTTTCCTCAACCTAACCCCAGCTTTATCCCTAATGCTAGATTAACCCTAGTCCTTCCCATCTCCCTAGTCCTATGCATAAAGCAAACCCTAATAGTAGTCTTAGTCCTACCAAACACTAAATATTACATTATACCTAACCATAACCAGAAATGTCACCTTAAATATGCCAAGTTTCTAACAAATCTAACCCTAACCATAACATGAATCTCCAATTCTACCTCTAGGCCAAAAACTCATGCTAACTCTAATCTAAAAATAAAGCCAATCATAGTGCAGGTCAAAATCTTAACCAGGATGTAACATTAATTCTAACATTAACACTAACCCTATGCTCAATGTTAGAACTTCTCCTAAGCCCAAACCTCATGGTAAAATCTAGCTCTATTCTTAACCCTAGTTCTAACTGTAATGCTATATCTACTCCTACCCTAAATCATAGTGTTAACTTTAGTTACTACCCTAGTGCTACTCCTTACCATTTGTTATTCTAACCCTAGCAATAACCTTAACCCTAATGCTAACCATAACCTTAAATCTAAACCTAACCCTATTCCTGGCCCTAAACCCTACACTAACCCTAGCTCTAAATTTAACCATGTCTCTAATACAACCCAGCAACAGACCTAGCACTAGCCCTAACCTGAAAAATAACAGGTCTAACCCTACTCCTACAGCAAGATCTAACCATAATCATATCACTTAATCATAATCATATCACTAAATGTAAATTTAGTAACTATTCTTGATAAACTAGTAAACTATTTCTGGCCCTAGCAGTAAGTACTAGCACAAAAAATACTAAAATAGATAAAGTATTACATTGTACATCAATAGTCAGGACAAAGGCTGATCAAGTCACTGTTTCTCATAGTGTCCATTTTACTTCAACAGGTTTCCCCTTTGGTGCTCAGTTAGTTGTCACCGATCAGGGAAAACAAATGATATTTGTCTCTTTGAGACTGGCTTAATTCACTCAGCATGATGTTTTCCAGATTCCTCCATCTTGTTGTAAATGACCAGATTTCATTGTTTTTGACTGCTGTATAGTATTCTATAGAGTACATGTCCCATAACTTCTTTATCCAGTCTACTTTTTTTATTATTCTTTTTTTATGGCCCCAGCCAGTGGGATCATGGAGAACCGGTGGTTCAGTCCCCACTTGCCTACCACTGCTGGGGACTGGAGAGGTGGAGTGCAGAGCCTGCCATCTGGGCACTAACACCAGCTGGAAGTGTGGGAGGCTGTGCCGCTCCGCTCCTCACTCACTCGCTCTCTTCAATACACCAGTCTACTGTTGATGGGCATTTGGGCTGGTTCCAGGTCTTAGCTATTGTGAATTGAGCTGCAATAAACATTAATGTGCAGATGGCTTTTTTGTTTGCCAATTTAATTTCCTTTGGGTAAATTCCAAGGAGTGGGATGGCTGGGTTGTATGGTAGGGTTATATTCAGGCTTCTGAGGAATCTCCAGACTGACTTCCATAGTGGCTTAACTAATTTGCATTCCCACCAACAGTGGGTTAGTGTCTCTTTTTCCCCCACATCCTCTCCAGCATCTATTGTTGGTAGATTTCTGAATGTGAGCCATTCTCACCAGGGTGAGGTGAAACCTCATTGTGGTTTTGATTTGCATTTCTCTGATTGCTAGTGATCTTGAACATTTTTTTCATGAGTCTGTTGGCCATTTGGATTTCCTCTTTTGAAAAATGTCTATTGAGGTCCTTGGCCCATCTCTTAAGTGGGTTGTTTGTTTTGATGTTGTGGAGTTTCTTGATTTCTTTGTAGATTATGGTTATCAACCCTTTATCTGTTGCATAGTTTGCAAAACCATATGATTATCTCAATAACGCAGAGAAAGCATTTGATAAAACACAACACCCTTTCATGATGAAAACTCTAAGCAAACTGGTTATTGAAGGAACATTCCTCAATACAATCAAAGCAATTTATGAAAAACTCAAGGCCAGTATCCTATTGAATGGGGAAAAGTTGGAAGCATTTCCACTGAAATCTGGTACCAGACAGGGATGCCCACTCTCACCACTGCTCTTCAATATAGTTCTTGACATTCTAGCCAGAGCTATTAGGCAAGAAAAAGAAATTAAAGGGATATAAATTGGGGAGGAACAACTCAAACTATCCCTCTTTGCAGATGATATGATTCTTTATTTAGGGGACCCAAAGAACTCTAAGAGACTCCTGGAACTCATCAAAGAGTTTGGCAAAGTAGCAGGATATAAAATCAATGCACAAAAATCAACAGCCTTTGTATACACAGGCAATGCCACGGCTGAGGAAGAACTTCTAAGATCAATCCCATTCACAATAGCCACAAAAACAATCTAGTGCCTTGGAATAAACTTAACCAAGGACGTTAAAGGTCTCTACGATGAAAATTACAAAACCATAAAGAAAGAAATAGAAGAGGTTACCAAAAAATGGAAAAATATTCTATGCTCATGGATTGGAAGAATCAATATCATCAAAATGTCCATTCTCCCAAAAGCAATTTATACATTCAATGCAATACCAATGAAAATACCGAAGATATTCTTCTCAGATCTGGAAAAAATGATGCTGAAATTCATATGGAGACACAGGAGACCTCAGATATCTAAAGCAATCTTGCACAACAAAAATAAAGCTGGAGGTATCACGATACCAGGTTTCAGGACATACTACAGGGCAGTTGTTATCAAAACAGCATGGTGCTGATACAGAAACAGATGGATAGACCAATGGAACAGAATAGAAACACCAGAAATCAATCCAAACATCTACAGCCAACTTATATTTGATCAAGGATCCAAAACCAATCCCTGGAGTAAGGACAGTCTATTCAATAATTGGTGCTGGGAAAATTGGATTTCCAAGTGCAGAAACTTGAAACAAGACCCCTACCTTTCACCTTACACAAAAATCCACTCACCATGGATTAAAGACTTAAATCTATGACCCGAAACCTTCAAATTATTAGAGAACCTTGGAGAAACCCTGCAAGATATAGGCACAGGCAAAGACTTCTTGGAAAATACCCCAGCAGCACAGGCAGTCAAAACCAAAATTAACATTTTGGATTGCATCAAATTGAGAAGTTTCTGCACTTTGAAAGAAACAGTCAGGAAAGTGAAGAGGCAACCGACAGAATGGGAAAATATTTGCAAACTATGCTACAGATAAATGGTTGATAACCAGAATCTACAAAGAAATCAAGAAACTCCACAACAACAAAACAAACAACCCACTTAAGTGATGGGCCAAGGACCTCAAGAGACATTTTTCAAAAGAGGAAATCCAAATGGCCAAGACACATGAAAAAATGTTGAAGATCACTAGCAATCAGAGAAATGCAAATCAAAACCACAATGAGGTTTCACCTCACCCTGGTGAGAATGGCTCACATTCAGAAATCTACCAACAACAGATGCTGGAGAGGATGTGGGGAGAAAGGGACACTAACCCACTGTTGGTGGGAATGCAAACTAGTTAAGCCACTTTGGAAGTCAGTCTGGAGATTCCTCAGAAGCCTAAATATAACCCTACCATACAACCCAGCCATCCCACTCCTTGGAATTTACCCAAAGGAAATTAAATTGGCAAACAAAAAAGCTGTCTGCACATTAATGTTTATTGCAGCTCAATTCACAATAGCTAAGACCTGGAACCAGCCCAAATGCCCATCAACAGTAGACTGGATAAAGAAATTATGGGACATGTGCTCCATATAATACTATACAGCAGTAAGAAACAATGAAGTCCAGTCTTTTGCAACAAGATGGAGGAATCTGGAAAACATCATGCTGAGTGAATTAAGCCAGTCTCAAAGAGACAAATATCATTTTTTCTCCCTGATCGGAGACAACTAACTGAGCACCAAAGGGGAAACCTGTTGAAGTGAAATGGACACTATAAGAAACAATGACCTGATCAGCTCTTGTCCTGACTCTTGATGTACAATGTAATACTTTATCCTTTTTAGTAATTTTTGTTGTTGTTATTGTTCTAGTACTAGTGATTGAACTCTGTAATTAACACACAAGTATTCTTAGGTATTTAAATTTTAACTGAAAAGTGATCCCTGTTAAACATAAGAGTGGGAAAAAGAAAGGGAGGAGATGTACAATTTGGGACATGCTCAATTGGACTTGCCCCAAATGGTGGAGTTAGAAATGTGCCAGGGGATTCCAATACAATCCCATCAGGGTGGCATGTACCAATGCCATCTCACCAGTCCAAATGATCAATTTCAGTTCACAATTGATCACGCTGATAGATCTAAGAGTCAAAGGGATCACACAAACAAGACTAGTGTCTGCTAATACTAACTGATAGAATCAAAAAGGGAGAGAAGGATCCAACATGGGAAGTGGGATACACAGCTGACTCATAGAATTTCAGATGTCCTAAATAGCACTCTGGCCTCAGAATCAGCCCTTAAGGCATTTGGATCTGGCTGAAGAGCCCATGAGAGTATTTTAGGCATGGAAAGCCAAGACACTCTGTCAAAAAAAAAAGACCTAAATGAAATATCTCTGTGAGTGAGAACCCAGTGGAAAGAACGGGGCCACCAAAGAAAGAGGTACCTTTCTCTGAAGGGAGGAGAGAACTTCCACTTTGACTATGACCCTGTTGGAATAAGAGAGAAGTCAGTAAACTCAAAAGGCTTTCATAGCCTTGGCAACTCATGACTAGAGTCTAGGGAGATTACTGATGCCATGAACAGGAGTGTCAAATTGTTAAGTCAGCAACAGGAGTCACTGTGTACTTACTTCTCATGTGGGATCTGTCCTTAATGTGTTGTCCAATGTGAAGTAATGCTATAACTTCTACTGAAACATTACTTACACCTTGTGTTTCTGTGTGGGTGCAAACTGATGAAATCTTTACTTAGTATATACTGAATCGATCTTCTGTATATAATGATAATTGGAAATGAATCTTGATGTGAATGGAATGGGAGAGGGAGTAGGAGATGGGAGGGCTGTGAGTGGGAGGCAAATTATGGGGGGGATCCCATTGTAATCCATAAAGTGTACTTTGGAAATTTATATTTACTAAATAAAAGCTAAAAAAAAAATGTGGAGCAGCCAGGTCTTGAACCGGCGCCCATATGGGATGCTAGTGCTTCAGGCCAAACTGTTTACTCACTGCGCCACAGCGCCAGGCCCTGCACTCTGTTTTGCCATATACATTAACACGTTTGAGAGATTTGGACATCTCTGGGGGGGGACTGTCTGTTACTTGTGCCAGGAAGAATTCTCCCACTTATTCAATAGCTTCTCCATTGAGGAACACTGCATTGGAGGCAGAGTGTAATGCCTCCAAACCAAACTGATAATCATCGAGTTTTTTTTTTTTTTTAATCTGCACTCAATTCACTTATATAACAGTCAGGATTTCTTCACTATTTTTATTCACCTATTTTGTAGTTTCTGCCTGAAAGATGCTAAAGTGGCAACATTAAAAGATGAATCATCATAACATTGAAGATGCTAAGACATAGATCTGTTCTGAGCATGCACATGATGTCTTCAGTTTGGAATCCCTGAAGAGGTATGCTACTGCTGTAGTCTATCATCCATCATGCCCACTTGAGGTCATATTAATGGGTGCCTCCTACCTATCTTTTTCTTTCTTTTCTCCTACCTATTTTTAAATGTATATACAGGACAGAGGCTGGCACTGAGGCACAGAAGGTTAATCCTCCACTTGTGGTGCTGGCATCCCATATGGACACAGGTTCTAGTCCCAGTTGCTCCACTTCTGATCCAGCTCTCTGCTATGGCCTTGGAAAGCAGTAGAAGTTGGTCCAAGTGCTTGGGCCCCTGCACCTGTGTGAGAGACCCAGAAGAATCTCCTGGCTCCTGGCTTTGGATCGGCTCAGTGCCTGCCATTGTGGCCATTTGAGGAGTGAACCAGCAGATGGAAGACCTTTCTCTCTGTCTGTCCCACTCACTATCTGTAACTCTACCTCTCAAATAAATAAAACCTTTAAAAAGAAGTATATACAGGACAAACTAAAAATAAGAATAGGAAAAAAAGAGAGCAACAACATATGAGACATATATAAGATATATATAAGACATATATAAGAAGAAATAAAAAAGGTATCTTTTGCATTACTTACTTTGGTGATGAATTTGCACTTAATTCAGGAAACCAAACATGATTGCAATGTTGTCATCAGAGATTTCCTTAGTTTCAATGGCTTTCAGGATATTATCTACATACTGAAATGTAGTTCTTTGTATTTTTTAAGATTTATTTATTTATTTGAAAGAGTTACACAGAGAGATAAGGAGAGGGAGAAGGAGAAAAAGAGTAAGAGAGGGAAAGGGGGAGAGGGAGGGAGAGGGCGAGGGATAGGGGAAGGGAGGGGGGAGGGAGAGGGGGAGAGAAAGAGAGAGAGAGAGAGATTCTTCCATCTGCTGGTTCACTCCCAATTGGCTGCAATGGCCAGAACTGTGCTGATTTGAAGCTGGGAGCCGAGAGCTTCTTCCAGGGTGCAGGGGCCCAATAACCTGGGCCATCTTCTACTGCTTTCCCAGGCCATAGCAGAGAGCTGGATCAGAAGCGGAGGGGCTGGGACTAGAACAGATGCTGGCACTGCAGGCAGTGACTTTACCCATTATGCCACAGTGTTGGCCCCAGTTCTGTGTAATTTACTTCTCTTAAAGCACAACCTAGGATTTCTTTGTAATTGTCAAACCCTTTGAGTAAGACAGTCCAGCAGTACTATTGCTTCTGGTGGGAATCTAGGTCCTCCCATTCTAAAGCAAATTTCCTTTGGGATTCAGAATGTAACAGGATGAACAAAAGTTTTCTTATTAAATACAACATTGTATAGAACTCACTATCCTTGGGTAGACTTGCCAAAAAAGTATAGGAATTAGGAACAATAGGATGTATGTCAAGACCATATTACTGAAATTCCTAAGTTCTTGGATAGATCTTTATTCTTGAATTTCTGGAGTTTTTTAAAGATTTTTTTTTATTTATCTGAGACAGAGAATGACAGAGAAAGATAGAGATCTTCCATCCTTTGTTTCACTTCACCCTCAATTGGCCATGATCACTTGGGGTTGTTCCAGGCCAAACCCAACAGTAAGGAATTCAATCTTGGTCTCTCAACATGGGCTCAAGGATTCAAGTACTTAGGCCATCCACCACTGCTTTCCCAGGCACACTAGCAGGAAGCTGGATCAGAGGTAGAGCAGCTGGGACTTGAACTAGCACTCCTAAATGAGATCTAGTCTTGCAGGCGGCAGTTTAACCCACTGTACTGCAATGCCAGTGCAGTTCCTGAATTTAAAACAGCCTTTGAAATTTTTATTTGTGATAGATCTTCCATCTGTTGATTTACTCTCCAAATCCATACAATAGTGCAGTCTAGGCTAGTGCAAAGCTAGGATCTGGGAACCCATTTTAGTTTCCCATATGAATGGCAAGCACCTAAATGAGCTATTATCTGCTGCCTCCCAGGGATCTGGAATAAGAAACAAAGCTGGAACTTGAATCCAGACACTCCCATATAGGTTGTAGGCACCCCAAGCAGCATATTAACCACTATGATAAAAGCCTCCCCTGTATTTTTATTTTATTTTATTTTTTTAGTGATTTATTTTATTATTTATTTGAAAGGCGGAATTACATAAAGGCAGAGAGAGAGACAAGTCTTCCATCTGCTGGTTCACTCCCCAAGTGGCCACAATGGCTGTGGCTGGGCCAATCTGGAGCCAGGAGCTTCTTCCAGGTCCCCACATGGGTACCTCTACTGCTTTTCCAGGTTGTAGCAGAGAGCTGGATTGGAAGTGGAACAGGTGGGACTCAACCAGTACCCATATGGGATTCCAGCACTGCAGGAGGCAGTTTTAATGGCTACACCACAGCACTGGCCCCGGTCCATCTTTTTAAATTCTACTCTTACTGGAATGGAGTTGGCTACTCATCACACTCAGCCTTGTGCTCATACTTCCAGGTTAATTCTGCTCAGGACTCTTGGAGGAATCTTCCTGTTCAGGCACCAGTATTTTTGCAATACGGACATGAGCTGAAACCCTTAAGTTTTAGGGACTTGAATCTCAATGCTATCCTAGTCCCAGTTTCTTGAGTCCCCTAACTTAGATAATGTCTCTTTTCTAAAGAGAGAAGGAGATTCTGGTGTATGCAGAAGGGATGGCATTCATGTTTTTACCCTTATTTCCCGGGTGAAGAGCTCCAGAAGCTTGTTAGTCTCTCACTTTCCTGATAGTCTTTTTATTATATGTTTTATCACAGAGATATTCCTTTTGGGTATTTAACACTGCTGACATGGCACCAGTATTGAGCATAACTTTACCTTTGCTTCCCACTCAATTTACATGGGATCCTCAGAGAGGGTGAGAATCTAGTGGTCTGGAGCCAACTGGAGAGTCCCAAGGCCCTGTCACATGTCTTTTCATTCAAAAGAAGTTGGCATGTATCAGTCCTACCTGATTCCTCATCTCTCTGGGGACAGCTCGAATATTTCAGTTCCCACTGCCCTTGTTTGCAATAAGCACCTGACTATCTCTCAAATTGATGAGTAGCCTTACTTGTGATCCTTTGGTGGAGGCCATGGTCACTCACCCATGGCATCTCTTCTGTCTATGTTAGCTCCAATAGAACAGGGGCCATAGATAACAGGGCAGCATTCCTCTGTATCTTTTTGCCTTCTTTTTCTTCAGTCATACCTCAGTTGTTAAACACTAAAGAGCACCTCACCTGAGTAGGGTTATCATCAATTATTGAGGCTTTCTCCAGATGTGTGGCATACTCTGAGATACAAAATACATATAAACATTGTGGCCAGTGTTGTGGTGCAATGGATAAAGCCATCACTTACTACTCCAGCATCCCATATTGAAGTACTTGGTAGTCTTGGCTGTTCCACTTCTCTTCCAGCTTCCTACTAATGTGTCTGAATCAACGGAATCTGCCCCAAATACTTGGATCCAGGACACCCATGTAGGAGACCTAGATCAGTTCCAGATTCCTGGCTTCAGGCTGCTGTAGCCTTGACTATTGCAGCCATTTAGAGAGTGATCAGCATATGGAAGATCTCTACCTCTGTTACTCTGCCTTTAAAATAAATAAACAAGTCTTTAAAAAAAGTCACTGCACTTTCCTGGACCTCAGATGCCTTCTCTGCATATTGTCTGAGGTGGTCCTTCAGCCTCTGCAAAAAGGTAAAGAGATTCTCCAGGGTGCTGCTGGACCTCTCTCAGCTGAGGACTGTTGATGGGAGGGTGGGTGAGCAGTGGCATTGCCTTCAGGTAGAGCACCCTAAAGTGTCCCGATTTTTCTTATTCCTTGGGTTTTCTTTGGATATCATTTAGTGTATGTCCCTGGCATAGCTTCCTTATTGAGTCTCTTAACTCCTAATTCCAGCTGGTATTTATGATATACTTCATCTTTGACTTTCAACAGAGCAGCCAATTTCTCTAAGCAAGGAAGAGAGGAGTCACCAGACTAGGAATATGTGCCCAGGTTGCTTGTGTGGAGAGAAAATTCCTTTGTTAGGTTTATACATTTTTCTGGCTCTGTGCTTCACCCTAGGTTGTGTGCCTTTAAATTACATACTCAGTTATGGAGGGCAGGACATCACCATTAATAAGTCTCCCTTCCACACCAGGCACCTGCCTCAGAGAGAGGAGTCCAGGATTGTAGCTTGCTCCTAGTCAATTGACTCCTCATACTTCGTATTTTGATTTAAAATAATCACCAATGATTTTTCCCTGGGACTCTTTCTTTATTAGCAAATCTTACAAGATAAGTTATTTCTAAATGAATAATTCTGTTCAACTGTTCTTATGGGTTTCTTACTTTAAGCAAAAGAAAAGCCATGGTTATCTTTGGGACGATCATTTTTTTCAAATGTCTTTGACATCTCAAAGTTCCTGGCTCTTTAAAGTAATCCAACAATTTTTTTCCAAGTGTCTTTGGCAACAACAATGTTGGCACAGCAAAACACTCAACCTAGCCATGATCCTCTCCTTTGATTATATGTTATCTTGACATTCTCATGCATTTATTCAGTTGCTTCAATTTCGTTTGTTATCTCTATGAAGAAAGTGTCAAAAAACTCATTTTAGATTTGCACTATAAGATATAATCTAAACTTGTATGTATTAGAGGCTACAAAAAGAAGTATGATGGCACATAAAAACCCCCATGAAAAACATAAATGAAATACAAGTTTAAGGGAAAGAATTTAATCTAGTATTTAATACATCATTTTGGAAATTTGCATCCCATAACAAAATGCCTCAATTCAAATCTTGTCTCGGATACCAATGTCAGATTCCTGACCATGTGCACCCTTGGAAGCAATAGGTGATGATTCCAGTTCTTTTTTAGCCAGGCTTAATCCTGCTGTTGTGGTGTTTGGGAAGTGAACAAGCAATTGGGATATTTGTCTCTCTTTCTCTTTTAAAAATATTATATATATGTAGATATGTATATATATAATTTATGTCATGGATAGTCCTTTCTCAATATACACTTCATGGACTTTTTGAAGATTCCTCATATTAATTGATTTCAAAATTATGTTACAGCACAATAAAATGTTCTTTTTTTATTTAAAAGGCAGAGAGGTACAGATGTAGGACCAAGTTGAAATCTTCCACTCACTAGTTCAATGTGTAAATAACTAAACATAACCAGGATTGGGCCAGACCAAAGAAGGAGCCTAAAGTTCCACCCAGGTCTTCTATAGGGGTAGTAGGAGCTCAAACAATTCATCAACTGTGGCCTTTCAGAGTGCATTACCAAGGACTGGATCAGAAGCAGAATAGCTGGATATGACCTGGCACTCTGATAAGGGCTGCAGACATCCCACATGATGGCTTACCCTGCTGCATTCTAACATCTGCCTTTTTCTTCCAAGAAACTTGGACATTTTGTCAAAATGTATATAATACTTCACATCATTAGATCAAATATGAAAGTGCTTTACTGTATATTTTTAAGAAGACTCCTAAATCAAGTGTTCAACCTCAATAATACACTCAAACACATCCACACTGTCAAAATTCACATATACAGTGTTCTGCTAGCAGCTCGTCTTCTAAACACACACCACTGCTTCCTCAGATCCAATAATAAACAACTCTATTCCAATAATCCTTCTACATTTCAATGCCCAGCACACATGGATGACTGTTTTGCAAAATTGTGCCACACAGTAATAAGGTTTATGTTTCCTTATTTCAGACCATTCATTTCTCATAGTCATGTCATTTGTGTGCAATATTAGGTTTTGTTTTTTAAAATCTGAAAAGAGAATGAATATGCATTTAAACTGAAATTTTGTGTGACTTTAACATGTTCACTTCCATATCCACGAACAAAAGCCATCACTATTTTTTTTTTGACAGGTAGAGTGGACAGTGAGAGAGAGACAGAGAAAAAGGTCTTCCTTTTGCCATTGGTTCACCCTCCAATGGCCGCCGCGGCTGGCACACTGCGGCCAGCTCACTGCACCGATCCGATGGCAGGAGCCAGGTGCTTATCCTGGTCTCCCATGTGGGTGCAGGGCCCAAGCACTTGGGCCATCCTCGACTGCACTACCTAGCCACAGCAGAGAGCTGGCCTGGAAGAGGGGCAACCGGGACAGGATTGGTGCCCCGACCGGGACTAGAACCTGGTGTGCCGGCGACGCAAGGTGGAGGATTAGCCTAGTGAGCCACAGCGCAGGCCGAACAATCACTATTTTTTTAAAAGATTTATTTATTTATTTGAAAGTCAGAGTTACACAGAGAGAGGAGAGGCAGAGAGAGAGAGAGAGAGAGAAGTCTCCCATCTGATGGTTTACTCCTCAGTTGGCCACAAAGGCCGGAGCTGTGCCTATCTGAAGCCAGGAGCCAGGAGTTTCTTCAGGGTCTCCCACATAGGAGTGGGACTTAGACCATCTTCTACTACTTTCCCAGGCCATAGCAGAGGGCTGGATTGGAAGTGGAGCAGCTGGGTCTTGAACTGGCACCCATATGGGATGCCAGCACTTCAGTCCAGGACATTAACCTGCTGTGCCACAGCAGCGGCCTCCCAAAGCAATCACTCTTGACAAGTTTACATGAAGCAGACAGTTATTTCAAACCTAATGCAATCTTTAGTCTACTTCAGAGTAATTCAGGAGTAACTAAGGATGAGGTGAATGTTTCAAGCCAGGTAACTGTAGGCAACACATGGCAGGCAAGAAAGGCATATTATTATACCCTCTATTAGCTCTAAGGCACAGTGCAGGACAATAAGAGGATTTGTTTAACTTGTAGCCATGGGCTCTCACTCTATGTCCTTTCACTAAATCATTTTAATTCAAATAATAATATCATTTTAGATACTCAAGCAGAAATAGAGTCCATAATCCAAATCATGATGAGAACTGATGGGGGAAATTAAGCAAAATGTTCACACACAAAGTGAACTACTATTATAAATACCAGGAAGGAAAAATAGAGTGTAAAAGAAAAATAATAGCATTAACAATATCAAAAAAGAGGGGATATGTCATTTAGGGGATATGTCATCTATATCTATAGAAAGAGAAAGAGAAAGAAACAAGGATGACAATGAAGTAAATAATAATAAGTGAACTGTAAATTCAGGGCCATGTATGCAACTATGTATGCCAAAATTATGAAAACCTATAAACGAAAAGAAAGAAAATATAAATAAATGGAATAGATGCTTTCTTAATGACTGAAAGACAGAATATTATTAAGATATCTCTTCTTCCTACTTGGACCAACAGATTCATTGCAATCCAATAAAAATAATATCAGGCTATTCTGGAGAAAATGACAAACATTTGTCCAAACTTCAAAGTCTAGACAATACTGAGAAGTGTAGAGAAACCTTGAGGAATCTACATTTCTTGATTTCATGGCTTTCTGTGAACCTACATGATGCTAGACAAAGATTAGACATGTGGATAAATGGAAAGGCATAAATACTTATGCTTAACTGATCTTAGCCAAAGGAACAGAGTCATTCCCTACAGAATATTGGAATATGTAGTCTTCCCAATAAATGGAGATGGTGCAAATGGATGACCATATGAATTAAAAAAAAAGACAAATGTTTTCTGCATAACATATAAACTCATTCAGCATGATGTAGAGACTCCTATGTGTAGTGGAAAAAAATGTTAAATCCAGTAGAAAACACATGAGAAAAATTCTATTATGTAACATACTCAATGTATTATCCATAAAAATGTCATGTGATGTCTGTTAAATAAAAAAATGCTTTCTCAAAAATACCATTGAAAAAATGGAAGCTAGATCTCACACTAGGACATAATATTTCAAAATATTTGCTTACAGGAATTGAATGCAAAGTTTATTAAGGGCTTGTAAAACTCAGCAATAAGGCAATAAATTCTCCAATTTAAAACACCAAAATAATAAAGAATAACCTTTACATTGAATACACACAGATCCAAAATAGGCACACAGAATATACTGAACATTAGAAAATTATGAGATAAAAGAGTGAATTGTGAATTAAACTGCAAATTAAAACAGCAATGAGACAAATACATGAAACAATTTTAAAATGGTTATAAAGAGCAAATAAACATGGTAGTGCCAAAAGTTTGTGAAGATGGAATATTAGAAAATATCATTCATTATCAGTCAGAACACATAATGGAAATTTACAAGACATCTGGTGATGATATTGTAAAACATCCAAAAGTATCACCTTGCAACACAGCAAAGATGTCCTTCTGGGTTTGGCTTTGTGGTGCAGTGGGTTAAGCCACCACAAGTGATGCCAGCATCCTATATGAGCTGAGGCTTTTGTTGTGGCTACTCCACTTTTGTTCTAGCTCCCTGCTCATTGCCTGGGGAAAGCAAAGGAAAATGGCCCAAGTTCTTGGGCCCCTGTTACTCATATGGGAGACCCAGAAGAAGCTTCTGGCTCCTGGCTTCAGCCTGGCCTAGACCTGTCTGTTGCAGCCATTTGGTGAGTGAGCCAGTGATGGGAGATCTCTGTCTTTCACTATATTTCTCCTTTTAAATAAATAAATCTGTAAAAGAATGTTGTCCCTGGGGCCAGCACTGTTGCACAGCAGGTTAATTCATTGCATAGAACATTGGCATCTCATATGTGTGCTGGTTAGGAGTCCTGGAAGTTCCATTTCTAATCCACCTCCTTGCTAATGTGCCTTGGAAAACAGCAGAAGATGTTACACATTCTTGGGCCCCTGCATCCATATAGTAGACCTGGAAGAAACTCCTGGCTCCTGGCTTTGGCCTGTCCAAGTCCCAGCCATTCAGAGAGTGAACCAGCAGAAGGAAGATCTCTCTCTCTTTCCTTCTATGTAACTCTGCCTTTAAAATACATAAATAAAATCTTTTAAAAAAGATGTCCCTAGGCCAGCGCCACAGCTCACTAGGCTAATCCTCTGCCTTGCGGCGCCGGCACACCGGGTTCTAGTCCCGGTCAGGGCACCTATCCTGTCCCGGTTGCCCCTCTTCCAGGCCAGCTCTCTGCTGTGGCCAGGGAGTGCAGTGGAGGATGGCCCAAGTGCTTGGGCCCTGCACCTCATGGGAGACCAGGATAAGCACCTGGCTCCTGCCACCGGATCAGCGCGGTGCACCGGCTGCAGCACGCCTACCGTGGCGGCCATTGGAGGGTGAACCAACGGCAAAGGAAGACCTTTTTCTCTGTCTCTCTCTCACTGTCCACTCTGCCTATCAAAAATTTTAAAAAAATTAAAAAAATAAAAAAGATGTCCCTATAAAGTTACTCAGTTGGTGTGAAAACATACTCACGTACCATCCAGCAAGAAAATGCATGTGACAATTTTATTTATAATAGCTCTCACTTGTATGAAATCATTATGTACTTCAGTAAATGAACAGATAGCCAAACTGTCACAGGAAGTGGGGGCACTTGATGTACAACAGTGGATGAGGACACAGAAGGCCCTTGTGTTGTTGTCTGAGATACATAAGAAAAGGCATGGATTGGTGTCAAGATAATAAGAGCATTTTTTGCAATATTTAAAGGCAAGATTTATGAAAAAGAGTCCAGTTTCATACCCAGACTTACAGAACATTCTAAATAATTGAGGAAGAAAAAATTCTCAACTTCCCAGATTTATCCGCAGTGGCAATGAGTAGGAACTAAATTTGAAATTCTTTTCTAAAACCAGCATTCCATAGATGATATGGTCATATCAGCATGAAATAAAAAGGTAGAATAAAATATCACTTTTTATAAAGGCAGATACACATATTTTGAGAAAAACATTTTATTTAACCAAATATAAAAACATAATGGATATGTATCAAGCAAAAATACCACAAAATGCCAAAGTCATTAGCATTCCAAAATAAATCATATGGGTGAAAAACACAAGAAAATCACATGATCATCTGGATTAAATGTTACAATGTATTTAATAAAATTAAGCCTCCAACAACAACAACAACAAAACTGTCAGCAGAAGAGAAAAAAAGAACAATTCTTAGGGCCACCAATGTGGCAAAGCAGATTAAGCAGTTGTCTGCAGTGCTGCCATCTCATAAGAATGCAGCTGCTCTGCTCTGATCCAGCTCCGGCTAACACACTTGGGAAAGCAGCAGAGAATGAGCCAAGAATTTGGGCCCCTGCACCCACTTGGGAGACGTAGAAGCTCTTGGCTACTGGCTTCAGCCTGTCACAGTCCATGTTGCTACAGTCATTTGGGGGAGTGAACTAGAAGATGGAAAATCAATCTTTCTCTATGTACCTCTTTCAAATAAATAAATAAATAAATGTTAAAAAGCATTATTATGGTTAAAATATTATGGTTAAAATAGTCTACAATAGATCTATAACAAACAGTATAATAAACACAGAACATTTAAAGATGCTTTCTTGGGATCCCACACACCTAGACAAGGCTGCCTCCTCTCACTATCTCTCCTTAATATTGTTTTGAAGTGGTAATAAAGAAAACTAAACAAGAAACAGATAAATTAGGTACAAGGCTCAGTTTTTAAGTGACTTTTTAAAGTTATTTTGTTTGGAAGGCAGAGTTACAGAGAAGCAGAGGCAGAAAGGGAGACAGAGAGATCGATCGTATATCTGCTGATTCACTCCCCAAAGAGCCACAATGGCTGGGGCTGCGCAGATCTGAAGCTGGGAGCCAGGAGCTTCTTCCAGGTCTCCCACCTGTGCAGGGGCTCAAGGACTTGGACCATCTTCTACTGCTTTCCTAGGTCATAGGAAAGAGCTATATTGGGAATGGAGCAACTGGGACTCTAACTGGCACCCATATGGGGTGCCAGCACTGCAGATAGTGGCTTTACCCACTATGCCACAGTGCTGTCCCCCAAGCAACTAATTTTTTTTTTTGACAGGCAGAGTGGACAGTGAGAGAGAGAGAGACGGAGATAAAGGTCTTCCTTTTACTGTTGGTTCACCCTCCAATGGCCGCTGCGGCTGGCGCACCGCGCTGATCCGAAGCCAGGAGTCAGGTGCTTCCCCTGGTCTCCCATGTGAGTGCAAGGACCAAGGACTCGGGCCATCCTCCATTGCCTTCCTGGACCACAGCAGAGAGCTGACCTGGAAGAGAAGCAACTGGGACAGAATCCAGTGCCCCAACTGGGACTAGAACCCCGGGTGCCAGCACTGCAGGTGGAGGATTAGCCTAGTGAGCCGCAGCGCTGGCCAAAACTAAATTTCTATACCAGAATGACACTATTGGGGCTGGCGCTGAGGCATAGCAGATAAAGCCACTGCCTGCAGTGCAGACACCCCATATGGGCACTGGTTTGAGTCCTGGCTGCTCCACTTTCAATCCAGCTCTCTGCTATGGCCTGGGAAAGCAGCAGAAGATGGCCCAAGTCCGTGGGCCCCTGCACCCATGTGGGAGCCCTGGAAGAAGCTCCTGGATCCTGGATTTGGATCAGTGCAGCTCTGGCAGTTGCAGCCAATTGGGGAGTGAACCAGTGGATGGAATACCTCTCTCTCTCTCTCTCTCTCTCTCTGCCTCTCCTTCTGTCTCTGTGTAACTCAGCTTTTCAGATAAATAAATCTTTAAAATATGACACTATTATAGAGGCAATCAGATACAATCAAATTAAAAACAAGCTGATAAGAGAATTAAGCATTGGGGCTGATGCTGTGGTATAGCGGGTAAAGCCACCGCCTGCAGTGCAGACAGCCCATATGGGCACTGCTTTACTTCCAGTGCAGCTCTCTGCCATGGCCTGGGAAAGCAGAAGATGGCTCCTGTGTGGGAGACCTGGAAGAAACTCCTGGTTCCTGGCTTTGGATTGGAGCAACTCCAGCTATTGTGGCCATCTGTCTCTGCCTGTCTATAGCTCTACCCTTCAAATAATTAAATAAATAAAATTTTTATTGAAAAAGAATTAAGCACGATTACTGGATACAACAGCAATACATATCTTCAGGGGTGTTACCACGCACCACCAAGAAACAAATAGAAAACAATTTTAAGGGACAAAATATAGAGTATGAAATGAATGTAAGAGAAACAGGACAAAGAATGATGAATCGAGTAGTCTTCAAGTCGATATTAAAAAATCTTAAATAAACTCCCTGAAAAGATATATAAAGGAAAGACCCAGAATCCAGTAAATATTTGGCAAGTGTAACTCACCTTAAGAAGTCACAGACCCTAGCAGGATCAGAGAAAACGGAGGAAGGAGCTATCTCATCAGGGGGTGACAGCGGCACCTACTGTTGGGAGTATCCGTCCGAAGAATCCAAGTCTGCGGCAGCTGTGCTCTCAAGCCACACCCCCTTAGTTTCCCAAGACGGCACAATCCCCATAGAGCGCCCTTCTGACACAGGCGACTCTGATTGGCTGCGTCTTCTCTTTCGTCGCGCATGCTCACTGGCTGTGTGAACGATCCGACCAGCATTGCCAGGGGAGCACTGCACATGCGTCTTCCTTCTGCGCGCCGCCATTCTCCGCTTCCCAGCGCTGTTTCTGGTGGTGGCTCCAGGTGGCTCCGCTTTGCCTCTCTGTGAGCTTCCATCGTTAGGGTCGTTACCGAGTTCTCAGGACAACCAGACGCCTCACGGCCGGAAAATGGTGAGTGTGGGCCCAGTTCCCTCTGGGCCAGCAGCTGGGCCCTGGGCGTCTCCTCCCATCATTGCAGTCCGTGGCTTTGGCTCAGTCCTCAAGTCCTGCATCTTCCCCAAATGTGTGGCGAGGACAGGAGGGTCTTCAGACTCCAGACTTTGCATATGGCCTTTGTGTGTGTGTGTGTTGGGGGGGGGGGAACTGTGATCTGGGGGTCCTCTGTGCCAGGAGTGTCCTTAGACTCCAGCCTTTACACTTGGCCTTTGTGTGTGGGGGTGGGACTGTGAGTGTGTGTGTGGGAGGCTGTTATCTGGGGGTCCTCTGTGCTAGGAGGGCCCTCAGAGAGACTGCAGACTTTCCATATGGCCTTTGTGTGTGTGTATATGGGGGTGGGGGGGTGTGAGTGTGTGTGTGTGTGTGGGGCTGTTATCTGTAGGTCCTCTGTGCTAGGAGGGCCCTCAGAGAGACTGCAGACTTTCCATATGGACTTTGTGTGTGTATGTATATGGGGGGGGGGCTGTGAGTGTGTGTGTAGGGGGCTGTTATCTGTAGGTCCTCTGTGCCAGGCGTGTCCTTAGACTCCAGACTTTACACTTGGCCTTTGTGTGTGGGTGGGGGGGGGCTGTGATCTGGGGGTCCTCTGTGCCAGGAGAGTCCTTAGACTCCAGACTTTCCATCTGGCCTTTGGGGGGGGGGGTATGATCTGTGGGTCCTCTGTGCCAGGAGAGTCCTTAGACTCCAGACTTTCCATCTGGCCTTTGTGTGTGTGTGTGGGGGGAACTGTGAGTGTGTGTGTGGGGGGGGCTGTGATCTGGGGGTCCTCTGTGCCAGGAGGGTCCTCAGACTCCAGACTTTCCATCTGGCCTTTGTGTGTGTGTGGGGGGGGGGGGCTGTGATCTGGGGGTCCTCTGTGCCAGGAGGGTCCTCAGACTCCAGACTTTCCATCTGGCCTTTGTGTGTGTGTGGGGGGGGGCTGTGACCTGGGGGTCCTCTGTGCCACCTTTCTGTCCTGGGGTGACCTGATTCTTCTGAGTTGGAAACAGGGTTTCATGTTGGTAACCAGCCGGTCAGTGCAGTTCTTCCTGGGAACCCAAGCCTCTTTTTCTGTTGATAATAACCCAGTATCATAGACTGGGTAAGTTATTAGAAATAGTATTTGCTTCGTGTTTTTTCTCCAAAGTTCCAAGGCAACCTCTGGTGATGGTCTTGTGACAGAGGCCTGGGGTAGCACAGAGACCACATGGCCAAATAAAGGGTGAGCAGGAGAGGCCAATACAAGGTGTCTAACAGAACAGAGCCTCTGGGAGATGACCCCATTACCCCATTCATCACGTGAATGGATTTGTCTTAGTCACCACTTAGGAGGTCCCACTTCTTAATTTCTAAAATTGGGATTAAATTTTTCCATTAGATTGAGGGGGATAAACCATGTTCATGGGAAGCATTAAGCCTGGCAAAAAAAAAAAAAAAAGTCTCTAAATGTTTAGATCTTCCACGTTGCCAAAAGCCAATTGCCCTCCGAAGTTCATGGTACTACTAAGTATTTAATCTATGTCACATTTCATTCAGCTTCAGGTAAAATGTTATTATTAATATTTTTTTCCACAAGAAAATTCTGTCACTCTTTAAAAGACTTATTTTGTATCTGAGAACATTACATATAACAGGGAAACAAAGAATGCCTACCTGACACCCCAGTGTAAAAAATAAAAAAAAAAAATGTGGTTAAGATGGGCCATCTTGTACTGATTTCCCAGGCACATTAGCAGGGAGCTGGAACAGAAGTGTAGCATCCAGGACTTGAACCAAAGGCCACATGTGGTGCTAGCACTGCAGACAGTGCTTAGCCCTCTATGCCACATCCCCTCCCCCCTCCTTTTTTTCTTTTGCCTCAGTTTCATCCATGCATACCACAGTCTGAGGGTGTGATTCTGCCAGTTCATTTAGTGCTTTCACTACATGTGGCTTGAATAATATAAAATTAAATTTTTTTACATTGTTGGCAATACCTTTCTTTTTTTTCTAAGATTTATTTATTTATTTGAAAGTTAGACTTACACAGAGAGAGAAGAGGCAGAGAAAGAGAGAGAAAGAGGTCTTCCATCTGATGGTTCATGCCCCAGATGGCTGCAACCCCTGGAGCTGTGCCGATCCAAAGCCAGGAGCTAGGAGCTTCTTCCGAGTCTCCCACATGGGAGCAGGAGCTCAAGAACTTGGGCCATCTTCTACTGCTTTCCCAGGCCATAGCAGAGAGCTGGACAGGAAGCATAGCAGCTGTGTCTCGAACCGACACTCATTAGGGATGCCAGCGCTTTAGGCTAGGCCATTAACCCACTGCGCCACCCTGCCAGCCCCACCTTTCTTTTTCTTTGTTCAAGATTTACTTATTTGAAAGAGTTATAGACAGAAAGGGAGAGACAAAGGGAGAGAAATAGATGTTCCATCTGATGGTTCATTCCTCAAATGCCTGCAATGGCCAGAGTTGAGTCAGGTCAGAGGCAGGAGTCAGGAGCTTCTTCCCAGTCTCCCATGTGAATGCAGGGGCCCAGGCAGTGGGGCCATCTTCTGCTTCTTTCTCAGGCACATTAGCAGGGCACTAATCAGAAGTGGAGCAGGCAGGTCTCGAACTGGTGCCCATATGGGATGCTAGTGCTGGTGTTACAGACAAAATTTTTACCAGCTTTGCCACAATGCTGGCTCTGACGGTATGTCCTGGTTCATGTTTCTCAAGTGCTAGTTTATGGTAAATTATTAAAATAATGGGAAAATATTGTTAGAGATTGTGGTTAAATTCTGATTCTGTAGGAAGTGTTGATAGAGTAGATGGATTAACTGTCTAACTTTTCATGTGTTTACTTATTTGTGACTTGCCAATGCTTGAGGTGACCTTATTTATTTTCTCCATCCACTGTTAATTGATATTTCTGTATGATTGCATATTGCTAACTACTAAAAGCCACTGATTAAGCATGTATACTATTGCATTTATTTATTCTGATTACCAGTGGTGGATGTATTTCTCCTTGGAGTTCTGTACATTTTTTCTTGTGTAGTTTGATGTTAGGTACTTTAGTAGATTCATTGTAATGTCTTCTTGGAGGACTGGCTGCTGCTTCACTTGTGATTTTTCTTATTTACACACTAATTAGTCTGAAATGAATAATAAGTTTCCAGATATCATTGTAAAGGTGTTATAGTAGACTGAATACTTATGTTTAATCAATCTATGCCTTCATGTTGACCTTTTAAATACATACTTACTCATTTTATGTTGACAGAATTGAACATACAGCACATAAAATGATGTTTAAAGATATTCTTGCACTGGTAACGAATAAATCTAATCAATTGTCACATCCATTACATCACATACCTGTTTTTAATGATGAGGACACTTAAAATCTGATCTCTTTGTTATTTGCCATAGTAGAATATATTGTGATTAAATATTGCCACAATGTTGTACAACAGACTTCTTTATTTCTCCTATGCCAAAGCAAGTTGTTGTTCTTTGACCAAAATGGCCTCAAATTTCCTCTGTGTGTCTTTATATTTTAATGGTTTTCCAGGAGACAACAAAAAACTGGGTCTCGATTTTAATTTTCATGTGTCAGTCTCTACCTTTTAAATGATTTATTTAGATAATGCATATTTTAAATACTTTTGATATAGTGTAATTAATATGTAATTGAATGACGGAGAGTCAGAGGCAGAGGGAGAGAAAGGCTATCTCCTTGGTACATTCTCCAAGTAGTCATCATTGCCAGGGCTGCTAAGAACTCCATCTAAGTCTCCTATATAGGTGATGGGGGCCCAAGGACTTACACCATGTTCCCAGGGAGCTGGATCAGAAGCTGAGCACCAGGGCTCAAACTGGTGTTCAGATATCAGATACTGGTGTCAAAGTTAGTTATCCACAATTCCAGCCTTCTGTTTTTAAATTGTTTTATTCATTTATCTTATTTATAAAGGGCAGACACACAGTAAGTGAGAGACAGTGATCTACCATCTTCTGTTTTACTCTTCAGATGCCTGCAAGATCTGGAGATGGCCCTCGCCAGAATGGAGGAACTTAATGTATATTCCAGATTATGTTAGCAAAGACCTGAGTACTTGAGTCATCTGTTTTCTTCCAGTGTATGCAGTAGTGGAAACCTGGAATTTGGGGTAGAGCCAGGACTCAAGTACAAGCAGGCCAATGTGAGAAGAGGGCATTCAAAACGGCCTCCTTACCACTATGTGAAATGCCCAGACCACTCTTATTTTAATTGAGGATTCTGGAGGAATCTGTTTTCTGCCTTCAGTTAAGATACCAAGGAGGGGCTGGTTCTGTGGTGTAGCAGGTAAAGCCCCTGCCTGCAGTGCTGGCATCTCATATGGGCACGGGTTTGAGTCTCTGCTCCTCCACTTCCGATCCCACTCTCTCCAGTGTTGGCAAGTCACAAATAGAGTCATTTACAGTGGCCTGGGAAAGCAGTAGAAGATGGCCCAAGTTGTTAGGCCCCTTCACCCATATGGGAGACCCAGAAGAAGCTCCTGGTTCCTGGCTTTTGATGGGCCCAGGCTGTTTGGGGAGTGATCCAGTGGATAGAAGACTTCTCTTTCTCTCTCTCTGCCTCTGCCTTTCAAATAAAAAAAAAAAACATAAAAAAGAGGAATCAAATCCCCAATTGGCTGCAATGGCCAGAGGCGTGCCAATCTGAAGCCAGGAGCCAGGAGTTTATTCCAGATCCCCCATGCTGATACAGGGGCCCAAGGACTTGAGCTACCTTCTACTGCTTTCCCAGGCCATAGCAGAGAACTGGATCAGAAGTGGAGCAGCCGGGACTTGAACTGGTGCCCATATGGGGTGCTGGCACTGCAGGTGGTGGGTTTACTCAGTACACGACAGTACTGAGCCAACATGTATTCCTTATATAATATTGGATTTGAACACATACACACAACAGGATTTGAACAAACCAGAGAACTATCTTTTATATACCTTTTTCTTTGTGTTTAGGTCTTACCAGCTGCTCTCTTCCAGCGCTTTCTTTCCCTTTCTTCCAGCTCTTTTTACAGAACATCATATTGTGAACTACAGGCACCATACTGTGTTATGAAACTCTGGAATTTCTTACTTCTATCTCACTTTGTTTTGGTAATTGCTATTCAAATTCCTTCTACCCAGAGTGCTCACTCTTCCCAGTCTCTAGTAATCATAATTCTGTTTTTTTTATTTATTTGAAAGGCAGAATTGTAGAGAGAGAAATAAAGAGAGAGGGAAAGAAAGATCTTCCATCTGCTGGTTCACTCCCCAAAAGGCTATAAAGGCCAAGACTGGGCCATATTGAAGTCAGGATCCAGGAGCTTCATCTGGTCTCCTACATAGGTGCAGGGTCCCAAATATTTTGGTCTTTTTCCACTGCCTTCCCAAGCCATTAGCAGGGAGCTGGATCAAATGTGGAATAGCCAGAGGGCTGGTGCTGTGGCGTGCTGGGTAAAGCTTTTGCCTGCAGTGCCAGCATCCCATATGGGCACCTGTTTGAGTCCTGCTGCTCCTCTTCTGATCCAGCTCTCTGCTGATGGCCTGGGAAAGCAGTGGAAGATTGCCCAAGTCCTTGGGCCTCTGCATCCACATGGGAGACCCAAAAGAAGATCCTAGCTTCAGATTGACCCAGCTCCTACCATTGTGGACATTCTGGAAGTAAACCAGTGGATGGAAGACACCTCTCTTTCTCTCTCTCTCTCTCTCTCTCTCTCTCTGTGTGTGTGTGTGTGTCCCTCTGCCTTTCAAATAAATAAATAAATCTTTTTTAAAAAAAGTAAAGTGGAATATCCGGGATTTGAATTAGTGTCCATGGGGGATGCTGGTGCTACAGGAACAGCTTAACTCAAGGTGCATATAGTATCAACTACATTATCCTGTATTTTGATCCATTATTGTTTAATGTAGAGAACATTTTTTTCTGTATCTGGCATATTTCCATTGACTTAATGATCTCCAGTTCCATTCATTTTGCAGTAAACAATATTTCATTCTTTTATGGCTGAATTATCTTGGCTATTGTCAGCAGTGTTTAGTCAACATGGTAGTGCAGGTAGTTCTTTGATATGCTGATTTCATTTCCTTTTTACCCTGGAATAGAGTAGCTATATATTACAGTAGATTGATTTTTAAGTTTTTTTTTCTTTTATGAAGGACCATACTGTTTTCCATAATTCCTGTACTAATTTCCATTCCCATTAACAATATATAATGGCTTTTAAAAATCTGCATTATTACTAGCCCCCTCCCCCTCTTTTTTTTTTCTTTTTGGAGTAAGATGATATTCCTGTGTGTGTGTGTGTGTGTGTTTTAAGATTTTATTTATTTATTTGAGAGATGGCGTTTTAGACAGAGAGGGGGAGAAACAGAGAGGAAGGTATTCCATCCAGTGGTTCACTCCCCAAATGGCCACAATGGCTGGGGCTGGGCTGATCTGAGGCCAGGAGCCAGGAGTTTCTTCCAGGTCTCCCACATGGGTACAGGGGCCCAAGGACTTAGGCCATCTTCCACTGCTTTCCCAAGCCATAGTAGAGAGCTGGATTGGAAGAGCAGCAGCCGGGACTAGAACCCATGCCCATCTGAGATGCTGGCACTGCAGATGGAAGCTTAGCTCACTACACCATGGCATTAACCCTCCCCCCTCAGTATATTTTGGTAGGCATTTCCTTTATGACTATTGATACTGAGCATTTTTCAACATACTTATTGACCATTTATTTGTATTTCTTCTGAGAAACATCTATTCAAGCTCTTTCCTAACTCTTAACTGTATTTGGATGTTGTTAACTCTCCATATATTTCTCCCAGCAGGTTGTGGTGCAGACTATCCTAAAGTATATACTCAGGCAAATAATTTCATTCTACATGTGTACTTTAAGCTACTCAAAGTAGTCTTAATTTGAATATTTTTAAAGATGTATTTGTTTATTTGGAAGGCAGAGTTACAGAGAGGCAGAGAGAGAGATATCTTCATCCTAGTCCCTTACCCAAATAGCTGCAATGGCCAGAGCTGAGCTGATCCAAATGCAGGAGCCAGGAGCTTCCTCTGGGTCCCCTACATGGGTGTAGGGGCCCAAGGACTTTGACCACCCTCCTCTGCTTTCCCAGGCACATTATCAGTGAGCTTGATTGGAAATAGAGCATCGAGAACTTGAACTGGTGCCCATATGGGATGCCAGCACTACAGGCAGTTGCTTTAATCCCTGAGCCACAGAGCTGGCTCCTTAATTCAGTTATTAAATGTATCAATACTGTTAAGTATAGTATAAGCTGAAGAGTATTCTCTAGACTTTGCCTTACTGAATCTTTGCCATATTTTGAACTGTGATATTTGAGAAGTAGAAAGATTCCAGCATTGGTAGAAACCTGGAATCAAGAGCTATACCTGGAAATCAAATCAAGGCACTATGTATTATGATTAGGTTATCTTGACTGACATCATAAGCAAAAGGCTAAATTCCTGTCTCTGATTTAAACTGCTTTTCTCAACTGCTGTACATGATCTCCTGAAAATTGTTTTCTCTTTGTCATGATACCATTGATGGTTTCTTTTTCTCTTTGAATTCTTCTATTTCTCATCACTCATGCAAGTATCCCATGTGATCTCTAATTCATAAATTTCTGTAATTCTCCTTAACGAATCTGACCCTTTGTACTCTGAAAATCCTGTTTCCCTCCATCATGGGCCTCTTTCACAGCCTTCAGACTATAGTCTGTACTTCTTGTTGGATGTTTCTTTGTAGTTATGCAGTTTGCAACTCAAGATCAACAAATCTAAAATTAAAACTATATCAGGCCATTGCCACAGCTCTCTAGGCCAATCCTCCGCCTGCAGTGCTGGTACTCCGGGTTCTAGTCCTGGTTACGTCTCTTCCAGTCCAGCTCTCTGCTGTGGTCCAGGAGTGCAGTGGAGGATGGCCCAAGTGCTTGGGCCCTGCACCCATGTGGGAGACCAAGAGGAAGCATCTGGCTCCTGGCTTTGGATTGGCACAGCACACCAGCTACAGTGGCCATTTGGGGAGTGAACCAATGGAAGGAAGACCTTTCTCTCTGTCTCTCTCTCACTGTCTAACTCTGCCTGTCAAAAACAAACAAACAAACACACAAAAACCCAAAAAACTACATCACTCATTTCTCCATTTACTTGTTTAAGGGGTTACTATGAGCAAGCCTTTGCAAAATCACAAAATAGAATATTTTTCCTGGTCTCCTGCAACTTTCTCATGTTTAATTTCATCTGGTGTCAAATGTTGCTACTTTTATTTATGTTTCTGTTTTTCAATCTTTATATCAATGTTTGTATGCAGTGTGGAAAAGAAGAGGTGCTATTCATTGAATCTTTTTTTTTTTTTGACAGGCAGAGTTAGTGAGAGAGAGACAAAGAGAAAGGTCTTCCTTTTCCATTGGTTCACCCCCCAAGTGGCCCCTAAGGCTGGTGCATTGTGGCCAGGTGCGGCCGGTGCGCTGTGTTGATATGAAGCCAGGAGCTAGGTGCTTCCTCCTAGTCTCCCATGTGGGTGCAGGGCCCAAGGACCTGGGCCATCTTCCACTGCCTTCCTGGGTAACAGCAGAGCTGGACTGGAAGAGGAGCAACGGGGACAGAACCGGTGCCCCAACTGGGACTAGAACCTGGGATGCTGGCACCACAGGTGGAGGATTAGCCTAGTGAGCCACAGCGAAGGCCAAAGAGGTGCTATTCATTAAAAACAAAATCATTGAGGCCGCTGCTGAGGCATAGTAGGCTAAGCTTCCACCTGTGCCGCTGGCATCCCATATGAGTGCTGGTTCATGTCCTGGCTGCGCCTTTTCTGATCCAACTCTCTGTTTGTCATTTGGGAAAGTAGTGGAAGATGGACCAAGTGCTTGGGCCCCTACCCCTGTGTGGGAAACCTTGGAAGAAGCTCCTGACTCTGAGCTATGGCCATTGTGTCCATAACTAGTTCATTCCCCAAATGGACACAGTGGCTGGAGCTGGGACGATCCAAACCCAGAAGCCAGGAGCTTCTTCCAGGTCTCCCACATGTATGCAGGGCCCAGGGACCTGGGACATTTTATATTGCTTTCCCAGGCCACAAACTGAGAGCTGGATTGAAAGAGGAACAACTGGAACTACAATTGTTGCTCATATGGAATGCTGACACTGCAGGCAGAGGTTTTACCTGCTATATCATAGCTCTGGTCCCTTAAAATCACATATTTTCTTTTTTTTTAAGATTTATTTTATTTTATTTGAAAGAGTTACAGAGAGAGGTAGAGACAGAGAGAGAAGTCTTCCATCCACTGGTTCACTCTCCAGATGGCTGCAGCAGCCAGAGCTGCACCAATCTGAAGCCAGGAGCTTCTTCTGGGTCTCCTATGTGGGTGCAGGGGCCCAAGGACTTGGGCCATCTTCTACTGCTATCCCAGGCCATAGCAGAGAGCTGGATCGGAAGAGGAGCAGCTGGGACTAGAATCCATGCCCTTATGGGATGCTGGCATTTCAGGCCAGGGCTTTAACCCATTGTGCCACCACAGTGGCCCAAAATCATGCATTTTAAGGTGATAAATTGGATGCTTCCAGAAGCATATTCACATTACTTGACAACAATGAACACCATTCATCTTTTTAATCTCCCTCAGGTGAAACTGACTGCATCAAACATTAAATCCCTGTTCCCTTAAACCAGACCCTGAGAGTCACTGTTGTACTCTGTAAATTTGCCTTTTCTGGCAATGCGATGTAAGTGGAATTACAAAATATTTGTTCTCTTTTTACTGGCTATGTCATGGAGCATTTAGTCCTCAAGGTTAAACTCTGTTGTAACATTTGTCAAATATTTTAGCAAAGCCCACTGATATTCTGATATATGTTGATATGATTTGAATATCATTTGTTTGGGATAATTCCCAATTTGAGTTATTAAGAACATAGGAATTCAATTTGACGATGGTATTTAAAGGTGGAGCATTTGAGATGTGATTAGGATTGGATGAGATCTTCAGGGTCAATCAGAATTAATTGGCTACTGAGGACAGAGACCAATGAGGCACTAGCATATCCACTGTCTCTATGTGATGCCTAGTGCTGCTTCTGAACTTTGTCGGTCAGAACCCCACAATCATATAAAGCCCGTCAGCATCATTTTCCATATTGATCCCATCATTTTACATTTACACCAAGAATGCATTAGAGTTTAGTTTCTCCAACCTTGCCTACATTTATTTAAATGGCTATTGCAGTGGATATAAAGTAGTATTTAATTGTGATTGTCATTTCCATTTATCTAATTACAAGTAGTGTTCAGAATTTTCTTATGTGATCATTAGCCATTTGTGTATCTTCCTTGTAGAAATGTCTGTTTAAATTTTTGTACATTTTGAAATCTGTTTTTATTGCTTTTGAGTTGTAGTGTTTTTTATGTACCATGTATTCTCAACACTAATCACATATGCATACAATTTACAATTATCTCTCCAATCAAATGGGTGTCTTTTTTATCCTTTTGAGTCTTTTGATATTCAGTAAATTTTAATTTTATATAATTCCTTTTGATATTTCCTTTTGTTGTCTATGGAATATAAAAGTTATAACAGATAAGCCACTGATAAGACAGTGTTGAAGTTCTTACCCAGCGTTTACTTTTTTTTTATTTTATTTTTTACTTATTTGACAGGTAGAGTTAGGCAGTGAGAGAGACAGAGACAGAGAGAAAGGTCTTCCTTCCACTGGTTCACCCCCCAAATGGTCACCTTGGCCGGCGCTGCGCCGATCCGCAGCCAGGAGTCAGGTGCCTCCTCCTGGTCTCCCATGCAGGTGCTGGGGCCCAAGCACCCGGGCCATCCTCCACTGCCTTCCCAGGCCACAGCAAAGAACTGGACTGGAAGAGGAGCAGCTGGGACTAGAACCCGGTGCCCATATGAGGGTGCTGCAAGGCAGAGGATTAGCCAAGTTAGCCACAGCTCCGGCCCCAGCCACCCAGTGTTTACTTGTAACAATTTAAATTGATAATCGTAGGTTTATATCATGACATAAACTCTGAGGTGATTGTTATTTGAAGTTAAAAATCAAAATAAATTAAACTGTTCAGTTAGAGTACTATTCTTTACCCATAATAACTTTCTCAGTGTTCCAAATAGGCTAACTTCTGTTAGCTAAGCAGATTGCTAAGGCCAGCCCACATTGAATGTGCATTAGGTTCTACCTCAAAGGTAGGAATAGAGAAGACATTTTGGACACCACAAATCTACAACTAATTTCATTGCTTGGTACAATATACTAAATGTATTTTCTAATTTCCTTTGTGATTTCTCCTTTCACTCATAGATTATTTAGAAGTCTGTTATTTCTTTTTTTCAAATTTATTTAATAATTTTTTTTCAAATTTATTTAATAAATATAAATTTCCAAAGTGCGACTTCTGGATTATAGTGGGTTTTCACCCTGTAACCTCCCTCCCACCCACAACCATCCTATCTCCCACTCCCTCTCCCATCCCATTCTTCATCAAGATTCATTTTCAATTATCTTTATATACAGAAGATCAACTTAGTATATACTAAGGAAATGTTTCAACAGTTTGCACCCATACAGAAACAAAAAGTATAAAGTACTGTTTGAATAGTAGTTTTACCATTTGTTTGCATAGTATAACACATTAAGGACAGAGATCCTTCAGGGGGAGTGGGTGCACAGAGACTCCCATTGTTGATTTAACAATTGACACTCTTATTTATGACATCAGTAATCACCCCAGGCTGTTATCATGAGGTGCTAAGGCTATGGAAGCCTCTTGAGTTCACCAACTCCAATTTTATTTAGACAAGGCCATATTCAAAGTGGAAGTTCTCTCCTTAAATATTGGGATCCTACTGGATTTCTTTTTTTCTGTTTCAATTGCAAATTTTATTTTTTGGCATAAAAGCTGATTTTTATTCCTAAAAGAATTGAAGCCATGTGAATGCCAAAAGTAAATAAAATATACCCATAATGTTAAAAAAAAAAAAAAAACAGAGCTAGGAAACTGATTTATCTGCCAGTTGTTGCAATATCAAAATAGTTCCATCTGAATGAGACTTAAAAGTTTAATGTATTGTGTTTTGGTGATTCCCAAATATGTACGTACTTAATATCTAAATATTAAAAATACTTCAGATGGGTACCACCCATTAGTTATCAATTTTCATGTTTATGTGACATTAACCATATTCACATTTTATCCAACTCATATTTTTTAAGTACAAAATGATATGAAGAATCTCACTTATCTTCACAGATCAAAGGATAAACTATGTTAACTTAGTTCTCAACACTAATAGGAAAAATTATGCATGTAATTCTGTAATAAAAAGACAAAGCTAACAGTGTAAGGTTGTGAGTTTTTAGTTTAGTGGTCCAAAGACTTGTAGGCCCACAAGAATCTCCTGGGAGTTGGTAAAACACAGATTGGACTGGTGCTGTAGTATAGTGTGCTAAGCCTCTGCCTGCAGCAATGGCATCTCATATTATCACCATCCATGTTTTGGTTGCTCCTCTTTCAATCTAGCCTCTGCTATGGCCAAGGAAAGCAGTAGAAGATGGCTCAGGTTCTTGGGCCCCTGCCACATGTGGGAGACCTGGAGGAAGCTCCTAGCTCCTGCCTTCAAATCAGCATAGTTCTGGCCATTGGTGCCAGTTGAAGGGTGAACCAGTGGATGGAAGACCTTTCTCTCTTTCTCTTCCTCTATGCCTGTAACTTTACCTCTCAAATTAAAAAAATAAATAAATAAAGAAGAAAAACAGATAGCCAGATCCCACAAGGGAGTTCCAAGTGACAGGATTGCACAGGGCCTAACAATGCATTGCAGCAAGTTTCCATGAGAGGCCAGTGATGCAGTCCAGGAGCCACAACTTGAGAATTACTGCTTTAGCTTTCTGAAAAGTAGCACAAATATTTCTGCTTTAAATTGTTCATATTATTAAGCCATCTCACAAGTAAAAAAGGAACTGGAAAGCTATTATTTACTAAAGTCTTTACTTAGAAATACCAATGTAATTATTGGCAGTTATCACCAACATCTAATTTGGCATGTCCTTGACAAAGAATGTAACTTGCAAGACAATTACCCTATTTCATGATGAATAACTAAGGCTGAGCGTGCCAAAGCTAAGTGACAGGACCATAATTCACTAGGAGGTTTACAGTCTCCAGCAATTGAGAACAAACCAGAATGTGCCTGGCACAGGGTCAGCTACATACAAAAAAGATGAATTAGACAGAGGCCTGTACTCAGATGTTCATTCTGGCAGGAAATGCAGCTTAAACAAAAAATAAGGCACAAAAGAAAAGCAGATGGAAGAAAGTTCACATCTACTTCAAGGTCAATGAACACCATTAGTGATTAAACTGTGAACCTCACTATTCATAATTTATTAGATTCTTTTTTGACTTTTGATTCCAGTAGTCTTACTTCTTAAACCTGATGGTCTTTTCTGAGATAAGAACCCATATTTGCAAAGTTCATAAATTTCTGAAAGGAGTTCTAGAAATACTTATAAAATGACAAGTTGATGGGCTGATCTTCCAGTCCATCTTGTTTATCTAAGACACATACTTGAATGTGGGCATTTGTGGTTAAGAAGTCTGTGTCCTCCTGAGGTTGACACCTGTCTCTGGCTCTCAACTCCAGCTTCCTGTAAGCATTAGGGACAGCCCAAGCAATTCGGCCTGTTATCTACATAAGAGATTTGCATTCAGTTCTTGGCACCCAGCTGCAGCTAGTTCACTTTTTTGTGGACCTCTGGGAAGTGACTCAGTGGATACAAGACTTCTCTTTCTGAAATAAATCAAAAAGAAATGTATTTGAAATGGGAGGGTACTTCAGAAAGTTCATAAAAAATGGAATTAAAAGGCAAATTTAGTTTGATGCACAAACTTTGAAGTCCATACCTGTTTTTAGTAATATGCATTGTCCAAAATTTCTGAAGTGCCCTCTTATAAACAAGGACCTATTTTTTTTTGAAAAACATAATATTCTTATTACTACTACCTCTCCTCACTTAAATATTTCCAATTTTAGTATATGTGTTGCCACAGTAAATACTGCACTGAAACCTTAACTACAGTTGTCTTTAAGGGTGTTCAGTTAGGGTGTCGGCATTATGTGGCATAGCAGGTAAAACCTCTGCCTACAGTGCTAATAGCCCATATGAGCATCAGTTTGAGTCTTGGCTGTTCCCTTTCTATTGCAGCTCTCTGATAATGTGACTGGGAAAGCAATGGAATATTGCTGAAGTCCTTGGGCCCCTGAACCCATGTTGGAGACCCACATGAAGCTCCTGGCTTCTGAATTCAGCCTGGCCTGGTACTGTCACAGCCATTTGGGGAGCTAACCATCATATGGAAGATTCATTCTTTCTCTCTCTCTGTCTCTCTCTCTCTCTTTTTCCCCACACTCCCCCCTTGTAACTCTGCCTTTCAAATAAAAATAAAATTAAATCTTAAAAAATAATATTTAGTTAGTTTGTTTTTAACTTGAAAGGTAGAGACTGAAACATCTTGTATCCAGTGGCTCATTCCCCAAATGTCCACAATAGTCTAGACTAGGCCAGGTTGAAATCAGAAATAAGGAGCCCAATTCAGATCCACCACATAGGTGTTAAGTACCCAAGTACTTGGGCCACCACTTGCTCCTTCCCATGTTGTATATTAGTAGGAAATGAAACTGGAAGTGGAGCTGGTACTTGGACCCAGGCACTGAAATATATGATGTGGGTGTCTCAAGTGGTATCTTTTTTATTTTAAAGATTTTATTTATTTGAAAGAGTTATAGAAAGAGGTAGAGACAGAGAGAGTGAGGATCCCATCCACTGGTTCATTCCCCAAATGGCCATAACCACCAGGGCTAAGCCAGGTCAAAGCCAGGCACCAGAAGCCTCTTCTAGGTCTCCCATGTGGGTACAGGGGTGCAAGCACTTGTGCCACCCTCCACTGCTTTCCCAGGCACATCAGCAGGGAACTGGATTGGAAGTGGAGAGCCCAGACTTGAACCACACCCATATGGAATTCTGGCACTGCAAGCTGGAGATTTAACCCACTATACTATACTACAGCACTGGCCCCATCAAGTGGAATCTTAAGTGTGTCACTCACCCCAAATATGTTTATTTTAATATATGGTATTCCTAACTTCACTCAAGACATTAGTATTAAAAGGAATTTCAACAACTTTTTGATAGAGAAGACAGAGACAGTCACAGAAGCACCAGTTTTCAAAAGTGTGGAAGAGCTAAATAATCAGAAAACAGCAGGAGCGGAGGATCAAGAAGTTGAGAAAGGAGTTTCAAGAATGATGCAGTCAATAGCATCAGGTATCTAGTTGAGGAATCTGACAAAAAAAATGCAATAAAAAAAAAACCTCATTTATGTGCCCTGGTCATTAAATCCTAAGAGCACAGAACCCATAACCGGATTAAGCTGGAGAATTATTTGAGATGAGGAATGAGAGACAGCAAGGATAACTGGTTTGAGAAGTGTGACTGTTGAAGGGAGTCACAGGGAGGGTTTTAGTACTAGCAGAATATTTATGGAAGGCTGAGAGACAATTGCTCTTTTGATTTGTTTTCAAGAAATATGACCTTAAAAGCCTTTATTTCTACTGATGTGTACTAATACTATGATAGCAATCAGAAATCTTGTTTTCATTCCAGCAAAAAGTACTACCATATAGCTTTTCAATTCCTTTGAACTGAACATAAAGGTCTCACTTTGCTGAGTAATGAATAGAAAGGACCAAGGTATCTGATGATGATTCAGTTGTTTTCTTAGCAACATTAATTTCTTCAGATAGGAGAGTCTCTTTCAGCTGTTATTCCTAGAAAATACTGGTATTTGGGCCTTGACATTTCCAGTCATGGCACATTTTAGATGATCTTTAATACTTTTTCTCCTATTCTTATCTGAATTTGTTCTGACTTTAGGAGAGAACTAATCATTTTGCTGGGGTTGCATCTATGTGATTAAGGGACAATTCTTCATTTCCAGTCTTGAGACAGGTTACATTCCAATCCCTTTCTTTAGGTCACTGACCCCCGAAATCATTTGAAGAGTTCTGCAAATTATCAAAGTATAAAACCTGTGAGGAAGGCATATGTGACAAAAAACCAGTTCCATTTTCAACAGGGATATCTTTAGGTCTATTCTGGTTCTTTGTGTGCTCATCAGTTTTTAATTCAGTAAAGTTACCCACAGTGGGGATGCTGAGTTTGTTTTCATTACTTTCTTAATAAAGATCACCAGTGGCAAAGTCTGTAATGTGTTTCCTATGTTCAGGAAGTTCCATATATTTTTGTTCCAGGTCATCAACATAACGTAAAAAGTTTTCAGTAAAGCTGTCATAATCACCAAACATGTCTTCACTGTCATTATGCTCAATCAGTTGCATAGCCCACAGTTTTCCACCTCTGGTGCTGTGCCACCATCTCCTCCTCCCCCTTATTATCACCTGCCTTGAGCTCCACAGCTAGGTGGCAAAAATTATTGGAGCATTTCTATTTCAGACAGACACCTGCCTGTGGATGTGGGAACCACCTTTATCCATGACATGGGTTGAGAGATCTGCCACTTTGTCATCCCTAATGACCCAGCCGCCATGCTCAAGAGGACAATGGGAGGTGGGGTGGAAGTAGTTACAGGGGCACACTGTGCTGGAATCTCCAGCCAACATTGCTAAAACACCTCAAGTTAATGCCCGGGTACATCAGACAGGGCACAAGCATAGGTGCCCAGCCTTTCCTCATCCAGTCAGGTCTGGATTTCTTCTTTCTTATCAATTTGTAACTAATGCCATGTGATTAGGTAGAATAATTTGTGATTTTAGTCTTATTTATGGGTCAGTATATGTGCTGTCTTTGTGTGTGTTGCACAGGGTGGTCTAAAAATACTAATTAGGTCAACATTTTGTCATTCACATTTTGATTGATTATTTCATATATTATAAACTGAGTATCAATTATCAGATAATATTTGATTTTTAAAATTTCTTTCTTCTGTGAATTCTGTCTCATGTCCTTTGAGGTTGTTTTTAGGCATACTGACATAATTATGTTATCATCATGAAATATTATTTATTATGACAAAAAGTCTCTTAATACCTCTGGTCTTCTATTTCTTCTTGATGCTTTGCTGCTAAATAAGGCATCCAATTGAGCTTTTTATGATTAATGTTTTTATTGTGTATCCTTTTAAATTTAATTTATTGATTTGGGAGGGAGAGAAGACATACACACTTCCACACAGATATAGGAAGGTAGGTAGGTAGATATAGGTAGGTAGGTAGGTAGGTAGATAGAGATAGGGAGGGAGAGAGAAGTCTTGCTTATGGGTTTACTTCCCAGATAACTGCAATGTATGGGTATATGGCTGGGGCTGGGTTTGCCTCAATCCATGAGCTGGGAGTTCAATCAGCATCTTTACTGTGTGTGGCAAGAACCTAATTCCGTGAGCCATCCCCACAGATTACTAGGTTATTCGGATGCAGGAAGTAGGAATCAGGAGCTAGAGTGGGCATCAAACCCAAGTACTCCAGTGTGATTCATAGGCATCTTAACTGATACCCTAAATTCTATGTTAAATGTGTACAACCATAAAACATTTTAAATATTTAATTGTAGTGCTCCTATTGATTGTTTCACTCAGTGTCATAGACTAAGGAGTGTACCTCCCCAAATCTGTATTTGGATATGTTAAACTCCATGTGTCTGCATTTGGAAATAGAACCTTCAAATGGATAATTAAGGTTGATTGAGATTCTATAGGTGGGCCTTAATCCCATTCAACTTGGTCTTTGTCGGGGAGAAACCAGTGATGAGAGCATACAAAGAAGAGGCCATATGAGGACATCATGAGAAGTTGGCTATTCTTAAATGGAAAAGACCTCAGAAAAAAATGAAATCTGCAAGCACCTTGTTTTTTTTTTTTAATTTAAAGATGTATTTATTTATTTCAAAGTCAGAGTTAAACATAGAGAGAAGGAGAGACAGAGATAGGTCTTCCATCTGCTGGCTCACTACCCAATTGGCCACAATGGCTGGAGCTGCACTGATCAGGAGCCAGGATCTTCTTCCGGGTCTCTCAAGCAGGTACAGGGTCTCAAGGACTTGGACCATCTTCATCTTCTAACTGCTTTCCCAGGCCATAGCAGATGGATGGGAAGTGGAGCAACCAGAACTCTAACTGGTGCCCATATGGAATGCCCACACAGCAGATGGCAGCTTTACCCACTAAGCCACAGTGCCAACCCCAGCATCTCGTTCTTAAACCATCATTCTACAGAATCATGAGAAAATAAATTTCTGTTAAGTTGCCCTCTCTATAACATAGTATTATAGCATCTCTGTTAAATGAATACACTACTTTGTTGCATTAATTTACTTTGATGTGTAATACTGATATGCTTTAATTTGTTACTCATGGCTTTAAAAATTACATTGAGAATAATTTATCCCAATATCTTTGGAGAAATATTGTACTGCTTCATATGGAATATAGATTTTTCTATTGAATAATTAAATTTTTTCCAACTTTTGTTTAATATATATAAATTATCAAAGTAAAACTTTTGGATTATAGTGGCTTTTCCCCCCATTACCTCACTCCCACCTGCAACCATCTCATCTCCCACACCCGTCCCATTCTTCATCACAATTCACTTTCAATTCGCTTTATATACAGAAGATCAACTTAGTATATACTAAGTAAAGATTTTAACATACTGCACCCACACAGACACACAAAGTATAGAGTACTGTTTCAGTAGTAGTTTTACCATTACTTTGCATAGTACAACACATTAATGACAGAGGTCCTACATGGGGAGCAGGTGCACAGTGACTCCTGTTGTTGATTTAACAATTGACATTCTTATTTATGATGTCAGTAATCACACAAGACTCTTGTCATGAGCTGTCAAGGCTATGGAAGCCTCTTGAGTTCAGAAACTGATCTTATTTAAACAAGGCCATATTCAAAGTGGAAGTTCTCTCCTCCCTTCAGAGAAAGGTAATTCCTTCTTTGATGTGCTCTTTCTGCTGGGATCTCACACAGAGAGATCTTTCATTTAGGTCATTTATTGATTGATTGATTGATTGATTTTGCCACAGTGTCTTTGCTTTCCATGCCTGTGAAACTCGCATGAGCTTTTTAGCCAGATCCAAATGCCTTAACAGCTGATTCTGAGGCCAGAGTTCTGTTTAAGGCATGTGCTATTCTATGAGTCTGCTGTCTATACTGCTTTCCATGTAGGATTATTCTCCTTTTTAATTCTATCAATTATTATTTGAAGACACTGGTCTTATTTATGTGATCCCTTTGACAATCCTATCTTTTTGATCAACTAGGAACTTAAAGTGATTGCTTTAACAAGTAAGATAGTATTGGTACATGCCACTTTGATGGGATTGAATTGCAATCTCCTGGCACATTTCTAGCTCTACCATTAGGGGTAGTCCAAGTGAACATGTGCCGAATTGTACATCTCGTCCCTCTCTTATTCCCACTTTTATATTTAACAGGGCTTACTTTTCAGTTAAATTTAAACACCTAAGAACAATTGTGTGTTAACTAAAGAGTTCAACCAATGGTATTAAGTAGGAGAAAAAAATACTAAAAGGAATAAAATAGTAAGTTGCTCCTCGACAGTCAGGACAAGGGCTGATCAAGACATTGTTTCTCATAGTTTCCATTTCGCTTCAACAGGTTTCCTTTTAGGTGCTCAGTTGTCACCGATCAGGGAGAACATATGATATTTGTCCCTCTGGGACTGGCTTATTTCACTCAGCATGTTTTCCAGATTCCTCCATTTTGTTGCAAATGACCGAATTTTATTATTTTTTTTTTACATTGAGGTGCAGACAGCTCTTTTATTTGCCAATTTAATTTCCTTTGGGTAAAATTCAAGGAGTGGAATGGCTGGGTTGTGTGGTAGAGCTATATTCAAGTTTCAGAGGAATCTCCAGACTGTCTTCCAGAGTAGCTTTACCAGTTTGCCTTCCCACCAACAGTGGATTAGTGATTTCATTCTTTTTTAAATCTAAGATTACATACTGTATATGTACCCAATTTCTTAATACAGTCATCAATTGATGGACATCTGGGTTGATTCTATATCTTGGTTTTTGTGAACTGAGTTTCAGTAAACATGGACTATTCATATGCCAATTTCATTTTATTTGGGTAAATTCTCAGGACTAGGATTGCTAGGTCATGTGGTAGATCTATTTTCAATTTTGTATCATTGTTTTTTGAATCTCAGTTCTGCTTTCTTGTTTTTTTTCTTTTTAAGATTTATTTATTTATTTGAAAGGCAGAGAGAGAGAGGTCTTCCATCTGCTAGTTCACTCCCCCAGATGTCTACAATGGCTGGAGATGTGCTGATCCTAAACCAGAAGCCAGGAGCATCTTCTGGGTCCCCAACGTGGGTGCAGTGGCCCAAGGATTTGGATCATCTTCCACTGTTTGCCCAGGCCACAGCAGAGAGCTGGATCAGAAAAGGAGCAGCCAGGACTCTTAACTGGTGCCCATATGAGATGCTGGCATTGCAGGCAACAGCTTTTACCCACTACAGCTCAGTGCTGGCCCCGTTTCTTAAGTTTTGCGTGTTGTATTGTCAGCTTCATTCATTTCCAAGAATTCTTTGGTTTCTCATTTGATTGCTTCTGTGAATCACTGTTCATCATTCAATATTGTGTTATTCAGTCTCCATATATTTGCATATTTTCTAGAGATTCTTACAATCTAAATTTCCAGCTTTATCCCATTGTGGTCAGAAAAGACACATAGTATGATTTCAATAATTTGGGTTTGCTGAGACTTGCTTTACAGCCTAGCATATAGTCTATCCTAGAGAAGGTTCCATATAGTGATGAAAAGAATGTGTATTCTGCAACTGTGAAATATTCAGTAGATATCTGTTCAGTCCATTTGGTCCATAGTGTTTTTTTTTAACTTCTATTTAATGAATATAAATTTCCAATGAACAGCTTATGGATTACAATGGCTTCCCCCCCATAACTTCCCTCCCACCCGCAACCCTCCCCTTTCCTGCTCTCTCTCCCATTCCATTCACATCAAGATTCATTTTCAATTCTCTTTATATACAGAAGATCAGTTTAGTATATATTAAGTAAAGATTTCAACAGTTTGTCCCCACATAGCAACTCAAAGTGAAAAATACTGTTGGAGTACTAGTTATAGCATTAAATAACAGTGTACAGCACATTAAAGACAGAGATCCTACATGATATTTTTTAAAAATTGATTAATTTTCTATGCAATTTCCAACTTAACACCAGGTTTTTTTTTTTCATTTTCAATTATCTTTATATACAGAAGATCGATTCAGTATATGCTAAGTAAAGATTTCATCAGTTTGCACCCACACAGACACAGAGAGTGTAAAAATACTGTTTTAATACTAGTTATAGCTTCATTTCACATTGGACCACACATTAAGGACAGATCCCACATGTGACATAAGTACACAGTGACTCCTGTTGTTGATTTAACAATTTGGCACTCTTGTTTATGGCGTCAGTAATCTCCCTAGGCTCTAGTCATGAGTTGCCAAGGCTATGGAAGCCTTTAGGGTTCTCTGGCTTTGATCTTATTCCGATAGGGTCATAGTCAAAGTGGAAGTTCTCTCCTCCCTTCAGAGAAAGGTACCTCCTTTTTGATGGCCCTGTTCTTTCCACTGGGATCTCACTCGCAGAGATCTTTCATTTAGGTCTTCTTTTTTTGCCAGAGTGTCTTGGCTTTCTATGCCTAAAATACTTTCATGGGCTCTTCAGCCAGATCTAAATGCCTTAGGGGATGATTCTGAGGCCAGAGTGCTATTTAGGACATCTGCCATTCTATGAGTCTGCTGTGTATCCTGCTTCCCATGTTGGATCCTTCTCTCCCTTTTTGATTCTATCAGTTAGTATTAGCAGACACTAGTCTTGTTTGTGTGATCCCTTTGACTCTTAGACCTATCAATATAATCAATTGTGAACTGAAATTGATCACTTGGACTAGTGAGATGGCATTGGTATATGCCACTTTGATGGGATTGTATTGGAATCCCCTGGCATGTTTCTAACTCCCATAGTGGTTTTTTTTTAAAGATTTATTTATTTTTTTAAAAGTCAGAATTACACACAGAGAGAAGAGAGGCAGAGGGAGAGAAGTCTTCCATCTGATGGTTCACTCCCCAATGGGCTGCAATGGCCAGAGCTGCACCGATCTGAAGCCAGGAGCCAGGAGCTTCTGCTGGGTCTCCCACGTGGGTGCAGGGACCCAAGGACTTGGGCCATCTTCCACTGCTATCCCAGGCCACAGCAGAGAGCTGGATCAGAAGAGGAAAAGCTGGGACTAGAACCGGCACCCATATGAGATGCCGGCGCTTCAGGCCAGGGCATTAACCTGCTGCACCACTGTGCTGGCCCTGGTCCATAGTGTTGATTAGCTCTCATATTTCTTTGTTGGTTTTCTGTCAAGTTGATCAGTCGATTGATGAAACTAGATGTTGAAGTCCTCCATTATTGGACTCCATGTTTCTCTTTATGTCAATTAAATATTATTTTAAATAGCCTGGTGCTCTGGCATTGGTGTATATATTGGATGTTTATTATAGTCATGTCTTCCTGTTAAATTGATCCCTTAATTATAGCATAGTACCCTTCTTTGTGTCTTTAAATGAGAGTTACACACAAAGAGAAGGAAAGGTAGAGAGAGAGAGAAGTTGTCCATCTGCTGGTTCACTCCACAGTTGGCCTCAATAGCTAGAGCTGAGCCATTCTGAAGCCAGGAGCCAGGAGCTTTTTCAAGGTCTCCCACACAGGTGCAGGGGCCCAAGGACTTGGGCCATCTTCTGCTGCTTTTTCAGGCCCATAGCAGAGAGCTGGATTGGAAGTGGAACAGCCGAGACTTGAACCGACACCCACATGGGATGCTGGAACTGCAGATGGTGGTTTTACCCACTATGCCACAGCACCAGCCCCTGGTGACATATTCTTTCAATTTCTGTTTGTTATGGAGAGTTCTTTTTTCACCTTCATTCATAAATGAGAGCTTTGCAGGATATAGTATTCAGGGGTGACAGTCTCTGCATTCTCTCCTAGCCTGTAGAGTTTCTGATGAGAAATCACCTGTGTCTAATTGGATATGTTTCTGAAGGTAATCATGTTTCTCTTGTGTACATTTGATAATTTTTATTAATGCTTTACTGTTGAAAGTTTGACTGCAAAGTATCATGGTGGAAATCTTTTCTGTCATGTGTATTAAGAGTTCTGTGTGCTTCCTGTACTTAAGTGTATCTTTCTTTCTCCAGGTTAGGGGACTTTTCCATAATTACTTCACTGAATATACCTTCCAATCTATTCTCTCTTTCCATACTTTCAGAAAATCCAAAGACCTATATGTTGGGTCATTTGATAGTATCCCATCAAAAAATTTTTAACTTCCAATTTCATCCTTTTTTTTTTAATCCATGACATTTCCTAAGATTTACCTTCCCACTCAAATACTTTTTCTTCTGCTTCACAAGTATGTTGTTAAGAATTCCACTGCATTTCTTATTTGACATTAACTTCTTTAGTTATAATATTTTCTTTGGTTTCTCTTCTAAATCTCTGTTTCACAGGTATGTTTTTCTTCCAAGTTATATATGGATTTCTTTAACTCATTGGATTTCACATTTCATCCACTGCATAAAAAAATCAGAAGTGAATTCTATTCTTTTTTAAACAAATCCCCAACCTTTTCCCTTGGATATCTAGTTTCATGCTTTGGAAATCTAGGAATATATAATATTACTGTTGAGAAAAATTCCTGTAAAATTTTTCTGATACAATGATTCCTCTCCCTTTCAAGAATTATTTTAAAACTTTACAATATTGTTTAGTCTCGATCTTTAAATCCTACCCCATTACTCTGGGTAAAGAAAAACTCCATTCACAAAAGTTATGGTCATGACTGGATGTTTGGGCAGCCTTCTTCTCCATTAAACTTTTCATTTTCATTTGTTTGAGGTGATCCTTCCTCGTCAGGTCCCTGTTCAGGTGCCCCTTGCTGTGAACCATGCAGCAACTCTGCAGGTTGAAGAGGTGATGGTGTGCAATGAAAGGAAAACAAAAGTTTATAGAAAAGTAGGGGCCAGCAGGACTCTCTCCAAGAGAGGAGCAGGAACCTCTCTCTGCCTTGCCCTGTGGCTTTTAGTTTTGCCCTTTTCATTTTAAATTATTTGACAGGTAGAGTTACAGACAGTGAGAGAGAGAGAGAGACAGAGAGAAAGGTCTTCCTTCCATTGGTTTACTCCCCAAATGGCTGCTACAGCCGGTGCTGTGCCAATACAAAGCCAGGAGCCAGGTGCTTCTTCCTGGTCTCCCACGTGGGTGCAGGGGCCCAAGCACTTGGGCCATCCTTCACTGCCTTCCCGGGCCACAGCAGAGAGCTGGACTGGAAGAGGAACAACTGGGACTAGAACCCAGTGCCCATATGGGATGCCAGTATTGCAGGCAGAGGACTAGCCAAGTGAACCATGGTGCTGGCCCTAGTTCTGCCAAATCCCCTTGCTGACACCAGGACAAGCCTCTGCTTAACTAGAAACAGCATTCTCTACACACAGATCTTGACCAGATGCCATGTGATCACCACCTGACCCAGAAAGAGGAAGAGAGTAGAACATTTGAGTAAAAAATGTCCTTGAACTTGTTACATCCCTGGAGGTGAGTGGGCCGTGGCCCACTGCTGGCTTTCCAAGCTGCAATGTCCCAGATTAGACTGTTCACATAACTCCCAGCTTCATCCTGCTGCATTCCTCAAAGGGCTGCAGTGATAGTTTCCACCTGGCCTCTGGCAATGTCTCTCTTTGGTCTCTTCCTCTCTAAGTAGCCATTTAGTCCTTCCCCATTTGCCTCCATTGGAGGACATTTAAAGTGCAAATATCTTTAAGTAACTATCACATTGTATTGAAGCACCCTGTGCCTCAGGGAGTGAGTACTCATTTTCATGTAAAAATAATAATTATTCTAATTGTTGCAGGATACACTATGATGCTTATGAACATACTTTATAAACAAGTTTACAAAAATAGCACATAAAATTTATTGGGTCAAGTATATAAATGAAATATTAATTATCAGTTCCTTGGACAATTTTTTTTAAAAAGATTATTTATTTATTTGAGAGGTAGAGTTACAGATAGAGAGAGGGAGAGACAAGGAGACAGGTTTTCTATCCACTGGTTCACTCCCTAAATGGCTACAATGGCTGGAGCTGGGTCAGTATAGAAATGAGGAACTAGAAGCTTCTTCCGGGTCTTCCACATGAGTGCAGGGGCCCAAGCACGTGGACCATACTCTACTGCTTTCCCAGGCCAACACCAGAGAGATGGATAAGAAATGGAGCATCTAGGACTCCACCCAGCACTTATATGGGGTACCAGTGCTAACAGCAGAGGCTTGACCTACTACGCCATAGTGCCAGGCCCTCCTTGAACACTTTCACTGTCTTCATCTCATCATAGCCCAGGACCACTCACCTAGATGTAGTGGAGTTTTTTTCCCAGTACCTGGCCTGTGTTCTTTGCTATTTACCACCATTCTTGTTGCATCTTAACATAAACACATTCTCGCATAAGATGTCACCATCTTTGGTGTTTCAATGAACAGTAATCGGATAATAGAGAGAAATATATTGCTTTAAATTTTTGAAAAAGGATTTATATTACTTGAACGATAATTAAAGAGAGATCTTCCATCCACTGGTTCACTCCTCCAGTGACCACAATTGCCAGCTCTGGGCCAGACCAAAGCCAGGAACCTGAAGCTCCAATTGTGTCTCTCACATGGGTGGTAGGGTCCCAAGTACTTGCAACAACTCCTGCACCTTTCCCAGGCACATTAGCAGGAAGCTGGATTGGAAGTATAACAGCCATAACTCAAAACATTGATCTTAAGGGATGCCAGCATCACAAGAAAGAACTTAACCCATTGAGACAAAACATTGCTCTCTCCCCAAATCTATTTTAAAGGAATTTTCTTTTTACCTTGGACAGTCTTGAGCATGTGTCTTTTTTAATTCATCTTGCATGCTAGTTTTGTTTTCCATTTATACTTATGTTTATTGATTACCATGTGAACAGATTTCAGAATCATTAGAAGAAACCCCAGTTCTAGAATATTAAGGGAAACCCTATTGTGATTTTGGAATTTTAAAATTATTTTAAGGGTAGGGTAGTTTCATTGTGATTTTTCTCTCTGTTGCCATATAGATTACAGAGGAAACTGTTATATATAAGTAGCAAATAAGACACTCAGAAAAATCCACTTCCAGTCTTTGTGATTAGTGATCCAGGACTGATATGTTGAGGATGAATGTGCTGTTACAGGTGTTGGTGTCATTTGAAGACCTGGCTGTGGACTTCACCAAGGAGGAATGGCAGAACATGAATCATTCTCAGAGGACCCTGTACAGGGATGTGATGCTAGAAATCTATAGCATCCTACTGTCCTTGGGTAAGTAAAAACTAGCTCGTACCCAACTACAGTTATTTTTTCTCAGTTGAGAATTCAACAATTTATAAGGCTTCATATGGGGTTGGTATAGGATTTGAGGCCGTGAAAAAAATTCTTCCCTCTAGAAAGCAATTCAACTTAGCCTTTTTCTGGCACTGCTTCTGGGCCCAAGCTGTTGTCTCTCAAAACCCGAAGTTAGTGGTTTCACAAAGTCAAACATTATTTCTTATTAAAAGGGCACTGCATTAACAAGCCTGAGGTGATCTTCAAGTTGGAACAAGGAGCAGAACCATGGATGGTAGAAAAACCCCTGAACCAGAGCCTTCCAAGTAAGTGAGCACATGTTGGTCAGGGTGACTGGGACAGAAAGCTCAGCAGATGCTGACTGCAGCATTACACACTAACTTTTCCTAAATCCCAGACTTTCTGCCAGCTGGTGTCATACATGCAACAAAGGCATTCTACAGCCTCCAGGAAAGGCTGCCATGCATATATCCATCTAGCTGCTTTCCTGCTCTTGCTGAATATTTTCTTGGATTAACCAAAATGCAAGTCTTTTCTGGCTCTTATAAAGTGATTTTCTAGGTTTGATACATCCCCCAAATTCTAACTTGTCTTTCTTCCTACTTTCATAGCCTGTTCTGTGGAATTTATTCAATTATTTATTCATTCTTTCAGTGCTTATTAATTGGCCAGCTCACAGACAATGTTTTACTACTTGCTGAAATTGAATTTCCACTTCTGGCTTTGAACAGACACAGGCTTTGTTATTGCTCAAATCTGTGGATGAAACTACTGAATGGGAGCTCTCTCATTGTCTCTGTAAAATAAATAAGAAAATAATAGGTTTTGCAAATATTTAAAAGGTGAAACAGCTCTGTCCTTATTCTTTCTGGCTCTCATTCTCTCATTCTCTGACCCATAAGTAAATAAAAAAAGAGCCTTTGTATTGTGACATCAGAAATCATGATACTAAGCATGACCTTACATAGGAACATGAAAATTGGTGGTCCTGTGCTCACCAGGAGATTGATATCTAAGGACAAGTGTACCTGTGAATTCTATTGAGCAGCTCACATTTGTTTGGGAGGAGAGTTTGAATTCCTCTTTCTTTTTTTTTTTATAAAAAGGTATACTTTATTTTTTAAAGGCAGAATGAGAGACAGAAGAAGATCTTCATTCTGCTGGTTCACTCCTCAAATGGCCATATTGGCCAGGGCTGTACTAGGCTGAAGCCAGGAGCCTTAAACTCCATCTGGGTCTGATAAATGCATGGCAGGGGACCAAGTGCTTGAGTCATTTTCCATTCCTTTACCAGGTCCATTAGCATGGAGCTGGATCAGAAGCAAAGCAGCTAGTTCTCAAACTAGCATTGCAAGTATGGGATGCTGGTATTGCAGAAAGTAGCTTGTGCTGTGCCATAATAACCCTCTCCTTTTTTAAAAATAATTCTAAAATGGGAAAGAGATAAATGCATAAAGGACTCAGGTTTTCTTTGAAAGTAGTTGACAAGAAATCCTCCAACACAGAAATCAAAAACATTCAAAACTTCAAATTGTCAAACAGCAGTGTATAAACCAGGAAGTGATAACAGAATACCAGAATGAATTGGAAAAAAATTCTCACAGAAGAAGAACATAGTGTGCATGGCAGGACCTATTCTATTAATCCTGTACGAAGAGCATGCCCATGACAATATATCAGGATTTTCCATACTTTTCTGGTACTGTGATGCTGAAGGTATCAAATTCCTTCAGGAATATGGGGCAATCTGTCATAGCTTGCAGGTAAAAGGCTATTTTATATTTGCAAAAGCTAATAGATGCCTACAGCCATTCCCTTGGGAAGATTAAGCATGACACTACAATAGGACCTGATTAAGAGACAGACACATGTCCCCTTCCTGCATCTGCAAGTAAGTGATCTAATAAAGCTATCCCATTTTCAAGACGAAAATATCAGTGGAGAAGCACAGATCACACCATTTAAAAATAATCATGGTAATTGTGAAACTCAGACATAGAAATAAAGTGAGAGACAGGGAGATCTTTCATCTGCTGGTTTACTTTCCAAGTGACTGCAACTATTGAAGCTAGACAAGGCTGAAGCCAGGATCCAGGCGCTTCTTCCAAATCTCACATCTGTGCAGGGGGCCCAAGGGCTTGGACCATCTTTCTCTGCTTTCCCAGGTGCATTAGTGGAGAGCTGGATTGGAAGTGGAGCATCTAGTACTTGAACTTGTGCACATATGGGATGCCAGCATTGCAAGTGGGGACATAAACCATTAAGCCATAGTGCAAGCCCCCAAATACATCATTATCATAACAAAATAAAGTAGAGAAAAATAATAGGGAAAAGTAATGTCCACTGGAAAGTACTCAACATACTATTTCATTTAGAGAAGTGATTGGATATTTTTATGAGATGTTTTTCCACCTTCAAAAATGGTTATTTATCAGAATATTCTTGCAGCGTAGTGGGTAAAGATACCACCTGCAATGTTGGCATCCCCTTTGGAGGCTGGTTTGTGTCTTGGATACTCCACTTCCTATCCATCTACATGCTAATGTGCCTAGGTAAATAGTGGAAGATGGCCCATGTGTTTGTAACCCTGCCACAAATGTGGGAGACCCAAAGTTCTTGACTCTTGGCTTTTTTCTGGTGTGGCCCATGTGCATTATGGCCATCTGGAAGTGAACCAGCAGATGGAAGATATCTCTCTCTTTCTCTCTCTCTCAAAATCTCTCTCTCTCTCCTATTCTCTCTCTTTAACTGCTTTTCAGGGTTTGAATTTTCAAAGTCAGAGTTACACAGAGGAAGAGATAGAATCATGCCCTCTACCGGTGCACTCCTCAAATGGTTTCAATAGCCAGGGTGAAGCTAAGAGTTAGGAGATTCTTATGGGTCTCCCACATAAGTTCAGGGACCCAAGCACTTGTGGTATATTCTGCTGATTTCCCAGACACAGTAACAGAGAGCTGGATTGTAACTGGAGTAGCATGGCCTTGAACCAATGCCTATATAGCATGCTGGCATAGCAGGTGGTGTTTTTACCTGTTGTGCCACAATGCTAGCCCCAATAAATCTGAAAATATACAAATTAAATTCTTTATGTTATTTTCATCCACTTGAAAGAATGGCAGTTAGAGCAGGAGAGAGAAATATCTTCCATTCTTTGATTTACTGCCAAATTTCCTGAACCATTAGTAGTAGACCAGTCTGAAGCAAAAAGTCTGCAATGATATCTAGACTTTTCAAGTGTATATCCAGGTATTTCAAGTGAGTGGCAGAGTTGCAAGCACTTGAAGCATTATTCACTGTCTACAAGGATGTATGATCAGCAAACTATATTGAAAGCAGAGTAGCCGAGGCTCAACCTAGCACAGTTAGGGGAAGCAGGCATCTCAAGCAGTGGCTTGACCCACTTGCCCAACTTAAAAAATATTTAAGGTAGTTAAGAATATTTTTGAATATTGAGAAAACTATTGTAAAAACCACCAAATGGTAATAAATGAATAACTTCTACTGATGTTAAATCCATGCAACTAAGATAACAATAAACTTACTTTTCAACAAGCATTCCAAAAGAAACAGTTTGATATGGTTCATGAATTTGGTTACTTTTTTCTCATTGCAGTTGCCAACAGAAAGGATGACCTTATCAAAACCAACCAGAAAAGTGAAGAAGTAAATTTGAGGCAAGTTGTAATTACAAAAGTATCTCAACTCCCAAGAGAGTTGAATTCAGAAATAAAAAAGAAAAGATTTAATTTAACCTCAGGACATATTTGTAAACTGAATACATAAATGGAAAATAGTTTAGGAAAGAAACCTGAGGTATATGACTTATTGAATGTTCTACTCTCTAGGGGACCTGATGAAATACCACCTGGAGAGAAACCTCATGGACCTAATGTCACTGAGAACTCACTCCAATACTTGGAACATCTTAGTCAACATCACCAGATTCAGAATATACATCAGGCTTTTGAACACAATGGCCAAGGGAAATGCTGTAACAGGAAGAGACTATCCTTTGAATGTGAAAGGATTTGTGTGGAACATACCTCTAATAAATCAACTGTCATTTTAGGAAACAAAACACTGGTTGAAAGTAAAAATTTCCATAAAAATGTCTATCTCAGTAAATGTCAGAAAGCAGGAGAGAAACTCCATGGATCTTTTGAGTATGATGAATCTCTGAATTACAAATCAGATCTTACAATGTATCAGAGAACACATATGGGGGAAACTGTCCATATATGTAAGCACTGTGGGAAATCTTTCAGCTGTAAATCCTGCCTTACTACCTATCACAGAACTCACATAGGGGAAAGTCTCATTGAGTGCATTGAATGTGGGAAAAGCATCTACCAGAAGTCAGACATCTCTAGAGACCAGAGAATTGCCACAATGGAAAATCTTCATGAATGCAGTGAGTGTGGAAAAGCCTTGTATCAGAAGTCATACCTCATTAAACACCAGAGAATCCACACAGGAGAGAAACCTTATGGATGTAAGATATGTGGAAAAGCATTTTGTCAGAATTTACAACTTAGTACACATCAGAAAATTCACACAGGGGAGAAACCTTATGAATGCAATGAATGTGGAAAAGCCTTTTATCGGAAGTCACATCTCATTATGCATCAGAGAACTCACACAGGGGAGAAACCTTACAAATGTAATGAGTGTGGAAAAGCCTTTTCCCAGAGTTCAGTCCTCAATAAACATCAGATAATTCACACAGGGCAGAAACCTTATAAGTGCAATATATGTGGAAAAGCCTTTCATTGGAAGTCAAGTATCATTATACATCAGAAAATTCACACAAGGGAGAAATCTCATGAATGCAATATTTGTGGAAAACCCTTTTGCCCCAGGACTGCCCTCATTAGCTGTAAGAGAAATCATACAAAGGAGAAACCATGATTGTAACGAGTGTTGAAAATCATTTTACCACAGGTCTTCCCTCATTAACTATCAGAATTCACACAAAAGAGAAACCTTATGAATGCAATATGTGTGGAAAAGCATTTTGCCAGAAGTCTCAACTCATTTTTCATCAGAGCACGCACACAGGGAAAAAAAAATCTTATAAATGCAAAAAATGTGGAGAAACAGTTTTCCAGAATTCAAGGCTCAGTAGTCATAAAATTCACAGAGAAGGAAACATTTTAAATTGACTAAATATAAAAAGGACATATTTTCCAGGAATTGCACGTCAGCATACATGACAGAATTCACACAAAGAAAAAAACCGTGATAATGGAATCTTTGTGAACAATTACTTTGAGAGAAGTCTTCAGCACACATGAGAAAAATCACAGGAGAAGATATGTGGATATAGATGAAAATTTTCTACCATAGGCCAGCTGTCATTATCTATCAGAGAACTTACAGAGGAAAATCTCTACACATGCAATGGAAGTGGAAAATCCATTTACTCAAAGACAAGATTCAGCAAAAATTACCGAATTTTGCAAAGAATGCACTATATACACATATTGGATGTGAAAAAAAATGTTTTTGCAAATCAGACTTCAACAGATTTTAGGGTTTTCACAGGAGGATGTAACGAGCTATGAAGACCTACTGTGTGTTCTTCAAAATCATCTTTCTTTGTGTCATACAACCTGCATTTTTAGCTCCTCTACTGTGAGTAGGACAGTGGAAATGAGCTCTGCTTTCACATGTGAGTGTTAATAAATATTGCCTATACAGTGGAGGATGGCCCAAGTCCTTGGGCCCTGCACCCATATGGGAGACTGGGAGAGGCATCCTGGCTTCGGATCAGCGAGATGTGCCGGCCGCAGTGGCTATTGGAGGGTGAACCAACGGCAAAAAGGAAGACCTTTCTCTCTGTCTCTCTCTCACTATCTACTCTGTCAAAAAATAAATAAATAAATATTGCCTTTAATATTTACTTAAGGTGCCATTCTCATTTACAAAGTTACTTGATGCAGTTGTTGTGTTGTCTGCCTATGATTTTTCCCCTACATTATTCTGGTACAGAATAGTGTTGTGATCACAGTCACATCACCTCACTCATTTACCAGGCATAATGCTATATTCTTAGCTTTGGATAATGAGTATTTTGCCTAGGGTAGGAAGTGAGTCTCCTGTAGTCATGAGTGTCTGTAGCCAACAGAATCCCAAACTTTGCTTTGTGTATGTCTTCTAGACTGCTGCTTTTTCCAGCTTCTGTGCTTTTCCTATTTCTATTTTTATATTTATGTTTAATTTTACTTATTAAACAAGTTTCATATATTTTATATTGTACATATTGAGAAATATAGTGGGAATCCCTGTATTCTCCATCCTCCTATACTACAATCCTTCCTGCCCCTGCCTCTGAGATTCCCAGTCTTCATTTTGACTATAATCTATTTCCAGTATACTTAATGATCATATAGTTAACCCTGCTCTAGATAAAGGAGTTCAACATATAGTATGGAAAGAGAGAAACAATACAGAACAGAAGTAAAGAAATACTGTTATTCAATGGAAGAGGCAGGGCTATAAACAGTCCTCAGACCTCAAAATGTTTGTTTCACTCCAATACATTATATTTCAACTATTCTATTAGTTACATTGGATCATAAGAAACATATGGTATCTGTCTTTTTAAGGTTGGCTTATTTCACTAATTATAATAGGTTCTAATTGCAACCATCTTGTAAAAGACAGGATTTCACCTTTTTTTTAACAGTTAAGTAATGCTCCATAGTGTATATACACCATAATTTCTTTATTTGCTCAACAGTTGATAAATATCTGGGTTGATTCTGTATCTCTGCTATTGTGAATTGTGTTGCAGTGAATGGGGTTACAGATAACTATTTCAGATGCTGATTTCTTTTGGTTTGAGTAAATTCCCAGAGAGGGATGGCTGGATCATATGGTATGTCTATATTCAGCCTTCTGATGTTTCTACATACTGTTTTCCACAGTGGTTACACCAGTTTACATTCCCACCAAGCATTGATCAGGGTACCTTTTCCCCACATCCTCTGCAGCATTTGTCATTTGTCTATTTCAGTACCATTCTAACTGGAGTGAGGTGGAACTTTTTGGTTTTGATTTGCATTTTCCTGTTGTTAGTGATCCTGAACATTTTTCAAAAATGTGTTGGCAATTGGAATTTGCTCTCTTAAGAAACTTGTTTTTAAGTCTTTTGCCCATTTCTTCACTGGATTGTTTGTTTTGTTGAATTTTTTTAGCTGTTTATAGATTCTGGATGTTAACCTTTTCTCAGTTGCATAATTTACAAATATTTTCTCCCATTCTAGGGGTTGTCTCTTCTGTTTGCTGAGTATTTCTTTTTTATTGCAGGAGCTTCTCAGCTTGATGTAATCCCAGTTGTCAATTGTGACTTTGAGTGCATATACTTTAGGTGCCTTTTCCAAGCAGTCTTTGCCTGTGCCAATGTCTGTAGAATTTTTCCCATGTTCTCTAATGATGTGGTGGTTTCCGGTCATAGATTTAGGTCTTTGATCCATTTTGAGTGGATTTTTGTTTAAGGTGTAAGATTACATCTTTTTCAGATTTACATAGTAAGGTGATGCAGGTTTCATAAAAGGAGTTTGGGGGGGTTCCTTTCAATTGTTTTGAATAGCTTGAGAAGAATTAAGAATAGTTCTGCTTTAATGTCTGGTAGAATTCAGTGATGAAACCATCTGGTTCTGGGCTTTTCTTTATTGGGAGAGTCTATATTATTAGTTCAGTTTCCATCTTGCTTATTGATCTGTTTAGGTTTTCTATATCATCATAATTCAGTTTTCATAGGTTGTATATTTCTTGGGATCTATCAATTTCTTCTAGGTTTCCTAGTTTATTGGCATGCATAATAATTTCTGATGATACTTTTTGTTTCTGTGGTATCTGTTATATTTATTTTTGTCTGATTGTATTGATTTGGGTCTTTTCCTTTTGTTTATAGTTCAATGGTGTACTAATTTTTGTTTATTTTTTCAAAAAACAGCTCTTTATTTCACTGTTTTTTTTTAATATTTTTGTTTCAATTTTGTTGTTTTTCTAGTTTCTTCGGATGCATAGGTAGCTCATTTATATGGTACTTTTCCAGTTTCTCTATGTAGGCACCAATTGTTACACCAGTTATTACAAACTTTTCCTGAACACCATATGTTTTGATATGTGCTGTCATCTTAATTTATGTCCAGAAATTTTATTTATTTTTTATTGTATTACCCACTGTTCATTCAGGAGCATGTTGTTCAGTCTCCATGTGTTCTATAGGAACACATCAACCAAATACTTTTGCAGTCCTGAGATTTTCCCAAAAGGAACACAAATGTGAGCAGCACTCAAATCCCACCCGAAACTCCAACTCATTTGAATATCTGATTAGGAATTGCCTCAGAACCGTGCCACCTCTAGAAAGGGAAAATGCTCAACTTTTGTATTGCCACAATCATTTTTTTTGCAGGCAGAGTGGACAGTGAGAGAGAGAGACAGAGAGAAAGGTCTTCCTTTTGCCGTTGGTTCACCCTCCAATGGCTGCCATGGCCGGCGCGCTGCAGCCGGCGCACCATGCTGATCCAATGGCAGGAGCCAGGTGCTTCTCCTGGTCTCCCATGGGGTGCAGGGCCCAAGCACTTGGGCCATCCTCCACTGCACTCCCTGGCCATAGGAGAGAGCTGGCCTGGAAGAGGGGCAACCAGGACAGAATCCAGTGCCCTGACCGGGACTAGAACCTGGTGTGCCGGCGCCGCAAGGCAGAGGATTAGCCTGTTGAGCCATGGTGCTGGCTCATCATTTTCTTCTTAGGTTGCTCACCCTCTCATCTGGGAGTGTTCTGTTCCTTTTATCATTAATTTACTTTTGTTCCTGGAATTTCTTCACATTTGGCAATAGGAACTTGGAGTATAATCTAGTTTTGGAATTCCTTCTCTAACAGACACTAGTAGAGAGCTTCAGGGTTGTCTGATATGGTAGCTTCAGATTCTGTTTCTCTTTTTCATTACTTTTTCATTATCCTCTCCCTTCCAGGTGACCCTCAGCCCCCCCCCCCTTTTTTTTAATCTCTGTGAATTTCCCAACTCACAAAGTTTTTTTCTGGCTGGCCTCTAACTGGATTTATATTCAACTCCTATCTCATCTTGTGCCCATTCAGAGTGGACACTTCAACCATATGGAAAGGCCATTTCTAGATGACTGGGGTACAAATGTGATAACGGATGCTCTGTTGGCAAGTCCAACTTTTAAAATTTTTCTTAAAGATTTATTTTATCTGTTTGAAAGAGTTACAGAGAGGCAGAGGCAGAGGCAGAGAGAGAGAGAGAGAGAGAGAGAGAGAGAGAGAGTTCTTCCATCTGATGGTTCACTCCCAAGATGGCTGCAACAGCTAGAACTGTGCCAATCTGAAGCCAGGAGCCAGGAGCTTCTTCCATGTCTCCCACATGGGTGCAGAGGCTCAAGCACTTGGGCCATCTTCTATTGCTTTCCCAGGCCATAGCAGAGAGCTGGATTGGAAGTGGAACAGCTGGGACTTGAACCAGTTCCCATATGGGATTCTGGCACTATACATGCCAGCTTTATGCATTACACCACAATACCAGCCCCATCTCTACCTTTTTATTTAGTATCCTGAGGACAGTCTTACAAGTGATTATCTCCACTTAAAATGCAACAAGTTGAGACACAGCATTGGCCCTGGGCATAGCCCATGGGGATATTCTAATGCTATTCATGAATTGCAAACCTCAAATCCAAAAATAAATATTTTAAGGGAAACCTATGCTTGCATTGAAAACATAATCCAAATAATGGCAAAATTGTAATATTATTCCAGAAAGAGTTGACTTTAAGATCAAAGCATTTTTAGAAACAGAACGTTCAGTATTGATAAAGGATTGAAACTATCAGGATGATTTAAGCATTATAAACAGTGTTTGCTGATCCAACTGAATCTCACCATATATAAAATGATTTTGGGTAGTGTAATGAGGTAGACAAATCATACTGGGAGACACAGTCACCTCTCACTGTGGGATTCAGACAGATAACTAATAAGTGGACATGCAACCATGTCAATTATTATCATTCAATGTACAATCTCCAAATATTTGCTTTCATTGATTTTTTTCCCACCAAACCAGCAAAGTTTAATCCATATGCACAGGAACTATCCCACATCAAAGGAGAAGTTAAATTCTAAGTATATGGGAGTTTGTCAGAGTCCATGCTCTGTACAACCCTGGGAATTATGTGTTGGATCTCTTACTGGTCACATCCTGGAGCTTCTTTCCAGAAGATTAGGCTTTTACTGTCTGTCCTAGTTAACAAAATCTACAAATATAATGCTAGAGTTGTGGCACCAGGGGTTGAGCCACCGCCTTTGACACCAGCATTCCTTGTGAGTGCTGGTTCGAGTCCAGACTGTTTTGATTCAAATCCAGCTTCCAGCTAATGAGCCAGGGAGCAACAGAAGATGGCCAGAGTGCTTGGGCCTCTGCACCATGTGACAGATCTGAGATCTGGATGGAGGTCCTGCCTCCTGACTTCAGCCTGGCCTAGCCATTTGTAGATGGAAGATTCTCTCTCCCTCCCTTCTTCTCTCTCCCTATCTTTCTTTCTCTAACTCTGCCTTTCAAATGAATAAATATATGAGTAAATAAATAATGAATATATCGTTCACAAGAAAGGGTGTGATTGGGAGGGAGGTTATGACCATTTGAGAAAGGGAAGACACCCTGGACCAGAGTCTCCTCAGTTGCAGACAAGTTCCCAATGATTGCCAATGGAATTATTCCTGAGAAGGAATGCAAGATTTGAGAAAATTGGTGATCAAGGGAATTAAAAAATCAACCCCAAGACCACAAAACATCTCAAGAGCATTTAAGTCAAAAAGAAAAAGAAAAGCTCCTTGGCTTTCTTACAAAATCTTAATCTAAAGAGAACATGTTCTAAGCTCTCTCTTGAGAATCAGCTGAGACAATGGCTGTTAACAGACAACTTTGTAACTAACAGCTGGCTGGATAAGAATTATCAGCAGAAGCTCAAAAAGTCTTTGTGAAAAAGGAGGAGGAGAAACAATAGCAAAAGACAAAACTTTGATATCCACAGTGGAAAAATGGACAAAAGTTTAAAAAAAATACCCCCTCATAGGCAAATGAGATCTCACTGGGACTAAAAAATCATAAAGAGGGAAGGAGTATCTCCAAAAGTTGATGAATGTGGTGAGTATACTCCTAGAGCTACTGAGTCACCATTGTACAAAGCCAGGATGTTTATACAAAGTTGTCCTGAGTTAGAAAAACAAAGAATGATAATTCTTCTTATGACCCTCAATCAGGACTATGTTGGGGGGGGGTGTCAAGGGATTGTTTGCAACAGGTCCTCCCTAGAACAATTGATGAATCTAGAGGTGGAATCCTCCCGCACTTTCCAACTAAAGGGCAAGAGCCACATTAATCAGAGCCAGGACCTAGGAGCTTCCTCTGGGTCTCCCATGCCAATGCAGAAGCTCAGGGACTTGGGCCATCTTGTGCTTTCCCAGGCCACAGCAGAGAGCTGGATTGGAAATAGAACATCTGGGATTGAACTGGTGCCCATATGAGATGCCAACACTGCAGGAGGCAGCTTTACTTACTACATCACAGGGCTGGCCCCTATTTTTTTAATTTTTACAGTGGCATACTTTCAGTTTATAATCATAAGCTTAACCCTTCACTAAGTAAAGAATTCAATAAATAGGTGCTGGTGCTGTGGCATAGCTGGTAAAGCTGCTGCCTGCAATGCCAGCATCACAAATGGGCACCAGTTAAAGTCCTAGGTGCTCCATTTCTGATACAGTTATCTGCTATGGCAGAAATAGGCAGAAAAAGCCTATTTGGGGGGAGAAAAAAGTTAAACTAGGATTGGGACAAATTGAAGAATCCTTCTTATATGTTCTGGAGTGGGGAATCAAGCTCCTGGGCAGAGCACTAATTGTCAAATATAGGACTTGGACTCACAGTGTAAATGGACAGATGTAAGAGTCCTAATTAATTTCCTTGGAGAAAAAGAAGAAAAACACATTGGCCCCTCAGTATGGGGTTAAAAAGAGTGTTAAAATTATGCCTATAAAAACTAAACTGAAACAGCTAGGTCAAATAGTTCATAAAAGATAATATCCTATTTCTAATGAAGGAAGAAAGGGACGTCAGCCTAAAACAGGGACTCTCATTAGAGATGAACGGTAAGTATCCTCTGTATCCCCATATAACACTCTAGTTCTTCCTATAGTAAATCTGATGGATTGTGTAGACTATCACTGACTTAAGTGTTATCCACCACATCATACAGGCTTGTCACCCTGTGGTGCAGAATCCTTACACCCTGCCCAGTAAGATACCCCGTGACCACAAATGATTTAATGTTGTTGACTTAAAATTTGCTTTCTAGGTCTGCCCACTAGAGACAAAGAGCAGAGACCACTTTGCTTATGAGTGGGAAAATCTCTATGAGGGACGAATACAATACACATAGACTTCATTGCTCCAGCAATTCACTGAGGCACCCAATTTATTTGGTCAAATTTTAGACAAGATTTTAGAATAACTTCTTGCAAACTTATGTAAACTTATGTCTGCCTGTGCATGAAATCTGTTACAATATGGAGATGATCTACTGATTCTAGATTAAAAAAAAAAAAAGGCAGATGGAGGTATTTGTAGCCACTATGGATCCTCATAACTTTTTTTGAAAGAAGAGGGCTGTGCATTTCTAAACATAAGCTTCAATTTGTGGAAAGATATGTAAAATATTTGGGGCATCTCATAAGTGAAAGAAAGCACCAAATCAACTTTAAGAGCATATCAGGTATTGTATACTTGAGTTTACCTAAAACCTAATGGGAGATTAGAAAGCTGATAGGGTTAACAGAATTGTTGAATATGGATTCAGTTCTATTCAAAAAAAAAAACTTGATCTCAAACTTTTAGGAAAAAAAAAAAAAAAACCTGAGCCTTCACAGTGATCCACAGAGGCAGTCCAAGAAATGAACATACTGAAAACAGGTCCTAATAAAAGCCGCTGTTGGACGACGCTGCGGCTCAATAGGCTAATCCTCCACCTGCGGCGCTTGCATACTGGGTTCTAGTCCTGGTTGGGACACCGGATTCTGTCCTGGTTGCTCTTCTTCCAGTCCAGCTCTTTGCTGTGGCCCGGGAGTGCAGTGGAGGATGGCCCAAGTCCTTGGGCCCTGCACCCACATGAGAGACCAGGGGAAGCACCTGGCTTTGGATTGGAAGCACACCAGCTGCAGTGGACATTGTGGGGTGAACCAACGGAAAAAGGAGACCTTTTTCTCTGTCTCTCTCACTGTCTACTCTGCCCATTTAAAAAAAAAAGCCACTGTCCTAGCACTTCCATCTCTGTAAAAACTTTTTTTTTAAACACAGAGGAGAGGCAGAAAGAGAGAGGTCTTCCATAGGTTGGTTCACTCTCCAATTGGCCACAATGGCTGGAGCTGCACTGATCTGAAGCCAGGAGCCAGGAGCTTCTTCTGGGTCTCCCACATAGGTGCAGGGGATTTCTGCTGGATTGGGCTTGGATATTGGATTCTGCTTGGATATTAAATGGTAGCATCATACCCCTGGTGCCACTCTTTTCAGGAAGAGTTGAAAGAATGAACCAAGCTCTCAAAAACAGTACTATTTACTATTATTTTCACCTATTTTAAATTGCAAATGTGGCTACTAGGAAGTTTTAGATTACATATATATAGCTCACAGTATAATTCTGCAAGGCATGAACCCAGGAAATCTTGGATTTGTTTTTCTCTTTATTACAATTTCCCTCCTTAGAGTTGGGAAAGCTACTTCTTCTTAAGTCTTTATTTCCACATATGTAAAATACAGACAAAAATAGTAATATAATAGAAACCATGTTCAGATTAAATGAGACTATATATATTTTTTTATTATTGTACTATTGTTGTATATAATAATAAATATCCAGCATACTGTCTGGATATATTAAGAACTCAACAAATGTTGCTAAATGAATAAATTAGGGCCTGGTCTGATTAGGTGAGCCCAAGTAATACTTTATTTTTTCTAATTGCATGAATTATTCATGCTCATCATTAAAAATATTTGAATAATATGTGAAAGAGTAAAAATTACCTGGAGTCTTACTACACTAAAAGAGATTATTTTGTTGGTGTCTCCTTTTATACAGACAGAAGAGCATAGCACCTATGAGCTCAGTCTATGGTGTTAAATTTCAGAACTACCACTTAATCAGCTTGCCAAGTGATTTCAGAATATTCTGGGCCTCATTTTCCTTATCTGTAGAGCAGGAAAAGTTGTTAGGGGATTAAATGAGTGAATGTTTATAAAATAACTAAAATAATTCCCAGCATATAGTAAATGTTGCCTAAATAATTTATTCAATCTTCAGGATATTTGTGTACCCTACATCACCTCAATGCCCACTGAAATGGTAACCAATATTAGCTTCTGTTGCAAATCCTTCCATGCTTTCTCTTGGTACATGTAATTATGTAATTATACACACTTATCAGGAACATAATTATTCCACTTATTTATGAATCTGTTCTGTTAAGTTAATCACTTTCTTTTTTTAACTTTTATTTAATGAATATAAATTTCCAATGTACAGCTTATGGATTACAATGGCTTCCCCCTCCCATAACTTCCCTCCCACCTGCAACCCTCCCCTCTCCCACTCCCTCTCCCCTTCCATTCACATCAAGATTCATTTTCAATTCTCTTTATATACAGAAGATCAATTTAGTATACATTAAGTAAAGATTTCAACAGTTTGCACCCACACAGAAACACAAAGTGGAAAATACTGTTTGAGTACTAGTTATAGCATTAAATCACAATGTACAGCACATTAAGGACAGAGATCCCACATGAGGAGCAAGTGCATAGTGACTCCTGTTGTTGACCCAACAAATTGACACTCTAGTTTATGGCACCAGTAACCACCCATCATGAGTTGCCAAGGCTATGGAAGCCTTCCGAGTTCGCCGACTCTGATCATTTTTAGACAAAGTCATAGTCAAAGTGGAAGTTCTCTCCTCCCTTCAGAGAAAGGCACCTCCCTCTTTTTTTTTAATGGAAAGGGTTTATTGGGGAACACCCAACAGACCGGAGTGAAGGGGCGGCAAAGGGAAAGAGAGAGAAAGTATAAGGGAGAAATAGAGAGGAGAGGAGCTAAGAGAGAGGAGAGAGAAGAGAGATGAGAAGAGCCAAGAGAGGCCAAGAGAGCAGGAGGGAAGAGCTGTTCAGGAACAGGCCCTTTTAAAACTTTGCCTGAGGGTGGGCAGGGAAGCAGGAGCAGCGAATCACATTAGGATGGGGGGTGGAGCGTGGCTCAGGTAGCTGGGCCATTCGGCCACCTGGCTAAAACTGCCCCAGTTTCCTAACATTCCCCCCTTTTGTTTTTTTTATAAAGCAGGAGTTGTATGGGGTTACATTAGTCCCAAAAGTCCAGGAGGGGTAGAGGGACAATGATCTGTCTTTAGAGCTACTTCCTGCTGACATGGGGCAATGAGGTACTCTTTGCTGGCATGGGGCAATGCCTCAGGCTACTGTCTCCTGGGTGGGGAACTGAGTATATCCTTGTAGCAGCATTTGGTTGACTGCCTGGTGATTGAAGGCCTTTGATTGTTCCATTATAACCTGCTGTAAACACTTAGACACTGTAGTATATAAGACAGGGTGATAATAATAACCAATGGTCCTAAGAGTGGCATTAACCAAGTAATGAGAGGATTTCATAGAGGAGAGGAAATGGGGGAGGGGGTCTCTCGACCCTTGTGGGGACAGTTTGATGGATATGGCTTAAAGCTGATTCCAGCCAAGACTGGGAGAAAAGTCACTCAACATTTGTAGGTAGAGGGGTTTGTCTGTAGAGAATTCTGAACAATTATACAGCATTAAGTGGGAAAGAGGGACCATCAGTACACACAGGTTGGGAGTAGAGCCATTGGTGGTAGAGGTTATGATTATAATGGAATGAGGCCCAAGTGTGCTAGACAGGGTCTAGAAAAAAGAACAGAGTCATTATTAGAGGAGCTAAGAAAGGTGCTGTCTAAGCTACAATTTTTTTCTGATTGAGAGGCAAATAGAACCTGACAGAAGGGGCTTGAGAATAATCTGTTGGGCTTTCGGCTTTGTAAGTTAAGAGGCCCAGACCTATCTATCTCTTCACATGGGGTACATCCTAAGGGAGGTGTGAACCTCCTGGGGGAAGGCACCCTGTTGACTTTCATTACTTAGCTGGCTTGGGAGGACAGCTGGCCAGGTAAAGGCAGGTGGCATCTCTAACAAGAAATTTACAGTTCTGCCTGCAATGTTGCTGACCCTACTTGGCCATCCCCTCAGCTGCAGTGGTCACTTTGGAAGTTGGGTTGAGTGAAGGGCTTTTCAGCTTAGAGCCAATAAGATCTCTGGACTCCAGGGCAGGTCCATTTCCAGTGATCCAACTCTTGGCAGAGCTGCCAGGGCTCTCCACAAGCTGACTTCTGCTGAAGCCCAGACTTACCACATTGAAAGCCACTGCAGTGGACTGGCCTGTTGGGTCTCCTTGAGGGCAGATCACTGTACAGATCAGCCATTAATAGGCCTGCCACCCATTGCTTATGATGCCTAGCTTTCTTTTCCTCCTGGTTTGTGTTAAAGCAGACCAGAGGATGCAAGTCAAGGGAGTGCCCGTGTCCCATCTCTATTCTTCGGTGGCCTAAACTAAAAGTCTATAGTCACAGGTATGTTCTATAGCAGTTTTTCTAAGGTAGACAATGCCCATGAGGAAAATTATATTCTCACTTAAAAACTTTCTAATTCTATTATGCAGGAATCTGTAGGACACACAATTTAATCTTTAGACCTTATAAAAGAGGTGGCTAACATTTTTCTGTAATAGCATAGCCAAAATAAGAGCTTAAATTATAATTTCATAGCTAGATTTACTTCGCCATCAGCAAAGTAAACAGTAAGTAGAAAAAACCTCCCTTTTGGACCAAAGGGAAAGAAAGTTAATCACTTTCAACAAGTGCCTATATAATAATTCCAAGGCAGATAAGTAAATTTTTCTATAGTCTTACCTGGTTAATGGTCATATTCTTGATTTGTTGGAAAGTTCTGGGCATTAAAATTTTCTATCATGAAGGTAGAAGAGAGACAAAACTAATTGTGCTTCCAAACCTAAGCACTGTGGGCTGAGCTATGGATTTGTCACATGCAGCAAGTGCTTCCTTTTGTGATAAGTAACTATCTGAAATCACTCAACAGTTAGATAATTGACCTAATCTAATTTTACAACAGAAGGATTACTGCTGGTTTGTCTGCCTGTTTTAGTTATATCACTGAAATCTATGCACTACAAACCAGTGAGCTAATTATGAAGTTATTATTACTACTTAAAAGCACTTCCCTGCAGAGCCCCCACCTTTTCTACTTCACTAGCCCACCAGCCCACATTACCCAAGTTTCATCTCTTCATGAATGGTTAATGTGACCAGGAATCCATAGGTCAATTAGCAAACAGGACTGGAATTCCAGGGCAACAGAGATCAGGATCAATAACTTAAGTTTAGTGAAATTAAATGCAATTGTGATCCCAACAGGCAGAGTGGACCATGAGAAAGAGAGACAGAGAGAAAGGTCTTCTTTTGCCATTGCTTCACCCTCCAATGGCCACTGCAGCTGGCGCGCTGCAGCCGGTGCACTGCGCTGATCTGATAGCAGGAGCCAGGTGCTTATCCTGGTCTCCCATGGAGTGCAGGGCCCAAGCACTTGGGCCATCCTCCACTGCACTCCCTGGCCACAGCAAAGAGCTGGCCAGGAAGAGGGGCAACTGAGACAGAATCTAGCACCCCAACTGGGACTAGAACCCAGTATGCAAGCGCCGCAAGGTGGAGGATTAGCCTATTCAGCCACGGCACCAGCCAAAGTAGCTCCACTTCTAATCCAGCTCTCTGCTATGGCCTGGAAAAGCAGTAGATGGCCCAAGTCCTTAGGCTCCCTGCACCCATGTTGGAGACCTAGAAGAAACTCCAGTCTCCTGACTTTGGATCAGCCCAGCTCCGGCTGTTATAGCCATTTAGGGAATGAACCAGCAGATGGGGGTCTCTCTCTCTCTGCCTCTCTGTAACTCTGCCTTTCAAATAAATAAAAAGAAATATTTAAAAAAAGTAACATTTTAAAAAAAAATATTGACAATCTATATGAAATGGATCAATTCCTAGAAACATATAACCCACCAAGACCGGAAGTTGAAGAAATCACAGATACTAACAGATCTTAATGAGTAAAAAGACTGAGTCAGTAACACAAAGTTTTCCCTCAAAGAAAAGGCCACAGCCAAGGGGGTGTATGACTGGTTTCTACCAAACATTTGAACAACATCATGATACTGATCCTGCAACTCTTCTAACACTTGAGGGAACGATACCTCTGTACTCATAGGACTATCACCCTGATGACACTAAAAGAAAGGAAAACAACAAGCCAATATCTCAGATAAACAGATGGAACATTGCTCAGGAACATACTAGCAAACAGTATTCAAGAGCACATTAAAGGGATCATTTATCACAATTAAGTGGCATTTGCCCCTAGGTTACAAAAATGATTCAACATATACAAACTGGCAAATATGACCCACCACAATAATATAATGAAGGACAAAATTATAGTACAACCCCAGAGATGCAGAAATGCATCTGTTAAAGTTCAAACACATATCCATAAAAAAAAACTTTCAAGAAATTTGCTATAGAAGAAATATATCTCAACACAATAAATGCCATTAACAAGCTCAGAGCTAAAACCACAGTCAGTGAAAAGTTGAAAAGTTTTTCAAAATTTAAAAACAAGATAAAGATACCCATTCTCACCACTCCTACTGCATCTAGTTACATGACCTCCAGTCCTGGCAGTTAGGGAAGAAAAATAAATAAAATCATGCAAATGAGATGAAGAGATGAAATTTTCTCTTTGCTGAAAACATAACCTTATATATGCAAAACCAAAAAGATCATTTACCACAATTGAGTGGTAAAATGGAAACATGGTTAAATATATACAAATCAATAAATGATTAATCACATTAACAGAACAAAGGACAAAAGCATATATGTGTATGTAAATAATATCTACATATAAAGGGAACAATAAAAAATATCAAATCCTAAAAAAAATCAAATCCTAAAATTTAAAACTGGGTAAAGAAAACCATGTGATCATCACATCAGATGTAGAAAAAGCATTTGATGAAATTCAATACATTTTCATGAATAAAAACACTCTCAAGATTAAGTGTCCAGGGCCAACTGCTGCAGCATAGCAGGTAAAGCTGCTGCCTGCAGTGCTGGCATCCCCTATGCCAGTTAGACACCCAGCTGCTCCACTTCTAATCCAGCTCTCTGCTATAGCTTGGGAAAGGAGTAGAAGATGGCCCAAACCTTTGGGCCCTTACACCCATGTGGGAGACTTAGAAGAAGATCCTGGCTCCTGGCTTCAGATAGGCCAAGCTCTGGCTGTTGCGGCCATTTAGGGAGTGAACCACTAGATGGAAGACATCTCTCTCTCTCTCTCTCTCTCTCTCTCTCTCTCTCTCTCTCTGCCTCTCTGTAACTCTACTTTTCAAATAAATAAATAAAATCTTAAAAAAAATTAGATGTCCAAGAAATATACCTGAACACAATGATGGTCATAAATGAAAACCCCAAAGCTACCACCAGAGTCATGAAAATCTGAGATTTCCTTTTAAGACTTAAAAAGACAAGGATATACATTCTCATCATATCAATTACATACAGTACATAAATTTCTAGTTAGAATGATTAGGCAAGAAAAAGAAATAAAACCACATGAAAGTACACAGAAGTAAAATCATCTGTTTGCCGATTACACTCTTACAAGATTTATAAACTATCTTTAAATATCTTGCAGTATTTAAAGAGTAATATAAAAATAATATAAAGGGGGGCCGGCACTGTGGCATAGCAGGTATATCTGCCACCTGCAGTGCCAGCATCCCAAGTGGGCTCCAGTTCAAGTCCCGGCTGATCCATTTCTGATATAGATGTCTGCTATGGCCTGGGAAAGCAGTAGAAGACAGCCCAAGCCCTTGGGCCCCTGCACACACCTGGAGACCCGGAAGAAGCTCCTGGCTCCTACTTTCGGATCAATGCAGCTACGGCCATTGCAGCCAATTGGGGAGTGAACCAGTGGATGAAAGACCTCTCTCTCTCTCTCTGTCTTTCCTTCTTTCTCTGTGTAACTCTGATTTTCAAGTAAATAAATAAATTTTAAAATAATAATAATATAAAGGGTGATAGACAAGATTACCAATAGAAAAGAAAACCAGGAAAAAATTGCAATTTAATATCTATAGTTATAAAATAGAGTACCTATAATAAAAATCCACTTGTAGGCTAAATAGTTTAGCATAGAAACAAAAAACTAATAGAATTTGAAATATGGTCTGATTCTGATGTACTTCCCCATAAGCATGTGTCAGGAACCTGATCCCCTAGGCAATAATTTCACTTCTTCGGAACAGATTAACACCAGTTTTGAAAGATCCTGAGGCTATGAGATTTTTCTCTTACTCTATCACCATGTAATGACGTCTGTCATGTTAGGATGCAGGAATATGGCCCTCTTCAGATGGGTCGTCTTGGCCTTGGACTTCCCAGACTCCAGACTGCAAGAGATAATTTTTTCATTATAAAATTATCCATTTTATGACATTTTATGACAAATAGACCAATATATAGTTTCTAATATTTTAAAAATGTTTATTTATTTTGAAATGCAGAGGGATATTTGTAGACAAAGAGAGACATAAAAAGATCTACTATCTGCTGGTTTACTCCACAGATGGCCACAATGGTCAGGGCTGAGCCAGACAAAAACAGCAGCCTAGAACTCCATTTAGATCTTCCACATCGATGGCTGGGCCCCAGTATGTAGAGCATCATCTGCTGCTTCACTGGGTGCATCAATAGGGGGATGGGTTGGAAGAAGAGTAGCCAGGTCCAAACCAGCACTCCGATATGGGATGCCAGCATTGCAGTTGGTGGTTTAACCCATTGCACCTCACTGGCCCTGATATTTCCTAATATTTATGAAAGAGAGAAGGGAAATGCAGAAAGCTTTAGCAAACTATGAAACCAATATACTAAGCTAAAGTACTTCAAAAAGTTTGCAGAAAGTGGAAGTAAGCATAAGTTCACTTTGGTAAAACCATTTTTAAAATCATACAGGAACTTTTAAACTTTTTTTAAAGATTTATTTATTTATTTGAAAGGCAGAGCTTACAGAAAGATAAGGAGACACAGAAAGAGAAAGAGAGATCTTCCATCCATTGTTTCACTCCCCAAATTGCCTCAGTGACCAAGCTGGGTTGGTCTGAAGCCAGGAGCCAGGAGCCAGAAGCTTCTCCCAGATCTCTCACATGGGTTTAGGGGCCCAAGGACTTGGGCCATCCTCCACTGCTTCCCCAGGCACATTAACAGGAAACTGGATCTGAAGTGCAACAACAAGGACTCAAACCAGTGCCATAGGGAAGCTGGCATTGCTGGTGGCAGCTTTACCTCCTATGCCACAATGTCGACCCCTGAACTTCTTTTTGTTAAAAAAAATTATCTATTTATTTCACAGGCAGCATGCCAGAGATCTTCCATCTACTGGTTCAAAAACTAAATGTCTGCAATGGCTGGAACTGGTCTAGGCTGAATCCAGGGACCAGGAACTCTATCCAAGTCTCTCACACAGTTGGAAAAACTCCAATTTTAGGGAGCTGGAGCAGAAGTGGAGCAATTGGCAACTGAACTGGAACTATCAGTGTCCCCATTGGTGGCTTCACCTGCTATGCCACAAAACCAGCCCTGTCAATGAACTTCTTGAAAACTAGTGTGAGCATTTCAGACAAAAATTTTTGCATCAAAATAACCTTATCTTTTATTTCAACTTTCCACAATCTTTTTGAAGTATCCTCATACATGCAATTGGAGCTTCAGATAGAAAAGAGAATGAGTAAATCAGAAAATGTATATTTAGTCATGACCAAACATCCCATGATTTGTGAACATCAATTTATAGATGGAAAATCCCCAGTGACACACTATTCTGGATAGATAGAAGGAAAATGACCCTAAAGAAATCAGAAACTGCAGAATCTCAAAAACAAGAAAAGAACTTGAAAGCAGTGAGAGAAATTATAGCCCATAGTACACCAGGAACAACCAGGCATGATGATGTCTGACTTCACCACTGAAACAATGGAAAGACATCTACAAAGTTTTGAAAGAAAATATCCTCCAATCCCTGATTCATTACTTAGTGGTACTATTCTAAAATGTGAGGTGAACAGGAGTGGGCACTGTAGTACAAAGCATTCAGGTGCTGATTGGAATGCCCACTTATCCTATCTGAGGGACTGTGTTCAAGTTCTGCCTTTGCTTTTAATGCAGCTTCCTGCTAATGTGCCTAAAGGGAGGTAGCAGGTGTGGGCTCAAGCACTGGATCCCTGTCAGCTGCACAGGAGACCTAGGCTGAGGTCGAGCTTCCTGGAACTAAAGCCTTAGCCTGCCTCAGCTGTGGGACTTTGGGAATGAGCCAACAGAAGGAAGACGCCTCTCTCTCTCTCTCTCTCCTCTCTATCTATATGTGTGTGTCTCTGCCTTTTTAATAGACACTGAAATATGAGGTGAATCACACATGTTCTGATGAAAATAAACTACTAAGTTAATAACCAATAGACCTGCACTATAGAATACTAAAGGAAATAATGCAAAATTTTAATGTGGATGTTTAGCAAAGAATCAGGATAATTAAAAATGATATAAATGTGTGAGCATAGAGCAAGCATTGTGGTGCCATGGGTTAGGCCATCCCCTGAAATGCCAGCATCCCATTTAAGCACTGGTTTAAGTCCTGGCTGTTCCACTCCTGGTTCAGCTCCCTGCTATTGCACCTAGGAAAAGCAAGAGAAGATGGTCTATGTACCTGGGCTGTTGTCACCCAAGTGGGAAACCTGGATGGAATTCCAGGCTCCTAGCTTTGGCCTTGCCAAGCCCAGTGCCAGTCATGGTTGTCTCTTCCTCTCTCTAACTTTACCTTCCAAATAAAATAATACAAAAATTGTGAGTAAAGATAAAAGGCTGTATACCTTGTTATTCTCCTAATTTTGTCAAAAGAGGTATGACTATTTGAAGAAAAACATAATATTTGGGACACTTACATGTTGATTGACTATGTAAACATACATATAAAATCATAGCATAATGTATAGATGTCAAAAATGTAACTAATCTATTGAACAGCTCCTGTATTGCCTATGAAGCACTACACTATAACCTCAAGAATACTGTGGCAAATTATTCATAGGAATAATTTGGAGGAATTAATAGAAAATTCATGCATAATCTGAGAAAATTAATGAAACAAATCAGTGTATGTTTTTGATAGGATTGCCACAACATAGTACTACAGGTGGAGTGGCTTCAACAACAGAAAATCATTTTGTCATAGTTTGGGAGGATGAAAGTTCAAAGATGCCTCCAGGGTTGGTTTCTACTTTCCATTGACGCCTTTCCTTTTGGTTTGAAGCTGGCCGAATTCTCACCACAACCTCTCTTGGTCTTTTCTGCAGGTGTTCTCTTCCCTTGTTGTCTCTATCACAAAGTCCCAAGTTGGATTGGATTAGGATCCACCTATGGGGCCCGCGCTGTGGCACAGTGGGTTAACACCCTGGCCTGAAGTGCCACATCCCATATGGGTGCCAGTTCTTGTCCCAGCAGCTCCTCTTCTGATCCAGCTCTCTGCTATGGTCTGGGAAAGCAGTAGAAGATGGCCCAAGTCCTTGGGCCCCTGCACCTGCATGGGAGACCTGGAAGAAGCTCCTGGCTCCTGGATACTGGCTCCTGGATACTGGCTTTGGGTCGGTGCAGCTACAAGCATTGCAGCCATGTGGGGAGTGAACCATCGGATGGAAGACCTCTCTCTCTTGGCCTCTCCTCTCTCTGTGTAACTCTGACTTTCAAATAAACAAATAATTTTTTTAAAAAAGGATCCACCTACAGGCCCACAGTTAACCTTAACAGCCTATTTGAAGGCATTCTCTCAAATAGTAATTTGGGGATTAGAGTGGCCATTTATAGGTTTTGGGAGAAAATAATTCAATCCATAACATAGAACTAAACAAACAAGAGAAGTACCATATTTTAGAAGTACCAAATATTTAGAATATTTTATAGGTGCAGGCATTTAGCCTCATGACTAAGATGTCAATTAAAATCTCTTTGTACCACACAGGAGTTCCTGGGCTTGATTCCAACCCCAGCTTCCAGGATGGGTAAATTCTGATAGGCAGTAGTGATGGTTCAAGTAATTGAGTTACAGGCACCTGTGTGGAAGGCCTGACTTGAACTCCCATCATCTGACTTCAGCCTGGCCCAGTTCCACCTACTGCAGGCATTTGGAGAGTAAACTAGTGGATAGAAGATCTCTCTCTGTCTCTGAAATAAACAAAACATTTATAAATTATTAAAAATACTTGATGAGCCAGAAGAAAGGTAATAAAGAAAGAGGAAGAAATCAGATGAGAAAAATGGAAAACAAGTATCCATAGTATCATAAATATGAATAATAAGGACTCTTATTTCAGCTTTCATGTTCCACAACAATGTAGCATATTCTCATCTAGGTTTCAATTTGAATTATATAACAAAATGTCTTCTTTTAATATTTATTTATTTGAGAGGCAGAGATACAGAGAAAGGGAGAGAGAGAGAGATTGATTTTGCATCCCCTGGTTCACTCCCCAAATAGCTGCAATGGCTGGAACTGAGCTGATCCAAAACCAGGAGCCAGGAGTTCTGGGTCTCCCACATGAGTGCAGGGACCCAATGATTGGGGCCATTTTCCACTGCTTTCCCAGGCCATTAAGTAGAGAGCTGGATTCAGAAGAGGAGCATTCAGACAAATGTCTTTTTGATAAGGCATCAGAAAGAACAGAGACCAATTTGCACCCATATTAGATAGCTCTAATGTCTTACAAGCATGCAAACTTTACCTGGTTTATGTATATTATCTGATGTTACATTATATTTATTATGCTTTCATTTTAATTAATAAATCCCCTTAGGGCTTGCATTTTGCTGCTGCAGATTAATCTGCTGCCTGGCATGCTGGCAACAAATGTGGGCACTGGGTCATATCCTGGGTGGTCCACTTCCAATCCAGCTCCCTGCTAATCCACCTAGGAAAGCAGCAGATGGCCCAAATATTTGCACCCCTGCCACTCATCTGGGAGACCTGGATGCAGTCCCAGACTCCTGGTTTTGGTCTGACCCAACCGCAGCCATTGTGGCAATTTAAGTAGTGAATCTGGGGATAGAAACTCTTTCTTTCTCTCTCTTCCTCCCCCACAACCTTTCTCTATAACTGTCCTTCAAATAAGTTTTTTTTTTAATTTATTTGACAGGTAGAGCTATAGACAGAGAGAGAGAGAGACAGAAAGAAAGGTCTTCCTTCCATTGATTCACTCTCCAAATGGCTGCTATGGATGGCACTATGCCAATCCAAAGCCAGTAGCCAGGTGCTTCCTCCTGGTCTCCCATGTGGGTGCAGGGACCCAAGCACCTTGGACCATTCTCTACTCTCGGGGCCAGCACTGTGGTGTAGTGGGTGAGGCCACTGCCTGCGCTGTTGGCATCCTGTATGGGCACTGATTCCAGATGCAGCTGATCCACTTCCAATCCAGCTCTCTGCTGTGGCCTGGGAAAGCGGTGGAAGATGGCCCAAGTCCTTGGGCCCCTGCACCTGTGTGGGAGACCTGGAGGAAGCTCCTGGCTCCTGGCTTCAGATCGGCACAGCTCAGGCCATTGTGGCCAAATGGGGAGTGAACCAGTGGATGCAAGACCTCTCTCTCTCTCTCTCTCTCTCTCTCTCTCTCTCTCTGCCTCTCCTTCTATCTCTGTGTAACTCTGACTTACAAATAAATAAATAAATCTTTAAAAAATAAAAATAATAAACCCTTATAAATTTCCTAAAATACATGGCAGAAAACAAGCTGAAGAAATAATTAAGTAATGAATTTACTGGAGATACACTCACTTTCTTTTGTCTTAGAAACATGTACAGATCTCTGGAATCATATCTGGAAGAAAAGGTGAATGGAGGGAATTCAAAGAGAACTGATTGGGCTTGATTCTAGATTCTACTGTAAGCAAGGTCATGATAGAAATGACTTGAGAATAGTGGACACATCAGCTAGAAAAACAAAATCAGATTCTCCACAGGGGAAGATTTCCTTTTTCACCAGAGAGACGGGAAAATGTTCCCTGAAAGAGCACTCATTCTATTAATTAGTAGAGATTAAATACATTATCTAAAGGTTAATGAAAATATTTATTTGCTATTGATATTTTATTAAAAAAACTGCAAAGAAATGTTATAATTTTGAAAATTATTATCCAAATATATTATAGTATAACAAAGAAACAAACAACATGGTGTGACTAAAATGCGTAGAGAAAATACTGGGTAGAATTAGCCATTTTTCTATTGATACAAATGTTCCACACAGGAGTCCATATTAGTGCTTCCCATAGAACTTCTCTTGCTTTTATACATCTAATATTCCATAGAAAGTATGACTCTTACAACCAATGTGTGTTTTTCCAGGAGTCAGGAGCTTCTTTTGGTCTCCTACATGGGTTCAGGGCCCTAAGCACCGGGCCATCCTCCACTGCCTTCCCAGGCACATCACCAGGAAGCTGGATCAGACATGGAGCAGCTGGTACTCAAACTGGTACTCATATGGGATGCCGGCGCCACAGGTGGCAGCTTTACCTACTTCTCCACAGTGCTGCCCTACTACATTGTTCAATTATTCTAAACAGCATACCTCTTTGTATTCACACCTTTATGTATTCCTTACCCCACAATGCTGACTTTGTCATTTTACTTCCTTTAACCCATGGAACATCAGGAAATATGATACAATTTTTTAAGATTTATTTATTTTACTCAAAAGTCAGAGTTACACAGAGAGAGGAGAGGCAGAGAGACAGGGTGAGATCTTCCATATTCTGGTTCACTCCCCAATTGGCTTTAATGGCCGGAGCTGCACTGCTATGAAGCCAGGAGCCAAGAGCTTCTTCCAGGTCTCCCACATGGGTGCAAGGGACCAAGGACTTGGGCCATCTTCTACTGCTTCCCAGGCCATAAGCAGGGAACTTGATTGGAAGTGGAGCAGCTGGGACTTGAACTGGCACCCAAATGGGATACTGGCACTGCAGGTGGCGGTGTTACCCACTATGCCACAGCACCAGCCCTGATACAAAGTTTTAAAAATTAACTGCTTGCTGGGGTTTGCTTTACTGGACATAATTACCTTGTGAAAAAGCCTATGAGTTGCCTCTTGGAGACATAGGACCCAGTGGAGATAAAGTATCAATCACCAGACACAAGAGTGAATTCATCTGCAAGGCACCAGCCCCAGTACAGGCCCCAGATGACTTAACCCTCATTTGTGTCCTCCCTTCAGCAGCACATATATTAACCCTCATTTGTGATCCCAGGAAGCACCTACCTAAGCCCATCTCAAAATGTTGAATCAGGATTATAAATATAGGGGTTATACTTTAAATTTGCAAGTTTTCTGTTGACTTGTGGCAAATAAAATGCTGTTATGAATTGGTTAGAAAAAAACTGAATTGCATGACAAATACAATGATCAGAACTTCATGATCACACACAGATATATTCATGAGCATGAGCCACACCAACCAGAGGGATGTCAGCAAGGTCACTGCCACATGAGAGTGTGCAGATCATAGACTATGCTCCAGGGGCTGGTGCTGTGTAGCAGGTAAAGATGCCCTCTGCAGTGCCAGCATCCCATATGAGCACCAGTTCGAGTCCCAACTGCTCCACTTATAATCCAGCTCTCTGCTATTGCCTGGGAAAGCAATAGAAGGTGGCCCCTGCCCCTACATGAGCAACCTGAAAGAAGTTCCTGGCTCCTGGATTTGGATCAACACAGCTCCGGCCTGTGGCCATCTGGGGACTGAACTAGTGGATGGAAGACCTCTCTCTCTCTCTGCCTCTGCCTCTCTGTAACTCTACCTTTCAAATAAATGTTAATTTTTAAAAAGACTATTCTTCAATTTTTACATATATTTTACATTATATGTCATTTCATTTGTATTTATCAAAACCATTAATAAAGTGATTGCTATTTTAAACATTTAAAAAAAGTTTAATATTAAATGTCTATAGAATTTATGACTATCAATCATTGATAACTAGAATTAAGTGAGAAAAACTTGTGTTACAAACCTTTGGGGCTCACACAATCGATATACAGTTTGGGGATAAAGGATAAGGATAGCCATGGTCAAGTCAAAGTCTCTTTAAATAGTTCTAGATTGACTGTGATTCCTAAAATCAATCTCAAAACTAAACTTGAGTATTGAACTAGCTGCAGCAAGACAGACAGCACTGCTCAAAACGGAGAGGGCCTGATATCCCCAAATCATGTGACACTGGTCCACTCACTTATCTCCTAAAAAGCTCCTTTGTTCCATCTCTCATATCAGGCAGACAGATCCTTTTCACCTCCCCTGTCCTGACAGCAAGAACTCTCAGGACAGAGGGGGCATCATCACATCTCTATACCAATTATGGTTACAGACTAGGCTTCAGAGAGCTCCAATTCTGGAAATAATGGAAGCAGAATGAAGTACTGGGAATGGGGTTGGGACAATATAGATAGACTCTCAGAAGGGCAAATTACCCCCTCCACTGCAGGCAACACCTTCAAGACCCTTCCAGTAAGTAATATTTTCTAGGGTCTTGCTTCTCATAGATTATACAAACTTCCCAATGTCACTCAGTCTGTAGTAGCTTATGCATGAGCAAAGATAGCATCACTCAAATCTCTATCTTTCTGGGCAGTAGTACCCATAGTTGCCTCAGCCATACCATGCTAGGATCTTCTCCTTTAGAAGGCATCTATTTGCTTACCTGTGTAGCATTATGCAGGTGTGGACCAAAGGGTTATCCTTTCAAGTGGATTTCTACTCATGAAATCATTCTTCCATACAGCAAACTACTTTTTTCTAAAGAAAATAGGATCATCCATCAGCACTCTAATTTCCCTTTGAGATCCAGCATTCTTGGAAACTATATTTTGTGTGGGTGTCTATAAACCCATACGACATTATGGGCAGGATACACAGTGCAGCAGGGGGCAGGAAGTTTCACTTGCTGAGGAGATGCAAAAAAACCCACAAATACAGCTACACTGTTGTAAACAGCCTATACATAGGCACACAATGATTTCTCTGGGAAATCAGGGTTATGTCACTGGTACTGGGTCAGTGACGGGATACTCTCGTGACTGAGCTGGAACTAAACTCAGTCCAAACACCTCCTAGCTCATACAACATGCATTTGTTCCTTGCTTCACTGCCATCTTGGATTGACCACATCATTTGTGAAACATGTGAAATCAGATTCTGCATGATGGAAGAACACAGGCCTTCTAGCAAAGCACCTACCTCCAGCAGAGTAATCACTTGAAGCTCAGACCATGGTGGGCTTCCTCACCCTCAGATCTTAGGTTTTAATGACTCTGCTGTTCCCCACAGGCTCAGAGCTGTGGCAAGCAACTCCCTATCAGGCCTCACCCACATGAGAACCACCGATGCTTCTGCTCCCAACAAGATGAAAACAAATGTTCTACTCCCCAGGGATCCTGTGGTCTGTGGATCCCATCTTTCCCTCTTGCACTTACCTTCAGGAACACAGAATACAGTCAGTGCCTTTGAATCAGCATCAGGAGGGTTGCAGGGCCTAGAATTTCAGGGAAGGAGAGGACGGGAGTGAGCAACATGACCTGCACTGAGAAAGACCTGAAAAATCCCTTCCCATGGACCTGTGCTGGTGCTGTCATGGAAGGGAGAGACTTCATTTCCCCCAGGCCTCTGCACCCCTTCACAAAGAAACAAGAAGATGATGTGTCTATTTCCTGGGCCTCAGCCCTGCTACCTTGAGATCAGATGTGATGCATCAGAATTGGCCTGTATCTGCCAACCATGTAGAATACTGGTGACTAATTTATGGATTCACAAGCTTACATTTTAAAGGGATGTGTGAGGAATAGAAAAAGTATACTGTGGACAGTGGTGATCACTTTCATTATATTTATTTTATTTTTTAGTTCTGACAATTGTACTGTATTTATAGAACAAATATGTCCTATATGTGTTTTTATTACAGATCTTCCATAAAGCATGGGGAAAATTGTAATGAGTATTTTACTTTAAGATGTTTGAACAAGAAACTGACCTTACTATGGCAACTTATGTCTAACCTTTAAAAAGATGTTTGCTTTGCAGAGATGGTAAGAAATGTAGACAACAAACCAGAAAATGCTAAAAATGATGACCATGACAAGACAAAGAATGAGAGAAAAGTCAACAGTTCTGGAAAAGGGTCAGAGATAGATATCACAAAGTGAGGATCACACTGAGCTAAAAACTAAAGGTAAAATCCACAGGCTGCTTCAGGAGCACATTTCCATAGCTGTTAAATGCTGCATCTTAAACTGTAGGAGACTGCCCCTCAGATTGTGCCAGCAGAACAATAAATCCTGTGTGTTGGTACAGTGTGTTCTATACCAGTGTTCACCATTCCTCCTTCAAATTGACTGCACCTAATTATACTAATTTAATAGTTGTTAAAATTTTACATTGCTGTATATGCAAAGATTTGTTTTATTAATATGCATAGAGGCTTAGAATTCTTTTAAAAAATAAAAGATGCTTGCTCTAATCTATTAAAGTAACTTGTGAGTCTTCCATGGATCATATTTGAGAGTTGGAAAAACTCTTCTATTGTATACACTGGAATAAGATACTGGGTCCTAAGACATGTGCCTCCCAAATTCATTGTACAAATACAACAATTACAATGTCTAGTAGCTACTTTCCTAGGAACTCCTAAAATCCATCTGCTCATTTGTGTCTCTTACCCTTTTCAGAGCAGGACCTCAACTTTCCCTGACATTTGCTGCTTTGTGCCACCCACTAGGCAAGGAGGTCAAACAGAATTTCATGGATCTCTCACTACTTAAGAAGCTCCTCTCCAAATAGAGATGGGCATGGCTCCTGTGGTCAGGGCTGATATGTTCTTGAGTGGGAGTGTGATGTGCTAACTCTTGGTTAACAACCTACCCATGGTTTCCTCTATACCTAAGATATCATTTGTACTGTTCAAATTCCTGTGGCTTCTCTGATTCTGCCCTTTCTCTACAGTGACTTTATTTCCACAAATTAAGGAATGAGTCTCAAACGTCTAAGCCTAGGCCCCTGCATCTCAGACCAGAGAAGCAACTGTGCCATGAAGATATAGATCTCAAAGTTATACTCCTTGAAACAGAAAATGAACTTGCAGGTATCAAAGAGCTAGCCTGTACCAAAGAGCATTTGGTCCTTATGTCCTTTCCTAGGAATGGTTCCTCCTATTTAGGTGGTCTTACACCTCTGCCACCAGGAGCTGCTCATACTAGGATTGGCAGTGTGGATTCTGTAAGAATTCCTGAGAAGAGAGAAATTAGAAAGACCATGCTCACTGATAGTTGGCTAGGCACTCATTTTCTCTGTGTCCAAGCTGTATACTCCATGTGTTGGCTGGACTTCACATTTGGAGGATTTATCTTTTCCTGAATGCAGAAAAATGAATAGTCCCTGTTATGAGGATGCAGGGACTGACAATCAGGGAGCGGGATTGACAAATGCAGAATCCAACAAAGATTAAGAGCTAAGGACAATCTTTTCTGATTACTGCTACTAAAAATATTTGGTCATGTACCTGTGTTGTCAGGCCATTTTTGTTTTGCATTTATTTATTTTACAAATATATTCTTAAAACAAATACACAGATAAAATTAATATTACCTTTCCTCACAACCCCTGTCCTGAATCAATCATTGTGGTGTACAGTTTACATCCTCCTATCACTTTTCTCTTGTATTTATATCCACATGTCTATAGAAATATGAAGTGAAAGGAAGACAGATTTCATGCGGTTTTGAGTTTGGAATATTAAAATATTAAATATTACATAAAACTGAAATAATCCAATACATACTTTTAAAATTATCAGAAATCATATAACTTTCTTATTAGTATAATTGAGTCATGAATATAGCTCACTTATCATGGAATTTGTGAATTAAAAAATACATACAATTCATTCCTTTCCAGTTCTTGTTAGCCATCTCTGTTGCCAATTTAGAACATTTTAGCACCTCTACAAGACAGTAGGAGGTGGGGGCAGTTGGCCTAGTGCTCAACATGCTGCTGGGGACACCCAGATCACATAGTGCCATGGTTTGAGTGCCATTCCCACTGCTGGTTGAATTCAAGCTTCCTGCTAGTGGAAACCCTGGGGACACATCCAGCATGCAATGGCTCAAGTGATTGGGAACCTTAAGCCATTTTGAGACCTGGATTTAGTTCCCAGCTCTCAACATTTAAAAAAGTTGTTTTAAAAATAATCAATTTGTTAGAGAGAGAGAGAGAAAGAAAGGGAGAGAGAGAGAGAGGGAGAGAGAGACAGAGAGGAAGAGAGATTGTCCACCCAGTAGTTCACTCACCAAATGCCTACTACATCTAAGACTTGGCCAGGCTGAAGCCAGAAACCTAAGATCTTAATCTGTGTTTCCATGCAGGTTGCAGGAACCCATGTACTTAATAAACATCACCTACTGCCATCACCTACTGCATCCCATGGTGTGCTCTGGCAAGAATATGGAATTGAAAGAGCAAGATTCAAACTCAACTACTCTCTGATATGGAATGTAGATGTCTCAAACAATTTAACTATTACACCAATCACCCATCTCAGCATAAAAATTTTATATTAGAGTATCAAGTAGATGTTACCTGCTTTCCTCTCAGGGAAAACATTTACAAACAGAAAACAAACCTTTGAACTATTGATTTTCTGTGGGAGAAAATAGTTTATAATGTGGTAAGTTTCAGGGTAGAAATTGGCATCTGGCTACTTGGGGAAATCTCTGTTCATTATGGGTTTGTTGCCAGACTCAGTGCTCTGGATTGGAAATGATTTGTCCCCTCTGAAACTCATGGGGAAATTTAACCCCAATTGTGAGATATTAAAAAGTGGGTCCAGGAGCCAGCAATGTGGCCTAGCAGGTTAAGCTGCCAACTGTGGTGCCAGCATCCCACATGGGCACCAATCCAGCTCTCTGTTATGGCCTGGGAAAGCAGTAAAGAATGGCCCAGTCCTTGGGCCTCTGAGCCAGAGAGACCCAGAAGAAGCTCCTGGCTCCTGGCTTCAGATCAGTCCAGCCGGTTGTGGCCACATCTGGAGTGAATCAGCGAATAGAAGACACCTCTCTCAATCGCTCTTGTTTCTCTCTCTCTCTCTCTCTCTCTCTCTCTCTCTCTCTCTCCCTCTCCTTCTGTGCATAACTCAGACCTTCAAATAAAAAAATGAATCTTAAAGGGGAGGGGGGGGACGTCCAGGTCAGACTTTGTAAGAGGTGATTAGGATAAATCCACTCACGTGATTAATGGGTTAATGGCTGATCTCCGGGGGTCTGCCATTGAAGGACCCTTATGGGGGGAGGGACAAGAAACTAGGCCTGGGCAAATATCAGGGGCTTCTTAAGAGGTTAGATGTTCCCCAGAGTCCAGTGGGCAGGACGTTCTCTGGGAAGGAAAAGTCAATCCCCTTCAGAGAATCTCTAGGCACGCCCAGAGCAGAGCTGCCCCTCCCCTTCGGAGAGTCTCTAGGCGCGCACTTATGATGTCACTGTGACCGGCCAATCCTGTAACACCTCAGCACTCTCCCTCAGCACTCTCCCTCAGCATTCTCCGGTATGCTAATTGTCCCCCCAAACTAGCCAATCCCGTGCCACCTCTGCATTTTACACCAGCACTCTCCACCAGCATTCTTTGCCAGCATTCTCTCATATGCTAATGGTCCCTCTGAACTGACCAATCCTACGCATGCGCATTAGGAATATGCTAATTCGTTGCCTATATAACCTGTGTGAAACTGCCGCTCAGGGCTCCTCACTGCCTGAGGTGGGGGCCCGTTTACGCAAACGTTCAATAAAAACCTCGTGCTTTTTGCATCAACTGGTCTGGAGTCTGGATCTTTGGGCGTCCTCCCAAGCAAGTGGGCATCTCTGCAACTAAGAGGTCCAACACCATGAAATCCACTTTAATTGGCCTCTCTCTCCCTCCCTGAATTTGTCCCCGTGCCACCTCAGGGCTCTGCCAACATAAGGACACTGCCAGACGCTGCTCAACCTCGGACCAAAACCTTGAGCCAAATAAACCATTTCTACCGCCCACCCTGCATGGGACGCTGTGCTCAGGTAACAGGAAAAGGACTCAGTGCCCCAGGAAGAGCTACTCCGAGAGAACCCGGCAGTGTACCTGAGACTCCACTCCCCGTGTAGTTAGAAAAGTAAGTGGAATCAGGGCACCCTGGACAGAAAGAGGGGCAGGAGGACCCACAGACCACAGCTCCTCCCCTCAGTGCAGTCCATGGTCTCCTGAGGGCCATCCCGCCCTAACTGCAGAAATAGGGCAGACCTGGGGCTGCGGTCCCTGGGCTGAGCCCGCACGGGCAGAAGCCCGGGTCCTGGCCACCAGCGCAGCTCCTGTTGGACCTCTCAGTTGCAGAGATGCCCACTTGCTCGGGAGGACGCCCAAAGATCCAGACTCCAGACCAGTTGATGCAAAAAGCACGAGGTTTTTATTGAACGTTTGCGCAAACGGGCCCCCACCTCAGGCAGTGAGGAGCCCTGAGCGGCAGTTTCACACAGGTTATATAGGCAACGAATTAGCATATTCCTAATGCACATGCGTAGGATTGGTCAGTTCAGAGGGACCATTAGCATATGGGAGAATGCTGGCGAAGAATGCTGGTGGAGAGTGCTGGTGTAAAATGCAGAGGTGGCACGGGATTGGCTGGTTCGGAGGGACAATTAGCATACCGGAGAATGCTGAGGGAGAGTGCTGAGGTGTTACAGGATTGGCCGGTCACAGTGACATCATAAGTGCGCGCCTAGAGACTCTCCAAAGGGGAGGGGCAGCTCTGCTCTGGGCGCGCCCAGAGGTTTCCCGGAGGGGAGGGGCAGCTCTGCTCTGGGCGTGCCTAGAGGTTCTCTGAAGGGGGTTGACTTTTCCTTCCCAGAGAATGTCCTGCCCGCTGGACTCTGGGGAACATCTAACCTCTTAAGAAGCCCCTGATATTTGCCCAGGCCTAGTTTCTTGTCCCTCTCCCCCATAAGGGTCCTTCACTCCCACCCGGTGGGCCCCACACTCACCATTCCCTCGCTTCCAAGGCATTCTGGGGTCCTTGGGCGGCTCCTGAGGTGAAGAATTTCACAAGCGCAGCCCCTGAGGCTCCCAAGCCCGCTCAGCAGCAGCACAGGGGACCCCTCCCAGCGCTGCCACAAAGAAAGGTCCCGCGGAGTTCTGCAGGGTCGCCCTGACGTGCCTGATTGGACAGTTGCCACAGCCGGCCACGCGACGTCACAGAAGGTGCAGCCAATCAGAATCCGCTAGGCTGGGGCGGTTCCTTGGGGCGGTGCCTGGTAACAGGGGAGGTGGGGCTCAGACTGGGGCTGCCTTATTCTCCTGCCCGGGTGCTCCGGCAGCAGGGGGTGCTGTCCCTGCTCTGGTGACCTTGGCTTCTGGGCGCCCTCAGCTGTCTGTGGTCCTGCTGGATCCTGTGAGCCCAAGCTTGCTTCCTGAGAGCTGCAGTTCACAAGACGCTTGCTGAACGCTGCCTTTCCGGCAGTCTTGGCTTCTTGCTGTTAGCTCACGTGAGGGTTCGTAAAGCTGTTTATCTGAATGTACTTAAAGATATCACATGGACTATATTTTCTTTGATTTCTCTAACAGGTATTTCTTTGTTAGTCTCTGTTTTGTCCTTCAAATCGTTTTCTGTTTATTTCCTGCTGGTGAATAGCAAACCAGTTGATGGCATATATTGACTTTCTACCCAGTAATCTTGTTTAATTTTGTTAATATTTTCTGTTACATAAGAATTATGTTAGATTATCTGTTGATAATGACATCATCCACATATATTGAGTTTTATTGCTAAAATTTGGTCCTTTCACCCAGTATTTGCTTTTTATTATTTTATCTTACTACATGTCATGTACAATATTGAAGAGAAATAATGAGAACAGACAACTTCGTCTAGGTCTGATCCCAGGGAAAAAGATTTCAATGTTTTGTGTCAATTATGCTGTTTTTAATAGGCTCACTAGTAGGTAATCTTAGTTGGACTAATGAAGTTGCTATGATGTACTATTCTAACAGCTTCTTATTTAAGGTTAGATACTAAATTGATTAAGTCTTCTAATTTAAGGGATTATGTAACTTTTTCTTGTATTTTTACTTACACTGGTAATCGACACTCATTTTTAATTGTCAACCACTTTTGCATCTTTTAGTATATCCAGCTTGTTATTAATATATGACTTCATATATTGTTTAACACAATATGGGTCAGAAGTAGTGTAGCCAGAAGAAAGACCATCTTTTGAGACAGGTAATTTGGGTTTGGCATTGTGGTACAGTGAACTAAGCTGCTGCCTGCAATACCAACATCCCACATCAAGATGTCAGTTTGAGTGCTGCCCACTGTGCTTCCAGTCCATCTCCCTGCTAATGTTACTGGGAAAGAAACAAATGATGTCCACTTGCTTGAGCCCCTAATACCCATGTGGGAGTCTTAGATGAATCTCCAGGCTCCTGGCTTCAACTCAGTCCATCAATGCCCATTGTGGCCATTTGGAGAATAAATCAGTAGATGAAAGAACTCTTTCTCTCTCTCCCCTTCCATCATTATCAATCACTATATCTTTCAAATAAAAATGAATTAACCAAAAAAATTACAAGTGTCTTTTGAGTTTATTCCCCCTGATATTTTTCAAACACAGTTAGGAGTTTGAATCCATGTTGGAAATTTATTGGGGCATATGTCATTGTAAGTAAACATATCTCCTACAAACAAATCATGAATTATTTCTTTTAGAGTAAGCCTCATGGTGAGAAATCGTGAATCAAATGAACAGAGATGCAAAAACTCCCCAACAAAATACTAGCTAATCGAATCTAACAACACATCAAAATTATCATCCACCCAGACCAGGGTTTATCCCTAGGATGCAGGGATGGTTCAACATATACAAATCAATAAATTTAATACACCACAATAACATATTGAAGAATAAAAACTATATGATTATCTTAATAGATAAAGAAAAATCATTTGATAAAATACAATATCATTTCATGATAAATGCCTTAAGCGAATTGAGTATAGAAGTAATATATGTCAATACAATCAAAGTAATATATGACAAACCTTTAGCCAGAATCATATTGAATTGGGAAAATTGGAAGCATTTCCACAAAGCTATAGGACTAAAGAAGTATGTCCATTCTCCTTTTACTATTGTATATAATTCTGGAAGTTTTAGCCAAAGCCATTAGAGAAGAAAAAGAAATCAAATACATACAAATTAGAAAGGAGGAAGTCAAATTATCCTTGTTTGCAGATAATATGATCCTTTATATAGTGAAACCAAAAGATTCCACTAATATACTATTGTAACACATAAGAAAATTTGGCAAAGTTACAGGATATAAAATCAACACTCAAAACCCAATAATATTTGTATACACAAAAATGTCATGGCTGAAAAAGAACTTTAAGATCAGGGTTGTTCACAATAGCTACAAAAATGTAATACCTTGTGATTCTTATATTTCATGTTAGTGTTATGAGGAGGCTAAGCAGGGTCCAGGTTCTTGTCTCAACATAAGAAAGAATTCAAAAAGAGACATAGGTAAAATGACCAGAGAAGCAAGGTTTATTTGAAGTAAAATTACATACTCAGAAGTGGGTGCAGCCAATCTTGGAAAAGAATGATCTGAAAATAACATGACTTAGGCCTTTCATTTTATATGACTTGGGTGTATATGAGCTGGTGCTTGAATATTGAAAGGAGGCAGGATTTAGACAGGACTTGAGTAGCCTCATTTTCTTCCTCTTTTTGGAAAATCTCAGAAGTTTTATACCATGAGTTGTGTGATGGGAGTAGGAAAGTCATGGTAATTTCATTATAAGGTCCCAAAAGGCATCACAGTGACACATCATACAGCCATAAACGACATTTCTAGCTGGCTCTGCTTTTAAGTGGGGAAAGTATAGATGTTGTAGTTTTTTAGTACACAAAACGGGAGGAGGTGTTCATGAATGGAAGAGTTCATTTTTAATAAATATTTCTTTACTTATTTGAAAGTCAGAATTATAAGGTGAGAGGGAGAGACAGAGAAAAATCTTCCACCTGCTGGTTCAATCTCTAAATGGCTGCAACAGCCAGTAGTAGGCAAAAAGCCAGTTGCTTCTTCCAGGTCCCTCATAGGAATGTCAGGGCCCCAAATACTTGGGCTACTTTTACTGATTTCCTGAGCCCATCAGCAGGGAGCCGGATCAGAAGTAGTGCAGGCAGGTCTTGAACTGGTGTCCCTATGGATGCTGATGTTGCAAGTGGCAGCTTTAACTGCTATGCCACAATACCAGTTCCTGAAAGGGGAGTTTGTGTGGTGTACAGAAATGGATGGTTCAGAATAAATCAGAGAAAAGGATGGATTGAAGGATGCCAGTGGTTGCCAATCAGGCTGACTGGGCTGTTGCATGGGCACAGTGATGGCAAGGCTGTGGCCACAGGTACACAGGTGGTGCTGTCAAACTTCAGCTAATTTTGCTATTGCTATATTTCTACCCACATCATTAGGATTAACAATAATATGCTGTTTCACTTTGTGCTAAATCTTCATGAATTATTCCTGTACAGTTTCCAAATGGCAGTGTTTTATTTTTAGTCAAAATGTGTTGTTTTATTATGTCAAGCAATGTTGTCTATGTTGCTTTTACCTATGGAATTTGAAATTTACTCATTACCTAAATAAATGTTTAATTTTTGTTTGTTCTTAATTAGCACTTCAACCAAAAATGTTTTCGGTTCATACAGAGAACTTCCTTGGTAAACATTCAATAGATCCTGCATGGAAATTTTTTTTACTGATATCTGAACAATGTTTCATTAGGTAAGTGATAAATTATGAGCATTGAGCTATTTCTTTACTTTTTATAATTTCTTGCTATGATTTTTCTTTATTATGGACACTTTTTATTAACCCCTAGATTATTTATAGTGCTTGCCATGCTGACAGTTGACTAACTGGATTTTTTCTAAATATAAATCTGCCTGGTGTTAAGTTCTGGATCCTGTAAAAGACTGATAGAAAACTTGAAGTGATCATAAACATCAAAAGTAGATGTATATGCTCAGACCCAAATTCCACTTGAAGTCCAGCATATAGGTTGATTTGCAAAGTATTTTTATTACTCTGTCAAATATCCATAATGATCTTTAATCAAATCATAAAATAGAGAGGGCTCCAATCAGCTTTAATGACCTTCACATAACCTTGACAGAAGTTAAGAGTACAAGAAAAGATTTTCTTTGGATTCCACTTACTAATATCAATGTAATCATTTTACAGTACACGTTAGCTTGAACAACTTAGAATGGTTTGATTTTAGGCTGAATACATGTGGTGAAATATTGCCCTATGTTGCACAAAAAGTGTACAATTGTGAATGTTCATAAAGCATTTTATAAACCAAGGAATGAGAGTTTAAATTTATATCAAAAGAACATGAATTGTAGAATGTTATGCCTTGGACTAGAATTATATATATATGTGTGTGTGTGTGTGTGTGTGTATGCATGTATATGTATATACATACACACATATATATGTGTGCATATATAATGTATGCAAAGTATGCACAAAGAACAAACTCTATTGCTACACCCTTATAAAGCATCAATACACAAGTTCAGTTTCTGGAATCACATGACACATATTTGCATAAAGCATGGAATTAATGCAATTAATGAAAGCCATCAGTGATTTAAAGAATATAATGTCTCTATCTTCTCTATATTTTCAGCCCAAGTATATTTCATAAGCCCAAGTACCTCATGTCTGCTATGACCTAATTATTGATCTATGCTGGGACAGTGTCTGTGCAGACTGGTAGAACTCAGACACTCAGGACTTCTTTATCATAAATATTTCAGCAATAACTCTCTCAGCAGTGACTCACAGTGAATCCTTTATTACTACATTGGCCTCAGTCCAGGATCCCAGTGCCTTAGGACACTTGTGTGCCACATCTATGGATGCCAGCAGGACTATGTTCTCAATTTTCTCATTTGTTCCTAGAACCCAAGGGTTTTGTCAGAGAGATTTCACCAACGTGGCAGGCAAAAAAGCATTGATGTCTCTTTTATTTCTTGGAGCAAAGAGAAAAAGGATGAGTGCTAATGGCAACAGAAGGAAGAGGATCTCAGTCTTCATTGATGTATGTTTCTGCTACATATGTGTACAGAATTCTCAATAGGCATTATGCACACAGAGATACAAGTATGCATTCACTCCCAGTCATAGCCACAGGAAACATAGGCCTACAACCTTCAAATTACCAAGATGCTGCCACTTTATATTTTGTCTATTAAAAAAAAAAGAGAAAATAGGGTTATGTTACTGATTCTCTCTCTCTCTCTCTCTCTCTCTCTCTCTCTCTCTCTGCCACTCTGTAACTCTGTCTTTCAAATAAATAAATAAATATTTTTAAAAAATCCATCCAGGAACTCAGAGAATCACCTAATCCTTGAGTTCTGCACCATCACTCTCTATTTTGGGAGACAAGCATTTTGAAAAGATCTTCATTGGATTCTCATTCCTCCTTGAACTCTGTGATTTCATAAAGGTCCAACAAGGCTTTGGGGTTTATAAAGGGGAAAACTGCACCCAGCCCCAGGTCACTGTTCTGGTAGACACTTGGCTTCTTATAATAATGGCATGTCCTGTGAAGTTTATAAAGTACACAGGAGTAAGTAGAGAAAGATCAGAGACAATGATAAGTCAGCATCTTCCTAATATATAGCCTAATCCCTGAATGTTGGCTGAAATGAGGAGAAAATGAGGGCTGACATAATTGCAGCCCTACAGTCACCACAGAAATCATCTTCATTATTTTGTCCTATATTCCTCCAGAGTATGCAGTATTCTGCTGGAAATGGACTTCACAATTTATAAATGAGTATGTTAAATCAGAGAAGGATAGTAGTACATCACCCACACCTGCCACTCTACATAATCAGTTTCCTTCCCTGTCAATTTTAATTTCTCTTCATTCAGATATCTGGAACATTCAAGCTCTCAACATTTCATGATTTCACTATGGCAACTGAAAGAATTACATCTTCCACAAAACATTTATTCCCTGATTATATCCATAATATCCCACTTTTCACAGAAAATATTATCAATAGAATTTCTTTATGTGTTTTAATTTATAACCTAAATTGTATAGATTCATGCTTGCAAAAGAATGATTTGTTATCTGTACACATTGTTCATTGGTTCCCCTCAACAATTTACCATGTACTTTTTTTTTTGCATCAGTTTCATATGTTTTACTTAAAATCTGTTGTGATGGAGCTGACATTGTAGTGCAGCAGGTTAAAGCCTCAACCTGTGAGGCCATAATCCCATATGAGCACCAGTTTGAGTCCTACCTGTTCCACATCTGATCCAGCTACCTGCTGATGCATTTGAGAAAGCAGAGTCTCTCTCAATTATGCTTTTCTAATAAATAAATAAATAAATAAATAAATATTTTAAACTAATCTATTGGAAAGAGGAAGGAGGGTGGAAAATATAGCTATATTCTATTTTTCAGGATGCTTTTATTTAACGAACACAAATTCTATGGGTACAGCTGAAAGATACCTGCTCTGCTACCCCAACTCCCACTCCACCTCCTATTCGCTATCCCATTCCATTCTTCATTAAGATTCATTTCACTTTCCTTTATATACAGAAGATCAACTCTACACTAAGTAAGGATTTCAACAGTTTGTACCCACACAGTCACACAAAGTGTAAATTACTGTTTGAAGACAAGTATTACAGTTAATTCTCATAGTACAAATCATTAAGGACAGAGGTTCTACATGGGGAGTAAGTGCACAGTGACTTCTGTTATTAATTTAATAATTGACACCCTTATTTATGATGTCAGTGATCACCCAAGGCTCTTGACATGAGCTGCCCAGGCTATGGAAGCCTTTTCAGTCCACAAACTCCACCAGTATTTAGACAAGGTCATAAGGGAAGTGGAAGTACAGGTGGCTGCTGCTCTGGCACAGTGCGTTAAACCCCCAGCCTGAAGCGCTGGCATCCCATATGGGTGCCAGTTCCATACTTGGCTGCTCCTCCTCTGATCCAGCTCTCTGCTATGGCCTGGGATAGCAGTAGAAGATGGCCCAAGTGCTTGGGCCCCTGCACCCACACGAGAGACTCATAAGAAGTTCCTGGCTTCAGATCGGTGCAGCTCCGGCCATTGCAGCCACCTGGGGAGTGAACCAGTGGATGGAAGACCTCTCTCTCTGTCTCTACCCCTCTCTGTAACTCTGTCTTTCAAATAAATAAAAATAGATCTTTAAAAAGTAAAAGGAAATTGGAAGTTCTCTTCTCTCTTCAGAGAAGAGTAGCTCCTTCTTTGATGTCCCCTTCTTTCCACTGGGCTCTCACTCCTTTATGTAGAGCATTTTTTGCCACAGTGTCTTTTCTTTCCATGCCTGAAATGCTCTCATGGGCTTTTCAGCCAGATTTGAATGCCTTAAGGGTTGATTTTGAGTTCAGAGAGCTGTTTAGGGCATTTCTCATCCTATGAGTCTGCTGTGTGGCCTACTTCCCTTGTTGGATCATTCTCTCCTTTTTAATCCTATCTATTGTTACTACAGGACACTTGCTCTTATTTATGTGATCCCTTTGACACTTAATCTTACCTATATCATCAGTTGAACACTTAATATGATCACTTTAACATGTAAGGTGGAATTAGTACACTCAGATTAATGGTATTTGGAGTCCCAAGGCAAGTTTTTAGATTTACCCTAGGGGTAAGTTTTTGAGAATGTGTGCTGAACTGTACATCTCCTCCCTCTTTTATTCCCACCCTTATATTTTACTGGGCTCTATTTTCAATTGGCTTTAAGTATGTATGAAAAATTCTGTTTTAGGTAAAGAATTCAATCAATGGCATTAAGTAGAAAAAGAAAGTATTAAAAAAACAATAAACTGTTCCTTACTATGTTCTTAAAAACTGTATATATAGGCCGGTGCCGCAGCTCACTAGGCTAATCCTCTGTCTTGCGGTGCCGGCACACCGGGTTCTAGTCCTGATCAGGGCACTGATCCTGTCCCGGTTGCCCCTCTTCCAGGCCAGCTCTCTGCTGTGGCTAGGGAGTGCAGTCGAGGATGGCCCAAGTGCTTGGGCCCTGGACCCCATGGGAGACCAGGAAAAGCACCTGGCTCCTGCCATCAGATCGGCATGGTGCGCCGGCCGCAGCGCGCCTACCGCGGCGGCCATTGGAGGGTGAACCAACGGCAAAAGGAAGACCTTTCTCTCTGTCTCTCACTGTCCACTCTGCCTGTCAAAAATAAAAAAAAAATTTTAAATAAAAAAAGAAAAACTGTGTATATAAAATACTTCAAATATGTTCTATTTATATAAATAAAATTAAACATTTTTTAAAAATATTGTTACAACACTTTGCAAGTAGATAATATGGTGTTATCACATTTCTCATGAGAAACCATGATCACTTGAAATAATTGTTCTTGTCTATTTGAAATTTTTATTCCTTTTTATACAAAGCTTTATTGAGACAAAAATAACATTGTAAAATTCATCTAATTAATGTGTACTATCTTAAGCTTCTTAATATGCTCATTGTTATGTAACCATTTGCTTTAAACAGTTTAAGACCTTTTCATCACCCAAGCAAAAAACTCCATAGCCATTAATAATCATGCCCTCTTTTTCCCACTCTCACTCATCCTCTTCTCCTAACTCCAGGCCCCAAGCAATCAATTATGTACTTTTTGTCTGTCTGTCTCACTCTCTCTCTGGCTGTTTTGTACATTTAAAAATATCCCTTCCCTCCACCTGCAAATACACATCATTTTAACAATGTCTTCCATATCACCCTCCCATTTAATGGTTCAGCCCTCTAATAACCTGAATGCTACTGTCTATGCTTTGACCAATATCTCCTGTGTCAGCTAACTCCCTCTTTTTATTATTATATTGCTTATTTGTTCTGCTTCTGTGAACTATGACATTGGGATTTTGTGCACTGAATCATTAGGTTGCTTGAATATTATGAGTATTTTAATAATATTGATTCTATCAATCCATGAATATGGGATTTCTTTGCATTTTTGGTGTGTGTGTACTTTCATTTTTATCATGAAGATTTTATAGTTTTTGTTGAAAGATCTTTTACTTTCTTTCTTAAATTTATTGACTTTGGTTTTTTCGTCAGAGCCATGATTTTTATGACTTTTTTCACTGTTAAAACTATGGTAGCAATTGGGTTGCATTTATATAAAATTGGTTCTCCACTCCATATAATTCAATCACCAGCTTATAAAGTATGGAAAACAGCACTTATTCAATAAACATATGAATGATAATAAATTAACAATATAGCAGTGTAATGCAACAGAATTTAGAAGAGAGACAATTTCACTAAGTTCAGAAAGAAAAGGACTAATGTAGGTGGTGAAGGATGTGGAATGTCCTAAAATTACTTAGAGAATTTTGTCAGAGTAGTTCTAGCTGATTTCTTAGGGCTGCAGGTGAAAAAATGGAAGAGAATGAATGCAAAGAGGTAACAGAGGGAGCTGTTCTTTGTGCATCTTGACAATAAGCTCTGCATTTGCACTGTAGATGTTTTTTGTCTCTGAGTCCAAAGATGTGAGAGAGGATGACTGTATCCCAGGTTCAAGGTAACTACTTCTTAAGTTAACTTGAATATTCCAGCTCCACTTGCCTCAATGTCTTTAGTATTTCAGATTTTTTAAAAATGATAAATTAACTTTAGTTCCTCTATAATGGTGGAATGCTACTTCAATGTGAGATTTTGGTTACAGCCTGTGAAATGTGACAGACATCCATGAAGAAAAACCTTACAATCCCTTAGAATATTTTCTGTTGTTAAAATCTTTCAAAGAATTCTTAGGTTTTATGATAATGATAAAGCACTTTGCAGCAAAGATGCAGCTTTGGAGCCCCACACTGGAAGCCAAGATGGAGAAGACATCCACAGCCACCATGACCTTCCCCTTGGTGCTGTAGTCGACAGGCAGGAAGGTGACCTAGACACTGCAGAGCACCAGCATGCTGAATGTCAGGAACTTGGCTTCATTAATTGTGTCAGGAAGATTTCTGGATAGGAAAGCCATGGTGAAGCTCCCCAGGGCCAACATGCCCAGGTATCCTAGGACACAGTAGAAGGCAGTTATGATGTGGCCATGCTTAGAGTGAGCATCCACGTCAATAAAAGGAGGAAAGGTTCCCAACAAAATACTGCAGAAAGTCAGGTGAACCAGGGAGCAGATGGCATGACAGTGTTAGAAACTCTCAGTATCAGCAATTGCTTCATTGTTCTTCCAGGTTTCAGGCCAGAATCACTGTAACCGTTTTGGCCAACATGGTGGAAAAAGCCAGTTTTAACATAAGATCAAACATTATTTGCTGGAGAAAAGAGGGCGGGTCTGTTGGTATGGCCAATGAAGAATAAGGAATAGATGAAACACAGGAAGAGAGAGATGAGCAAGATGTAGTTGAGAGTCCAGTTATTGGCCTTGACTACTGGAGTGTGTCTGTTCTTCACAAAGACACCAAAAATTGCAGCTGTGATGACAGAGAAGCAAGAACCATGCAGATCAGGGCCATTATCAGGGAGTCCTCAAAGTCTATGAAGGTCACCAGCCTGGAGAGGCAGCACTCATGCTCTGCACACTAGATACACTGCTCTTCATCTGTGGAATACTGAATGCTTCAGTTTCACAAATTCTTATTTTTCCCCTGTTGAGAAAAATGGGAGTAGTTTTGTAATGCCATTGTGCGTACAGACTGCCTCTTATGTAATGCCATGTTAATTCATTCCTTATTCAGGGATAATAGCCGCTTAAACAGGATATTCAGCAGTTGGGTTGCTAGGTTGCTTATGGCTCAGTTTTTTTTCTCCAAGAACATGGATCCTCCCAATTTTATCCTCTACAGTTCCCAGTGTCTTTCTCCTGAGAAACTTAGTATTGTCTTGGCTTGGGATATTTGTCTAGGGTTATCAAGTTTAAAGGCTTCCTTAGATAAATTCAGGTGGAGAAATAAATGATATATACCTTTCAGGATATCCTTATATCAATAATAACTCTAATTTCTAGCATTTCCTCTTTGTATACTACTAAGAGTAGACTACTAGAGGAAGTAGTAGAGGAAGTATACTACTACTTTTATGTTTTCACTTCTCTGTGATCCCTCTAGTCATTTTTCCATATAAATATTGAGATATTAAGATTGAATAGAAAACTTGATTTTGAAGGCAGTTCTATTGGTTTTACGTAACCCTTGGAATAATGTTTTTTCATACATTTATGAAAGTGAAAGTTGTAATGTTTAAATTTCTCACTCATTTACCCCTGAAAGCATAACTTGTTAACTCCTTAGATAATGTGACATGTCGGAATAATGAAATCTGCAGACCATATTGTGTCTCTTGAAACATCCCATTTCTGCTGTTACATCATGAAAGGAATCACAGACTAAAGGTCAGTTAATGGCCATGTCTCTCTTTCAATTACATTTCAATTAAATATGGAAATTATATTAGTTTGCCAACTTTCACCATAAGGGTCCTATTTAGTTTTTATGGGTAATACTCATTCAATAATGCTAGAAGTCATTACTTTGTGATTATCTTCATATCAAAATTTTCTCTTTTCTCTCCAATGTGATAGAAACCAAAACATTTCTATGCTAAGATAATGGAAATTGAATATTACTTTCCAAGTAACTAAAAATTATAAGATCAATTTGTTATATTTTGAAAAATGGAAATATTCTTATTAGGCCTAGAACATTTCTACATTTCTCAATAATTAGATTTTGATGGATAATTCCTTAAGTATTTATCTTATGGAAAAGATCAAAAGGTTAAGGGAACCAAATTGTCTTTTGCTAGAATGTTTTGTTTTCATAGCTCATCTTGTTTCTTTCCCTGATTACATTATTTCCATCAAAAGAATAATGCTTTGGTGTTAATTATGTGTATTTTATGCCATGCATAGTGTTAGGTACATGATGCAGAAAGAAACACAATATTTCCTAATACTTTGAGTGTGCTAGCTCCAGTTATCATTTGTACATTAAAAAGTATGGGTTTCAAGCCTTATAGGCACACATAAACTTCATGATTACATATTTCACTTTACATGATTAGACATTGGCATGATCCAGTGGAGGATCTCAGGTTGGGACTGTTTCCTGCTCTGGATAGTAAAGAAAGATGTCAGCTAGCATCAGTGCCAAAGTTGAGGCTGATTGGATGAGCACTGTCAGAAAGCAGCTTAAGTTTAATGGGGTGGAAGTATTGATCATAAAATGGACAGTGTTTTTATCCTTTTGTTGTATTCTTTGCTTAGTGGGGGGTTGATCTTGTGATAATAAAATGTCTCAAAGTGTGACATTGCAAAAATTGTTAAAATAATGAAGGAGAAGGGAAAGTGGGAGCATGGGTAGTAGGGGGTGTAGGGTTGAAATTATCACCTATGCTCTCAGGTCTGTATATATGAAATACATAAAATTTATTTACCTTATATAAATAAAAAATTGTTTAAAATAATTAAATAAAATAACAATTTTTGTTCTAAAAAAAGAAATAATAAATGAAATTGTGCCTTGAGAACAATAATGCACTATTATCCATTATAAATATCCTTGGTTTCCTGTTCACTGATATTTAAGTTAGTTGAGTTTTCATGTGGAAGATATGTATTTTCTACCTATCTGATTGGAAATGTCTCTCTTTGGAGAAAGAGTACAAGTATAGCAGCAGACAGATTTTCCTTCTTGTGGCATTTTCCTGACTCCTGGAACACAGTTGTGGCTACAGAGATTGGGGTATCTGAGGGGAAAAAAGAAGCACACAATCAGTTACTTTGACAGAATATCAATGTTTCCCTCCTCAAAACAGAGAACTTGACTCTCAATTTCAGGTCATCACTATGTCTCCTCACAAAAAAAGTATTTTGCTGATGTTTCTTAGACATATAATATAGATTTCTATAATCATGTTTCCTGCTTTATAAACTTTTTATCAAATAATATGAAGGTATCAGATCAGTTTAATTTCATATATCACCAACTATAGTCTGAATATTTGCTCATTATATTGAACCATTTGATTCAAAATTGAATGTAGGTTTCTAGGTGGTGATTATGATGAGAACTTAGAAGTCTGAGTCTATCTTCACCATGTTCTCATGTGTGTTTGAGCAGATTTATATTGCAGATAAAAGAACCAAAATACTTGACAAGTAGGCATGCCTCTGAAAGTAAATACTCAAGACAGCAATTGCCCAAAAAAGATGAAATTGTGTTGTAAACCATGGATTGTGTTTTTTACTTCTGGGTTTCTAAGCTTAGGGATAACATAGAATCCAGAAACTAATAACTCATTTGGGATACAAAGCATGATTTTACATAAATCACACAAAATATTGCCTAGAATTTTCTAGTGGTGACAGAAATCATATTCAAAACTTTTAGATGTATGTACAACAGAGACTGGAGACTGAATGGCAATCATAATGACTTAGGAAAATTGGTACAATATCTACAAAGAGGTAAATAATATGTTCATATTGCATAAAAACATAATATGAACTCTCCCTATTAATGATTAAGGATTTTAGGATATAAGGGTTAATATTTAGCATCTATATGTCTATACTGTGATCTCTATTTCTATTCATTATTTTGTTTATCCTATTTGCTGAACTGCTATGTGAATAAATATGCTCAAATGGAACTATTAGCTTATAGAAAATTTCACTTCACAGATCAGCTCAGAATATGTGTAAGTTATACCATATATTTTGAACCCAAGATGAAAAATGAAAATTGAATTTTTAAAGTTTTCACACTTCATCTTGTCTCATGAATCTACTCAGATCCTTGTACATGTCCAATTATGACATGGAATCTTACCTCTTTGAATACAATATGTCATTCTTCATCTCTTCACTGATGACCAAGACTTGGTTGTTTAGACTGTTGGAGGTAAATTCTCCAATTTTAACCAACAACCACAGACCAACATGAAAATTTCTGATGTTCTGGAAATCATATTGTGCCTCATGGTCTCTTGTTTCATGGAAAGATATATCATCAGATATATCATGGAAAGATATATCAATATAGCATTTTTAGTAAATTTTATTATCCTTCAAAATAGATGAAGCTGAAGGACAGACATAATTGGCAAGAAGGAGAAAATTCGAATGAGATAGCCTCAAGGTTTTCAGAGTTTTTTGGTAGAGGCTTAGTTTTATTTGGATGGTCATCACCACCTGAGTTCAATAAATAGAAGGCTCTGCCTCACACAATTCAATCGAGAGTATTCATTCCAATCAGAAAACAAATTGTAGGATATAGTCCAGAGAGTGATTAAGCCATTGGTTTTGTGCAACTTTGACACTAGAAGTTTGGTTGAGGTTTTGTGGAAGTTAACCCTAGTACATGTGCATGGGCACAATATGGATTTATATTTTAAATTCCTTAATTATTAGGGTTGTAATACAAGCATTGGTATATGTGTGTATTTTTTTTTAAAAAAGGATTCTTTGAAACCCAGAAATAAAGAGGGAAAGAGGAAGGGAGGAAGGGTTGGAGGGAGAGAGAGAGTGAGTGAGAGTGAGAGAGAAAGAGTATCTTCCACGCACTGTTTCATGCCCCTGATGGCTGCAACAGCCAGGGATGACCGAGTCAGGAGCCAGGAGCTTCCTCCATGTCTCCCACATGGGTTCAAGGTCCCAAGACCTAGGGCCATCTTCCGTTACTTTTCTCAAGCCATTATTAGGATGATGGATCAGAATTGGAACAATCGGGACATGAACCAGTGCCCATATGTGATACTGGTGCTGGCTTTACTTGCCGTACCACAACACTGGCTCCTATATTTTTAGTTTTCAAAGTTTAACATAACTGAATTAAATGTTAATTTATTCGATTAGTTTACTTAGAAATCTATTCATAGTTTTTCATAACAAACACTTTCCAAAATCTGGCCTTCTCTGGTATTTCAGGGAAGTCTAAATTTATAAAACTGTATAATCTTTATACCTAAATTCCACTTGAAAATGATGTAACAGTGTTCTCTCTCTCTACCCCAGGCTTTCCTTTAATATAGAATATAACTAACTTTTGATGTTATAGATAGTGGTATATGACTAAACTCAAAATTTCAAATCTCTTCATGGTAGTTAGAATATTAATAATGTGCTATCCCTTGACCTTCTGGGTCTCATGACACTTGCTGTGGAACACAGTTAATGTCCTATTCTTTTAACAACTGGTATGCTATCTTTAGGAAATTAGAGTGGAATTCTAACTACTCTATAAGTTTATCTTTGAAAGACTTATTAGTAAATTCACTTAATTTTCTAAGTGTCATCACAAGTAAAGCACAAATAGTGTATCAAATATTGTAAGTGCACATAGAAAACAGGTGAAGAAAACTTTATGATGTTGACCTTTACTTGTGCTTATTTTCCTTTTTATAGCCATTAAATTAATTTTAGTTATTCAAAAAAATTTATGATTTTTTTTTACTTCTGCACACATGCAGAAGTTCATAAGAAAATTCCATTTATGGATAATGAATTCAAATATACAGGATTAAAATCCAGAAAAATCAATCACATAGGTGGTAGGATCCCAAGTATTTGAGCCATCTTCTGCTTTTCCCAGGTCATTATCAGGGAGCTGGATTTGTAGAGGGACAGAAACCAGTGCCATATGGGATGCTAACATCGCAGGTGGTAGTTTATCCACTATACCCACAATATCAGTCCCTATTTTCTTCTTTTAATGTTGTGGGTAGGGATAGGGATATTGATGTTGCAGACTTGGGGTTAAAATTAGGTTTTGGTCTGTGGTTAAGACAAATGTTAGAGTTAAGTTTAGCATTTGGATTAAATTTAGGATGAATATAAGTGCTAGGTTTATAATTTAGTTTTAGCATTATGGTTATGTTTATTGTTATAGCCTGGGCCAGGTTTGGATGAGATTTAGGTTTATGGTTAAATCTAGAGCAACTGTTGTGGTTTGGGTTAAGGTTAAAGACTAAGACTAATGCTAAAGTTTACTTAGATTTAGGGTTAGGGTTATGAGTAGGGTTATGCATAGTACTAAGGTTAGGGTTAGAACTGGGTTTAAGTTGAGGATGAAGTATAGGGCTAGAACTAGGTTTGTCTGAGGCTAGGGATGTGACTGTGTTTAGTGTTAGGGTTAGGATTAAGACTATTGTTAGGACTAATGTTAGAATTGAGTTAGGTATGCATTTAGATTTTGATTTAATGTCATGGCTAGGGCTAGATGTAGTACTATGTTTAGAGATATTGTGAAAGCTAAGTCTAGGGTTAGGTATAGGCTTTAAGGCTAGGATTATTACTGGAGATATGATTGACTTTATAGTTATGTATAGGACTAGGACTGGCATAAAGTTTAAGGATCATGATAGAGCTAGCATTAGTCTTGGGATCAGATTGAGAACTAGGGTTAGGACTGGTGATAGTTATAGGCTTCAGGCCAGAGATTAGGCTTAGGTCTTCATTTAGGTTTATAATTAGCATTAAAGTTAGAGGGAGGCTAAGTGCTACTATTGGGTTTAGGGTTTGGTGTATTGTTGGCATTATGGATAAGTTTATGATTAGGCCTAGAATAACCCCATTAGTAGTGTTAGGAGTTTGGTTAAAGCCACTGATAAGGTTAGGTTTATTCTTTGCATCAGGAGTAGCATTAGGACTGAATCCATGGCTATAATTAGGGATAGGGCTACAGTTGGGGTTAGGGTTACTGTTCAAGTTATTGTAAATTCAAAATAGTGATTAGAGTTAGGATTAGGGCTAGAATTAATAATATGGCTATGGCTTTGGTGAGGTTTGAGGCTGGGGACTGTTTCATGGTTATGGTTAGAATTACAGTTAGAGGGCCAGCGCCGCGGCTCAATAGGCTAATCCTCTGCCTGTGGCACCAGCACACCAGATTCTAGTCCCAGTCAGGGCACCGGATTCTGTCCTGGTTGCTCCTCTTCCAGTCCAGCTCTCTGCTGTGGCCCAGGAGTGCAGTGGAGGATGGCCCAAGTGCTTGGGTCCTGCACCCACATGGGAGACCAGGAGAAGCACCTGGATCCTGGCTTTGGATCAGCGTGGTGCGTCGGCTGCTGCAGCCATTGGAGGGTGAACCAATGGAAAAGGAAGACCTTTCTGTCTCTCTCTCTCTCTCACTGTCCACTTTGCCTGTCAAAAAAAAAAGAATTACAGTTAGAATAATGATTAGAACTACAGTTCAGATTATGTTTTGGATCAAGGTTAGGGCTGTGGTTAGGGCTGGGGAAAGGATTAAGTCTCAGTTTAAGGTTAGGGCTAGAAATTAGATTACAGTTAGAGTTGGAGTTACAATGAGGGTTTGGTTTGGAGATACATTTAGTTTTAGAGTTAGAACTAGGTTAATACTGCAATTAGTAATAGTGTTATGGTTTCAGTTAGGTTAAGGTAAGGGCTAAGGTTAATGATTAGTGCTAGGGTTAGGTTTAGGAGTAGTATTAGTGTTGTGGATAGTGAATGGGGTATGGTTAGACCTTCTGTTATTGCTAGGGTTTGATGTACAACTAGCATTATGTTTAATGCTATGGTAGTGTTAGAGTTAGGATTAGGTTTGGAACTAGGATTGAGATAAAGGATAGAGTTAGTATTTGGGTTAGGACTAGGTTTGGGGCTAGGGATAGGTTTTGGCTTAGTGTTGGTGCTATTGTTAGGGTTAGGGTCATGATTAATGTCAGGTCTAAGGTAATGCATAGGGTAGAACTATTGTTAGAAATACAAGTGGGGCTTGTGTTATGGTTAGTTAGTGTTAGTGTTTCCAGTACTTCAAACAGTATTTAGATAAAACAAATTGGAAAGAACTTTGTGCCTTAAGTCATTTCAAAAAGTAGAGTTATTTCTTCAATTAAATCAGCGATGCCACAATGAATTTTCTGTGTTGACTGATTAATGTAGGTACTGAGGCTTTCATACATGACACTGTGTATGCTTAGTAAGCAGATCATTTTTAATGGTTCAAATGCCATGAACATGAGCCACATTACAAAGAGCTGTTGTAGATGCTGGCGGGATGTGGGGAAAAAGGGACACTAATCCACTGTTGGTGGGAATGCAAACTGGTAAAGCCACTATGGAAGACAATTTAGAGATTCCTCATAAATCTGAATGTAGCCCTACCATATGACCCAGCCATACCACTCCTCAGAATTTACCCAAGTGAAATTAAATTGGCAAATAAAAGAGCTGTGTGCACCTCAGTGTTTATTGCAGCTAAATTCACAATAGCTAAGACATGGAATCAACCTAAATGCCCATCAACAGAAGACTGGATAAAGAAATTATGGGATATGTACTCTATAGAATTTTATACAGCACTAAAAAAAAACAAATGAAATCTGGTCATTTGCAACAAAATGAAGGAATCTGGAAAACATCATGCTGAGTGAAATAAGCCAGTCCCAAAGGGACAAATATCGTATGTTCTCTCTGATCTGTGACAACTAACTGATCACCTAAAATGAAACCTGTAGAATTGAAACTTACACTATGAAAAACAATGACTTGATCAGCCCTTGAAACTTACACTATGAAAAACAATGACTTGATCAGCTGTCCAGGAACAGCTTACTATTTTATTCTTTTTAGTATTTTCTTTTGCTACTTAATACCATTGGTTGAACATTTTAGTTAACACACAATTATTCTTAGGTGTTTAAAGTTAACTGAAAATTGATCCCTGTTTAAAAAAAAAGAGTGGGAATAAGAGAAGGAGGAGATGTATAGTTTGGCACATGCTCACTCAGACTTACCCCTAATGGTAGAGCTAGAAACATGCCATGGGATTCCAAATCCCATTAAGTTGGCATGTACCAATGCCATCTCACTAGTTAAAGTGATCGGTTTAAGTTCATAATTGATTATAAAGATAGGATTAAGTGTCAAAGGGATCACATAAATAAGACCAGTGTCTGTTAACAGTAACTGATAGAATTAAAAAGGAGAGAATGATCCAACATCAGAAGCAGGATACACAGCAGACTCATAGAATGGCAGATACCCTAAATAGCATTCTGGCCTCAGAATCAGCGCTTAAGGCATGGGATCTGGCTAAAAGGCCCATGACAGTTTCTCAGACAAGGAAATCCAAGACACTGTGGCAAAAAATGACTTAAATGAAAGATCTCTGTGAGATCCTAGCAGAAAGAATGGTCCATTAAAGAAGGCAGTACCTTTCTCTGAAGGGAGAAAAGATCTTCCACATTGACTATGGCCTTGTCTAAATGAGATAGGATTTTGTGAACTCGAAAGGCTTCCATAGGCTTGGCAGCTCCTGACAAGAACCTTGGGTGATTACTGACGTCATAAATAAGGTTTCATGAAACTGAACCCTAGTTTTGTCTTAATAATATATGTGTTTAGTAGGAAGTGTGTTTCTATGCTTCAAATATCATAGGGGCCAGCACTATGGCTCACTTGGTTAATTCTCTACCTGTGGCACCAGCATCCCATATGGACATCGGTTCTAGTTCCAGCTACTCCTCTTCCAGTTTAGCTCTCTGCTGTGGCCTGAGAAAGCAGTGGAAGATGGCCCATGTTCTTGGGCTCCTGCACCCACTTGGGAGACTGGGAGGAAGTTCCTGGCTCCTGGCTTCAGATCGGCACAGCTCTGGCCACTTGGGGAGTGAACCAATGGAAGGAAGACCTTTCTCTCTGTCTCTATCTGTAACTCTGTCAAATAAATTAAAACAAATATCATAAATGTGAGCTGTAATAGAAATAGCTGTTGTGCGTGAGGTTATTTCAAGGAATAGAATTAATTTCTCACTTAGCTTTTGGTTACTACATTGATTTTTGTTTGTATTTACATCAATTGCTTTAGATTAACTGTCTCTCATATTCAGTAAGATTATACACTTGACAGTAGAGGGGAATTGAATGCTATTGGAAAGCAGTTTTTTTTCCCTGAATTTTTTTTCAAGAAATGAAGTTCATGCCAGTTTAGTAAGAGGTTCCATTAATTTTCCTTTCTAACTCAAGAGGAAGCTCAACAATAAATGTCCTTAGTGAGCTTTGTGAAATCCAGTAAAGAAATGCAATGTACATGTGTTGTACCAGAAAAATATGCTAAGTTTCAAGCTACTACAAAAATACAGTTGAAATATGCATTATGGGGGCTGGTGCTGTGGTGCAGCAGGTTAACGCCCTGGCCTGAAGTGCCAGCATCCTATATGGGCGCCACATCTAGTCCTGGCTGCTCCACTTCTGATACAGCTCTCTGCTATGGTCTGGGAAAGCAGTACAAGATGAACCAAGTCCCCCTGCACTCACGTGGGAGACCTGGAAGAAGCTCCTGGCTCCTGGCTTCAGAGCGGAGCAGCTCTGACTGTTGCGGCCATCTGGGGAGTGAACCATCAGATGGAGGACTTCTCTCTCTCTCTCTCTGCCTCTCTCTCTGTGTAACTCTGACTTTCAAATAAATAAATAAATATTTAAAAATATGCATTATGCCAGAGTTATAATGTTAGTTTTCATAGAAAAGTTAAGTGAACTCCCTGCTTTAACTACATAGGCCTTAATAACAATTCATTTCCAATGTTTGCAATGCAGAATAGTTTAATTGTACTTGAAAGAGTAATGGTGCCTGAAGTTACCAGACTTTATGTCAGAATTGGAACCCACTAGCAACATTGAGTTTTCTTGGCAGTTCTTTGATATCTCTCTCTTTCTCTCTCTCTCTCTCCCTCTACATGTGTGTGTGTGTGTATATATATATATAGACAGCAATTGTACAAATGTCATAATGAAGTTGACATGAGTGTCAAGAAGTAGAATTTATGTTTTGTATGAGCTTACAAGAGGTTTCAATGCCAACTTAAGGGAATGCTTGCCTTAACCCATGAACACTTAATAAGAATTGTGCTTTCAAGTATTCAGACACACACACATGTAGAATAATTGAAAGACATGGTGTGGAAGAAACTGACACAGACAATGTTTTTGCAATACACGTCAAGACACACAACATTGTTTTTCCTGAAAAAGATTAATTGGATTCTCTGCTTTGACTACCTTTTCCCAGTATCCTCACCAGCATTTGTTATTTGTTGATTTCTGTATGAGAGCCATTCTTACTGGGGGGAAGTAAAACATCATTGTGGTTTTGTCCTGCATTTCTCTGATAGCTAGTGATTCTGAGCATTTGTTCATGTGTCTGTTGGCCATTTGAATTTCCTCTCTTGAAAAATGCCTGTTCAAGTCCTTTGTCCATTTCTTAAGTGGATTATTTGTTTTGTTGCTTTTGAGTTTCTAGAGCTCTTTATAGATTATGGATATTAATCCTTTGTATTTCATGTTTTGTAACTATTTTCTCCCATTCTGTCAATCTCCTCTTCACATTGTTAAGTGTTTCTTCTACAGTTCAGAAGCTTCACAACTTGATATAGTCCCATTCATCAATTTTGGCTTTGATTGCCCATGCTTCTTGAGTCCTTTCCAAGAAAGGACTGCTTATCCCAGTGTCTTTCAGAGGTTTCCCAATGTTTTCCAGTAATTTGATGGCATTGGTTCAAGGATTTAGTTCTTTGATGAACATTGAGTGCATTTTTACCTACAGTGTACCATAGTACATTGAAGGGATTAAGCTATGATAAGCTGAAGCTATACCTTCTGTAGCCCTTTTCATTAGATTCTCATAGGAAACATAATTTTAGTAAGTTGGCCCAGGCAATCATGTATGATTGTTGTTAATTCATCCTTATAGGTATCTGATGAGAACAATCCTTATAAAGTAAATATATCAAATGCGAAGTTTCTTATCCTCATCAATGTTAGTCCTCTAATCCATTACTAACAAAGAAAATAAAGGAGAAATGTTAAGTTCTAATAGGTAGAGAATATTTTGTGTCAAAAAGAACCAGGTTCCACTCAAGCTAGCATTTCTTTGGAAAATTGCCCAGTGTCCATAGTGTCTCAGTTCCCTTAGCCATAAAATTGATGAAGAGTAACTATTTGATGTGGCTGCATTTATAGTGCACAAAATGTGTATCTTATACTGCTAGTTTTGTGGGAAACTATCTGTGGCAATTATGTACCCTTTAGAAATGAGAGTAGGTATGTGTGTGTGTGTGTGTGTGTTTCTGTGTAAGAGAGAGAGTCAATTGTATATAGAGTGGGAGAACATTATGTGTGTGTATGTGTGTATACATACATATATATATACATATATATGTATTAAGGCAAATGCCTCTTTTTTAATGAAGTCTTTCTCTTTTTTAAGATTTATTTATTTGAAAGGCAGAATTACAGAGAAGGCCGAGGCCGAGGTAGAGTCAGAGAGAAAGAAAGAGAAAGAGGTGTCTTCCATCTGCTGGTTCACACCCAAAGTGGCTGCTAGGGCCAGAGCTGAGGCAATCTGAAGCCAGGAGCAAAGAGTTTTTTCCAGGTCTCCCACATGGGCGCAGGGGCCCCAGGACTTGGGTCATTTTCTGCTGCCTTCCCAGGCCATAGCAGAGAGCTGGATCAGAAGCAAAGCAGCCGGGATTCGAATTGGTGCCCATATGGGATGCTGGCACTGCAGATGGTAGCTTTACATGCTATGTCACAGTGCTGGCCCCAGTCTTTCTGTTTTTAAAGATTTATTTATTTATTTGAATGTCAATGTTACTGGGGCCAGCACCATGGCATAGTAGGAAAAGGGTCTACTTGCATTGCTGGCATTCCTTATGGAATGATTCCCAGCTATTCCACTTCTGATACAGCTCCCTGCTGATGGCCTGAGAAATCAGCAGAAGATGGCCCAAGTGCTTCGTGCCCTGCACCCACATGGCAGACATGGAAGAAGCTCCTGACTCCTGGCTTTTAGATTGTCCCAGCCCAGGACATTGAGGACATACATGGAGTAAACCATCGGAGAGAAGACCTCTATCTCTGTCTCTCCCTCTCTCTGTAACTCTACCTCTCAAGTAAATAAAACTTTTAAAACAGAAACTCTTAAAAGAGAGGGTGAGATAGAGAGATAGATCTTCCATCCAGTGGTTCATCCCTGAAGTGTCTGTAATGCAGATCTCCATCCAGTGGTTCATCCCTGAAATGTCTGTAATGTCCAGAGCTGGGCTGGTACATCTCCCACATGAGTACAGGAGTCAAAGGATTTAGCCTATCCTTTACTGCCCTCTTAGGCAAACCAACAGAGAGCCAGATTAGAAGTGGAGCAGCCCGGTCGGCGCCGTGGCTTAACAGGCTAATCCTCCGCCTTGCAGCGCCGGCACACCGGGTTCTAGTCCCGGTCGGGGCACCGGATTCTATCCCGGTTGCCCCTCTTCCAGGCCAGCTCTCTGCTATGGCCCGGGAAGGCAGTGGAGGATGGCCCAAGTGCTTGGGCCCTGCACCCACATGGGAGACCAGGAGAAGCACCTGGCTCCTGGCTTTGGATCGGCTAGATGCGCCGGCTGCAGTGGCCATTGGAGGGTGAACCAATGGCAAAAAGGAAGACCTTTCCCTCTCTCTTTCTCACTACCCACTCTGCCTGTCAAAAAAAAAAAAAAAGTGGAGCAGCCCAGACTTGAACCAGTGCCCATATGGGATGTCAGTGCAGAAGGTGGCAGTTTTACCTGCTATACCACAGTGCCAGCTCTAGCAGTTTTTTCCAGTTTTTGGTTAGAAATATTAAACTGTGGTCTGTAAAGAAAAATTCCATCTATGTACAACCATAACTGATAAGGAAAACAGTTCAGAATTTGTGATACAAGTGACATAAGTGATGCTATCAAATGTAAGCAAGGATTAAAAGGTAAAGATTGTTATTTAGTTTTTATTAAGCCTAAAGTATCTGCTATATGCATGATATACTGCCTCAGAAGTAGAGGGAGCCATTAAGGTAACAGAGGCAGCCTGTTCTGTTCACTTGTTTTCATTGTTACTTTTGTGACCTATCCAGTCCATCCTCACTCATATCTGTTTGGCATGTGTAAATACCTAAAGGTGTTTTTGTGTATGTTTGTGTATAGGGTTCTCATTCTGTGGATTTCTACTTATTAATGTCTTTGCAATTATTTACTTAATTTGAAGGACAGAGAGACAGATGAATGAGTTCAGTAATAATGATTGTTGAGAGAAAGTTGCATATACACACAAAAAATTCACCACAACAACTCTGCCCTTATTTATTTATTTATTTAAGGGAAGGTAGAGACAGATGGACTGAGATCTTCCATCTGCTGGTTCACTCTCCCAAATTCCTGTAACCACTGGGACTGCACCAAATTGAAGCCTGAGGTCAAAGGATCAATCATAATTAAAATAGACATGCCTGTGCTTTTGGGGGGTATATACCATGGAGTTGGTTGATGGTTGATTGTGTTAATATGTATTTGGATATTTGAGAAACCTCCACTCTCTTCCAGTGTTAACTGTACTACTTAGACTTGTACCAGCAGTGAAACAAAATACACATTTGTGTATTTCTCCACAAATGTGCCAGCATTTAATATCTTTACTGGTTTGAATTTTCAAAATTTAATAATATGGCCAGCGCTGTGGCTCACTAGGCTAATCCTCTGCCTGTGGTGACAGTACTCTGGATTCTAATCCCTGTTGGGGCACTGGTTCTGTCCCAGTTACTCCTCTTCCAGTCCAGCTCTCTGCTGTGGCCCAGGAGTGCAGTGGAGGATGGCCCAAATGCTTGGGTCTTGCACCCACATGGGATATCAGGAGAAAACACCTGGCTCCTGGCTTCAGATCGGTGCAGTGAACCAGCCGTAGTGGCCATTTGGGGGGTGAACCAATGGAAGGAAGACCTTTCTCTCTGTCTCTCTCTTACTGTCTAACTCTGCCTGTCAAAAAAAAATTAATAGTATGTAGTAGTATCTCACTCTCGTCTTAATATTCACTTTTAAATCTCTTATACCTATTATAATGCCTGATAAAGGAGAGACAAGTATGGAGTGTGTGTGTGTCTGTAAATTAGGAAAGTAATCAATCCAAAATCTATCAAAATTTTAGATATGTTGAACATGAATCAACAACTTTTGTAAAAGCATACTTTAAATGTTCATGAAAATATTGAATTAAAAGATATGTTAATTTTGATGCAAAATATTTTTGAAGTCCATGTATACTCTATGTAAATCATTTTCCATGCATGTTAAAAAACATGTCATACATTCAGTTTCAAAATGTTTTACAGCAAAATAAGTACATTCAACTCCATTTTCTGTAAATTGTTTGAAGTCCCGTTGTATACACAGCAGGCTATGGTAAATAGAAATACTAAAAAGTTGAATAGGAATTACATTGTTGAGGAAAATAAAATAATATTTGAATAATAGATAAGCATGTCTGTACATGCTATTTTTACATAAGACAACTCAAAATTTTAGAAAATTTTCAAAATCATTTTATAAGAAATATTATATAACAAAATATTTTAAGAAAAATGAGTGTGAGTTGTTTGTCAGCAGCATGCTGGTTATAATCTCTGAGAGAATTCATCAAGGAAAATGGCAAAACAGATGGTCCCTATGGATCACTTATTTAAAGAAAGAATATCTTAATTTTATCACTCACGCTGATGTCTTGTCCAAGACTCAAAGGATGTTCTCAACTATCTCTTGGATCCCATCCATGTACAACTTCACTTTCCCCCCATTTTTTAAAAATATTTTATTTATTTATTTAAAAGTCAGAACTACACATAGAAAGGGGAGGCAGAGAGAGCGAGAGCGAGAGCGAGGGAGAGAGAGAGAGAGAGAGAGAGAGACATAGAGATACAGACAAAGAGAGATAGAGAGGTCTTCCATCCATTAATTCACTCCCCAATTGGCTGCAACTGCCAGAGCTGCACGGATCCAAAGCCAGGAGCCAGGAGCATCATCTGGGTCTCCCACATGGGTGCAGGGGCCCAAGGATTTGGGCCATCTTCCACTGCTTTCCCAGGACATAGCAGGAAGTGGAGAACCCAGGTCTCAAACCAGCATCCCTATGGGATGCCGGCACTTCCGGTCAACCCACTGCACCACAGCATTGGCCTCCCCCCCATTTTAATGCATGGTGGTGAAATGAAAATTGTTTTCCCCTTTGTATATTATTAATGAATTAAAAATTATTTAGCTTCATCCAGTTTTACTTTTAAATAATTTTCTAAGTAATGTTCCTAAGTTGTGAGATGTCCAAGAAATTGCACTTATGGATTAGTCTATTCCCTGGCGAGTAGAACCCTAGTACTACAGACTGCATTGTGAATGCTTTGTGCTACATACAGAGCTAAGTTTATTACCTCACTTATCTGATGTAATTTTCATGATAGTCTGCTATTTCAGTTCATCTTTGCAATAAACTACTTCAAGTACACTTACAGGATTCTTTATATATATATATATATATATATATATATATATAATTATATATATATATAATTCTAAGTAAAAGAAAATGTCTCACAACTTGGCTGGGCAAGCAGATTCAAACCAATGGCTTGTATTTTACTGATTCACATCTGCATCAAATAACTCATGTTTCAAATTGATGTAGCAACTGACAAGTAACAAACCCCAAACCCCAGAATTTAGCTGAAGGATAAAACGTTGTCTTAAGAGCATAACTCGTTTCCTCCACTTAAGCCAATTATCTATTATCGCAGATATGCATCATTAACAGGACTCAGCATAGCCCTATCACAATCCATCATGTGAGCAAAAAGTTAATAGTCCTCTCTTTTATATTATGTCTAAATGATTGTGAACTATCAGAGTTACTCGATTATTATTTTAAGAGTTTGATCCATTAAAACTATCGTAATAGTTTATATTTTATGTTCATGTTCTTATATACAAGCTGTCTACTCTCATCTGAGCTTCCTTTCACTCAGAATAAGAGACACTGTCATTTATTTGATCAGAAAACATTTATGGAAAGTGTCAGGTTTTCCCAGGACTGAAAGGTGCTAGAAATGAGGAAGGAAATGACTCCAAACCTTAAATCTCAGTTGAAATGAGAAGAAAGTATTTAAAATAATGGTACAGATATAAAATTGTAACAGACATATTAAATTTGGAGACTTAATATCTACCCTCTTCTAATGTTTCAAATAGAGAAACAGTTCCATAAAAAAATCCTCTTCATACTGTACACTTGATCTTTTTTTAATCTCAGAATTATGCGTACTTTTTTATTTTTTATTTAGCAAATATAAATTTCTAAAGTACAGTTTATGGATTACAATGGCTTCCCCCCCATATTTTCCCTTCCACTTGCACGCCTCCCATCTCCTGCTCCCTCTCCCATTCGATTCACATGAAGATTCATTTTCAATTATCTTTATATACAGAAGCTCAATTTAGTATATATTAAGTAAAGATTGCATCAGTTTGCACCCACACAGAAACATAAACTGTAAAATACTGTTTCAGTACTAGTTATAGCATTACTTCACATTGGACAACCCATTAAGGACGGATCCCACATGAGAAGTAAGTACACAGTGACTCCTGTTGTTGACTTAACAACTTGACACTCTTGTTTATGGTGTAGTAATCTCCCTAGGCTATAGTCATGAGTTGCCAAGGCTATGGAAGCCTTTTCAGTTTGCCAACTTCGATCCTATTCCAACAGGGTCATAGTCAAAGTGGAAGTTCTGTCTTCCCTTCAGAGAAAGGTACCTCCTTCTTTGATGGCCCCATTCTTTCCACTGGGATCTCACTTGCAGAGATCTTTCATTTAGGTCTTTTTTTTTCCAGAGTGTATTCATTTTCCGTGCCTAAAATACTCTCATGGGCTCTTCAGCCAGATCTGAATGCCTTAGGGCTGATTCTGAGGCCAGAGTGTTGTTTAGGACATCTGCCATTCTATGAGTCTGCTGTGTATCCCACTTCCCATGATGGAACATTCTCTCCCTTTTTGATTCCATCAGTTAGTATTAGTAGACACTAGTCTTGTTTGTGTAATCCCTTTGACTCTTAGACCTATCAGAGCCATCAATTGTGAACTGAAATTGATCACTTGGACTAGTGAGATGGCATTGGTACATGCCACCTTGATGGGATTGTATTGGAATCCCCTGGCACATTTCTAACTCCACCATTTGGGGCAAGTCTGATTGAGCATGTCCCAAATTGTACATTACTTCCCTCTCTATTCCCACTCTTATATTTAACAGGGATCACTTTTCAGTTAAAATTTAAACACCTAAGAATAATTGTGTGTTAATTACAGGGCTCAACCAATAGTACTAGAACAAAACACAAAAGTTACTAAAATGGGTAAAGTATTACATTGTACATCAACAGTCAGGACAAGGGCTGATCAATTCATTGTTTCTTATAGTGTCCATTTCACTTCAACAGGTTTCCCCCTTGGTGCTTGGTTAGTTGTTGCTGATCAGGGAGAACATATGATATTTGTCCATTTGGGACTGGCTTAATTCACTCAGCATAATGTTTTCAAGATTCCTCCATCTTGTTGCAAATGACCGGGTTTCATTGTTTCTTACTGCTGTATAGTATTCTATGGAGTACATGTCCCATAGTTTCTTTATCCAGTCTACTTTTGATGGGCATTTGGGTTGGTTCCTGGTCTTAGCTATTGTGAATTGAGCTGCAATAAACATTAATGTGCAGACAGCTTTTTTGTTTGCCAATTTAATTTCCTTTGGGTAAATTCTAAGGAGTGGGATGGCTGGGTTGTATGGTAGGGTTATGTTCAGGTTTCTGAGGAATCTCCAGACTGACTTCCATAGTGGCTTAACCAGTTTACATTTCCACCAACAGTGGGTTAGTGTCCCTTTTTCCCCACATCCTCTCCAGCATCTACTGTTGGTTGATTTCTGAATGTGAGCCATTCTCACCAGGGTGAGGTGAAACCTAATTGTGGTTTTGATTTGCATTTCTCTGATTGCTAGTGATCTTGAACATTTTTTCATGTGTCTGTTGGCCATTTGGATTTCCTCTTTTGAAAAATGTCTATAGAGGTCTTTGGCCCATCTCTTAAGTAGGTTGTTTGTTTTGATGTTGTGGAGTTTCTTGATTTCTTTGTAGATTCTGGTTATCAACCCTTTATCTGTAGTATAGTTTGCAAATATTTTTTCCAATTCTGTCGGTTGCCTCTTCACTCTCCTGACTGTTTCTTTTGCCGTACAGAAACTTCTCAATTTGATGCAATCTCAAATGTTAATTTTGGCTTTGACTGCCTGCACCTCCAGGGTCTTCTCTAGGAAGTCTTTGCCTGTACCTATATCTTGCACATTTTCTCCAATTCTCTCTAATAATTTGATGGTGTTAGGTCATAGATTTAAGTCTTTAATCCATGTTGAATGAATTTTTGTGTAAGGTGAAAGGTAGGGGTCTTGCTTCAAGCTTCTGCACATAGAAATCCAATTTTCCCAGCACCATTTATTGAATAGACTGTCCTTACTCCAGGGATTGGTTTTGGATCCTTGATCAAATATCAGTTGGCTGTAGATGTTTGGATTGATTTCTGGTGTTTCTATTCTGTGCCATTGGTCTATCCATCTGTTTCTGTACCAGTGCCATACTGTTTTGATAACAACTGCCCTGTAGTATGTCCTGAAATCTGGTATTGTGATGCCTCCGGCTTTGTTTTTGTTGTACAAGATTGCTTTGGCTATTCGAGGTCTCCTGTGTCTCCATATGAATTTCAGCATCATTTTTTCCAGATCTGAGAAGAAGGTCTTCAGTATTTTGATTGGTATTGCATTAAATCTGTAAATTGCTTTTGGGAGATTGGACATTTTGATGATATTGATTCTTCCAATCCATGAGCCTGGAAAATTTTTCCATTTTTTGGTATCCTCTTCTATTTCTTTCTTTAAGGTTTTGTGATTTTCACCTTAGAGATCTTTAACATCCTTGGTAGTTTATTCCAAGGTATTTGATTGTTTTTGTAGCTATTGTGAATGGGATTGATCTTAGAAATTTTTCCTCAGCCATGGCATTGCCTGTATATACAAAGGCTGTTGATTTTTATGCGTTGATTTTATTTATTTATTTTTTCTTGGTTTTTTTGTGTGTGTGCAATGATTTTATATCCTGCTACTTTGCAAAACTCTTCTATGAGTTCCAATAGTCTTCATACTGTATACTTGATCTTTTGAAACTGTTGTTCTAGTATGCAAAGTTCTTTAATGAGCTCTAATATACCTTGGCATTCCTGCTATCAGGTCCTCTCAGTAACTAAGGACTGTAGTAATCTTAGCCAGTAGACAAACCAGCTCCTCACATAATCCCAAGGAGTACAGGCTTTAGTTCAGGGAAGTCAATTATTTGTCCTCTCTTCTTACATATGAAAATGTTTTTCCTTCATGTAGAAGAATTAGAACAATAGGAGCTAAATACATCTTTTATTAGTTACCAGAGACCATGAAAAACATATTCTATCTGTCTTTTTGGTACTGGCTTATTTCACTAAGTATAATGGTTTCCAGTTGCATCCTTTTGTTGCAAAAGACTTGTTTTTTTTTTTATTCACAGCTAAGTAGTACTCCATAGTGTACATATACCATGATTTATCCTCTCACCAGTTGATGGACATCTGGGTTGATAGCTAATAGAGTACCTAAAATGTAATGTATTCTAATGAAATTGGCATTTGGAGATTTGATGGTTGTTTACAGCCCTTGCTGCACTGTTGAGGAACAGTGTTTTTTCTTCATACTATTTATTGAACTCTTTACTTAGTGTACCATTAATCTTATGAGTATAAAGTGAATTGAAAATAGACCTTTGTAAAAATTAAGAATTGGAATAGGAGAGAGAGGAGGAGGGAGTGTGGGAGCATGGGTGCGTGGGAAGTATCACGATGTTCCAGTAACTGTATATGTGAAATTGATATACATTAAATAAAATTTTAAAAAATAAAGACAGTTTCTGCTTCTCTATCCTTCATATTTTAGAAATTTAGTGTATTTCTTTTAGCAACATTTATGATGTTATTGTATTCCCAAGTAATATTTAAAACATCAACTCATTTTAAAATGTGCTATTTATGATGTACTTGTATTTCAGTGAATCCCCCCCCAATTGAACCAATAAATTGAAATGATATCTTCCATTCTCTTCTTAGAAATCAATCTTTTAAGGCTGGCGCCGCGGCTCAGTAGGCTAATCCTCTGCCTTGCAGCGCCGGCACACCGGGTTCTAGTCCCGGTTGAGGCACCGATCCTGTCCCGATTGCCCCTCTTCCAGGCCAGCTCTCTGCTGTGGCCAGGGAGTGCAGTGGAGGATGGCCCAAGTGCTTGGGCCCTGCACCCTATGGGAGACCAGGAGAAGCACCTGGCTCCTGCCATTGGATCAGCATGGTGCGCCGGCCACAGTGCGCCTAATCGCGGCAGCCATTGGAGGGTGAACCAACGGCAAAAAGGAAGACCTTTCTCTCTATCTCTCCCTCTCACTGTCCACTCTGCCTGTCAAAAATAAATAAATAAATAAATAAATAGAAAGAAATCTTTGCATTTTATTCTAAGAAAGAAAGCTAAATCATTTTATATAGAGGTAGGACATTACTATCTTCTTTATTTGGAGAAAAAAGTTACAGAGAGAGGTAGAGACAGAGAGAGAGGTCTTCCATCTTCTGGTTCACTCCTCAGATGGCCACAATGGCCAGAGCTGCACTGATTTGAAGCCAGGAGCCTCCTCTGGGTTTCCCATATGGATGCAGGGGCCCATGGACTTGGGCCATCTTCTACTGCTTTCCCAGGCCATAGCAGAGAGCTGGATCGGAAGAGGAGCAGCTGGGACTAGAACTAGTGTACATATGGGGTGCCAGAGTTTCAGGCCAGGGCTTTAGACCACTGTGTCAGAGTGCCAACCCCCTTACATTTGTTTTAAGGAGGTATTTATGGGCTTAGCATCAATAAGCAGTCTGTTATAGAGAGGGAGAGGAAGGGGGAGAGGGAGAGGGGAAAGGAGGGGAGGGGGGAGGGGAAGGGGGAGGGGAAAGGAGAGGCAGAGGGAGAGGGAGAAGGAGAGGGAGAGGGAGAGGGAGAGGGAGAGGGAGAGGGAGAGGGAGAGGGAGAGGGAGAGGGAGATTCTCCATCTGCTGGTTCACTCCCCAAATGTCCTCAATGACTGGAGCTGGGCTGAAGCAAAGCCAGGAGCCAGAAGCCTTCTCTTGGTGTCCCACAGAAGTGCAGGGCCCAGGGACTTGGGCAAACTTCTACTGTTTTCCTAGGCCATATCAGAGAGCTGGATAAGAAGAGGAGCAGTTGGGACACCAACAGGTGCCATATAGGGTGCTGGCACTATAGGTCATGGCCCCACCCATTATGTCAGAGTGCTGGACACATATGCTTTGCAATTTTCTGCTTTGTTTATATATTTATATTTATATATATATATTTATATAAATATATTTATAAATATAAATATATTATATATTTGAAATATTACTCAGCCATAAAAAGGACAAAATCCTATCTTTGCTATGAAATGGATGCAACTGGAAACCCTTATACTTAGTGAAATAAGCGGATCACAAAAAGACAAATACCATATATTTTCCTTGATCTGTGGTAACTAATAAAATATAAAAAGAGGACTTTAAGAACAGAGTATAAAAAAGAGATGAAAATGAAGAGAAGTGTTTTATATACTTGTTTTTCCATGTAATTTTGAGAACAAACTGGGGTGAGAAAATTCAAACCCAGCAGCCACCCACCTGGATCTCCCATATGGATGGAAGAAATCCAAGTACTTAGTGCCTCTAAGAAATGCTTGTAGGAAGGTAGAGAAGTAGTGCTGAATAGATGGGACTAAACCCAGGTACTCCATCCAATATGGGATGTGGAAATCTCAACTGGAGGCTAAACTCACTGCATCACAACACCTGCCATCTAGCATCTTTAACTTTATAATGGGTGGCATGATCTTTGATGGTTGTAACCATTGATTTTTTATTTTATATTCACGTACAATATAATTTCAATTGTCTGCTTTTCAGCCAGTTTGCCTATATCTGCTATTTCCCTTTTTTCTCTCACCAAATAATTAACAATTTTCTTACAGTAATAGCAGTAACTTTTTTGACAACTGCATGTCTTTTTATATTCTTATATTTTTGTTATTTATATCTAACCGGTGCATATTTGCAGTATCAGTCTAAGTCAGGCCAACACTGTGAAACTGTGGACAGCTTTGTTAGTCTTTTGATTGTGAAGGAATCAATCCAAAATTCTGTGTGTTTCCTGGCAACTGCCATTTCCATAGCTTCTTAGAGATGTTAGTCTGCTGTGATCATTCACTCTATCAAGCTAGCATATGTAGTACTCTTTCTGGATGTTTATGAAACCCTAAATTTGCCAATGGTTTTAAAACTCCTATAGTATAATTCTAGACATATTAACCTACTCTTTAATATACTGTAAACCATCGATGGTCATTTATGTTTCTGAGATATTTTTCATATTTTCTAGTATTGATGTAACTATTTTTCTGAAAATTACCTATGTCTGCTTTTAATACCATTAATATCCCTTCCTAAGAGCTCTTCTTTCTTCTTGTAGTAATCACAGCACATCTTATTTCATAGCATGCACATTCCTTATATTTCTGTTTTCTTCTGTTACTATAACCTGTGTGTATCACTAACATTTCAGGAAGCCAATGGATATACTATGAACCTGTGATGGCCTTGATTTGCATTTTCATTGTGAGATCACAAGTTTGCTTAAAAATCTTTTTTCTTTAAGATATAAAAACTTCATGGATTTCATAAATGCAAATTTAGGAATATAGTGATTCTTCCCACACTACCTTCACTCCTACCCACACTCCCACCAGTTCCTCCTCCCTCACCTGTTCACACTCATATATTTTACTAAGATCTATTTTCAATTAACTTTATAAATCTAAGATTAACTCTATACTAAATAAAAATTGAGCAAATAGTAGGAAAAAAACTGTTCCTTAACAATTGAGAAAAAGATTGTTAAAAATCATCACATCTCAAAGTGTGAATCTTATTTCTCTAGGTTACCTTTACCTTTTAGGCACTCTAATATTTGTATTTTTGAGATTGACTTATTTCACTAAGTATACTATAATGTATTTCAGTTGCATTCATTTTGTTCCAAACGATAGCATTTGATTTTTTAACACCATGTAATATTCCTTACTGTATATATCTCATAATTTCTTTATCAAATCTTCAGGTGATAGACATTTTAGTTGAATTCTTATCTTAGCTATTGTGTATTGAGCTGAAATAAACATTTGGATGTAGAAAAATCTTTCATATGCTAATTTTCTTTACTTTAGGTCAATTCCCAAGAGTGGGATTGCTGGGTCATATGGTAGGTCTATGTTCAGATTTCTGGGGTATCTATACTGCCTTCCATAGTGGATGCACCAGGTTACATTCCCACCAGCAGTGGATTAGGGTGCATTTCCCCCCACATCCTCACTAGCATTTATCGTTTATTGATTTCTGTATGAAAGCCATTCTACCTGGGTGAGGTGAAACCTCATTGTGGTTTTTATTTTCATTCCCTGATGGCCTGTGATCCAATGTCTGTTGGCCACTTGAATTTCCTCTTTTGAGAATGTCTCTTCAAGTGCTTTGCCCATTTCTTAACTGTACTGTTTGGGTTTTTGTTGTTGTTGTTGTTGAACTTCTAGAGTTTTATATGTATTCTGGGTGTTAATCTTCTATTAGTAGCATAGTTTGGGAATATTTTATCCCATTATGCTAGTTGCCTCTGAACTTTGTGGAGTGTTTCTTGTCGCAGTACAGAGGCTTCTCAATTTGATGTAATCTCATTGTCAATTTTGCGTGTGATTGCCTATGCTTCTGAGGTCTTTTCCAATGAATCTTCGCCTATGCCAAAGTCATTCATATTTTCCTAAATGTCCTCTAATAATTTGATGTTATCGGGTTATAGATTTAGGTCTTTGGTCCATTTTCACTGGATTTTTGTGTAAGGTGTAAGGTAGGAGTCTTGCTTCACACTAATGCATATGGAGACCTGGTTTTCCCAGGACCATTTGTTGAAGGGCTGTCCTTGATTCAGGGATTGATTTCAGCTCTTTTATCAGAGACAGATGGCAGTAAATGCCCAGATTGATTTCTGGAGTTTCTATTGTTTTGCTTTTATCTACCCATCTCTTCTTTTGCCAATACCAGGCTGTTTTGATTATAATTTCCCTGTAGTATATCTTGAAATCTGGTATGTGATGCCTCCAGCTTTGCTTTTGCTATATAATATTGCTTTAGCTATTTGGGGTCTTCTGTGCTTCCATATGAACCTCAACATCATTTTTTCTATATCTGATAAGAATGTCATTGGTATTTTGATTGGTATCACATTGAACCTGTAAATTCTTTCAGTACTATGGACATTTTGAGGATACTGATTCTTCTAATCCATGAACATGTAAGATTTTTCCATTTTTAATATCTTTTCCTTTTTAATGTTTTTTTAATTATCATCATCAAGATTTGATGCCCTTGGTTAAATTTATTGACATATTTAATTTTTATGGGTATTGTGAATGGAGTTGATCTTAGAAGTTCTCTCTCAGCCATGACGTTGTCTAATACTCAAAGGCTATTGAAGTCAAACTATCTTTATTTACAGAGAACATGATTCCAAATATAGGGTATCCCAAAGAGTCCACCTAGAAACTATTACAACTTACAAAATTGTTTAGAAAATGGCAGAATATCAAATTATACAAAATTAAATATCTATGAATTCTTGTGTTGCCGTTGATTTCTCAACAATGTTGCAGTGGGTTCATTTCTGAGAGGAGCAGCGTGGTGGGGCCAAGAGGTGCGGAGTTACCACACAGACTCCGGGAGTCGGGTGAAAGCAGGCTTGAGGCGAGCAGCCCGCAGACTCGTTTATTTGAGTAAGTACAACAGCTTATATAGCCAAGACCAGCCAATCCGATCAAGGGGCTGTCTATGCCCCAACCAATCACAGCCTGTTGCCAGGCAGTTTCTGAAACCATCCAATTATGGCCTGCCATCAGTCAGGCTCTGTTGTCATGTGGTTTCCTCTGTTGTCATGTGGTTTCCAAAGCCATCCAATCACGGCCTGTTGCCAGGCAGTTTCTGTTGTCAGCTGCCATCTTAGCATGACCTTTTCACCTCAGTGGCCATCTTGGCATGAACTATTCACCTCAGCAGCCATCTTGATATGACCTTTTCACCTCATTCCACCACATTTCCCCCTTTTCGTTTATTTTTGAGCAACGGGAGGTATGATTCTTGGCCATACCATTGTTGACCCCGTTTCCATGTGGTCTCCATATACAGCTGTGCCTGTCTTAGGTTGTCCCCCAGGGGCTCTTACCCGTCATTGACTAACCAGCGCTCAAATCGAGAGACCACAGGATTGCTTGCTCAGCTAGGGGTAGGAATGAAGAATAATGGTTATCAGGAATGGCATACCACACACAGGCTGTGGGCCATTTGAGTGGCTGACCAGAGCTAGTGGGGTACACAACAGTAACAGATATGGCTTTGGGCAGTTTCTCAGGGTAGGATGATAGGGCAGGTGTGTCTGCTAACAAGGCGGAGTCTCGGTCTTGTTCAGCTGGTTCTGGTTGTTTGTCAGTTGCAGGCTTGATGCTTCTGGCTGGTACCCAAATGGGCTGTTCTGCATTCTCTGGAAAGACACAAGCATATCCTCAACCTTTGGTTAGCAGAGGGTGTGGTCCTTTCCATTCTCCTCTCAGGGAGTCTTTCCACCTAACCATAGGGACTGGGGTCTGGGATGGAAAAGATCCCCGGTGTTTATAAGCTGGGCTGATCCCTTGGGAATCAAAAGTAAGAATTTTGATAGTGAAGAGGACCTCAGTCAAAGCAAGCTGTGGGTCTGAGGGTATATGATTATTTATTTTTGCCTTTGTAAGAGATCTTTAATCGTCCTATGAGTTCTTTCAATAATTGCCTGTCCCTGTGGGTTGTATGGGATACCTGTAGCATACTGTATGTTCCAAGATTTCAGGAAGGAAGTAAATTCCTGTGATGTATACGCTGGCCCATTATCAGTCTTTATGGTCCAGGGGACACCAAGGACCAGCATGGCTGATTTAACTGCCTTTATCACATTACTAGCCTTTTCTCCAGATTGGGCTGTTGCAAATACAGCCTTTGAATAAGTATCTACCACCACATGGACAAACTTAAGTTTACCAAAGGAATTAATGTGGGTGATGTCCACTTGCCATAGTTTATTAGGAGCAAGGTCTCGTGGGTTCACTCCTGCTTGTTGCAGTGGGCCTAATGGGGCAAGGGGTGCACAATTCTTGCAAGAGTGCACTAGGTGTTTGCATTTGCTCATTGTTAGCTCTGGGAAAAGCAATTTTATGTTGCTTGCTGACATATGAAATTTTTGGTGTAAAATACGGGCTTGTTCTAAGTGTCCAATGGAAGCCATGTTGCAGGAGATAAGATGATCAACCTTTCTGTTGCCTTGGAAAATAAAGCCAGGTAACCCAGTATGTGATCTTACATGTGAGATATACCATGGGTATTTTCTGTTCTCAGTTAGCTCTTTAAGTGTTGTGAACATCTGGTCAATTGGCTTACTGGTCAGGTTAAAGATTGCAAAAGGGATCGTCTTTGCTAACTGTACTGAGTATTTGCTGTCTGAAAATATATTTATTGGTCCATCTTGGCTAAGGAGTAGAACCTTGACTATTGCTTTTATTTCTCCCAACTGTACTGATCCCCCATGGGGTTCTACATGGATCTTATCTTTTTCTGTTAAAGATTTGATCACTATTCCAAAGAGTGACTTGTTGGCATCCGTAAACGCACATGGTGCCATGGGTATAGGTTGATTAGCAGAGAAAGCATGTTTTGGATAGTCTATTTCTAAGGTTTTTAGTGTCTGGAGTAGCCTGTCTGCTGGCAGGTGATTGTCAATCTGTCCTGGAAAATTTATCATTAAAGTTTGAAAGAGCGTGCTATTCTGCATCAATGTCGACAGTTCCAATTGTGATAATGGTAGGACCACTATGCCCGGCTCTGTGTTAAATATCTTATTGGTATAATATCTTAATTTAAGTCCCATCATAAGGATGGCATCTACTTTGTTTACTATTTTACGACAATCGCTCCAGGCTATGTGCACCCAAAAAAGTGGTCCGTGTTGTTGCCAAATAACTCCTAAGGGGGGCTTGAGGGTAGATATGGTTATGGTAAATAGAGGCACCTGTGGGTCATATCTAAAGGTTTTTAAATTTGACAACTGGGTGTTAATCTTTTCTATAGCGGATTTGGCTGCTGGTGTCAATGTGATTTTTGAGGAAGGGCTGTTTCCTTTAGTCAGTAAATCATATAGCGGTCTAAGTTCTGCAGGTGTTAGGGGAAGGAAGGGCTTCAGCCAATTGATTTGGCCACATAGTTGCTGAAGTTCATTAAGTGAGTATTCATGCTTGACTTTTAGGTTTGGGCCCAGTGGAGATATATGGGAGGAGATTTGATAACCCAAGAATTGAAAGGGAGGAAAATGTACTTTTTCTGTGGCAATAGACAAACCCAGGAATTGTAAATTTCTTACTGTCTCACTTAGACAGGCATTCAGAATTGCTGCATTCTTGTGAGCAAGTAAGATATCATCCATATAATGTATGACCAAGTACTGATCTTTAAGTGTGCTGGTCACATGAGAAACGTATCTTTGGCAAATGGCAGGGCTATTTTTTCATGCCTTGTGGGAGTACTGTCCACTGGAATCTTTTTGCAGGGAGCTGGAAATTGGGTTCTCTTACTGTAAAGGCAAAGTAAGCCTTATCCTGCTCTGCAATGGGTATGGAAAAGAAGCAATCTTTGATATCAATGGTAACTATGTGATATCCGTTAGGAATGGCCCCTGGATGGGGAATGCCGGCCTGGAATGTTCCCATCTTTTTTATATTTTTGTTAATAGCTCTTAAATCCTGTAGAAGCCTATATTTTCCCTGTTTCTTTGGTATCACAAAAATGGGCGTGTTATGAGGGCTAGTGGAGGGTTCTATGTGTCCCTTTTCCAATTGTTCCTGTACCAATTCTTTAAGGATGCTAAGTTTGGGTTGTATTATTGGTCACTGCTCTACCCAGATGTTTCCTGTTTTTTCCCATTCAATGGGGATTGGGCTTGGCTTTTGTATGAGGTGAACAGTGGCCCCTAGAATTGGGGGTGAATCTTACTTGTAGGTTCCCCATTAAAGCTGCTGGCTTGTGGAGATTTGTGATCCATAGTAAGGACCGCTTGCATTTGTGAGAGCACATCTCTCCCCAATAAGGTCATGAAAACTTCAGCAATTAGTGGAAAGATGGTTCCTGTATCTCCATTGTCATCTCGCCAAGTTACAGGCGTGATGACTTGATCAGCCAATTTTAATCCTCCAACACCTTGGAGGTCAGGTCTGAGTGCTGTCTTCCAATGTTGTATTTTTCTTGCATCCCTAGCTTTTAAGACAGTAACATCTGCTCCCATATCAATTAAACCCACAAAGGCAATGTCATCTAAATATAGGGTCAGTTTTGGCCTCAGATTGAAGATGGGCATCAACCAGTTAATGGTAGTGGGACTCCCTCTTACTTGCTGGCCTGAGGGCCACCCCACTGGGAGTTTAAAAGTTTGGTCTTGCAATCTTTTGCCCAATGAAAGCCTTTTTTACATCTGGGACACAGCGTTTTGGGCTTGCCCCATCTTTTAGTGTTTGGCCAGTTTCACCGTAGGTGTCCCATTTCCTGGCATCCCCAACAAACTGGAGGGTCATTAGACTTCTTTGTGCTCAATTTGTTAATGGCTGTAGTCAGGGCCTGTATGGGAGTATCAGCAGGGTTTACCTCTTTTGTGGCTACTATCCATTTAGAAATGTCTTCATTATGGACTAGGGCAATTGCTGCTTTTGCCTCTTTGGTAGCACGTTCCCAAGATAATTGTTTGACCAAATTGTCTTGATCAGAGCCAGGCAGTAATCTTTTCTCTACTGCCTCCAAGACTCTGGCAAGGAAGTCAGGGAACCATTCACTTGGGCCTTGAACTAGATTTCTAAAGAGCTGACTATAACCAGGAGGATTTATATTTTTTAAGGCTTTAAGTGCCAAATCTCTGACCTGATCAAAATAGGCAACTACTCCAATGCGGGCCTGTTCTTGAGGATATATGTAGGTCTTGACAAACATGCCTTGAGCAGTGCAATCCAGTCTAAATGAGTTTAGAGGTTTGTTGCCCATTGTTTGAGCACTTGTTCAAAGTAGGGAGAGTCAGGACCTGACTCTTGAGAAGCCTTTTTTAGCATAGTAAGGTCATTTATGGGTGTTGGAATCCAGGGCCTGGATTCTGCATCCACTCCTACATTAACAGCAAATGTGCAGGTGGGACAGGGTCCAGCAGCTGCCCTAAGAGCTTGGGGTGCCTGAGGACTGCCACAAATGTGGGGATCCTCACTGGGTGCAGATGGGATGACATTGCATGAATTATTGTGTAGAGGTCCTCTTAGTTCATCCCACAGGTATGTGGGGGGTGGCTGACTAGGCATTGCTACATTGTGTGCTACATTGTTTTTTTCACTGTCGGAGCTCTCTCTCCCTAAGTCATCAACCATTGTCTGTGAGACAGGGACCTGGAGTGTCAGGCTCCTATCACTCACAGATTCACTATCTTTGATAATCTGCACAGGACTCTGAGAGGGGGGTATCTTTCCCATGTCTGAATGCTTAAGAGTGGCACAGTATGCCAACTCTAGCCAAATGAAAGACACGCACAGCACTGCTGCCATAACAAAGCAAATTCCTAGCACCTCAGCTGTTGTTGGCATTTTGCAGGAGGTATCCCTATGTTAGACAAACAGATAGTGGTGTATCAGATCATACATATGTCCTGTGCTTAGTGGGGGACTTCCTTGATTCCTTAGGTCAAGGCTGTATGCCCACACAGTGTCTCCAGAGCGTCACCTCTCTCGAGTGAGGGAAGATGACTTGGTTCCGAATTCTGGGATGATCAGTCCCTTATGTGAATTCACTGGGCGAACCGAAAGTAAAAGGAGGAGCCAAGAAGCGATGTACGCTTCAGGGTGGTGTGTGCTAACCTGGGGTCACTTAGACCAAAGACAAGGACAAGGAACGGGGCGTAGAAGGGGGTTCTGTGCTCACCCTCACAGAACTGAACAGCACACAAAACACCGAGGGGCCTACTTGCCGAAATCCAGGGGGGACCTCACCGAGTCCGACTTGCTGTCTCTTTCTCAGTCATGTTGGCGCACCAGATGTTGCCGTTGATTTCTCAACAATGTTGCAGTGGGTTCGTTTCTGAGAGGAGCAGCGTTGTGGGGGCAAGAGGCACGGAGTCATCACACAGACTCTGGGAGTCGGGTGAGAGCAGGCTTGAGGCGAGCAGCCCGCAGACTCGTTTATTTGAGTTAGTACAACAGCTTATAGAGCCAAGACCAGCCAATCTGGTCAAGGGGCAGTCTATGCCCCAACCAATCACAGCCTGTTGCCAGGCAGTTTCCAAAGCCATCCAATCACAGCCTGTTGCCAGGCAGTTTCTGTTGTCAGCGGCCTTCCTAGCATGACCTTTTCACCTCAGTGGCCATCTTGGCATGAACTTTTCATCTCAGCAGCCATCTTGATATGACCTTTTCACCTCATTCCACCACATTCTTGCAAGTTTTTTTTAATGTTGTTCAGACTATTAAGCCAATGTATTCATTTTCCCTTCCATTTAACATTTTTATCTTTTCTAGATTTTTACCATCAATGTATGAAATTTTCTGTGATGTATTTCTAGAACTCGCTATAATACATTGTGCAAAGTGGAATGATATCTTCATGATTTAACACACTTTTTTTAAAAAAATATTTTTATATTTATTCTGAACACTTTTTCAACAAATAATTTTATATCTGCTTTGTTAATTATTCTACCTGGTTATTCAGCATTAATTACAGTACTACCCATATATTTCATGTCATTAACATCCATTTTTTGATTATGTGTCTGAATTTACTATCTACCTATCTGTATGTATGTATGGATGGATGGATGTATTTATCTATCCTATCTACATGTCATTCTAATATTCTAGTTTAATAAGTCCTAATACTGTGAGCCTGTGTCTGTCTTGTTGATATTGTCATTGAGATAGCATCAGGTCACTGAGAATTCTGAAAGTTGTGCTGGCATCATTCATGTGCACAGTGTCTCTGATTTGCCTAAGGTAATTTTAATTTTTAACACCACCAAGTCACATATTGAACCTTCCTTGATTTTTATGACTCCACAGATATCTTTCACTGAAATATTCCAATGTGTAGCACTATATATACTTTATCCTAAAATTATTCTAGTAGATTGAATGTGGCTTACATTACAGCCACTAATTTTTTTTCTTTTATATTCACTACACATTCACTACAAATTCCCCCATATCTACTTTTTTAATAGAATTATATAATGTATAACAAACAAACAAACAAAAGAATTATATAATGTAAGTTAAACTTTGATTTTAGAAATTTTCTAATGTGTAGTTCTAGATATACTAGAATAATTCCATTAAGGTTATTTTCTAAAGTTGTTTGACAATTTCTTGACTCAAGATATCAGGAAATGTTCTTTAGTCTTCTTTTTAAAATATAATGAAATGGGGGCTGGTGCTGTGGCACGGTGTGTTAACACCCTGGCCTGAAGCACTGGCACCCCATATGGATGCCGGTTTGAGACCAGACTGCTCCACTGCCAATCCAGCCCTCTGCTGTGGCCTGGGAAAGCAGTGGAAGATTGCCCAGGTCATTGTGCCCCTGCACCCACGTAGGAGAGTCAGAGAAAGCTCCTGGCTCCTGGCTTTGGATGGGCACAGCTCCAGCCATTGTGGCCAATTGGGGAGTGAACCAGAAGATGGAAGACCTCTCTCTCTCTCTCTCTGCCTCTCCTCTCTCCTTGCAACTCTGACTTTCAAATAAATAAATAAATAAATCTTTAAAAAATAAATACAGTGAAATGTTTTCCACCAAATACTCATATCTGTTATTTTTCATACCAATTACTCAGTTATGCTCACAATAATCACATAAAACATCTTTATAATGAGTATCCACTTTACTTCTTTTTAGTTTGAAAGATTTTGCCCATAAAAATGTTATGTGAATATAACATTCATTCATTACTGTTTTTTTTTCACCCAAGAGATACTTTAATGAGGCTGTGGGGCCATAGGTGATGGGCAAGAGTTTGACCTGTGGGGTCAGGTACTTATCTTTTTCTTCTTTGGGAAGAGGTTGGGTATGAACACATTTCTTCTTGACATCTCTTTTTGATAGAACCGATTATAGCACTTGTGGCAGATCATTTTATCACAGTTGTACTTCTAGGCAAGCAGACAAAGGGAGGGCTCAATGATGCCATCTAGCAGCAGAGCACCAGTTGCAGGATGGAGTCTTTCTAGGTGTTGTGGTTTGATAGAATGTGTCCATCATCTAGCTGTTGCCTGAAAATATGAAATGCTGTTGGTCAGGAGGGATGCCCTCGTTGTCCTGGATTTTGACTTTGGCATTCTCAGTGGTGTTACTGGGCTCAGAATCAAATGGGATGGTTTCATTCAGCAAGTCTTCACAGAGATTTTTATCTCTGCATTTTTGGAGCTACTTGACTGTCTCACTGAAGAGGAAGCTCATTCAGTACTTGAAAGCTGTTTCCTTCCCTGTGTCATACAGTTAGCATTCATGCCAGCAACACATCTGTTATCCTTCTGTTTGATCTTCTGTGAATAAGGTAGCATTATTTTTTCTTCAGTGCTTTGCAGATTTTAACTTTATTCCTGGATTTATGTAATTCAGTTATTATGATCTGCTTGGCATAGTGATTTTATTCCATCCTGTTATTGGAATACAATAAGCAGTGTGGAACTCTGGATTTATGGTTTTTGTCAAAGTTAAAAAAAAAGTTGGCCATTATTTTCCCAAACATACACCAGACCATTTCAGAGATCCTACTTAAATGTATAATTGGACTGATGATCTTTCCAGTATTTTCAGTCTTTTCCTGTCCTCAAGTTGTGTTTTGATGGCTTATATTGATGTTTTCATGTTCATTCATCTTTTCTTCTGAAATGTCTAATCAGTACACCTTCCATTCAAAAAGTTACTCATTTCATACATTGTAGATTTAAACTCTAGGAGCTGGTCTGGGAGCTTTCTGCATATTTACCTATGTATACTTCTGTATAAAATTGTGATTCATGTCTAATAACTGTTGCAAACTCTTCCTTAGTATTGTTGCATCTTTTGGATATAAAATATATTTACCTAGCCTTTCTCTCTGTTGCTCAGATCCTCTACCCTTGCTATTTTCTAAGAGGTGTTACTGTCATTGCCATCCCCTATTTTTCTCACTTGGTTTGGTGCTAAAACATAAGATGAGTCCAAATGGTGGAGTCAGCTCACCTGAATGACCATTCAACTGGGCATACTTCATTCTACAAGAATTTCTTCTCCACGTTTAGGCCTTTGGCTTACAACAAAGAAGAAAATAAATATGTAGTTCACAACCTGTGAACATCACAGATCTGCAAATGGGTCTCTATGTAGCAATCTGCATATGTATTGAAATGAGTATGAGTTAATACTGATGTCTTCAACTCTGATCCATCAATCTGAGTATCTTTCTGGGTGCTTACACTTCTTACCTATAGAGACCCACTCCAACAGTGACAAGTCTATCTCATTCCACTTACATATTCCACCTTGGGATGCATCATTAACCATGTCAAATTTGTGAAGCTAGCTGCATCTCTGCAGGGAAATTCCTGCTGACCCAGAGCACAGTGCTACTGCTGTTGCCTGAGTTTGCCAGACTCCTATAAATTTCTTTTTTTAAACTTATTTAATTTTGAAAGAGAGTGAGAGTGAAAATGAGAGAGAGAGAGAGAGAGAGAGAGAGAGAGAGAGAGAACACTTCATCTGCTGGTTCACTTTCCAGATGATCACAATGGCAAGGGCTGGGCCAGACTGAAGCCAGGAGCCAAGAACCTCATCCCAGTCTCCAATGTGGGTGGAAGGTTCCAAACACTTAAGTCATCTTTCTCTGCTTTTCCCATCCCTTTCTTTAATAGGGAGCTGGATCTTGGGTGGAACAGCTGAGGTATGAACAAGTGCCCATATGGGATGCTGGTTTTGCCGGTGGTGGCTTTACTTGCTATGCCACAATATGTGCCTTCCACTCACTTTTCTAATTACCTAAGTTTCACCTCACACCATTTAGAATGTCTTTTATACAGAAAATAAAAAAAACAACAAAAATTTTGGTGCTGTGGTGTAGTGTGCTAAGCCTCCACTTGTCGTACTAGCATGTACTCCCCAAGTGACCAAAACAGCCAAAATTGGGCCAGGATAAAGCCAAGAGTCATAAATACCACCCAAGTCTCCTTTGTGGATGGAAAGAACCCAATAACTTGAGTATTTTGAGTGTTGCCTACAAGAGTGCACATTTGCAGGGAGCCAGGAGTTAGAGTATAGCCAAGACTTGAAACCCTGGCCCTCCGATATAGGATGTAGGCACCTTAAGCAGCATCTTAACCAGTACAAAAAAGAAAAAGAACTTGATCCAATTCTTTTGGAAGATATTCCCTATAGAGAATGTCTATTTCTTCTGGTGTGATTTGAGATAGAATCTTCCTTTCCAGGAATTTGTCCATTTCTCCTAGGTTCCAAATAAAATATCTTAAAGGACAATTTAACAACCATTAATCCAGCATTTTATACAGGTTCAGTGAATAGTCTGGTCAGTGATAGTCCATCAACAAAGGAAACAACCAGATTTCTTTGACTACTCTGTGTACATTTATTCTAATAGGTAGTCCAGATCTTGACTTGTCACCTTGAACTTGCCTAGTCTTGGTTTTCAGCTTTTCTAGAGTAGATCTCTATACATGTCAAGATTTTCCTAAGTACACCTAACTTTGAAGACTTCAACATCCAAATATTGTGTTACTTTTACATCATACCAAGTCTTTTTAAAAGTTTTTGGGCAGGTGAATGTCTAAACTAAGTCTTACTGTACTGTGGATTTCATGTGGTTAATATCCAATCTTCTGATATCTTATTTAGATGCCTTTGATATTAATAATATGCTAACAAAATCTTCATTGTGATAGACCTGGATAATTTGCAAACTGAATAGCCTTTCCATTCCCATCTCAAAAGCACTTTATCTACATTGAGCCTCATGTAATTTAACTTGTTCTGTTCCCAGCCATCCCTTGCTCATGCAATTGTGAGGACTATCTCCAGCTCTCAACCTTTCATCTTTGAACCTTCCTACTCCTTATTTCCTTCCCTAGAGATATTAGACCTACATTAGCTGACCCCAGATATGATAGTGATGGGCTCTTTCTGGAATCCAACCCATTGTGCAGTAGGAAGCTAATTTTCCAAGAAAGGGACAAAATAGCTCTAATGCTTGCTTGTGAAATATTCTTTTCTTGGTTGCCTTAATATTGTATTTGTTGGTAAAATGATGCCATCTTCCTAAACCCAGCCTGGTTTACTAGATGGCAAGTGACCAAATAGCCCAATCACAAGTATCAGCTCCACCCCAACCATGATGGGATTTTCTGCTCCCACTTCCTTACCTCTGAAAAGCTATATAAGACCTGTTCTCCCATTACAATATGTTGTTCTCTCTGTGCATGGGAAGGCAGCCTGTTGGGTTTCCCCCACCCAACAATAAACATTTTCTCTTACTCCAAGCATTTGGTGTGTTTTGTGGTGGCCTTTCCTTTCAGTATTCCTTGCTGTCTTACTGTTGTTATGCCAGGAGATTCAGACTAAGCACTGAATGCAAAATTATTTGATTTCTACATAAAGATTTTTGAACCATTGCTAATATAACATGATGTATCATATGAGAAAATATGCATTTTTGCAACTTTATTTTGATACAATTTTAATATCTTTAAATCTGTGAGTTTTATCTTTTTTAACTGTTGAAAAATTCACAGAAACTGGGTGATTTCCAGGATGGGGGGGTTAGTTGTCTCTGTATATGCTTTAATATTCTTTAGATTTTGAATTTCACACTTTTTGAATTCCTCAAAGAGAAATAAAATCTAATTGTGAAGTGAATTAATAAGATGCTGGAGGTGTGGACTAAATGTTTGTGTCCTCCAAAAATTCATATGTTGAATCTGTGTCCTGAAAAGTCAAATGGATGTCCCCATGCTATGGTTTGCAGTTTGCCCTCCAGAGATTCATGTGCTGGAAGAACAGAGTTCAATGTGTCATTGTTCAGGTGGTGAAAGCTTTAAGATATGGGGCCTAATGGAAGATGAATAAGTCATTGGAGTAATCACCCTCAAAAATTGTTAATGTGTTTCTCATGAGATCCATTTATTTCCTTGCAGAGTGTGTTATAAAGAGAACATGTCTGACTCTTACATCCCTGTGGCTTCCCATGTCACCCTGTGATCTCTTCTGTATATATCCCTACCATTGTGATGCTATCACCACGAGGCCCTCACCAGAGGCAAACATATGGGGCTGTCTGAACTTGAACATTAATCCTCTCAAACTGTCAGCCAAATAAACCTTTTTCTTTATAAATCATTAAGTCTTAACATTGTTATATCAATGGACAATGAACTAATACCCTCTCAACAGTGTGCCTGTTCTTTTTAAAAAATATTTATTTATTTGAAAGTCAGAGTTATACAGAGAGAGGAGAGGCAGAGAGAGAGAGAGAGAGAGAGAGAGAGAAAGAAGAGAGGTCTTCCATCTGATGGTTCACTCCCCAATTGGCCTCAACAGCCTGAGCTGTGCCAATCCAAAGCCAGGAGCCTTCTCCTGGTCTCCCACGTGGGTGCAGGGGCCCAAGGACTTGGACCACCTTCTACTGCTATCCCAGGCCACAGCAGAGAGTTGGATTAGAAGTGGAACAGCTGGGTCTCTAACTGGTGCCCATATGGGATGCTGGCACTTCAGGGTGGTCATTAACCTGCTGAGCCACAGAGCCAGTCCAGGTATGCCTGCTCTTGATTTGCTTCCATTGCTTTCTTTTAGATTTCCCCAAAAAAACAATCCCTCTGGGTTTCTCAAGAATATCTTCCTGAATTGAGCTTTGCCTTCCCTTGCCAGCATCCCCATTCCCAGATCTTTTCCAGAATCTGCTATCTTAAAAACAAAATTCCTCCCACCACCCCATTGGCTTCCAGCTCTCAAACCTCATTTTCTGCTCCCTTCACAGCTAATCTTTCTGAAAGAATTTTCAGTTTATCTGTCCCTCACATTCTTAACTCTAAATTTCTTTTGCTGTGCTATCTCAACTGCCATTCCCACCACTCCATAAAACTTCACTGGCCAGGGTCCCCAATGACTGCACATGACCTAATAATCCACAACCTTCATCCTATGGAGCTTCCCAGATACATTGGGGAATTTGCATTTCCTTTTCTCCCAACAAAAACTCAATTTCAAGCCAACAGGTTCACTGAAAAACTCCCTCTTGCTATCCTAGGTTGGAACCTTTAGAGAGACCATCTTGTGCACAGTGCAATTTCTGCTAAAGAGCCTGAGGTGTAGACCACTATCAGGTAGCCAGAAGGATAGAATCCCAGCCCCACAGGACATGCAACATCCTGGAATGAGAACATCTAGGCACAGAAATTGAAACTCTGGTGCCCATAAGAACAAAAATGCCACAGAGAAGTGAGTGATGATATGCCATGATATTCCTTCATCCATTCTTATTTCTTGTACCCATGCCTTCTACATAATAAGTTGTCAGTAACTTGTAAGTCCATTAATTTCAAAGATATAGAGTGATCCACATGATGGTGCCACCTTTCAGTCTCATAGCATCTTGTCATCTGAATTCATATTCTTGCCTTATCAGGATGACAAATTCTGAGTAGTGGCATATATGACAGAAACAGTGTATGTCATTATTTAATCCCTAGCCTTAGCATATTTGAAGTAAAATGAAATTTTCATTCCTAGGGAATTGGATATATAATTTTATTGTGTAAATAATCTCATGTGTGGTGATCAAAACTCAGTAATTCTTCAAATAGAAGTGATGACTGAAGACCTGCAGGGAGAAAAGGCAAACTTGGATTTAAGATATATTCATAGATTTCAATCAGTTTAATCAACTTTCAATCAACTAACTACATGGTCACCTCATGAATAGCAAATCAGAGAGTCATTGTTAATTCCTATAGATAGCAGATTACCCATACACCAGTGGCAACACCTGGATCAGCATTATTGAGTGGTAGCCCAGGCTAATAGGTTTATGTCCAACAAGTCTACAATCACTTTCTGTTTTGGCCACCATGGTCACTGTATTTGTGTATCCACTGTGTAATAAATGCAATAAATGGCAGTGTCAGAGACCTGTTGAAATCAATGGCCCATATCATTCTGTCTATGCAGATGCTTACTGGCTCTGCCTTCATAGTTGCTGTCTATTCATTATTAGTTATTATTAGTTAGTATAATGTTCACACATTATAGCCACTCTAATAGGCACATTTCATGCCTCCTACTCAAAACTCCATGTTACAAATCTTTCATTTTCAGTCTTCTGAAAAACCAGGTAAAATATCACATCCTGTCAGTGAAACTATAATTATCAATGTTCTTGGCCAATTTTCCCCCACAAAATAAATCAGGTAGAATACTAAGAGCTTTGCTTATAACAATACCTTATAGGTCCATTAGCAGGGTACTACTGTTATCCATCTACTTTCAACTAACATTAATGTAAATGTACTAAGCCAACTATCCATGAACAAGATTCAATTGTTTTTTTTTTTCTTTCTCTGATAGTCATACCATAGAATGTGTGTAACCACTATTGCTCAGAGGGAAGTGAGACCCACTGTTTGTCAGTTTACTTATGTCTTCTAGGTCTGCTAATGCCTGAGATTTGACTCATCTTTCCATTTATTATTGCAGCTACATCTACCCTTCTTTAGAACTTAGTAGGTCTGACAGCTTACATATTTGGTCTCCTAGTCACTTGATACAGCATAGTCAAATACCCAGTCATCACTGCAACCCAGTAGCACACCAAGAGCTAGTTTTCAAGTGGTACATATTTAGTTGCTATAGATGATATGTTCTTTCTTGAGAACATCTATGGTTTCTGGGTTGTGATCCTATCAAGGCTAGCCGTGAAATCCCAAGAGTGTATTTTCACACCAGGAATACCTCTGCTACCAGAGTATCTTTCTGGTTTTATAATACAAGTTGTGGTTTTATAACCCACAGCCCAGAACTACTACAAAATTCTTTCCCTGTTTGAGTTCATTGTATAGCTGGAATATCTTTTTACCAAGTAAAATCGTTCAAGGAGTGCAAACTGTGCTGCCTCTTGAAAGCCTACTAACTGTCAGGCTTCTTTCCTGGTAGGAACTGGAGTCCATCCCAAAAAGGAGACTTTTTTTATAAGAATGGATCCCAGCATACTTCAGATCACTGGATCCCAACATAATTACTTATATGAAAGTCTTGAATCTTGATACAGTTTACCTCTCATATTCTTAGATAAGTTTTAATTAGGTTTGCAGTGTATTATTTAGATTTGCTAAACTGGTTTAACTCACATGGTGGCAGCTTGAGTGTAATGCTGTGTTTTGTACAATAAGTGAAAACAAATGTTTTCTCATGAGCTAAAGGAGAATGACAAGCTGAGGTTCTGATAAGACAAAAGGATTATGGAATGGGCAGTGATACATGGTAGTTACAAATTCTATCAAACTGAGATTTTTTGATGATTTCTTTTTTGTTTTGTTTTGTTTTAAGGGAAAAGGTTCATTGGGGGAATCCCAGCAGACCTGATGGAAGGGATAAAGAAGGAAAAGAGGGATAAGGCGAGTGTAAGAGGGTTATCAAGAGAGAGTGAGAGAGAGATTAGGAGATGGAGAGAAAGAGAGACATGTATTCAGAATCAGGTCCACTTAAAACCTTACTTGGGGGTGGGAAGGGAAGTATGAGCAGCAAATCCCATTAGGATGGGGGGTGGAGCTGACACTGGTGGTTGGCTCATGGGGTCACCTGGCTTCCAGCCATGGTGGTGGGGGCTAGAGCCTAGGGTGGTGGTGTTTGAATATTACTTCATTATTTTGTTATGAATGTGTTTATGTAAATATTTCTGTGCTTCAAATACTGCTCTTTTTTATCATGTTATCATATAACAGTTTGCCTCAGAGTCTTTAAGTATTTGTAACTTTAAATCCTAAAAATTTTAGTTACAAGATATCAAGAAGGGTGACTATTTATGCAAGGAATGTGCATGCTCTTTTAGGGAGTTTGTGCATTTTTGGCTCTAAGTATTTTTTTATTATTTGACATGGAAGTAGAACTGTTATTTCTTTGGGGATTACATTTGTTTTAAGGAGATGTTTTGAGTTCAGGATTGATAAGGATCATATTGTTTTTTTTTTCTCTTTCATATATTTAAACAAGTTGAAAATTATATTCACAGCATCTTCTAAATTTTGGCCAAGAGTCAAAAAATGCATTTAAACTTTGGAACGTGCCCACATAGACAGGGAGGCTCACCCCAGCAGTAGTTGGGGCAAATACCCAAGAACCAAAGGGCTTGGAAAGTCAGGAAGAGCAGAAAGGATTCTTCAGTTTATGAACTTGGTGCACTGGGACCTCCAGGCTGACACCTTTACAACAGAGACACAGTTCCATCTAGCTGGCACCTGTCCCTTCCATTACTTGCTGAGCCTGCTTCTGTCCCATGCAGCACTGTGCAACTGAATGGAATAACTTCTCAATTTCTGGGGCACAGTGTACAAACTGGTGGTTCCAGAACTTAAATGCTGGATTTTTAATCAGCTCAATGAAGGTAATAAGAAGACCCCAAGGATGTGGCCTATTTACAATCAACTGTTCCAAAAGATCCCTTGTGATCTGTTCCTGGATAGCTTTTGTGTTGGCCTCTGCAAAAAGGTACAGCATGGTGCAGCTAAAGTAATGAGTGTGGCTACTGGGGTATCACAGCTGATTTGCAATTGCGTTCAAGAAGAGATAGCGACCCTCAGTATCCAAGTCCACAGCCAGGTTCTGGAAGATGTCCATGTGTGCCAAGTGGGTGATGGTGCTCATTGAAGGTGTGCTGCCCTTGTTGTGAATGTGCGCAAAGGCCTGAGTCCCTACATAGAGCACCAGTGCATTGATGAGCTGGAGGTTGTAGCGATTGCCAGGCTCATTGGACACCTGTAGTTTACTGCGCAGATCAGAGAGGTAACTGGTGATCGAGTTTTAAGATAAGAATCCTAATCCTTTTTGAATTGAGGTGGCATCACTCCAGTGAAATTGGTGAGAATCCAGGGAGCAATGTTAATTTCACTCAACATGTCCACCTTCAGATTAGGAGTGAATGGGTCCAGGAGCCTCATGTTTCTTGGGAAGGCACTCAGTATCAAATTTCTTAGCTGGATACAATTGGGTGGGATTACATTACAGAACCCATAATGGTAATCACAAAGGAATTCTGGGAAGTCGTGCAAAAGAACCAGCAGCACTCTTAAAGTACCCTTATAGAGGATTTGCATAGGTTTGGTGAGTTCCACATTTCTAAGGAAAGGCGCTAAATATTTGAATAAATCAATCAGTAGCTGTGCATACATAGGCCCCCTCTTCTTCTGTGGCGTATGTGCCAGCATTCTTGCAATAGATAAGGATCATATTGTAAATATTAACTCAACTCAGTCAACTTAGTAGGGCCATTGTGCTGAGTTTGACGAAACTGTTATTGATGTTACTGTGTAGACATATTGTAGATGTGATTAAAATCTACCATCATCTAAATAAAGGAGATTTTATATATATATATATATATATATGTATATGTGTATATATATGCAAACTTCTCTATTAAGATCCCAGATTGATACAGTAAGCAAATACAGGTAAGAAAATATAAAATTAAATTAGTAATATGCAAATCTACTTGTGTTCTGAGAAATGGAATGTGAGTATAATTAGAAAGCTTATGGGTATAATTAGAAAACCTACTCTTAAGAAGGAGTTTATTATTCAATTAATTAAATATTTTAGTCTGTATAATGTCAATACATTTTTAATGGTGCAGCTCCTTGTTACTAGAGCAGTGCTTTTCAAACCATCTATAGGAAGGACCAAGATTTTCCCCATCACACTGTAGATTAATATTTTGTAAAATAAAGTAAAATGAATAATAATTACTGTAAAAGTGAAATTCTGAGAGGACAGAAAAATGTAATCTTTTTTTCATTTTAAATTAAATGCTCCACAAAATAATCATTGCTTCTCATGATAATTACCATATTTTTTATTTTAAAACACCTACAACCTTTATGTTTTGATGCTGTCTCTGAATATATAACTACCACAAATACAGATATAATGTAATTTGAATGTTCTATTTTTAGGTCATTTCTCTTTTCTTCTGTCACATTAGTATTGTTTGGAACAAAATACTTATTCCTTGTCACGATAATGGCAGCATATTGCTTTTCATTTCATAATATTTGCAGTATTTTAGAATTCTTTTGATGTTTTACTTTCAGCATACCATCTGCATATATCTTTAATATTCTAGTTTAAGTCAGTATTTGCCTGGTGAAATGGAGGCCATCTTGCTAGGGTTTACATTGTGAGGTCATCAGCTTCTTCAAAGTTCTGTAAGTTGTCTTGGCAACTTTCAAGTACACAGTTTCTCATAGACATCTTAGGATGGGGCAATCATTCACCTCTTCCAGGTAATATGTTGTGTATATTTTATGGATGTTTGTGGGACTCTAAATTACCTTTTAACTGGGAAAACTAAAGTAGTTGAAGACTATTATGATACGTGTCATTGTCTTTGATTTTCTTTTTCTTGAGTCTTTACTTTCCTTTTTAATGTGTTGTAATAGTCAATTTATCACCAATGTTCCTTGAGTCTTTTATTAACTTGTCATTTGTCCCACTGAATTACTCATTTCTATTCACTAATCAATACATTTCAATTCATAAAACATCCAATTTTTATGTTTCATCTTTCAGATTACCATTACCGCTGTGTGTGTTTTAATATCCTAGTCTAGGTTTATTCTTTATGAACCTGTAAACAAATTAAATTTTGACTGTGAAGTCATGAACTCCAGCAAGATTATTTAAGCTCTACTTAAAATTGTCATGCACATATATTTTGAGAAATCTTAGCATCCCTGAAAACTCACACTGTCCATGTAATCCATTTTTAGAGCCATCTTTTCTTTTAAAAATATGTGTTTATTTATTTGAAAGAGATACACAGAGAGGAGAGAAAGAAATCTACCATATTCTAGTTTACTCCACAAATTTTTCAATGCCCTGGGTGGATCTGGCTGTAGCCAGGAGCCAAGAGCCAGGATCCAGGAGTTTCTTCCCAAATCCACATGAGTTGCAGGTGCCCAATCACTTGGGCTGTCTTCCACTGCATATTTCAGGCCATTAACAGGGAGCTGGATTGGAAGTGAAGCAGCCAGGTTATGAACCAGCACAAATGAGGGATGATTGTTTTGCAGATGGCAGTTTTACCTGCAGCACCAGGATGTTGGCCCCCATGAACAAATTTTTAACTTACTTGAAGTTTATGGGATTCTATAAATACTATCGGCATATGAGTGATACAGTAGAGGAGGTACAGACACTGGCTTCATTGAATTTTTTTCTGCTAACTTCTTTGAACTTCTTTGATTTCCATTCTGTATTTTTTCATTCATTTTCCTTTGTAGAGTAATTGTAGTCATATAGTTTGAAGTCAAACTTTTACCAACTTGTTCTATTGTTTCTGTGAAATTATTGTTTCTTATAATATATTTGATTTTGTAACATCTCCAGCATCCTCCTTTAATTATCTTGTCTGGTCTTGTAACTCTCACCTGTGTATATCTTAATAATCTATTCTATGAAAATCCTTCCACTGTGAACCTCAGGTCATTTTTCTTGGTGTTTTCATTATGAGGTTATTAACTGCCATAAAATTGTGTAAGTTGTTCTGGGAATTTTCATGGACAGTTTTTCAGAGCCATTTTAGGAGAATATGGACACTGGCTCCTACAAATCATAATATTTCTTGGTAATTGTGAATATTTATGGAATTGTGAGATTACCTTTGATTTTTTTTGAAATATCAGTAGGTTACTTCTAAATCCGTATATCTTACCAGTGTTTTTATTCTAGCAGGTGATGTTTCCTTTGATTTATATTTCATGGAAAATTTTTATTTTTCTTTTTACCTTAATTACAATAGTATATGTTTTAAATATATTTTATATATTTGAACAATAGAGTTACAATGAGAAAGGAAGAGAGAGAGTGAGAGTGAGAGATAGAGAGAGAAAAAATTCTCCCTTCTTGGGTCACTCCCAAAATGCCCACAAAGTCCAAGACTGGGCCAGAGTGAAGGAACAGTACAGAAGATTTTTCCAGGTCTTTCACAAGGGTGCAATGGACAAAGAATTGGTCTATCATCCAGTGCTTTCCCAGGCACATTAGCAGGGATCTGGATCAGTGTGGAGCAGTCAAGACTCAAATTTGTATCCATATGCGATGCCAGCACTACAGTGACTTTACCCACTTTGCCACAATATCAGCCTCAATAGTCTAGTTTTCAACAGTTTCTTTATATCCTTGTCATTCTATCATAGCTACTAAAAATTATTTATTTACTCTCATAGTAATCATAATATATTTTATTTCATAACATCTTTTTTGTTTTTGCATTTGAGTTTATAGCTAACACATATATATCTTTCTTAAAAATATTTTATTTATTTATTTATCTTTTATTAAACTTTTATTTAATGAATATAAATTTCCAAAGTACAGCTTATGGGTTACAATGGCTTCCCCCTCCCAAACTTCCCTCCCACCCACAACCCTCCCCTTTCCCGCTCCCTCTCCCCTTCCAATCACATCATGATTCATTTTCAATTCTCTTTATATACAGAAGATCAGTTTAGTATATATTAGGTAACGATTTCAATAGTTTGCCCCCATATAGCAACACAAAGTGAAAAAAAATACTGTTGGAGTACTAGTTATAGCATTAAATAAGAGTGTACAGCACATTAAAGACAGAGATCCTACATAATATTTTTTTAAAAAATTAATTAATTTTCTATGCCATTTCCAATTTAACACCAGCTGTTTTTTTTTCCTTTCCAATTATCTTTATATACAGAAGATCGATTCCGTATATAATTAGTAAAGATCTCATCAGTTTGTACCCACGCAGAAACACAAAGTGTAAAAATACTGTTTCAGTACTAGTTATAGCATTACTTCACATTGGACAACATATTAAGGACAGATCTCACATGGGATGTAAGTAAACAGTGACTTCTGTTGCTGACTTAACAATTTGACACTCCTGTTCATGGCGTCAGTAATCTCCCTAGGCTCTAGTCATGAGTTGCCAGGGATATGGAAGCCTTTAGAGTTCGCTGACTTTGATCTTATTCCGATAGGGTCATAGTCAAAGTGGAAGTTCTCTCCTCCCTTCAGAGAAAGGCACCTCCTTCTTTGATGGCCCCGTTCTTTCCACTGGGATCTCACTCACAGAGATCTTTCGTTTAGGTCTTCTTTTTTTTTCTTTTCCATTGTATCTTGGCATTCCATGCCTACAATATTCTCATGGGCTCTTCAGCCAGATCCGAATGCCTTAAGGGCTGATTCTGAGGTCAGAGTGTTGTTTAGGACGTCTGCCAGTCTATGAGTCTGCTGTGTATCCCGCTTCCCATGTTGGAGAGTTCTCTCCCTTTTTGATTCTATCAGTTAGTATTAGCAGACACTTGTCTTGTTTGTGTGATCCCTTTGACTCTTAGACCTATCAGAGCCATCGATTGTGAACTGAAATTGATCACTTGGACTAGTGAGATGGCATTGGTACATGCCACCTTGATGGGATTGTATTGGAATTCCCTGGTACATTTCTAACTCCACCATTTGGGGCAAGTCTGATTGAGCATGTCCCAACTTGTACATCTCCTCCCTCTCTTTTTCCACTCTGAAATTTAACAGGGATCACTTTTCAGTTAAAATTTAAACACCTAAGAATAATTGTGTGTTAATTACAGAGTTCAACTACTAGTACTAGAACAACAACAACAACAAATACTAAAAAGGATAAAGTATTACATTGTACATCTAGAGTCAGGACAAGAGCTGATCAGGTCACTGTTTCTTATAGTGTCCATTTCACTTCAACAGGTTTCCCCTTTGGTGCTCAGTTGTCGCCAATCAGGGAAAACAAATGAAATTTGTCTCTTTGGGACTGGCTTAATTCACTCAGCATGATGTTTTCCAGATTCCTCCATCTTGTTGCAAATGACTGGGTTCCATTGTTTCTTACTGTATTCTTATAGTATTCTATGGAGTACGTGTCCCATAATTTGTTTATCCAGTCTACTGTTGATGGGCATTTGGGTTGGTTCCAGGTCTTAGCTATTGTGAATTGAGCTGCAATAAACATTAATGTGCAGATGGCTTTTTTTATTAGCCAAATTAATTTCCTTTGGGTAAATTCCAAGGAGTGGGATGGCTGGGTTGTATGGTAGGGTTATGTTCAGGTTTCTGAGGAATCTCCAGCATAGTGGCTTAACCAGTTTGCATTCATTTATTTATTTGACAGGTAGAATTACAGACAATGAGAGGGAGAGACAGAGAGAAAGGTCTACCTTCTGTTGTTTCACTCCCCACATGGCCACAATGGCAGGAGCTGTGCCAATCCAAAGCCAGGAGCCAGGTGTTTCTTCCTGGTCTCCCATGTGGGTGCAGGGGCCCAAGCACTTAGACCATCTTCTACTGTTTTCCCAGGCTACAGAAGAGAGCTGGATTGTAAGAGGGACTGCCAGGACTAGAACCTGCTCCCATATGGGATGCAGGTGCCTCAGGCAGAGGGTTAACCTACTGCGCCACGGAACTGGTGCCCTATATATCTCTTTAACTTGGTATTGTAAGCCAGTCTTAGCACTGTGAATGCATGGTCATCATGGTTGAATTTTTCATTATGAGATCACCAGCTCCAAAAAATATTACAGTTTTTGTGGCAACCATCATGGACATGTATTTTCAGATACGTCCTAGATTCATCTGATAATTCATTCTTGCAGTTAACAAATACCATTAATGATTATTTGAGACTCTTCAAAATTTGAACGTTTTGATGAATAGTTCTATACACATATTTCCTTTAAGAAAATTGTGGTTAGGAAAGAAAAAATAAGATTATTGTGGTAAGTTATATGGTCTTTGATTTCTCTTTCCTGAAATATATTTTTTTGTTTTCCTTTTGTTCAATGTTCAATAGTCTGTTTTAGAGTAATGTCATATTCTCTTTTCACACAATTACCATTTCAACTAAAATTATTCATTTGTTCTCACAGTAATTATAAATGAATTTTATTTCTTCTTAAATTTTTATTTGTATAAAAATAACAGATTTCATGAAGTTTGTAGATACAATTCCAGGAAAGTGACCACAATTTGCCCCTCCCTCAATTCCCCCTCTTGCTTTCTTTTTTCTTTAATTTTTGCAATAATAATTAAAATTACTTTATAATCACAGATTTAATGCACCACTAACGACAGTGTTCAACAGGTAAAAAGTAGGAAAACTATTATTCCACAGGAAGATAGAGAAGGTCATAAACAATGAGTATGTCATAATGTCAATTTCATTTTTATGCATTTTGTTTGTTGTATCCTATATTAACTCCAACATATAAGAGAAAACATACATTGCCTTTTTTATCACTGGCTTATTTCAGTAAGCATAATGGACTCTAGTTGCATCCATTTTGTTGTAAAACTTGGGATTGCATTCTTTTTTATGACTGAGTAGTACTCCATTGTGTATATATGCCATATTTTTATTTCATATTTATTTTTTAAAGATTTATTTATTTATTTATTTATTTGAAAGGCAGAATTACAGAGGCAGAGGCAGAGAGAGAGAGAGAGAAGTCTTCCACCTGCTGCTTAACTCCCCAGTGGCTGCAATGGCCGGAGATGTGTCAATCTGAAGCCAGGAGCCAGGAGCTTCTTCCATGTCTCCAATGTGGGTATAGGATCCCAAAGACTTGGGCCATCTTCTACAGCTTTCTCAGGCTATAGCAGAGAGCTGTATTGGAAGTGGAGCAGCTGGGACTCAAACCAGCATCCATATGGGATGCGGGCATTGAAGGCTCTGTCTTTACTCACTGCACCATAGCACTGGCCCCTCATAATATTTCTAATTCTTTAGTTTGGTCTTTGATATTATGTGTTTTATCTATATATCACTAATATCCTTTTTTGATATGAGCTCATCATTTATATCAAAACTGTAAGTTGTCCCTGCAATCTTCATTTACACAAATCTTAAACGCATCTTAGGTCCCACCAGTTATTCACCACTTCTTGATGACATTTTTTTTAAACTTTTCTCAGTTATTGGGGAACTTTGAATTTTCCTATGATTTGAAAATACCCAACTTAGTAGTTTAAAAAACCTATGTACCATCATCTTTTATTTATGATTATTCTCAAGGAAATGGGATTGTTTTACCTTCTCTTTATTTCCCATTTTAAATGTAATTTTAATGATGTATTTTTCAGCAACTGCCTTTACAATTGTTTGCCATTCTATTATTACTCTTACCAGATTACTCATTTATTCACACAAAATATTCCTTAAGTTATCATGCATACATATTTTCAGAAAAATCTTAAGCTTTCTGATAATTCATTCTTTTCAGTAATCTATTTTTGCTTGTTCTCAATATTTATGAGATTTTGCTTTCTAAGAGTTTCAACAGAATATTTGTGTCATGATTTATTTATTGCTATTCAGGTAAATGGTGACATATGTAATTTATTTATGTTCCCTGGAAAAGATTTCATTTATTTTCCCCTTTTAATGCAATTATAATGGACTATTTTTAGCACCTAACCTGACGGTTTTGCACACCTCATTCCTTTTTTTAAATTTTTTTTATTTGAAATTCAGCGCTATAGGGAGGGGAGGTAGGAGGGCAAGGAAGGAGGGAGGAAGAGGAGAGAGAAAGGGAGAAAGAGAGAGGAAGAGAGATGGGAGAGAGATAGAGGAAAGAAGGAAAGAAGGAAGGAAGGAAGGGAGGGAGGAACCATCCATCTGCTGTTTCACTTCTCGGATGGCTGCAACAGCTAATTCTGATCTAGACTGAAGGCTAAGAATTTCATCTAGCTCTCCCACAAGGGTGGCAAGGGTCTAAACCCTTAGGCTACCTTCCACTCCTTTTCTTGGGTCATTAGCAGAGAGATCAGATGTGGGACATCTGGTGCCCATACAGGATGCTGGCATCACAGGTAGTGTCTTGACTTATTAAACCATAAAGTTAGTCCTCACTCTTGTTAACAAATTGCTTATTTTTTCTCACAGTGATCACAATATTATTTTACTGCATTTGCATCCCTTTATCATTCTATGTTTACACCTCAGCATTATATGTATCACCTTCATGTGTCATAGTATCTAGAAACCAGAACCTTCCATGATATCTTGTTCATTGAGATATTATCAACCCTGTGAAATTATAACTACCTCACAACCTTTATTTCACATTTTTTTCAGAGAAATTTAATGCAATACCTGGCTGTTAACTCTTTATAGGTAGCATTTTGCAGATTATGTTGATATTTTGGGGGATCTAAATGTACCTTTTATTCTTTAAAGTAACATACTTCTACATAGTCAAGGCTTTTAGATTTTTAAAGATTTATTTTAAGGGCAGATTGGAAAAGAAAGATGGAGGCGGGAAATTCCATGTATTTGTGCACCCATCTAATTGCCACAGCAACTGGGTCTGAGCCAGGCCAAAGCCAGGAGCCAGAAACTCCATCTGGGGCTTTGATGTGGATGGCAGGAAATGGATTATTTAGGCCATAATCTATGCCTCCAAGGTACCTTAGCAGAAAGCTGGATCAGTAATGCAGAATAGATTGTACTTCTACCAGGCATCACAATGTTTGATAAGGGCAAGCCCATTGGCCTAATCCACTGTAGCAGAACACCATTCCCCAGACATGCTTCTTTTACTTCTGTGATAGATGGTATGATCTTTGGTATAAATATGTTGGATTTTTTAGCATTCATTTTTAATGCAACAGTAACAATCTGTGCTTCTGTAACTTTATCTACATTAGCTTATTTTTATTTCCCCTCCCAAGTTATTTTTCTTACATTGATAATAATTTGCTTTTCATAATTGCATGACTTTTTAAATTATAGCTATTATTGGGACCGGTGCTGTGGCTCACTTGGTTAATCCTCCTCCTGTGGCTCCAGCATCCCATATGGGTGCCGGTTCTAGTCCCGGTTGCCCCTCTTCCAATCCAGCTTTCTGCTGTGGCCCAGGAAGTTAGTGTAGGAACGGCCCAAGTGGTTGGGCCTCTGCACCTGCATGAGAGACCAGGAGGAAGTACCTGGCTCCTGGCTTCAGATCAGTACAGTGCCAGCTTTGGCAGCCATTTGGGGAGGGAACAGAAGGAAGATCTTTCTGTCTCTCTTTCTCACTGTTTATAACTCTACCTGTCAAATAAATTTTAAAAAATCTATTATCAGTACATATTTTTAATATCTTAATCTGAGCCAGCCCAACACTATGTGTTTAGCTTGGTTAGCATTTTGTGAAGTCATCAACACACTCAAATTCTGTAGGTTTCCTGCTAACTCTCACGTACATAGTTTCTCACAGACATGTGGTTCTAAATGTTGCCTTTGACTTTTAAAACTTCCACACTGTAATTCAAGATATGTGAACCTTTCCTTTCATATATTATAGAACATGAGATGATCTGTTATATTTAAATTTTGGGTTTTTTTTCATATTTTCTGATATTGATATAATTGTGTTGAACTATTTATCAGAAAATTTCCTATTTTTACTTTTCATTCCATTATTTCCCCTTTCAAATTACACATTACTTCACACAGTAACCATAACATATCTTATTTCATAGTGTGTGTTCATTTTTACTTGTGTCCATAGTCACTACATATGTTTTTATAACACATACATCACTTTTTATTTTTACTTTACTTTTTAATCTGTTGTTATAACCTGTGTATCACTAACATTCTAGTAAGCCAGTGGTGATACAGTGACCTTGTGCCAGACTTGCTTTGCATTTTCATTGTAAGTTCATCAGCTTGCTCAAAGTTCTCTAAGTCTTCCTGGAAAATTTCATATATACAGGAGTCTTAGGCCAGTTGTATTCATTCTTCCTTTCCAACAGACACATTTTTACCTTTTCCAGATTTTTATCATTGGCATATGAAATTTTCTATCATACGTTCTAGACACTGCTATATTTCCTGTAATATACCATGTAACATGGAAAGATCTCATCATGATTTTAGGTACTCCATTTAAAAATATTTTTTACATTTTTTTATTTTAAAGAGAGATTTAGATACATACAGACAGAGGGAGAGGCAGAGGGAAAGATGTTTCATCTACTAGTTCACTCCCCAAGTCTTCAATATGGCTGGAGCAGAGCCTTTTCAAAGCCAATAGCAAAGAACTTCTCTAGGTCCCCCAAACAGGTTCAGGGGCTTATGTTCTTGGCCCATTCTCTCTACTTCTTTCACAGGCCATAGCAGAAACCTGGATTAGAAGACTAGCAGCCAGGACATGAACTAGGACACATCTGGGAAGCCAGTACCACTGGCAGAGTCCTAGCCTACTACACTACAGCACTATTCCTAAGAAATACATTAAACTTTGTTGTAACACTTTTTCACCAAATACCTGCTAATTAATATTATTGCAACCAAGTTATTCAGTTTCTCTCTCCATTTTAGAAAAATATGTTATGGGCCAGTGCTGTAGCACAGTGGGTAATGTTCTGCCCTGAAGCACCAGCATCCCATATGTGTGCCAGTTCAAGTCCTGGCTGCACCACTTCTGATCCAGCTCTCTGCTATGGCCTGGGAAAGTAGTAGAAGACAGCCAAAGACCTTGGACCCCTGCACCCATGTGGGAGACATGAAAGAAGCTCCTGGCTCCTGGCTTCAGATCGGCTCAGCTCCAGCCATTGAAGCCACCTGGGGAGTGAACCAGTGGATGGAAGACCTCTCTCTCTCTCTCTCTCTCTCTCTCTCTCTCTTTCTCTCTGCCTCTCCTCTCTCTGTGCAATTCATAAATATTTTTTTTAAAAAAGAAAGAGGTAGCCCCTGCACCCGAGGTTCAGGGTCCTGTTCTTAAAAAAAATCAAAAATATTTTATGTATTGAATGTCCTTGTTTTTGCTATTGTGTTTGAATTTATTGCTATTTCTCTCTCTCTCTCTCTCTCTCTCTCTCTCTCTCTGTCTGTCTCTGTCTCTCTCTCCCCCTCCACTCCCTCACTCTGTCTCTCTAGTTTAAATGAGTGCCACTACTATGAATCTGTGGCCATCTTGCTTGATTTTTAATTGTGATGTGATGATGTGATCAGGTCACTGAAAATTCTGAAAGTTGTCCTGACAACATTTATGTTCACAGTATCTAGGGCAAGTTTAGTCTTTTACACCTTCAAAGTCACTTATTTTAAACTTAGTTGTCTGTTATGATAAGAAAGTTATCATTCACAGAAATTTTCCAAAATGTAGCCATAGATACATTTTCTCTTAAAATTATTAAAGTAGATGGAATGATCTCTGGGTTGTTTTACATTCATTGATTTTTATTTTTTATTTTACTTCAAATTTAATTATAATTAGCTATTTTCACCAAATTCCCTCATGTCTACTTTTTAATAGAATTTATGGGGTTGTAAATTAACCTGTGGTTTTAGAAATTTTGTAAAGCATACTTCTAGATATTAGGATGATTTCTTTAAGTTCATTTTCTTAAGTGATTTGATCATTCATTGATTAAATGTATTGAGAATTTTTTTTATATATTTTTTAAGTATAGTAGAATATCTTTTTACACCAAGTACTCCTATTTTGACTTGTCACTCTGTTATTTCTCATAATGCATTATTAAATTTTTTAAAGATTTTTGTTTATTTGACAGGTAGAGTTACAGACAGTGAGAGAGACAAAGATAAAAGTCTTCCTTCCATTGGTTCACTCCCCAAATGGCCACCATGGCCAGAGCTACGCTGATTCAAAGCCAGGAGCCAGGAGCTTCTTTTCTGGTCTCCCATGCAGGTGCAGGGGCCCACACACTTGGGCCTCTTCCACTGCCCTCTCAGGCCACAGCAGAAAGCTGGACTGGAATAAGAGAAACCGGGACTAGAACCTGGCACCCATATGGGATGCCGGCACCACAGGCAGAGGATTAACCTGGTGTGCCACCGCATTGGACCCTGCATTACTAAATTTTGCTCACTAAATCTCTGTAGTAGTTAAAACATTTATTTCATAGCATGGGCATCTACATAATGGTTTGGTTTTGAAAGATATTTTTCTCATGTTGAAAAATGTTATGTAGACATAGCAGTCATTCAATAATGTTTTACAACAAATGAAAATTTTATTAAGGCCACAGGGCCAAGGGTTCTGCCAGGGCATCCCTGTATAGGCAGAGCCATAATTGATCATATTGGGGTAGAATTTTTTCTGTTTGTTTATTTTTATATATATTTATTTAGTTTTTAGATATTTTTATTTTGATAGCCAGAGTCACAGATAGGAAGAGGGAAATATAGAGGAAGAGAGAGATTGGCATCCATTGGTTCACTCCCAAAATGGCCACAGTGACTGGGATTGGGCCTGGCTGAAGTCAGGAGACAGGAGCTTCCTATAGGTCTCCCACATAAGTGCAAGGGCTTTTGAATTTGGGATATTTCCTCTGTTTTTCTAAGCACATTAGTGGAGAGGCAGATCTGAAATGGACTACTGAAGCTCAAAACTATACCCATGTGGGATGGTGGCATCACAGGAGATAGAGATAATTGATATGCTGCATTTTTCTTGTGACAGTTGGCATCACAGAGATGTAGTTGAGTTTAACACTTGAGGCAGATCATGTCACATTTGTATATTTACACAAATATATAAAATGATTTCTTTATCCAGTCAATAATTAATGGAGATCTCAGTTGATTCCATATCTTAGCTATTGTGAATTGAGCTGCAATGAAATGGGAGTACAGATAACTCTTTCATATACCAATTTTTTTCTTTACTTGATTTGCAGAAATTCCAAGGAGTACAGTAGCTGGGCCATATGGTACATCTGTGTTCAGATTTTAGAGATATCTCCATGCTGTCTTATACAGTGGTTGGACAAGTTTACATTCCTACCAACAGCAGATTAGTGTACCTTTTTCCCCACATCCTTATGAACATTTGTTATTTGTTGATTTCTGTATGAGAATCATTTTAACTGTGATGAGGTGAAACTCATTGTCATTTTGACTTGCATTTCCCTGAAGGCTAGTGATTCTGGCCATTTTTTTCAAGTGTCTTTTGGCCATATTAATTTCCATTCTTGAAAAATGACTGTTCAAGTCCTTTGCCCAATTCTTAACTGGATTGTTTGTTGTGTCATTGTTGAGTTTCTTGATTTTTTTATAGATTCTGGATATTAACCCTTTATCAGTTGCATAGTTTCCAGCTATTTTCTTCCATTCTGTCAATTGCCTCTTTACTGGGCTAAGTGTTTCTTTTGCAGTACAGAAGCATCTCAGCTTGAAGTAATCCTATTTGTCAATTTTGATTTTGATTGCCTGTGGTTTGAGGATCTTTTCCAGTAAGTCTTTGCCCATGTCAGTGTCTTGAAGAATTTCCTCACTGTTTGCCAATAATTTGATTTTATCAGGTTGTAGATTTAGATCTTTGATCCATTTTGAGTAGATTTTTGTGCAAGGCCTAGGTTGTGGACTTGTAGCACACTGCTGCACATGGAGATCCAGTTTTCCCAGCACCATTTGTTGAAGGGGTTGTCCTTGCTCCAGGGATTGATTTTAGCTCCTTTGCATGGATTGATTTCTGGAACTTCTATTCTGTTCCATTGGCCTCTACCTGTATGTTTTTGTACAAACACCAAACTGTTTTGGTTATAACTACACTCTAGTATGTCCTGAAATCTACTATTGTGATGCCTTTGACTATTTTTGTTGTGTAAGACTGATTTAGCTATTCGGGGTCTCTTGTGTTTCATATGAATAATAGCATCATTTTTCCTAGATATGAATAGAATGTCTTTGGTATTTTTATAATATGTAAATTGCTTTCAGTGGTATGTGCATTTTTAAAATATAGATTGTTCCAATCCATGAAAAAATGGAAGATGTGTCCATTTTGATGTCTTTGTCTAATTATTTAATTTTTTATAGTTTTTGAAATAGAGATATTTGTCAACTTTGGTTAAATTTATAATAAAGTATTTATACTTTGTAGCTATTGTAAATGAGATTGATCTTAAAATTACATTCTCAACATGGTACTGTCTATGTATACAAAGGTTATTGTTTTTTGCATGTTAATTGTATATCTGTTGTTACATTTCCTCTTTCATCTCTGATTTTATTGATTTGGCTCTTCACCTTTTTTGGTTAGCCGGGTCAGTGCCGTGTTTCAGTTTTACTTTTTCAGAAAACCGTCTATTCATTTTACTGATCTTTTATAATTTTTTGCTCATTTTTGCTTATTTCTTCTCTAAGTTGTATATTTCCTCCCAATTTGGCATTTAGTTGCTGTTTTTCTAGGTCCATGAAATACATAGATTAACATTTATTTCCCAATTTCTTGATGTAGGCAACAATTGCTGTAAATTTCCCTATTAACACTGCTTTTCCTATATCCATACATTTTCATATGATGTATTATCATCTTCATTCATTTTTTATTTTTTTATTTCTCTTTTGATTGCATCTATGGCAAACCATTTATTTAGGAGCATGTTGCTCTCTCTCCATGGGTTTTCATGTAATCTAGAAATTCTTGAGTGTTAATTTCTAGCTTCATTATATTGTGGTCAGAAAAGATGCATCATATGATTCTGATTGTTTTGATTTTCCTTAATTTTTATTTTGGCCTAGTGTATGGTCTATCCTAGAGAAGATTCCATACACTGAAAACAAGAATGTATATTGTGCAACTGTAGAGTGAAAACCTCTGTAGATATCAGGTCTATTTGGTCCATAATTTGATCCATAATTTCTGTTAAGTATATTGTTTCTTTATTGAATTTCTGTCCATTAATTTAAGTGGGATGTTAAAGTCCCCCATTACTATTGTATCACAGCATACACCTCCCTTTAGATACATTAACACTTCTTTTAAATAGGCAGGTGCCCTGTAATTGGGTTCATATACATTTCTTGAAGTCCAATTTTCCTTTTGAATTGATCTCATTACATAATACATTTCTCTTTCTGTTTTAACAATTCCTGTGGTAAAGTTTATTTTGTCTGATATTAAGATGGTTACACCACCTTGTTTTTGCTTTCTGTTAGCATGGGATAGCTTTCTCCATTCTTTAAGTTTCAGTCTGGATGGATCTTTGTTGGTGAGATGTGTTTCTTTTAAGCAGCAACTACATGGGTCTCGAATGTGAAAGATACATTAAGTCTGTTTCATTTAGCTGTAAATTTGAGGCAGTTTAATAGTCAAAGTTAATATTGATCAGTAATGAGTTGGCTTTGCCAATTTTCTATAAATATTCCTATTATTTTTGTTGGATTTCTATTGCAGTTTTATGGGGGGATTTTCTCCATTTACATTCCTTCATAATGTTGACTATCTTTATGTTTCCGTGTGTAGCAGACTCTTAAGCATTTTTGGTAAGGCTGGAAAGGTGTCAAATTTTTTCAATTCCTGTTTGCTATGAAATGTCATTATTTCATTGTATTTCATAAATGAGAGCTTTATATGATGTAGTATTTTATTCTCTTATGACTTGAGCTATATCTTTCAATTCTCTCTTAACCTGTAGAGTTTATGATGAGAAGTCAGCTGTTATTCTAATCGTAGAACCTCTGAAAGTAATCTGAAATTTCTCTCATCCACATTTTAGAATTTATTTGTATCTCTTACTGTGGAAAGTTTGACTATGATGTGTCTTGCTGAGGATCTTTTTTGGTCATTTCTACTAGTTCTATTTGCTTCCTTTTATTGAATGTCCCTTTCTTTCTCCGAATTGGGGAAGTTTTCTGTAATTCTTTCACTAAATAAGCCTTCTGGCCCATTTTCTCTTTCTAGATTTTCAGGAAATCCTAAGCACCATACATTGTGTCATTTGATAGTATACCATAAATCTCCAACACTGCTTCGAATTTCTCTAATTTCTTTAGTTTTATCTGACTGTAAAATTTCCAGGAATTTTCTTTTAACTCAGATATTCTTTCTTCTACCTCAGTAAGTCTGTTTTGATGCTTTCTACCATATTTTAATTTGATCTACTGAATTCTATATTTCTTTTTTTAAAGATTTATTTTATATATTTGAAAGATAGAGTTACAGTGCGAGGTAGAGACAGAGTGAGTTCTTTCATCTACTGCTCTACTCCCTAGATGGCTGCAATGGCTGGAGCTGTGCCAATCTGAAGCCAGGAGACAGAAGCTTCTTCCAGTCTCCCACATGGGTGCAGGGGCCCGAGGGCTTGGGCCATCCTTTACTGCTATCCCAGGCCATAGCAGAGAGCTGGATCAGAAGAGGAGCAGCTGGCACTAGAACTGGCACCCATATAGCATGCCAGTGTTTCAGGCCAGGGCTTTAACCCACTGCACCACAGTGCAGCCCCCTAAATTCTTTATTTCTAATATTTCATTTTGATTTCTCTCTAAAATCTCAATTCATGGGAAAATTTCATTCATGCCATGTATGAATTTCTTTAATTCATGAATTTGGGTCTGGTTACTTTTGAGTAATCCTGTGGGTAATCTTTGGAATTCAATTTCTGGCATTTCATCAATCCCTTCTTCTTCATATTCAAATGTTTTGTGTTCCTTTGTGGATGAGGTCATGTTGTCTTCTTATTCTTGTTTCTTAAATTTCTTCACTTATTTTAGGCATTTGTGGAGATACTTGTTTTTCCCTCTGATCACTTTTATTTTTGAACTGTGCTTCTGTGGCTTAGTGGAATGTTTGCACTTTCGGTGAATGTCCTTATGTGTGCTGGGTGTGGTCAGGGAGTTCTGGTCAGTGCTTCATGGTGGGGCAAATATTAAGGGTAAATCTCTTCTTGATAACAGAAGGGTAGGGAATGATCACCTCTGTTAGTGTGATCACATCTTAACCTCCTCTTCTCTAAGGTGATCAATGCCTGGGTCTTAATCCCAAGTGGGTGTAACATTCATGTACACTGCCATGTGAACTGCACAAATGATCTACACAGCCTTCAAGTTTGTATCCCAGAGCAGTAACTGATCTCAGGTGACCAGGGAGCTCTGAGCATGTTGAATCTCACAGTGATTGCCCAGAGGCCCAGCTACATGTGCCCTCCCCTACCACCACAGAGTTCCCACAGTCTTAACACACAAGGCTCTCACAGTCATTGGGTGCAGAGGGTCCACTCTGCCTCACCATACTTTCTGACCCAGAGTGACAGACATTCCTTGAGCCAGCTATCTGTGGGTGCTCCTCTTAGGTGGCTTGAGCCCCATAGCCTGTGGTATATTAGGAGCATGGGGTCCTCACACAATCTTTTTGGGTGTCCAGCCCACTATCAGTCTTCCCCAGTCAGGCTCAAAGTCAGTGATGACCATGGATTTTTCCCTCTATTTAGAATCTCTGAATTATATGTGTACACAAGAGCCACTGACTGAATGTTGCTGTATCCCCATCATTGCTGACAGTACTGCTTAGAAGATGCCATCCTGTCTCATCCAGTTGCTGAGTATGTGCATAAAGGCTTTTGCAGCAGCTACTTTAGCCTGAAATGGCAACCTCCTCCCCTAATTGCAGCAGGCACCATGGTGGGGGTGGCGTGGGATGAGTCAAACATGCCCCTTCCATTTCCACTGGGACCAAGGTTACCTTCTAATGTTTGGGGCTCCTGGATAAATTCACACTGGCTAAATCACCAAAGGTTGCTGCAGTCTGACCTAAAATCCATCTTCAAGCTGGTAACCTTTCTGGATCTCCACTGCTGGAGTCATATGCTGTGTTCATGTTCATGCTGCACATCCACACATTCCACACAGGTCCCTGGAATTCCATTTCCTTCCATAGAAGTTCCACTGTGGCTTTTTCTTTATCTTTCTTTATTTTATTTATATGGAAGAATTACAGGAGAGGGGTAGAGACATACAGAGATAGGGGTCTTTTATCTACTGGTTCACTCCACAAATGGCTGAAACAGCCAGAACTGAGCTTCTTCAAAGGGAGGAGCCAGGGCTTCTTCCTGGTCTTCCATATTGCTGTATGGAACCAAAGACTTGGGACATCACCTTCTGCATTCCCAGGGTCACTAGCAAGGAGGTGGATTGGAAGTGGAGCACCCAGGACTTGAAATGGTGCACATAGGAGATGCCAACACCAGTCCTGAAGTTTTCTTTCTAATTCTGAACTTACTGCATTTACTATTAATCCTTAGCCAAGTGTGGTGCACCATTCCCTATTCCACCATCTTGGAATCGCCCTCATGTTTTCTTCATCCAGTCATCTGTTAGTGGACATGGGGATTGATTCCATATCTTATATATTGAGAATTGAGCTACCATAAAAATCGGGTACAAAAAGTTCTTTCTTATACCAATGTCATTTCATTTGGGTAAATTCCCAGGAGTGGGATGGCTGTGTTATATGGTAGGTCTATAGATTTATTATGAATCTTCATAATGTCTTCCATAATGGGTTACATTCCCACCAACAGGGTATTAGAGTCCACTTATCCCTGTGTGCTCACCAACATTTTTGATTATTTGGAAGATAGCCTTTCTGATTGGCATGATTGGATACATCATTGTGTTTTTTATTTGCATAATAGTGATCCTGAGCATTTCATGAGTCTGTTGGCCATTTGTATTTTATCAATTGAAAAATGTCTTTTCATTTCCCTCACCCATTTCTCAACTGTATTATTTGTTTTGTTGTTGTTGAGTTTCCTGACCTTATTATTTATCACTAATACTAATCTTTCACCATATGTATGGATTATTTTTTTTTAGTTTTTTTATGGTTTTTATTTAATGAATACAAATTTCATATGTACAGTTTTTAGGGATATAGTGTTTCTTCCCCTCATTCTCACGCTACCACTCCCCACTCTCATCCCATCTCCTACTCCCTCTCCCATTCCAATAAATATTTTCTCTGGCTGTTTTCATTACAGCTATCCTGTGTGTCTTGAAATCTGGTATTTTGCCTCGGCTTTGTTTTAGTGGTTTAAGTTTGGTTTAGTTATTTGGAATCTCTTGTGTTTCCATATCAGTTTTATCATTTTTGTTCTAGATCTATGAAAAATGCCCTTCATATGTTGATTGGGATTACATTAAATCTGTAAACTGCTTTGGATAGTATGGGCATTTTTTTTGACATTAATTCTAACAATCCACATGGAAGATTTTTTCTCCATTTTGTGTTTCTTCTATTTCTTTCCTTAATGTCTTGTAATTTTCATTGTAGTGATCTTTCACATCCTTGGTTAAATTTATACCAAGCTATTTAAATTTTTATATGTATTGTGAGCTATGCCGATCTTACATGTTCTTTCTCAGCAATGGCATTGTTTGTTTATATAGATATAACTGATTTTTGAGTGTTGTTTTTATATCTTGAAACTTTTTCAAACTTTTATTAGTTACAATATTGTCTTAGCAAGCTTTTTTTCCCCAATACATAATATCATGCCATCCACAAAACAGGAATAATTAGACTACCTCCTTTTCACATTGTATTCTTTTATTTGTTTTTCTTTTCCAATGTGGACAAATCTAGAACAATATTGGATAGCAATTGTGGATGTAGTCATCCTTTTCTGGTTTTGAATATTAGTGGGAATGCTTACAATTATTCCCCATTCAATGTGATGCAGGATTGGAGTTTGTCATACATTGACTTGATTTTCTTCCTTCTGTACTCATTTTGCTTAAGTGTACTTTTTATCATGAAAGGAATTTGTATTTTATCAAATACTTTCTCTGTGTCTGTTTAGATAACTATGCAGTTCTTCATAATTTGTTAATGATATGTATTGTGCTTATTGATTTCTGTGTTTTGAACCATCCTTGTATACTTGTTTCTCTAGCATAAATCCCATTTGCTCTGGGTGGATGATGTTTTTTGATGTGTTGTTTGATTTGGTTATCTAGTATCTCATAGAGAAACTTTGTGCCAGCATTCATCACACATATCAGTTTATTGTTCCTTTTTGTTGTATGTTTTTCCAGTTTTGGAATTATGATGATGCTGGCCTGATAGAAACTTGACAGTATTACTTCAGTTTTAAACTGTTTCAAATAGTTTAAGTTGAATTTAGGTTAATTCTTTAAAAGTTTGATAGAACTCAACACTGAAGCAATGCAGTCCTGGACTTTTCTCTGTTCAGAGGATATTTATTACAGATTAACCCTCCTTCTTGGTTATTAGTCTATTCAAGTTTTCTGTGTCTCAATGTCTCAATTATGATAGATTGTATATATGCAGAAATCTATTTCTTCCAGATGTTCCAATTTATTTCCATACAGCTGTTTGTAATAATTCTAATTCTTTTCATTTTAGTACCATCAGTTGAAAGAACTCTTTCATTTATAATGTTATTAACTTGAGTCTTCTGCCCTTTTCCATTACTTGGGCCAGTGGTTTATTGATTTTGTTTATTTTTCCCAGAAAACAAAGACTCTTTATTTCACTGATCTCTGCTTCATTTTTTATTTCAATTTTGTTTATTTCTTCTCCAATTTTTATTATTTATTTTCTCCTACTAATAGGGAGTCTAATTTTTGCTTGTTTTTCCAAGTCCTTGAGATTTATTCCTAGATTGTATACTTCATATCTTTCCAATTTCTTGATGTAGATAATAATTGCTGTAATCTTTCCCCTCAATACTGTTTTTGGTGTATCACAAAATTTTGAAATGTTATTTTATTGCCATTTATTTAAAGGGATTTTTAAATTTCCCTCTTGATTTTTTTCTATGACCCTTTATTCATTTGGGAGCATTTTGTTCAGTCTTCATGTGTTTGTATACTTTCTAGTGTTTCTTATTTTATTAATTTCCAGCTTCATTCCATTGTGATCAAAAATGATACATGATATGGCTTCATTTTTAAAGGTTTGTGAGACTTGCTTTATTTCTTGGCATAGGTTCTATACTGTAGAATGATCCTGTATAGATGAAAACTGTAGTTTGTGTTTGTGGGATGAAATATTCTAGATATCACATCAATTTTGTCTGTAGTGTAGATTATCTCTTTTGTTTTTGATTTTTTACCTAGTTGATCTGTTCATGATGAAAGTGGAGTGTTGGAGCTCCCTCCATTATTAACACCGTGGAGCCTCTATTTCCCTTAAATCCATTAACATTTGTTTTAAGTAACCAGGTGCTCTAGCATTGAGTGGATATCATTTACTATACTCATATCTTCCTGGAGTCGGTCTTTTTATCATTTGTGCATTTCAGCAGTCTCATCATCTTCACAGTCCAATAATGAAGTCTTATCGTGTTCCTTATGGTGTCATATTATATACCTTATTCATGTTTCTTGTATTTCTGTTCTAATTTTTATGCATCTGGAGAAACTGTTAATATTTCCTCTGAAGTCTTTTCTTGGGAATTTGCCTCTAGGCATAGTGGGATGCCAGCAACTTTTGGGGGTATCCAGAGATGTGTAATGGTGGGGCAGGAGCTCTGGCCAACACTTGTGGGTGGGGCGACATTTCAGTATAACCTCCAAATTGTGGTAGTTCTCTGTAGCAAGTAGGGTCAAGGAGATTATCACCCTGGCATGTGTGATCACTGCCTCCACCCTTCTCTGTGCCAAGGTGAACCCCTTTGAGCCTGCACCCACAACAAAGGCACATGAACTACATAATCTGTTCATTCTGTCCATTCCCAGCATTGTCCCATACATTGTCCATTCCCAGCACTCAAGGAATTCTGAACTTCTAAAATTGGACTCGCTAATTGCCCAAGACCCAGCCACACCCTATGACCTTATTGATTTCTCCACCTATTGCAGTCAGTGGATTCCAACAGTCACAGGGTGCAGTATTCCTATAGTCACAGGCTGCATGGAATCCACTCTGCCCTACAAGCCTTCCTATCCAGAAAGCCACCCCATCCCTGATCCAGGTCTGAGGAGGGTAGGGGAGTGAAGCAACATAACCTCTGTTCCCAGAGTTAAGAGGGCACATTGCCCTCTGGCAGCTAGTCTTCCTACACTCAAAGTCAGTGTAGATTGTGAATTTCTCTCTCTGATAAAGTCTGCCAGATATACTTGGGCTGCTGCAGCCTTATTCTGGTAAAATAGTGCTGTTCCATCTAGCTGATATGCAACTTAGTTGAGGAGGGGGAGAGGAAATAAATATGCCTCCCATTCAAAGGATTAAGTGAGCACTCTTTCTCCTGCCAACTCATCTGCCTGGACTCATTAGGGGCCATGAATCACTTTCTCAGACAAGATCAGCAGTGGCATGGAGCTTCCGCAGATTCCTCTCACCTTGCTCTTGGAAGATAGCCTCTCCTCCAGCCATTGGCTATGGGAGTTGCTGGTGGTGACCTGCAAGCTGCTGCATGTGTGTACAATCATTACTCCTTCCCAGAGGCTCTCTTCTTTCTATAGGCCTTTCATTTAAAATGCATTTACAGATCCTCTCCTGTTTTTTCTGGTGTTTTCTTGTAGTCAAAATCAACATGTCTTTTCCCTATTCAAACATGTTGGAATGTGAGCTTTTCAGATTTTAATTTTATTTTTGGTTTTATGCACTGTAATTATCATCTGATATGGCACAGTAATTTTTTTCCACTTGATGTTTGGAGTGCAATAAACACTATGGATTTATATATTTGTCAAGTTTGAAAAATTTGGCCATAATTTCCCCAAACATCCACCTGACTTTTTTGAGACCCTATTTAAATATATAATTGGAATGATGATCTGTTCAGTCCTCTTCTGCCCAAGTTTTGTTTTGATGTATTATATGGCTCTGTTTTCATGTTCACTCTTCTTTTTTGTCTCATCTACACAACTTACATTCGAGAATTTGCTCTCTTCAGATATTTTAGCTTATATATCTTGAAGCTGATCTTGGGTCTTTGCATATTTGCTCTGTGTTTACTTCTATATAAAATTGGAATACATGCCTAAAAACTATTGCAAGGTTTTCATTGGTACTGTTCTCTGCATCTTCAGGATATAAAAGATATCTCTAGCTTTTGCTTTTGCCCTTGTTCTTCCAATTCTTTACTCTTGCAGTTTTCTGAGCAACATCAGTGTCTGTCAGTCATCAGCACATTGTGTCTCACATGGATTGATGCAAAGACATGAAGCGACTCCAAATGGGAGTCAACCCAACAAAAAAACTATTCAGCTGGGCATTCTTCATATGGGGGTTTCTGGTGCAAGTGTAGGCTCTTTGGCAACAAGGAACTAAATATGTAGTTAATAACCCAAGAATATCATGGATCTACAAATGTGTCTCTGTGGCATTCTGCATCTATATTCAACTGAGCAAGGGTTAATATTGATGTCTAGGACTCTGATCCATCAACACATATATCTTTCTGGATGCATCTCTTACTGTCTTATGAAGTCTCACTCCAATACAGGCAGAGTGGACACAGAGAGAGAGAGAGAGAGAGAGAGAGATAAAGGTCTTCCTTTTCCATTGGTTCACCCCCCAATGGCCACTGTGGCCAGCACACCACGCTGATCCAAAGCCAGGAGACAAGTGCTTCTTCCCGGTCTCCCAAGCACTTGGGCCATCCTCCACTGCACTCCCAGGCCACAGCAGAGAGCTGGACTAGAAGAGGAGCAATGGGGACAGAATCCCGTGCCCCAACTAGGACTAGAACCTTGAGTGCCAGCGCCACAAGGGGAGGATTAGCCTAGTGAGCCACGGCGCCAGCCCTTTTTCTTTCTTTTTTAAATTTTTTAAAAAATTTATTTGACAGGTAGAGTTATAGACAGTGAGAGAGAGAGACAGAGAGAAAAGTCTTCCTTCCATTGGTTCACTCCCCAAATGGCTGCAACAGCTGGCGCTGTGCTGATCCAAAACCAGGAGCCAGGTGCTTCCTCCTGGCCTCCCATGTGGGTGCAGGAGCCCAAGCACTTAGGCCATCCTCCACTGCCCTCTCAGGCCACAGCAGAGAGCTGGAATGAGAGGAGCAACCAGGACTAGAACCCGGCACCCATATGAGATGCTGGCACTGCAGGTGGAGAATTAACCAAGTGAGCCATGGCACCGGCCCCAAGTCTGTCTTCTTCCACTTACTTGTTCCACCTTAGAACATGCTACTTAACCATGTCTAAATTGTGAAGCCACACTCTGGTGGTTATTTACTTGTTGAGCCAGACAACAGTACTTTAGCCTTAGTTTGCCAGACTCCAATTGTGGTGGAATGAGAAGGCCATGCCAAGATGGCCGCTTGCAACAGAAACTGCCTGGCAACAGGCTGTGAGTGGATGGCTTCGGAAACCAAATGACAATGGAGCCTGCCTGGCAATAGACTGTGATTGGATGGCTTCAGAAACCACATGGCAATGGAGCCTGCCTGGCAACAGGCTGCATTTGGTTAGGGCATGGACTGTCCCTTGGCCAGATTGACTGCCTTGGCTATTTAAGCTGCTGTATCAACTGAATTAAATGAGTCTGCGGGCTGCTTGCCTCTGGCCTGCTTTCACCCGACTCCCAGGGTCTGTATGGTGACTCTGCGCCTCTTGCCCCCCCCCACTCCTCCTCTCAGAATGAATCCACAGCAACATCCAATTACTTTCTTTTTTCAGATTTATTGATTTATTGAAAGTCAGAATTAAAGAGAGAGGAAAAGACAGAAAGACATACACACACACACACACACACAGAGAGAGAGAGAGAGAGAGAGAGGGAGAGAGAGAGAGAGAGAATCTTCCATATGTTGATTCAACCACCCACATGATTTCAATGTCCAGGGCTGCCCAGGCCAAAACCAGGAGCCAGAATCTTCATTAGGATTTCCACAAGAGGATAGGGGCCCAAACACTTGGGCCAACTTCCACTGTTTTTTTTTTCCCCAGATCATTATCAGGGAGCTGTATTGTAATTGAGGCAGCCAAGACATGAGTCACCACCCAGTTTGGATGCCAGTATCACAGGCATCAGCTTTACCTGCTTTGCCACAATGCACACCCCTCTGCTCACTTTTACAGTTTTCTAAGCTAGCACTATCCCCATATCCTTCAATGAGGTTGTTTCATACATTTAGAACACATTATTGCTCCTTTTTTTACATTTTTTGTTCAGTTCCTGAATTCCCTGATATTATTTATTTTTAATCTATAGACTTTAAAGATCTATAGATTTGGACAGACTCATAGTGTAATATCATCCTCCAGGATAGTTTCAACACTCTAACACTTCCCTGTGCTTTACATACACATCATTTTTTCTCCATATGTCACAAACACTAATTTGTTTCCCATAATTTGGTTTTACCCTTTCACATAGAAACACACATTTAAAGATTCCACCTGGATATCTGTGACATGATAGCCATTTCCTTTATATTACTGAATACAATTAAATTGTATGGGTGTCCTGGAGTCTATTTTATATGCATCTATAAAAACACATTGATGCCTTAGGATTTTTTAAGAGTCATTTGAAAGTTAGATTTACACAGAGAGGACACACACACACACACACACAGAGAGAGAGAGAGAGAGAGAGAGAGAGAGAACTTCCATCCACTGGTTCACTCCCCCAAATGGCTGCAAAGGCTGGGGCTGTGCCAGGGCCAAGTCAGGAGGCAGAAGCTTCCTCTGGATCTCCCAATGTTTGCAGGAGCCCAAGGACTTGTTTCATCTTCTACTGCTTCCCCAGATTGCACCAGCAGGGAGTTGAATTGGAAATGGAGTACCCAGAACTCAAACTGGTGCCCATATATGATGCCAGCACTGCAGGTCATAGCTTAACCTGCGAAACTACAGTGCAGACCCCAACTTTTGATTCTTAATGGTCATAAAGTGGCATCAGCATTTGCATGTGTGAAAGATGTTGTGTTGACTCAAATTTTTGAATTAACAAAGTAACTCCTTAGCTATACAATTGCATGATCCTCATCAAGCTATTTTGAAATCAACCTAGGAGGCAGCTCAACTGTGGGGTATTCATTTGGCATATCGGTGAAGATACCACTTTGGACAGAGTTCTTGGGTTAAACTCCTGGCTTCACCTCTGATTCCTCCTTCATTTTAGTACAGACCCTGGTTTGCAGCAGGTGATGATTCAACTAGTTGAGTCCTTGACTCCTTGACCCCAATCTGGGAGATCCTGATTGAGTTCCCTGCTCCTTTCTTTGGTCTGGTCCAGCATTGGATGTTGTGTGCATTGGGCTTGAACTAGCAGTTGGGTGATCTTACTCTATCACTGTGCCTCCATGTCTCCCTGTATTTAAATAGAGATTCTAAATAAGTAAAAATGTTTAAAAATAGGGGCTGACACTGTGGCAAAATGAGTTATGCTGCCACCTGCAACACTGGCATCCCATGTGGGCACCAATTTGATTCCCAGAAGTGAAGATCATTGTAGTTTCGATTTGCATTTCTCTGATTGCTAGTGATCTTGAACATTTTTTCATGTGTCTGTTGGCCGTTTGGATTTCCTCTTTTGAAAAATGTCTATTGAGGTCCTTGGCCCATCTCTTAAGTGGGTTGTTTGTTTTGTTGTTGTGGAGTTTCTTGATTTCTTTGTAGATTCTGGTTATCAACCCTTTATCTGTAGTATAGTTTGCAAATATTTTTCCCATTCTGTCAGTTGCCTCTTCACTTTCCTGACTGTTTCTTTTGAAGTACAGAAACTCCTCAATTTGATGCAATCCCAAATGTTAATTTTGGTTTTGATTGCCTGTGCTCCTGGGGTCTTTTCCAAGAAGTCTTTGCCTGTACCTATATCTTGCAGGATTTCTCCAATGCTCTCTAATAATTTGATGGTTTTGGGTCATAGATTTAAGTCTTTAATCCATGTTGAGTGAATTTTTGTGTAAGGTGAAAGGTAGGGGTCTTGCTTCAAGCTTCTGCACATGGAAATCCAATTTTCCCAGCACCATTTATTGAATAGACCAACCTTATTCCAGGGATTAGTTTTGGATCTTTGATCAAATATCAGTTGGCTGTAGATGTTTGGATTGATTTCTGGTGTTTCTATTCTGTGCCATTGGTCTATCCGTCTGTTTCTGTACCAGTACCATGCTGTTTTGATAACAACTGCCCTGTAGTATGTCCTGAAATCTGGTATTGTGATGCCTCCGGCTTTGTTTTTGTTGTACAGGATTGCTTTGGCTATTCGAGGTCTTCTGTGTCTCCATATGAATTTCAGCATCATTTTTCTAGATCTGCGAAGAATGTCTTCTGTATCTTGATTGATATTCCATTGAATGTATAAATTGCTTATGGAAAAATAGACATTTTGATGATATTGATTCTTCCAATCCATGAACATGGAAGATTTTTCCATTTTTTGGTATCCTCTTCTATTTCTTTCTTTAAGGTTTTGTAGTTTTCATCGTAGAGATCTTTAACGTCCTTGGTTAAATTTATTCCAAGGTATTTGATATTTTTGTAGCTATTGTGAATGGGATTGATCTTAGAAGTTCTTCCTCAGCAATGGCATTGCCTGTGTATACAAAGGCTGTTGATTTTTGTGCATTGATTTTATTTTTTTTAAAGTTTCTTTTTTTTATTTTTATTTATTTTTTATTGAACTTTTATGTAATGAATATAAATTTCCAAAGTATAGCTTATGGGTTACAATGGCTTCCCCCTTCCCATAACTTCCCTCCTGCCCGCAACCCTCCCCTTTCCCACTCCCTTTCCCCTTCCGTTCATGTAAAGATTCATTTTCAATTCTCTTTATATACAGAAGATCAGTTTAGTATATATTAGGTAAAGATTTCAACATTTTGCCCATATAGCAACGTAAAGTGAAAAAACTACCATTGGATTACTAATTATAGCATTAAATAGCAATGTACAGCACATTAAAGACAGAGATCCTACATATTTTTTTTTCAAATTAATTAATTTTCTATGCCATTTCCATTTTAACACCAGGTAGTTTTTTTTTTCATTTCCAATTCTCTTTATGTACAGAAGATCAATTCAGTATATAATTAGTAAAGACCTCATCAGTTTGTACCCACACAGAAACACAAAGTATAAAAATACTGTTTCCGTACTAGTTATAGCATTACTTAGCTTTAGACGACACATTAGGGACAGATCCCACATGGGGTGTAAGTACACAATGACTCCTGTTGCTGATTTAACAATTTGACACTCCTGTTCATGGCGTCAGTAATCTCCCTAGGCTCTAGTCATGAGTTGCCAGGGCTATGGAAGCCTTTAGAGTTCACTGACTTTGATCTTATTCCAATAGGGTCATAGTCAAAGTGGAAGTTCTCTCCTCCCTTCGGAGAAGGGTACCTCCTTCTTTGATGGCCCCATTCTTTCCACTGGGATCTCACTCACAGAGATCTTTCATTTAGGTCTTTTTTTTTTCCATGATATCTTGGCTTTCCATGCCTGCTATACTCTCATGGGCTCTTCCGCCAGATCCGAATGCCTTGAGGGCTGATTCTGAGGCCAGAGTGTTGTTTAGGACATCTGCCATTCTATGAGTCTGCTGTGTATCCCGGTTCCCATGTTGGATCTTTCTCTCCATTTTTTTGCCAAACTCTTCGATGAGTTCCAGGGGTCTCTTAGTAGAGTTCTTTGGGTCCCCTAAATAAAGCATCATATCATCTGCAAAGAGGGATAGTTTGAGTTCTTCCTTCCCAATTTGTATCCCTTTGATTTCTTTTTCTTGCCTAATAGCTCTGGCTAAAACTTCCAGAACTATATTGAATAGCAGTGGTGAGAGTGGGCATCCCTGTCTGGTACCAGATCTCAGCGGAAATGCTTCCAACTTTTCCCCATTCAATAGGATGTTGGCCGTGGGTTTTTCATATATTGCTTTGATTGTGTTGAGGAATGTTCCTTCCATACCCAGTTTGCTTAGAGCTTCCATCATGAAAGGGTGCTGTATTTTATCAAATGCTTTCTCTGCGTCTATTGAGAGAATCATATGGATTTTCTTCTGCAGTCTGTTAATATGGTGTACATGGCCTCTAAGAGCTTGCCTGCAATTCTTTTAGCCTACTCAGTGGAGCACCATGGACTGTGGCTGGATAGTTCTGGATTGTATGTTCTGCAAAAAAGAGTCATGCTATGGGCTGTGGGGTGCTTGGAACTGAGAGCCCATGAGCGATTGTCCAAGCTGTTATATCATAGTCATTACCAGATGTTCCTGTGACAGTGTAGGAACAAGAGCTCCAGGCCCTGGGACCAGCATACCAATGGACACTACTCTTTCCCTGGGCTGGGGGACTGTATTGGTACCATCAGCATTACTATAGCTTGAAAATAATTTTCAGAGGTTTAATTCTGATTACAAAATAGTGAGAGGGTTGAACCTTTATAGAGTTTAGAGGTGGGTCCTTTGGGTGATTATTGGAATTAGGTGAGGAATCAGGGAAATCTCTCATGATTGAGTACTTGGGCTTTAGAGAAAACACAGAGACTAAGGAGGCACTTGCATGCTCCCTGTCTCTTGCCATGCAGTGCCATGCACTGCTCTAGGATCTGAAAGCAAGGAGGAGGCCATCAACACATGCAGCTCCATATGCTTCAGCCAGAACTGTGAGCCAGAATGCACCTCTTCTCTTTATAACTTGCTCAGTCTCTTACAGGGTGGTATTGGGTAAAGAAAAAATAATGCATGTATAAATACCCCATTTGCTTATCCATTCATCCTTTCCTGGAAACTTGGGTTGCTTCAACCTTTTATCTTTTGTAAGACTGTTATGAATATGTGTGTGTGAATATCTATTCCAGCTCCTGCTTTTACCTCTTCAGGTGAATTCCTAGGAACAGAATTTATAATAAATACTGGATAATGTGGTAATTCAGTTTAGGTTTTCTAGGATATTCAGTACTACCTTCTATTTTGGTTCTATGCTTTTATATTCACACCAGCAATGCTGGTTCACTCCTCCAATGCGACAAAATCTGCGACTGGCCCTGTTTAAAGACAGAAGCCTTGGCATCAATGTAGGTCTAACACATGGGTTGCAAAAGCCTAACAACTTGAGCCATCACCTGCTGCTTCCTAGGATGTGCATTAGAAGAAAGATGGATCATAAGAAGACATGCCAGAACTCACACCAGCACTCATAATGGGATGCAGGCTGGCGCTGCAGCTCACTAGGCTAATCCTCCACCTGCGGTGCCATCACACCGGGTTCTAGTTCCCGCCGGGGTGCCAGATTCTGTCCCGGTTGCCCCTCTTCCAGTCCAGCTCTCTGCTGTGGCCCAGGAGTGCAGTAGAGGATGGCCCAAGTGCTTGGGACCTGCACCTGCATGGGAGACCAGGAGAAGCACCTAGCTCCTGGCTTTGGATCAGTGCGGTGCACCAGCCGCAGTGTGCTGGCTGCAGCAACCATTGGAGGATGAACCAATGGTAAAGGAAGACCCCTCTCTCTGTCTCTCTTTCACTGTCCACTCTGCCTGTCCAAAAAAAATGGAATGCAAAGCTTCCAAATGACAGCTTAATCCATTGGGTAACACCTTCATAATTTAAGTAGTATTGGTAGACATATAATATAGAGAATTTTTCAGTGGAATAACTTTATTTATGACCCTTAAAATTCACTATATATATATATATATATATGCATGTGCACATATGCAATCAACATATGAATATATGACTGATGTGATAATTTCACTTTAAGTCATATATAATTTAAGGAAATTAGGAGAATACAGGCCAACATAGTGACACAGCAGGGTAAGCTGCTGCCTCTGATACTGGCATCCTGTTTTAGCACCAATTTGAGTCCTGGCTGCTCCACTTACAATCCAGCCCCCTGACAACGTGCCTGAGAAATTGGAAAAAGATGCATTACATGTTTGGGCCCCTGATACCTACAGGGAAGAGCCAGATGAAAGCTCTTGCTTTGGTCTGTCTTAACCCCAGCTATTGTGGCCAATTGTGGGTGAGCAAGCAGATGGTAGGTCTTGCTCTTTATGTCCTTCTCTGTAACTCTGCCTTTTAAATATGTCTTTAAAAGAAATTAGGAGAATAAACAAATGTATATTTCCTTTTATCTCCTCACATACATATTTACTGTGATGTCCATGAAACCTAAAAACATATACAACTGATAAATGAGATTAATTGAAAGATCAATATTAAATATATATTACTACATACCAGCAAGAAACAAATAGAAAATATTTAGGGCAATAGGCAGATGACAAAAAACTCAGCAAGAGAAATGGTGAAATGACTACATTATGTGATGTCCTTAAACATTTTTGAAATCAATATTTAAAAAAACAAATGAATCAACAAAAAATACATCACATATCCGGAGAAAATGTAGGACTCTGAAGCCAATAAGCAGCCACTGAGTTGTAACTGACTTGAAGCAGGTTACTGCACTGTCCAGGTAGGATCCTCTCAGGAGCAGGAACCAGGGAGGCAGGAGGGAGCCCAGCAGGGGGCAGGCAGCACCAGGGGTGAACAGCCCTCCCGCCCCAGGGAACGGTGGTACCTGGAGAACGCAGTTTTGGTACAGAACCCAGGACTGGCCTCATGTTTTCCTGTCAAGACATGAAGAGATGTGTCAGCGCTGTGGAGGAAGTTCTCACGGCTATCTAAACTGTCCAGTCAGGAGCTGCGGTCTTAGTTACACGTAATCACGCGGAATGCTGACGCCACAATTGTCTTCCAGTTCTGCAGTGGAGAGAGTTCCGAAGAGGACCTGATGCTGGGAGATTCCGACAGTAATAATTCGTCTACTCTTCTCTGACCACCTTGCCACACAGGATTCCACATGACCCAGAGGCCTTGAAAAGGTGAGTGTAGGGTGGGCTGCAGGGATGGGGAGGCAGTGTTGGCGGAAGCTGCTGAAGAAGGCTGGCAGGAAGCGGGCCTCCCAGAGGTCTCCGAATCAGCAGCCCCATCTCGCTGCCGGCCTGCACTTCCTTGGACTCCCTCTGGTCCACAGTGTGGGGGCTGGACTGGCATTCGGGACTCCAGGAGTCCTGTCCCTTCCAGGCAGAGAATTGGCCTGGAGCCCAGGAGCCTTCTCTGGGCAGCTGTGTGGCAGCAGCCCCACATCTTCCTTGATTGTGCAGGGGGAACCTGTAGTCGCCAGGGACAATCCAGGCAGTGTAAATGGCATTTATGCAGACGAAGCGCTGTCATTTATGGGGTCCCTGGTGCCTCCGTTCTCCCAGGGTGACCTGATTCCCCGATTCATGAACATGTCAGAAGCAGGGGCTCAGATCATGGACCCTGACCTCTTGGCATAGTTCTTTCTGGGGGTTCTGAGCTCATTTTCTGATGCCAACAGCAGTATCTTGGACTAGGTAAGTTAAGGACAAAACAGTTTTATTTGGCTCAGGGTTTTTGTCCAAGTTTTGGGGGGACAGGAGGACAACGTGATTTGGTTCCTTTATATCATTGTAGCCCTCACACATTTCTTTGACAGGCTGTCATTTGTCTTTGAATTTTAAAAGTAGAAAATTTAGCTAGTCACATTTATGAGTGTTTTAAATATTTCTATTGTATGACAACCTTCCCAATCATGTAGCTACAAGCCTAGATTCCTACACTATTTTTAATTTATATTTTAATATAAGATAGTTTTTTATTATTGGAGATTAGTTGACATAATTTTTATATCTTAAAGGTCTGCAGCCTGATGTTTTGATATTTGAAGAGGCATTTAAAATTTTATGTAAAATCCACATTATCTGCTAATCTAATTTTTCACAAAACTTTTAGTGTCTCCTTGTGCATGTACATTATTTAATGATAGCACAATCAAGCTAACATATCCATCACTTTAATAGTTTGTAAAAAAATTTAAGTCCTTAACAAGTTGTGAGTATCTATATTCATATTGATTATATTGTGCTGGATGTTAGGTAACAAGGTATCTCATAAGTGCAAATGTATGTTGTTAACTACCATCTTCCTGTTTCCTTCACACTCAGCCCCTGGCAACCATCATTCTGTTTTGTACTTCATTTCAACTTTCTTAGATTCCACATGGAAGTGAGCTTGTGTGGTATTTATCTTTCTGTGTCTTATTGGAGGCAGCCTACTGTCCACATTCATACTTTTGGACCTATGTTGTGACAAAGTGGTAGAATCTATTTAAGGTTGAATGGGATTTCTTTGTGTGTGTCTATCATCTTTTCTCTGTTCATCTGTTGGCAGAAATGCGGCTATTTCCATATCTCGTTCTTGTGAATAATGTTCACCTGAATATGGATGTGCAGGTGTATCTTTGAGATATTGATTTTATTTCCTTTGGATATATATCCAGTAGTGGGAATGCTTTATCATTTGTTAGTTCCTTTTTAATTTTTGTTTGAGGCACATCCATAGTGCTTTCATTAATGAAAATACCAATTTTCATGCTCACAATTTATATGTTTCCTTTTCAACACCTCTAGTTCCATACTTGTTATCTTTCTTACTTTTTGATTATAGCCATTTTTATATATTAGAGGTGATAACCATTGTGGTCTTGATTAGCAGTGCTGAGTCCCTTTTCAAATACCTTTTGGCTGCTTGAATATTTTGATTGGAAAAACTGATAATTTTTATTTTATTTGCTTTTTTTCATTTATTATACTTTTATTTAATGAATATAAATTTCCAAAGTCCAGTTTATGGGTTACAATGGTTCCCCCCCCCATAACTTCCCTCCCACCCGCAACCCTCCCCTTTCCCGCTCCCTCTCCCCCTCCAATCACATCAAGATTCATTTTCAATTCTCTTTATATACAGAAGATCAGTTTAGTATATATTAGGTAAAGATTTCAACAGTTTGCCCCCATATAGCAACACAAAGTGAAAAAAATACTGTTGGAGTACTAGTTATAGCATTAAATAATGATTAAGGGAGTAATACAAAGAACAGATACAACTCAAAAGCAATTTTTTATTATATTTGCTTTTGAGTTGTATCTGTTCTTTGTATTACTTGCTTAATCATATGAGATTTGCCAATGTCCTCTCCCACTCTCTTTTCTTTCTCTTTTTAGTCTTTCCCTTAGTATGTGGATGTATTTTAAGTTTTTTTTTTTTCAGTCCTACTTCCTTATTTTTGTTTTTGTCACCTGTGCATTTGGTGTCATATGTAAATCATTGCTGACATTTGGCATAGCCACAGCTGTTTTAGGAATTTATGAAATGAGTTAGTGGATGAGATTATTCTCTCTCTCTCTCTCACTCTCTGAGTGTGTGTGTGTGTGTGTATGCATCTGTGTGTTTTTTTCTTTTAAAGTAATGAAGAAATTTGTAAAAATGACTTGGAGTAATTGATACCAAAGAGCAAATAGAAAAAAAGTGTACCAATTTTATGATCCTGAAATTTAATGTCAGGGAGGGGAAACTGTTGCTTACCCTGATTTCATCAGTATAATTTTGATCCATGCATACATGTATGAACACTGTAGTCCATAGGTGTGTATAATTATTGTCAACAAGAAACAAACTCAGAACAGCATCTTACTTGGTATATAAGGTTAAAGGGTATTAAATATTAAAATTAGCATCACTACTAATATGGTCTTTGTAAGTATTTTATTGACACATAATCTTGAAATAACTGAATTGGTATTTTGTCATGCTAACTGGAGCTATTAGGAGGCAATACTTTACTTTAAATTGCTGATAAATACATATTTGAAATTGTTTCACATAAGCAAAATAAAGTATTTCTCTACATGTGTATGGAATTAATTTAATTAAGACAATATCAAATAAGAAATATGGATTTAAATGGTAGGTTGATTTTGGTGCAAAAATTTATTGAACTCCAAATAATTCTTGCATACTAAATATTGCTCATGAATTGTAAGGGCCCCTCGTATTTATAGTTTTAAATATTTTTGAACCAAAATTAGTGTACTTTAATTTTATGTTCCACAGAATATGTAAAACCCTCTCATATTTGTTGATCTTCACTTTCTTCCATGAAGCCCAAACTTAGGAGTCTGTCTGCTGACTACTAACTGCCCCATGATGTAAGTGATAATTCTATGATTTGTACTATTTGGGGAGTTACAGAATCATAAGTACAGGTCTAATATAAACACATTTCACATTATTGACAGCAAATCCTCATTCTCCATCTCCAGACAAACAATAATATAAACTTTGTCTCCAGAGATCTGCCTTTTCTGAACTTGTGTTATAATGGAATCATATGGTGTTACAGTACGTGGGGGTTAGCTTCTGATATCTCTTGTTTTTCTTTCTTTGAGTTTCATTAGCTTTGTGATCTGTCATTTCTTAACTAATTTTGATTGCCAAATAGTATAGCATTATAAAAAATACACTATACACACTGTTTTCCTTAAAGATCAGTATTTGAGTTGCTTTCCCAATTTTGCTTTCATGAATATTGCTGTAATGAGCCTTTGTGTGCATGTGAGCTTTGTATCTGTTAGTTGACTTACCTTGGAGAAAAACTGCTGAGGCAATAAATAGTCCCACGTAGAACATGCCAAGAAACTGCTAAGTTATCTCTCAGAGTGGCTGCAGTAGTTTACTGGAATTGTATGAGGATTCCATGTTCTCCATGTCTCTGTCAGTGTTTATCTATGGTTGAATCAGTCATTTCACTGAATGTGAAGTGTTATTTTCCTGAAGTTTTAATTTGCATTTCCACAATGACTGTTATTAATATTCTTTTTGAAATATCAGAATGTCTTACTGAAATCACTGCTTCATTTTGAAAATTGTGCGCTTCTTCTTCTTTTCTTTTTATTTTTGATGCAAAATCCAAGATTTTTCTCTTAAATTTCTTAGTGGTATTTTCACTTTGATTCTACCTTGAATGTTAGTGTTAATTATATTTGCATTATTTTCATTGTCACTATACAGAAATATAATTGATATTTATGTCTTATTTTATATTCTGCAAAATTACTGAATTTTACATTGAGTTTTTAATGAATCCTTCAAGATGTCTTTTACTTACAAGATTATGTCTTAGTACATTACAAGTTATAAACATGACTTTTTTGTTTGCATTGCTCTTTTGTTTGCAATCTGGAGATTTTTCTTCTTCGTGTGATTTCTTAGCAGAATCTTCTACTATACTCTCAATTACAAATGATGAAAGTATCTGCCTTGTTCTCATTGTATAGGAGTTTACTGTATAGGTGCCCTTCCTGTGGTGGAAATCCTCTTCAACTAACTTTGTTTAGGGTTTTAATCATGAGTTGAATTTAGTCATTTGTCTTATCAATGACATTATCAAATTTTGATATTTTGTTATCATAGTTTATTGTGTTAAAAGTTTATCATTAATTTTTTTTTTAACTCGAGAGGCAGAAAGAGAGATCTCCTATCTTCTAGTTCATTCACCAGATGTCTGCCATGACCAGATCTGGGCTGGAACTGGAACCAGAGCCAGAAGCCAGAAACACAATCCTGGCTTCCATTATGGGTGGCAGAGACAACAATTACTTGTCCAATCACCACTGTGTCCCATATTTTTCATTAACAGGAAGCTAGAATCAAGAACCCGAACTGAAAATTGAACCCAAACACTGTAATATAGGATGCAGGCATCTTTAATGAACATCTTAACTGAGAGGCCAAATGCCCACCCTTAGCCTCTCCATGCCATTCTTTTGTTCTGTGTCTCTGTTTTATGTTAATACTACACATTTTGATTACTTTTCCTTTTGAATTTAGTAATTCTGAGTCCTCCAATTGTGAACTTATTTTCAACTATATTTGGGGTATTTGGATCCTTTGACATTCCATGTGAGTTTTCTGTATAGTTGTTAATATTTTCTGCTAAAATAAACATATGTATCTGTAGATAAGTTAGGAACATATGGTTTTTTATGTACATTTTGTAATCCATGAACACAGGATAATATTTTCATTTATTTGTGTGATCATTAATTCCTTTCAGTGAACTTTTATTGTTTTCAGTATTGGAATTATTTTTTTCCTTAGTTTAGTGCTAAGCGCTTTATTTCTTTTGATGCAACTGAAAATCCAAGTGTTCTGTTTATTTTATTTTTCTTCTTAAAATATTTTATTTAGGGCTGGTGCTGTGGTGCACTAGGTTAATCCTCCACCTGTGGTGCCAGCATCCCATATGGGTGCCAGATTCTAGTCCTGGTTGCTCCTCTTCCAGTCTAGCTCTCTGCTGTGGCCAGGGAAGGCAGTGGAGGATGGCCCAAGTGCTTGGTCCCCTGCATCCAGATGGGAGACCAGGAACCACCTGGCTCCTGGCTTCAGATCAGGGTAGTTCCATCTGTAGTCACCATTTGGAGGGTGAACCAACAGAAGGAAGACCTTTCTCTCTGTCTCTCTCTTTCTCACTAACTCTGTCAAATAAATAAATAAATAAATAAATAAATAAATAAATAAAGATTCTTTAAAAAATATTTTATTTAAATAAGATGAACAAATTTCATGAGTTTCATATATACAAGTTTAGAAGCATAGTGATACATCCCACCCTAACCTCTCTCCTACCCATGCTTCCAACCTCTCTCCCTCCTTCCTTTCTTAGTTTTTGTTTTAAATTTTACTATAATACACTTTCAGTTTATGTTTTAATCCCAAGCTTAACCCTGCACCTTAAAATACAATAAATAGTAAGTAGGAAAAAAAATCTCTGTTCCTTGAGTATAGACAAGGCTGTAAACAATAATCAAATCTCAAAATGTCACTGTCACTCATATACATTCTCTTTTTTTGTAATCTGTATATAAGTTACCATAAATCAGGAAAAACATATGGGATTTGTCTTTTTGGGGCTGGCTTATTTTGCTAAACATAATGGTTTGCAGTCCTATCCATTTTATTGCAAAAGACAGCATTTTAATCTTTTTTAAGGCTGAATAGTATTCCATGGTATATATATACCACATTTTGTTTATCCAGTTGTCAGTTGATTGACACCTGGTTTGATGGCATTTCTGAGCTGTTGTGAACTGAGCTTCACTAAACATGAGGATAGAGATAAAATAATTTCTTTCTTTTTTTTTGCGTCTTTGTACAAGATTTTATTAAAGATCTTTATAAAGTAACATCCAGACTCCATACAGCTGCCAGGGAGACCCTGTTATGCTGTGGGGACTGGCTGAGGCATGGCAGGCGGCTCTGGCTTCCCACCCTTCTGCTCCGAGATGGGGGTGGTGGGCAGAATCTCATCTTTGGGTTCCACAATGCTCACGTGGTTGGGCAGGGGCTTCTTGGGGCCAATCTTACCACTTGGGTCCCAGGGCAGCATGATCTTCACCTTGGTGCCCAGCACACCCTGTCTGAGCAGCACATGGCGCACAGCAGTGTCAACACAGTAGTTAACAGGGTCCCCACTGTGGATCATCAGGCCGTCCACAAACTTCATGGACTTAGCCCTCTGTCCTCGCAGCTTCCCAGACACCACGACCTTGCAGCCCTTAGCTCCGCTCTCCATGATGAACCACAGCACACCATAGCAGGCCCTCCGTACAGCAAGCCCTCCTAGGAGTTTGTAATGCAGAGACTCTGCCTGGGCAATGGCACACAGGCCCCTCATGGCCACCTTTTCAGCATAAAGCTCTACGCTGCCCTCTGGGAAGCCAAACCTCTTCTGAACGACGGCAGTCAGTTCCCGGATTCGCCGCCCTTTCTCACTGAGCACATTCTGTGTCCTGGTGGCTAAAATAATTATTTCTGTCCTGGTTGGTGTAACTCGGACCTCAACTCCAGAGTAGCCATTTTCAGCCAGCTCCTGGGTGAGAAACTCATTCAGCTCAGCTTTGAAGATGCCATCAGCAACAAACTTCCTCTTCTTAGAAATCTGCACCACCATCTTGCCACTGCGCGCAGCCAAAGGGTGAGATAAAACAGTTTCATATGTGGATTTTATTTGGCTTGAGTAAATTCCTAGGAGTAGAATGTCTGGGTCATATGTAGATATATTGTCCAAGTTTTGAGGAATCCCCATACTGTCTACAGTAATGGTTGTACTAGTTTCCATTTCCATCAACAGTGTATTTGGGTACATTTCTCCCCAGATCCACCTTACTGGTTTTTGATTTTTGGATGAGAGCCATTCTTACTGGGATGAAGTGAAACTTATTGTGGTTATTTTCTTAAAGATTGTTTACATAAAAGAGTTACAGAAAGACAACCTTCCTTCTACTGATTTACTCCCCAAATAGCTATCATGGTCAGGACTGTGTCAGACTGATGGCCGAGTCAATAGCTTCATCTGGATGTCCCACATGGTCCAGGACCATGAGCCTCTTCCACTGCTTTCCTGGATGTATTATCAGGAAGCTGGATAATAATTGGAGCAGTGAGGACTCAAACTGGCACCAAGAGGGTTGCTCACAGTGCAGGTGGTGACTCCACACACTGCCAACAGCACGGCCTCTCACTGTACTTTTTATTTGCATCTTAATGTCTATTGGTCCTGAGCATTTTTTCATTTTTCATTTTGAATTTTATCCTTTGAAAAATGTCTGTACATGTCCTTGGCCCATTCCTTAATTGGATTTTTTGTTTTGCTGTTTAGTTTCTTGAGCTCTTAATAAATTCTGGATATTAATCCTTTATTGTATAATTTGCAAGTAATTTCTTTCATTTTGTTGGATGCCTCTTCACTTTGTCAAAGGTTTCCTTTGCAGTACAGAAGCTTCTTAGCTTAGCATAATTGTGTTCACCTAATTTTTTTGCTTTTATTGCCTTGCTTCCTGGGTGTTTTCCAAGAAGTCTTTGGCTATGCCAATTACTTGCAGAGTTTCTCTGATGTTTTTCTTTAGTCATTTGATGGCATTCAGTCATAGATTTAGATCTTTGATCCATTTTGTGTTGACTTTTGTAGAAGCTGTAAGGTAGCTGTCTTATTTCATATCTCTGTATGAGTAAAACTAATTTTACCAGCACCAATTGTTAAAGACACTGTCCTTCTCCAAGGATTGATTTTAGCTCTTTGTAAAATATTAATTTATGATTGATGTGAGTTAGTTTCTATGGCTTCTATTCTGTTCCATTGGTATACATGTCTATTTTGTGCCAGTACCAGGCTGTTTTGATTATAATGGCCTTGTATACTATGTCTTTTTTTTTTTTGGTGTTCTGGTTTTAAAACAATTTTTTTTTAATTTTTAATTTTTTATTTTTTTATTTTTTAACTTTTATTTAATGAATATAAATTTCCAGTGTACACCTTATGGATTACAATGGCTTCCCCCCCCCATAACTTCCCTCCCACCCGCAACCCTCCCCTCTCCCGCTCCCTCTCCCCTTCCATTTGCATCAAGATTCATTTTCAATTCTCTTTATATACAGAAGATCAATTTAGTATAAAGATTTCAACAGTTTGCACCCACATAGAAACACAAAGTGAAACATACTGTTGGAGTACTAGTTATAGCATTAAATCACAATGTACAGCACATTAAGGACAGAGATCCCACATGAGGAGCAAGTGCACAGTGGCTCCTGTTGTTGACCCAACAAATTGACACTCTAGTTTATGGCGCCAGTAACCCTCCTAGGCTGTCGTCATGAGTTGCCAGGGCTATGGAAGCCTTCCAAGTTTGCCGACTCTGATCACATTTAGACAAGGTCATAAAAGACAGAGTGAGGATAGTAACCAATGATCCTAAGAGTGGCATTTACCAGGTTTGAACAATTATACAGCATGAAGTGGGGAAGAGGACCATCAGTACACACAGGTTGGGAGTAGAGCCATTGGTGGTAGAGTAGAGGTTATGATTACAAAGGAATGAGGCCCAAGTGCACTAGACAGGGCCTAGAACAAAGGACAGAGTCATTATTAGAGGAGCTAAGAAAGGTGCTGTCTAAGCTACAATGAAGTTTTCTGATTGAGAGGCAAATAGAACCTGATAGAAGGGGCTTGATAATAATCTGGTGGGCTTTAGGCCTTGTAAATTCAGAGGCCCAGACCTATCTATCTCTTCACATGGGGTATATCCTAAGGGAGGTGTGAACCTCCTAGGGGAAGGCACTCTGTTGACTTTCATTACTTGGCTGGCCTGGGAGGAGAGCTGGCCAGGTAAAGGCAGGTAGCATCTCTAACAAGAAATGTACAGTTCTGCCTGCAATGTTGCTGACCCTACTTGACCACACCCTCAGCTGCAGTGGTCACTTTGGAAGTTGGGCTGAGTGAAGGGCTTTTCAGCTTAGAGCCAATCAGATCTGTGGCTCTGACCTGGGCATCCTTCGACTCCAGGGCAGGTCCATTTCCAGTGATCCAACTCTTGGCAGAGCTGCCAGGGCTCTTCACAAGCTGACTTCTGCTGAAGCCCAGGCTTACCACATTGAAAGCCACTGCAGTGGACTGGCCTGTTGGGTCTCCTTGAGGGCAGATCACTGTACAGATCAGCCATTAATAGGCCTGCCACCCATTGCTTCTTATGCCGAGCTTTCTTTTCCTCCTGGTTTTTGTTAAAGCAGACCAGAGGATGCAAGTCAAGGGAGTGCCCGTTTCCCATCTCTAATCTTCGGTGGCCTGAACTACAAGTCTATAGTCACAGGCATGTTCTGTAGTAGTTTTTCTAAGGTAGACAATGCCCATGAGGAAAATTATATTCTCAGTTTAAAACTTTCTTTCCCTTTGGTCTGAAAGGGAGGTTTTTTTCTACTTACTGTATACTTCGCTGATGGCGAAGTGAATCTAGCTGTGAGATTATTATTTGAGTTCTTATTTTGGCTATGCTCTTGCAGAAAAATGTTAGCCATCTCTTTTCTAAGGTCTAAAGATTAAATTGTGCATCCTACAGATTCCTTCGTAATAGAATTAGTTTCCTACCTTGAAGAGAATAGAGAAATGAAAGAACAAGTTGGGCTTAGAATAGAGAAATGAGGGAGCAAGTCCTAGATCGCTTGCTGACAATAGCAATATCACATGAATACTTAGCAAACCGTTTCAACCATTAGATAACAACTTAAGAAAACATTTACCAGAAGGTCCAATGCCTTCTATAAATTTTAAGAATCATGTATTTGAAAACACCTCTTAAATATCTAACATGGTGTAGTTTGTTTAGCCAGTAAACTTAAGCACAACCATATAAAATGTTTTTAGTTTCTTTCTACCAACACGTTTAAAACATATGATACACAGATTCAGGTCCCACAAATTAAAATGTATCTTTGATTGATTTTAGCAGCTTAAATTTATGGACAATCTTATCTATAAGCCATTTAAAATAAAACTCTTAATAAAATTTCCCCATGTGGACATACAATATGTACACACATATAATATAGCATAATAGACCAATGTAACAATTTTAATAATAGCTTTTAAAATCTTTAACTCTTTTTGTAGAATGCCAATTGATTTGAATTGCTTTTTCTTTTAGTAACCTCAGTTAACCATACTTTCTCTCAGTTGGTACTGTTAATACATTATTGGCTTCATCTGTTTACAGAGCCATCCCAAAGTACTGAATACAATAAAAGTGGCTGGAAAAAGTCCATAGGAACCTATAGGAGGACAGCTAAACACAGAACCAACAACGCTTTAGTTTTATGAGCAGCAGATCATATATAACTGTGGATGACAAAAGACTTTAAGTCGCCATGTTTAAAATTATAAACTCATCAACCAACAAGAGGCACTTGCTTATTTCACAGTATTTTTGAAAGCACCTGTAGGATTTTACAAGTATTTAACCCTTTAAGTCTCTGGGGCTTTCTCATTAAGATAACTATCATGTCTAGTAACACAAGATCATTAGACTTTTGAATTCTCAAACATTTGTATTAATAGCATTTTCCATTATAGAAACTTAAAGTCTGGTACCACATCACATCTTGACAGTCCTTCTAATATACTCCAAATAGACTGATTAGTTGGTGTCTCTATAAGATGAGAGACATAGGTCCTTCGATTTTTTCAGTTGGGCCCAAACTGGAAAAACCAAAGTCCAGGATTTACTGGAAATTTTAGAGTCCAGATTGTTTGAAACTTTGATTTTTTGAATGCCTGTCAAGAATGCCAAGAAGGCTCAAAATCCAAAATATCTGGTTGAAATAAGATTTCTTAAAATCATGACATAACATAGACCAAATTTGATCATTGTTACAAGGTGATTATTCAAATTTTTGAAAAAAGCACATATTTAAATAACCCATAGCTCTTAATAAAAATTCAGCTGTTTTTGAACAATTAGAATTTAACAGACATCAAGAGAACATAATAGATTACTTTAACACATTGCTTTAACAGAGCATCAGAGTTTAATTCTATGTCAAAGAGGAATTGAGCTTCCTGTGATCTTTTGCTGTGAGGTTTCCTTCCTTTACCTTCTTTCATATTGGTGACCATGTTTCTGTGTTTCTGTGTGTAAGACATCTTTAAGCATCTTTTGCAGGGCAGGATGAGTGGCAACAAATTCTTTCAGTTTCTGTTTGCTATGAAAAGTCTTAATTTCACCTTCATTCACAAATGAGAGCTTTGCAGGATATAGTATTCTGGGCTGGCAGTTTGTCTCTCTTTGTACCTGGGCTATGTCTCGCCATTCCCTTCTAGCTTGTAGGGTTTCTGATGAGAAGTCTGCTGTGAGTCTAATTGGAGATCCTCTAAGAGTGATCTGACGTTTCTCTCTTGTACATTTTAGGATCTTTTCTTTATGTTTCACTGTGGTGAGTTTGATTACAACATGTCGTGGTGAGGATCTCTTTTGGTCATGTTTATTAGGGGTTCTATAAGCTTCCTGTACTAAGATGCCTCTGTCCTTCTCCAAACCTGGGAAATTTTCTGCTAGTATCTCACTGAAAATGCCTTCTAATCCTTTCTCCCTCTCCATGCCTTCAGGAACTCCTAGAACCCGAATGTTGGGTTTTTTAATAGTATCCTGTAGATTCCCGACAATATTTTTTAGATTTCTAATTTCTTCTTCTTTTCTTTGGTTTGCCTGTTTCCTTTCCTGTTCTCTGTCTTCTAAGTCTGATATTCTCTCTTCTGCTTCGCCCATTCTGTTTTTAAGGCTCTCTAATGTGTTTGTCATTTGATCTATTGAACTCTTCATTTCATTATGATTTCTAGTCACTATCAGAGTTTCTTGTTCCACTAGTTGTTTCATTTCATTTTGATTCCTCCTTAATATTTCACTTTCACGAGAGAGATTTTCTATCTTGTCCATGAAGGATTTCTGTAGTTCAAGAATTTGTTTTTGAGAACTTCTTAATGTTCTTATCAATTTTTTGAGATCTGCTTCTTGCATTTCTTCGATCTCATCATCTTCATAATCTTGAATTGGGGTGTCTTTTTCATTTGGGGGCGTCATAGTTTCTTCCTTGTTCTTGTTAGCTTGGTTTTTGCGTTTGTTGTTTGGCATGTTGGAGATATTTGGTTTCTTCACTGTGGTGTTTTTTCTTGTTACACTATGGCTCTATATTAAGTGGACTGTCTGCTTTCAGTGTTGCCTTAGAGGCTTGAGATGAGTGTGGACTGAGAGCTGTGTTTGGTTCCTCAGGGTTGAGGGTGTGTCAAGGATGACACTCCCAGGTTAGGTGTGGTAAATCTTTCTTTTTTTGATTTAAAAGGGAAGTAATTCCGCACAGCTGAACGTAATTGGAGGTAGTTAGCAGGCAAATGATATACCCACAGGAGCCAGAGATCGGAAGCTCTTTCCCAAGGACCACACAGGGAATCTCTGCTGCCCTCAGTGTGGGCTCCAATTCTCCTGCAGTCTCCCACTGGGTTGCCAAGTTAGATGCTAATCTCCTGTTATTTCACCCCTCCCCACAGAGTCAGGTTTTTCTGCTAGGCTCAGGGCTGGTGCAGACCTGAGGTCGCCCTGCTTATGACGTATGTCCAAAATGGCGCCTGCTCTGTCTTGCTCGCCTTTGAGAGGTGAGCGGAGAGAGAGAAACTTGTGTCCGTATCAGTCACTTTTTTTATTTTTTTTCTCTCTCTTCTAGTTAGCCTGGTGAACTTTTCCCCATGGAGTTTCAAGCCTCGTTCCCTCTAGCCTCCTCTTTCCGCTTGCCTGCTGGTATCTCGGGCTATGGAGGTTCGGCTCACCTCGCGTTCCAGCGCTGGTGCGTTGAGTCTGCCGCTGGTGTCCCGAACTTGGGCTCCCACGCTCTCCACGCAGGTCCACTGTGAATCACTTGTTCCGGAAGAGTTTCCTCTGCTGTTTCATCCCCTACTCTTCCTTGACCCTGCAGTATCTCCACTTATATTGAACTTTCTCTGCCCTCAGACTAAGTGTGCTCCCTGCCTATTCCGCCATCTTGCCCTTCTGTATACTATGTCTTGAAGTCTGATATTTTTATACCTTTAGTTTTGTTTCAATTGTTCAATATTACTTTAGCTATTCAGGGACTCTTTCATTTCCATGAGTTTTAGCACTGATTATTCTAGATCTGAGGAGAATACCATTGGCATTTTTCTTGGGATTGCAGTGAATTTGTAAATTGGATAGAATTGACATGTTGATGATATTAATTCTTCCAATCCATGAACATGCAAGTATCTTCCATTTTTTGATTCTTCATCTGTTTCTTTAATATTTTGTAATTTTCATTGTACAGATTTTTCACATCTTGGTTAAATTTATTTCAAGTTTTTTTTTGTAACTTTTGTGAATGGTACAGTTCTTACAAGTTCTTTTTCAGCCACAGCACTGCATATAAAAAGGCTATTGGTTTTTGTGTGTTTACTTTATATTTTTCAACTTTATCAAACTCTATTATGAGTCATAGTAGTCTCTTAGTGGGATTCTTGGTTTTGCTAATATATAGGATTGTATCATCTGCAAACAGGAATAATTGGACTTTCTCCTTTCCAGTTGGTGTCACTTTGGTTTATTTTTCTTTTCAAAATGACTCTGGCCAGCACCATGGCTCACTAGGCTAATCCTCCGCCTGCGGTGCTGGCACACCGGGTTCTAGTCCAGGTCGGGGCGCTGGCTTCTGTCCCAGTTGCCCCTCTTCCAGTCCAGCTCTCTGCTGTGGCCCGGGAGTGCAGTGGAGGATGGCCCACGTGCTTGTGCCCTGCACCCCATGGGAGACCAGGAGAATCACCTGGCTCCTGCCTTCGGATCAGCTCAGTGCGCCGGCTGCTGCGGCCATTTGGGGGGTGAACCAATGGCAAAGGAAGACTTTTCTCTCTGTCTCTCTATCTATCTCTCTCTCTCTCTCTCTCACTGTACACTCTGCATGTCAAAAAAAAAAAAGACAAAATGGCTCTGGATTAAATTTTCAGTAAAGTATTAACTAGCAGTGGTGAGAGTAGACATTCTTGCCTGGGTCTTGATCTTAAAATAAATGCTTTCAACCATTCAGTAAGAGACTGGCTGTGAGTCTGTCATATATTGCCCTGAATATGTTAAGGAATGAAGGTTTTTTCATGAGAGGATGTTGCATTTTATCAAGTTATTCTCCTGCATCTATTCAGATAATCATATGTTTTATTTCTATTTGTTACTGTGATGTGTCACATTTATTATTTTCTGTATGTTGATAAATTCCACTTCATCAAGACAAACAACCTCTCTGGTGTGTTGTTGGATTCAATTAGCTAGTAATTCATTGAGGATTTTTGCATCAATGATCATCAGGGATATTCCTCTATAGTTCTCTTTCTCTGCTGTATTTAATCTACGTCCCAACTATCCCACACCTAGTCATACGTATGAATGAAATTCAATGAGCACATGAAAGAGATACCTCAGGTCCCATAGTCAACACTATTCAAAATAAAAGGTATGAAATCAGCATAGGTGCATGAATCAATGAAGAAAATGCAATATATAAAAATAACAATATTTTTGGCTATAAAAAGAATGAGATCCTACTATTAGCCACAAAATGGATTTAACTGGAGGTTATTATGTTGAAATCAGACAGACATAGAAAGTTAAATACTGCATTTTATCCTTGTCATGTGGAAGTTTATCAAATGTAGACCTGAAATTGGAATGATGATTACTGGAGACTAGGGATTATGGGGGCAGGATGGATAGGTTGGATAAAGAGTACCAAAACAGAATAAATAAATGTTAATGTTCCACAGCATAACAGGGTGACTACAGCTCATAATAATATATTTTGTGTTTCTGTTTTGAAAACAAATATATTAGTATCACAAAATGGATTCATGGCAGTGATCATGAGGAAAGTGGCATATTCTTAGCATATTCTTATATGAATGGTATTGACATATACTGTATATTGACATATACAGTAACACAGTATTTATAACTATATACAAATATATATCCATATCATTTTTATACTCTGCTGATGTAAACTTCCACAGATAACAGAAGATATGTGATATAGTTGCTTCTGGGTCTGTCTTTCCACTTAGCATGGGTGTGTCCCTTTTGTAGCAAATGTCAGGAATTCATTCTTTTTTTTTTGAGGCTCAGTCATATTGTGTCATGCACATATAAATTTTGCTTTATCTAACTTTCAGTTTATGGACATCTTAACTGATGCAATATGTGGATTTGGTTGCAATAAACATGGGAAGAACTCTCTGATGTGCTGACTTCATTTAATTTAGTTTCAAATGTGCTGTTTTCAGTATAATTTTGTTATATTTCCCTGTGTTAGACAATTGATCTTAAAATAAATCCACCCAGAGTTTTTTGAGGTATCTCTCTATACTGTTTTCCACAATAGTTATGGTAATTCATATTCCCACCATGTCATAGAAAGTATCCTTTTCTCTACAGCCTCTTCAGAATTTTTTTATATCTTGATTTTGGCATAATAGCCATTCTAACTTGTGTGAGATTAAATCTCATTGTGGTAGTAAGAATTTTTATGTTTCTGTCGATTATTTGTGTTTCTTTCTTTGAAAAATATCCATTGCTGTGTTGGCACTGTGGAATAGCAGGTAAAACCACCACCTGCAGTGCCAGCATCCCATATGGGTGCCAGTTCAAGGCCTGGCTACTCCACTTCTGATCCAGCTCTCTGCTATGGCCTGGGAAAGCAGTGGAAGGTGCCCAAGTCCTTGGGCCCCTGCATCCGCATGGGAGACCTGAAAGAAACTCCTGTCCCCCAGTTTTGGATTGGAACAGCTCCAGCCATTGTGGCCAGTTGGAGAGTGAACCAGCAGATAGTCTGTCTCTCTGCCTCTCCTTCTTTCTATGTGTAACTCTGACTTTCAAATAAATAAATGGATCTTTTAAAAAATCCATTGCTACTCTTTGCCCATTTCTTAACTGGATTATTTTTTGTTGGTTTTGTGGGCTCCTTATATAGTATGTATATTAATACTTTATCAGATACATAGTTTGTAAATATTTTCTTCCATTCTGTCAATTCTTTTTGCTTTGTTTCTTTTGCTATGCAGAAACATCTTAAGATTGATGTAATCCCATTTCTCCATTTTTTGTTTTATTGCCTGTGGTTCTAGGGTGTTATGCAAAAAAGTCTTTGCCTAGAATAATTTTCTGCAACAATTCCTCTATGGTTTCTTCCAGCAGTGTGATTGTTTCAGATGTTAAGGTCATACCCTTCATTCATTTTGACTTGATTTTTTTATATAGTGTTTAAAGTAGAGGTCTTGTTTCAATCTTCTGCCTGCAGAAATCCAATTTTCCCAATACCTTTTCAAGGAAATCTTTAGCATGTTTGTCAAAGATTAATTGGTTATAAATTAGCAGAGTTATTTCTGCTGTTTCTGTTCAGCATCACTGAGTTAAACGATTATGCAACTGCCATACTGTTTTGATTATAATAGCCCTGTGTCTTGAAATCTGGTACTGTGGTGCTTCTAGCTTTCATTTGATATATTTTGTATCTCAATCTAAATTTTAGGATTTTTTTCCAGTGGGGGATGCCTTGATATAATTTTGATGGGGATTACAATGAATCTGTAAATTTGGGGGATATTATGGTCACTTAGAATAATATTAATTTCTCCAATAGTTGAACCATGGAAAATTGCTTTCATTTTTTTTTTGACAGGCAGAGTGGACAGTGAGAGAGAGAGACAGAGAGAAAGGTCTTCCTTTGCCGTTGGTTCACCCACCAAATGGCCGCAACAGCCGGCGCACTGAGCTGATCCGAAGACAGGAGCCAGGTGCTTCTCCTGGTCTCCCATGGGGTGCAGGGCCCAAGCACTTGGGCCATCCTGCACTGCACTCCCAGGACACAGCAGAGAGCTGGACTGGAAGAGGGGCAACTGGGACAGAATCCAGCGCCCCAACTGGGACTAGAACCAGGTGTGCCGGCGCCGCAAGGCGGAGGATTAGCCTACTGAGCCGCAGTGCCGGCCTCATTTTTTATATATTTTGTTTATTTCATTAATATTTTGTGATTTTCATTGTAGAGATTATTCAGATCCTCTGTTGAATGTATCCCATTATTTAATATTTGGTAGCATTCCTGAGTGGTGTGGTTCTTATAAGTCCTTTCTCAGCCAGATAATTGTTGGTATGTACAAATGATATCAATTTTTGTGTTTTGATTTTGCATCCTGAAATTGCTGAATATGTTTGTAAATTCTAATAGTCTGTTATGAGCAACTTTTTGTTTCCCAGTATAGAATCATATCATCTGAAGTAATGCTTTTATTTCCAGCTTTCCAATTTTTATCATTTTAGTTTCTTTCCTTGCCTTATGTCTCAAAATAAAACTGCAGGAACTATATTGAATAAAAGTGGTGACAGAGGAGATCCTTATCTGGTTCCACATCTTAGTCAAAATAATAGCAACTTTCCCCCCATTCTACATGATGTTGGCAGTGGTCTTGTCATACTTCCTTTATCGTGCTGAGGTATGTTCCTTCTATACCCATTTTTTATTATTTTATCTTAAAATGGTATTGTGTTTTTGCAAATGCTTTCTCTGTATCCATTGTGACAATTTTATGAATTTAGTCTTTATTTTTTCAATGTTATGCACCACATTAGTCATCAGTGTATGCTGAAACATTCATGAATCACTTTCAGGTACCACATATAAAAAGCAAAATCATTATTTCATCTCAATTTAAGTCAGACTTAAGACATTAGAAATATGAAAATGTATATTATGCAACTGTCTGTTAGATATTATGAAATTTCTTATTGTAAAATATACTCAATGTGAAATATGAATTTCTGGGACTGGATTGTGGCATAGCAGGTAAAGCCACTGCCTGAAGTGCTGGCATCCCATATGGGTGCCAGTTCAAGTCCCAGCTGCTGCTCTTCCTATCCAGTTCTCTGCTATGGCCTGGGAAAGCAGTAGAAGATGTCCCAAGTGCTTGGGCCCTGCACCCACATGGGAGACCTGGAAGAAACTCCTGGCTCCTGGCTTCAGACAAGGGCAGCTCCGGTCATCGTGGCCAATTGGGGAGTTAGTGAAACAGCAGATGGAAGACCTCTCTCTCTCTCCTCTCTCTGCCTTTCCTTCTCTCTCTGTGTAACTCTGATTTTCAAATAAATAATAAATAAATCTTTTAAAAATATTAATTTCTTTTATCAGCTTTTTCTTTTGTCTATTTGTCATTTTTACTTAATTTCTAACAGATTCTATATGTCTTTTTACTTTTTGTGATAACATATCTTAAATTTGCATTACAGTAAATTGGCTTAATACTGCACAGGATAAGGAGTTTACCAAGCAAAAGGACCCCGGTTTAGTTGGAATATATACAAAGGCTATAAACCTGTATGAATTTTTGCCAGCTGGTCCTTCATAGTTTACTTCAATGTAACAGAACCCATGATAACATAACAACTAAATATTTCATGTGTGGTTACAAAATAACAAATAAGTTAATTTAGCTTTTAAGCCATTTCCTCTGAGTTTATGCTCATTTTTAACAATTAGTGAGATTTAGGTCAGTAGAAAAGAGACAATAAGCAGGCAGGAGAGTGGCCTAAACCGGGGTACTGTGTTTAAAATTATATTTGCCTGGAACAAGCCAAAATCAGGAGCCAGGAACTCATTGTGGACCTCCCATTTCAGAGAAAGGATTGCAAATGCATGAATCATCACCCATTGCTTCCCAGGATGCTCCTTAGAAGGAGTTTGAATTATTAGAATCTGAACCAGAAGTCAAACCCAGGCTTTCCCAAGAGAGGATATAAGAATCCCCAGGATTGTCTTAACAACCTTACCAAAAGGCCACTCCTCTGTATTATCCTTGCCAAAAAAATTAACACATCAAATTATAAAGGGAAGAATGGGGGCCAGCACTTTGGTGTAGTGGGTAAAGCCACCGCCTGCAGCACCAACATCCCATATGGGCACTGGTTTGAGTTCTGGCTGCTCCACTTCCAATCCAGCTCTCTGCCATTGCCTGGGAAAGCAGTAGAAGATGGCCCAAGTCCTTGGGACCCTGCAGCCATGTAGGAGACCCAGAAGAGGCTCCTGGCTCCTGGCTTCAGATTGTTGTAGCCCCAGACATTATGGCCTATTGGGGAGTGACCCAGCAGATGGAAGACCCCTCTCTCTCTCTCTCTCTCTCTGAATCTCCTTCTCTCTCTGTATAACTCTTTCAAATAAATAAATAAATCTTTTTAAAAAAGGGGGAAGAATGGACAAATCTGGAATGCAGGGTATTTTGTAGGACTCTTATAAATGAATGTGAAAAATAAAAAATGGCAGTAATGGAGAACATTCTGCATTTAAAGGTATTGAAGAAATTTAACAACCAGATACAATACATGTACACTGACTCAATCCTAGATTCAAAAGTAAAGACAGACTAAGGACCAATGGGGATATTTGAAGATACTATATAATATCAGTATAATATTAACTTTACCAGGTATGATAAGGATATTGTAGCTGTGAAGTAAGACACTCTTCTTAAAACAAGATGCCTGCTGAATTATTGAGGGATAAAATGTCAGAACATCTGTAACTTATTTTCTTTCTTTTTTAAGATTTATTTATTTATTTGAAACAGAGTTACACAGAGAGAAGAGAGGCAGAGAGGGAGAGAGAGGTCTTCCATCCGATGGTTCACTCCCCAGATGGCCACAATGGTCAGAGCTGTGCCGATCCAAAGCCAGGAGCCAGGAGCTTCTTCTGGGCTTCCCATGTGGGTGCAGGGGCCCAAGGACTTGGGCCATCTTGTGCTGCTTTCCCAGGCCATAGCAGAGAGCTGGGTTGGAAGAGGAGCAACCAGGATTAGAACCAGTGCCCATATGGGATGCTGGTGCCTCAGGCCAGGGCATTAACCTGCTGCACCACAGTGCTGACCCCTGTAACTTATTTTTAAATAGTCCTGCCACCAAAAAGCAAAAAAAAAGTATAAAAAGGAGAGTAAAAGAAAAAGAAAATATAAAGTATAATTTTTTTATTGATGAATCTAGTGAAGAATGCAACTATGTTCATGTTTCTCCCTAGATTGCTGCCAGTGAAATATGAGAAAAGCATTTCAATTCCATGACCAGAAAGCCAAGGGAAGACAGATATGTAAGGATGGAGTGAACATCTATATCAAATGCTAGCATAAAATACAATGAGATAATAGCAAAATTGACTTTGAATATAGTTCTTAAAACTCACAAGAGATCAACAGTTTTCTTGAAGGCTTGTCTTAGAGAAATAGAGCTCCTACAGTGTCCCTGTAGCCCCAAATCCCAGCTGAGCTATTTGCCTTGATTACACACCTGAGGAAAAGTACATCACCCACAGCTGATGCCTTTCCTTGGGTCTTTGACAATTCTTCTAAAGTGGGAAAAATGTTTTGATTGCAAAACTCCTAAAAAATGTTCATAATCTGTTTACCCAAGGCTATCCTTCAAATTTTAAGCACAATGTCTTTACAAGCCCCAAATCTCTGCCTCTGGCTCTTATGAATTATACTCCCACACTAACTAAATTGCCCCTTTTTTCTTTCATCTCACTATTTAGTTTCTCCTTTTGTCCCTACTCAGAGTGGAAAATGACACAAATATTAAGTGGGAGAGAAAATTTTCAGTACAGAAGCCATGGGTACTTGGGGACACTTCTTGTTTGTGAAGGAATGTACAACATACAGCAAAAGGGGATCCCTTGCTCTCTCCTACTGAGGGCAGTAGTAGCCATAGTAATAAACAATCCTTGCCCAAGACATTTCCCAACATTTACTCCTGATGATATTGACACATTCTTCACTGCTGCAGGACCACACCCTTTTTATTCCATGTTTCTATACAATAAATGGATCAAAATGGTATTTATAATGTTAATATTAAATTAATCATTCAAATAAAACATTTTTAATAAATCCACATTTACTGAGCACATTAACTACTTACTTTTAACTCTTATAGAAACACATTGGCTATAAGAAAATATCAACTATTTTATGTTGCAAACAACCGTAAATAAGAGTCTAACAATGACAGCTAACTGGTTCTTGGAGGAAAATGGTTACTCAGAATACTGTAGTGCAAGAGCAGTATAATGCTATTTCCTGGTCCTCTGCCATCTGTAGCTGTGTAGCCTCACTGATGAGGAAAAAAAATTCCTAGGAAGCCCTAACCTGGCCAGAAAGAAGCCTGAGACAATCATCAGAAGCTAAGAATTTCTTAAGAATAAAATTGTAATCCCCTTAGAATTTTCAAATACAATATTCCTACTTAAGATACATTTCTGCTCTTGGAAACAAAGAGGCATGTGATTGGAGTGAGGGGAAGACCCAGTGAAGATAACCACCATCCTACAATACTCAGGTCAAATCTGCTGGCATGTGAAGTGTAGATTAAGGTACTATAATCCAGAGAGTGGATATGGCATGTATTGACAACACATTGGTGGTAATTTCCTCCCTCTGTTTTCCATAAACTGTTATTTTAAAGATTTATTTTGTTTATTTGAAAGACAGAGTTACAGAGAGGGGTAGAGCTGGAGAGACAGAGCGAGGGAGAGAGAGTGAGAGAGAGAGAGAGAGAGAGAGAAATAGAAAAAGTTTTCCATCTGCTGGTTCAATCCCCGAATGATGGCAATGGTCAGAGCTGAGCTGATCCAAAGCTTGGAGCCAGGAGCTTCTTCTGGGTCTTCCACATGGGTTCAGGGACACAAGAACTTGCCCATCTTCCACTGCTTTCCCAGACCATAGCAGAGAGCTCAATTGGAAGTGGAGCAGCCAAGACTTGAGCTGGCCCCCAAATGGGATGCCAGCGCTGCAGACCAGGGCTTTAACCCACTGAGCCACAGTGCCGGTCCCTGTTTTCCATAAATGTTTGCTCCTATTTACTTGTGGTGAGGAACATTTTCTTGAATGAGAGTATATTCACAGTAGATACCTTGTCAAAGGTCAAGATAAGAAAAGGGTAAACCTGAAGGGCAAGTTAAATCTTCAGGCCTAGAACACATTGTTCTTTACTGAAATTCAGAAGACTTCAGAAGATGAAGCAAAAATAGTTATTCCTGGGGCATTGACCTCATTCCAGTAGGCTTAAGTCTAATGGGTTTTTTTTACTTTCAAATCTGGTCATGAATCACATATTGAAGTTTTGATCAGGATTACCTGCATGTATGATGGTAGCTCCTTAAGTTTATATCTCCTATGACATTGCCTCCTATTATTTTGTGTAAGCACATTTTACAATGATCACAAACTCCACAATTTTCTAATGATGCACTTCACAGATTGGATCAGTACCATTATGTGACACCTGACTGTAGTTGGCTTTTGGTATTGTTGTTGTTTCTTTTAGTTTTATTTTGACATACAATTTTGGTGAGAAATACAGAAAGTTACAATAAATAACAGGCATAATGCCAACTACTTCTATAAGATAATTAAATAGTCCACCTTTTATGTCAAATTTCCCTGAAACACAGACCTATGGATTATGTCTGATGATGCAAAGGAAAATTTCCTTCATAACAATGAGCATGTGGAAGTATATTTGAGTCTTGACTCCATTGGGTTTGAAGTAAACACCTGGGGAAAAGAGGAAAGGAAGCAATGTTCTTGAAACTCCGTGCAGCAGAAACCTCTTCCACTCAAATTTCAATATAGTGCCTTCCTCCCATTGCCCTGAGGAACTGTCAAAGATTTCAAGATGGAGGCATTAACTGAGACTCCCAGTTTTCCCAATGTTTGGAAACACAACAGTAACAGGAAAAGAGAGCTGTCTATTTGCAGCAAAATTACACTGGGGAGCATGCCAGCTGGATGCAATCACAATGCTCAGGAGTATCTGGTCTGAGGTTTCACTCTGTTTTCCAACCCCCAAATGTGACCATTCACTTTAATTCAAGACAAAAAGCTAGCAGCATCCCTGGAAAGCAAATTGTGCATATATATATATATATATATATATATATATATTATATATATATATATATATATATACTGTGTGTTTGTGTGTGTGTGGTATCAACAAACACTAAACATTATTTTGCATTCACACAGCCCCATGGTTAGAAGCAGGGGCTATGGTAGGCCTCTCTCTACTCCTGTGTTCCACAGCATCGCTGTAGAGAACTTTACAGACTAAAGACACTTCATTTGTTCCTGGGAAAATTTGATGCATATTTTATTCTTTAAAAGCCAGTAATGGTCAGGGACTCCCTGGCTCACTCTACACAATATTTCAAAAAGTTTGTGGGAAATTGAATTAAAAATAGCATACACACTCAATGAATTTTCTGAAAACTCCTCTTATAGGAGTTGGGAAGACTCTGAAATTTCACTCAGATATAACAAACAGTACACACATAGGATACAAGGCAAACTTGTACAGACCCAGTGAATTCTCTCACCCAGTGCTCATTTAACAAATGGAATTAAGGCTAGATCCCAAAGATTTGCATGTGTATCCTCTCAAAACAACAGGAATTTCAAAGTCTCTTCCATAGTCTTGCTTTAAAGGGGTTCACATCATTTCTTAATTTCATAGAATATTGATTTTTATCTTATATTCATTATTTTATTTCCCTGACTACAGCCCCAGTATAATGTCAAAAAGGGCTAGATGTATCTTTGTCTTGGTGGAGTTACAAGGAAAACATCTTCCGTGATACTGTATTAAATACAAGTAATTTGCTGTACACTTCTGTTAGACAATCTTGATCTAAATAACCAAGTCACTGTTTTTAATTATCTTAATAGTTGATTTTTTTATGTCTTGATGCTGAATTTTATTAAATTATTTGTAACCTTTAATCTAAATGATCATGTAATTCCTTGTATTGGTCACATATTCAGATGATTTCCATGGTTTGTTGAAAATGGTAAATACACCCTTTTTCTTGTATTTACCTTATTATTCATCTGTTACAATTTCATCTATGATATAAGTTAAATAATATTTTGATCAGAATATTTGTATCTCTTGATAAATGAGATGCTCTTTAATTTCATTTTTAATTTATATCCTACTTCAAGTTGCATCATCTGGAGCTTTCCAAAAGAAATCCAAAAATATTCCATTCATTTCCAATTACGGGAAATGTTGGAAACAGTTTTTTTTTTCTTCCTTAAAAGTTGGGAATATTCTATAAGTCTGGACCTGCAATTTTCTTTTGTGAAGGTTTTCTCATCAAGTGTTTCAAAAATTGGTTGAAATCAATTAGTTTTCATACTCTTTTTGTTTAATTCTATGTCAATAGTGTTTTGGAAAGCTGCTTTTCAAAATACAGTGATTTTGGTCTCTTTCATCAAATTTTCACTTCTAAGAATGTCATAAAATATAATTTTCTTGGTGTCTTGATAAGTTGCATGAGCTTTTTAAAGAATAATTCTGTTTTAATTTGCTGAAATTGGTTGTTTTCTTAATATTTTGTTACTATCAGCATTTCATTGACATCTGCTCTTATCTTTTTCTTGACTTTATTTTTCCAGCTTTATATACCAAGATACAATTGAATTCAGCTACTATCCTAGTCCCATTAGCGTAAGACTTCAGAGTTTAAATTCTTGTAGAAGTTTGGGAACCAAATTATGTTCAAACCATTTCAAACAAATTGCCACTTGTGGTGCCTGCATCCCATATGTGAGTGCTGGTTGACTGTCAGTTACTTTGCTTCTGATCCAGTTTCTTGTTAATGTACCTGGAAGGCAGCAGATGATGACTGGAGTCCTTGGGACCCTGGGAGACCCAGATGGAGTTCAGGATCCTGGCTTCAGCCTGGCCCAACCCCGGCCATTGCAGCTATTTGAAGAATGAACCAGGAGATGGAAGAGCTCTCTCTATCCCTGTTCCTCTCTCTCTCTCCCTCTAACATTACCTTTTAAATAAACAAGTCTTTTAAAAATTTAATGTTAAAACAATACTTTTTATATTGCCACCAAAGAAAGAGAAATACTGAAGAATAACTCTAATAAAATATATAATCATGTAACATCCATCAGTATATGATGAAAATGATAAGACGAAAGAAATCAAAGAAGACCTAAATATAGTTTATATTCATAGATCAGAGACTCAATATTGTTAACGTGTCAGTTCTTCCCAACTTGATCTACAGATTCAACACAACCCCAATCCCAATCCCTGCAAATTGTTTTGTTGATGTTGATAAAATGATTTTAAAGTTTCCATGGAAAGGCAGAAGGCTTAATAACTTTTCTTCTGATTTCTCACAACTCCCAATGACTTCCAGAGCTTCACTTCTGATTCCAGATGTGTGGAGGATTTCCCCCACAAAGCAGTTCTGTAACACCAGCTGAATGTCCTACAACCCAATTCAGTTCTCACCCTGGCTGCCTGGAGTTAGCACAGACCTCTCAGTGTAAGGGCTGAGTACCACAATACTGCCCTGCAGATGCCAGTCACAAGGCCAGGTGTAAACTGTATTTCTCACAGCCCCCTCCTGCGTGTGCTAAAATGGTTCAAAGAACCCCTGGGAACAGGTTTACTATAAGGGATGTTATGAAGGATAGAAATGAGTGGCCAGATGAAGCAGTTTCTAGGGTGAGATCTGGAAGGGGCCTGGCAGTAGGAACTCCTGTTCCCATGGAGTTAGAGCTCACCACCCTCTTCATGTGTGGACATGTTCACTCACCTGGACGTTTACGGAGTTAGGAACTCACTTTCCTCCCTCCTCCTTAGAGGATGGGTGGGACTGAAAGTTCCAAGCTTCTAGTTATGGCTTGAACTTGGTTGTAACCAGCCCATCCAGGAGCCTAGCATTACCTCAAAACAGAAGTTGTATCTGTCACCCAGGAAAATCAGTGCCTACCACTCAGGAAATTATAAGGGCCTAAAGAGCTGTGTCAGAACTGGGATCAAAGGCCAAACACTAGAGTAAAAGATTCTTCCAGCACCTGTATTTACAAGGGTTTTAGGAGCTCTGTGCCAGGAACTAAGAACAAATTCTCTGTATATATATATATATATATATATATATATATATATATATATATATGTGTGTGTGTGTGTGTGTGTGTGTGTGTGATTTATTTATTTATTTATTTGAAATACAGAGCTACAGATAGGCAGAGCCTGGGAGAGAGGTCCTCTTGTAGCTCACAAAACCTGTTTAAGAGAACAGTAATTTCTTTCTCTTTTTTAACAAAGATTTTTATTTATTTGAGAGCCAGAGTTACAGAGAGAGAGAGGGAGAAACAGAGAGAAAGGTCTTCCATGTTCTGATTTACTCCCCAAATGGCTGCAATAACTGGAGCTGTGCTGATCTGAAGCCAAGAGTCTGGAGCTTCCTCCAGGTTTCCTATGCAGGTGCGGGGGCCCAAGGTCTGGGTCATTTTCCATTGCTTTTCCATGCCATAGAAGAGAGCTGGATCAGAAGTGGAGCAACCAGGATTCAAACTGGCACCCATTTGGGATGCTGGCAATGCAGGCAGCAGCTTTACCTGCTATGCCACAGCATTGGCCCTAAGTTTTGTGTTAAGTCTTGAAGTCAGTAATCTGAGTCCTTTCTTGTCCTTATTCAGTGTTGTGTTGACCTTGCCAGGTATGAAATTATAAGAAATATATACAAGGGCTGGCAAACTATAGGGAAAAGAATAGATAATATTAGCAAGTTATTAGCAAAAGAATAGATAAATGGAATAGGTCAGAAAATACATACTTATAGTTAGCCCATCTTTGGCAAAGGAGCACACATAATACAATAGAGAAAGGATAGCCATTTCAACAAATGATGCTGGAGCAACCAGACATGACATGCAAGAGAAAAAATAATGAATCTCTAGACAGGGATCTTACTTCACAAAAATGAACTCAAAATGGATCACAGACATAAATGTAAAGCTCAACATTATGAAACATATAAAAGATAACAGGAGAAAACCTAGGTGACCTTGAGTTAGGCATTAACTCCTGGCTTGGGCCTGGCCCAGCCCTTGCCATTGTAAGCATTTGAGGAATGAGCCAGTGAGTAGAAACATTTCTCTTTCTCTCTCTCTCTTTCTCCTCCTCCTTCCCTCTCCCTCTCTCATTACTTCTCAAGTAGATTAAATAAACAATATTTTAGAAAAGATATGAACAACACCCCAAAATCCTCATATATGATAAAGGAGCTTGTATCCAAAATATACAAAGAATGCTTAAAACTAAAAAAATAAGAAAACAAACAACCCAATTAACAAATGAGAAAAAGATCAGATACCTCACTAAAGAAGATCTATAGGTGGAAAATAAGTATTTGAAAAGATGTTCAGCATTGTATGTCATTAGGGAATACTTAAATCAAACTGAATTACCACTAGAATGGCAAAATGAAAAACTTGACAGTACTAAATACTAATGAGGATTTGGGACACTGGAACTCATCCATTTCTGGTAAAAATGCAAAAGGATTTGACCACTTTATTTTATTTATTTGAAAGAATGACAGAGAAAGAGAGGGATCTTACATCTGCTAGTTTACTTCCCAAATGCCCACAATGGCTGGCAAGCACTTGGTCATCTTCCACTGCTTTTCCAGGGGCATTAGTAGGGAGATAAATCAAAAGTAGAGCAGCTGGGACTTGAACCAGCCTTCCAATATGGGATACTGTGTTGCAAGTGATGGCTTAAGGCATTGCATCACACCACCAGCCCCTGGTACCAGCACTTTAAAAGATATTTGAATGTCTCACAAAGCTAAGCATAGGCTAACTTTGGAATCCAGAAACAGTGTTCCTAGGTATAGGAGGGTGATTAAGAAGTTCATGAAAAATGGAATTATAAGATGTATATTTCATTTTTTCATTACATTTTAAAATTCATTCATGCTTTTTTCAAAATGTGCATTTCCCTCAAGTTTTGTTTTTGTTTTTTGTTTTTGGACAGGCAGAGTGGACAGTAAGAGAGAGAGACAGAGAGAAAGGTCTTCCTTTTTCCGTTGGTTCACCCCCCCCCCCCGCTTCTCCTGGTGTCCCATGCAGGGCCCAAGGACTTGGGCCATCCTCCACTGCACTCCCAGACCACAGCAGAGAGCTGGACTGGAAGAGGAGCAACCGGGACAGAATCCGGTGCCCCGTCTGGGAATAGAACCCGGGGTGCCAGCACGGCAGGTAGAGGATTAGCCTAATGAGCCATGGCACCAGCCTTCCCTCAAGTTTTTGAAGATCCTTTGTATTTATCCAAATGATTAAAAAGCTTTTTGTCCTCACAAAAACCTACACATTAATGTTTCTATCAGCTATATTATAATTTCAAAAAACTGGAAGCAACTAAGAAACTGATTCTTGAAGAGGTGAATAGATAAACTGCTCTCCTTTCTGGGAGGCTATTATTCAGGATAAAAAGAAGTGAGCCATCAAGCCATGAAAGACATGGATAGATGAAATGCATATTGCTTAGTGAAAGAAGTCTTAGAATGAAAGACTACAAACAATGTGTTTCCAATTATATGGCATTCTAGAAAAGGAAAAACTATATAGACAGTAAATGTAAAAAGATTCATGGTTGCCAAGGGCTTGGGAAGGGGAGAGGTAGGTATCTGGAACATGGGATTTTTCGGGAAGTGGAACTATTCTATGCATGACTGTATTAGATACATGTGATTGCGTGCAACATAAGGAGGGAACCAGTGTGAACTGTGGACTAAAGTTAATAATAATAATAATTTGTCAGTATTAGCACACTAATGCAAGATGTTAATAAAGAGAACTGAGTGGGGGGGTGGATTTGGCCACTCTCTGCTTAATTTTCTGTAAATCTAAAAGTGCTCTGAGAAAATAAAATTTTAAAAAGCCATCACTAAAATGAACACCAGATGAGGACATTAGAGCCCCAGCCAGAATGGAGGCAGAGTTCAGGAATCTGATTTATGCTTCAAACTCCACATATACAATTTTGTGCCCTTTAGAGAAAGTCAGTAAGAGACAGACCAGGTCTTCCGACCTTGCACCCACCAGTCCCTGCCAGCTATGCCACTACTCCCAAGAACAAGGGTGGCCTGAAACAATCTATTCTAATCTGCAGAAGTTTACATAAAGAAGCTAACACAGTGTGGGAACTCAATAGATGGGAAATGGAGTAGGAATGAGAGCATTCACAGTATACCTTTTTATGTATTGTTTTTTCTTGTTTTATTTGCAAGTTACAGAGAAAGAAAGATCTTCCATCTGCTGGTTCACTCCCCAAATGACTGCAACAGCTTGGGCTCGGCCAGGCTGAAACCAAGAGCTAGCAGCTTTATCCAGGTCTCCCATGTGGGTGCAGGGGCCCAATTGGTTGGGCCATCTTTCATTGTTTTAGGTGTGTTAGCAGGCTTGAAAGTGGGACAGCCAGTACTCAAACTGGTGCCCATGTAGAATGCAAGCATTGCAGGCGGAGGCTTAGCCCACTATGCCGACCCATTTTTTTCTTTTTGAACCATATGAATATATTATACATTCACATTTTAAATAATAAAAATATTTATTAACACCTGTCCCATAAGCAAGAAAAAGAAGATAACTATTAATCTGACATGGTAAATTTTCAAATCAAGGTGATAACAAAAACATTTTTTCTCATTGTTCTAAATTCATTCCAATGTTTCTTTCTTGCCTGATCCAGGGAACTGTACTTCTTACATGATCCAGGAAACTGATTCATATGGGAAACTTAACTATCTAGAAAACAGGGGCACCTGCACCTGTCTGTGTGTTGCCTTAGTGCTGTTCGGAAATCTTTGTTCTGTTCTATCCCATGAGACATATGAATCCTTCACATACACTCACCAGTAGTGAGGCCACCCAAGTAGTGATTCTCAGAGACAGGAATGAGGTATCAGCAAAGGGTAAAGCTGGGGAAAATATATCCTCAGTAGTTTGTCAACCCACAGGGAGTTTTAAGATTTTCTAGCAAATTTGATCTTGTCACCTAGGTGAGAATCACTGAGATTCTTAATGTTCCAGTTACTGAGGATTTTATATCTGCATTTAGAAAAACATTCTGATAAGATCAGTGCTTGGAAATATTTTCCTTGTCTTGTTATGAGGATAAATCAGAAAATGCTATATAGTCAGAAGTATCTGCCTTCTAACAATTCCATGTCCTAAAAGATGAAGTGGATGATAGGTGACTGAAAGGAGAGAAGATGTGAGTATGCAAATGGACACTGTTTGAGAGTTTTAAACAAAGTGGGTTCTGAACTAGACTCATAAATCTGTCCTTAGTCCAATTTAACCTGACAGAAAATATATATAAAAATGTTGGCCTGAGGTCTCTCACTGTCTGTTTCCTTATTGTTCTTTGCTTGTGTATTGGATGAAAGATCTTTCTATTTTTACTTAAGCTTCTGACTTAAGACATACGCTTAGCCTTGTCTCTGGTTTGCTGTTGTGTTTTGTGTTCAGAATAATCTCTAGAGTCACTGTAGACAACTTTGGGTCAGTAAATGTAGATCTTCCATAGGTGATCAGCTACAGAGATGAGTGCAGAACCCTGGACACAGGACTTGAGCCTGTATCTGTGCTGAGGTTGCCCGCAGTGGCGTTAGTTCAGATCATAGTAGTGATCTAGCAGGAGAAAAGGCAGTACCTGGGGTAAATGGCCAGTGTTTCCCTAAGACTGACACTTGGTTTAAGAGAAAAGGTGTTGGGAATCTCACTTTTAGATCTAACTGAAAATACATAATGTATTTCCCAGGTATTGTTACTATATAGATAATAATTTAAAGTTTATCTTTCTCAGGCCAAGAGTACTAAGTACTCTTTGCAAATGCTAAAAATGGTTGCAGATTTCTCTTCTGGTATATGACTTCGTGCTTGAGGCACACTTAAATTTGAGGACCCGCATGAGTCAGGGTTCCTTTGTGTTGTTAATGTTGTTTGAAGATTCAGCATGTTTGTTTCTTTCTGATTAATAACTGCCTCTTAGTGTGATAGTGGGGGATTTATTAAAATACAAAGCACGTCAGTTTTTCTTTGGTATCTACGTTCACAGTGGAGAGGTTAAGGATAGATGTAGTGTTTCTTAAGTTGAGAAATTTGATTTGGCATTCACAGTAATGTGCAAATTAGATTATTTTCACTCCCTTCATAACTTTATTCTGAGTTTAGAGATGTTTATTATGAATTGACACTTCATGAATTGATACACTCTTATCACGCTGGCTCCTATTGCATGTGTTCCATTAAAGATCAACCTTGAAACAATGATACTAATTAGACTGAAGCCAACTTAGAAGTAATTTTCATGTGGTGCATTGGAAAAAAATTAAATCTTCTGATGCAGCAGCAGAAATGCTGGCCTGGAAGTCAGAATAGCTGGGCCCATCTGCAAGTGACTAACTTTGTGACCTTACTTAGTTGCCTTTGCCTTCTTAGTCCCGTCTTCCTATTTTGCAAGAGGAAGGCTTTAGACTACATAAAACCAAGGGCCACTTCAGCACCAACATCCTCAGAGTCTGATTCTAGAATTGTTTGGAATAGCTACTTCAAAGCGGGAGTAATCAGCTTGCTTTTATTTCTTGTCTTCTGTGTTTTCACTGACTTGTTAGTACCTTTCAAAGAAATTATATAATTGCTATAAAGCTCAAGAGAAGTTTTTTTGATGTATTTAGTATCATAATATCTGGGCTAAGGTATGGTACTCTGTACTTATTCATTATTAAAGATTGAATAGGGGCTTACACCGTGGCTCACAGTTGAAACTGCTGCCTGCAATACCAGCATCCCATATGGGTGCTAGTTCAAGTCCTGGCTACTCCACTTCCAATCCAGCTCCCTGATAATGCATCTGGGAAAGCAGTGGAAGACAGTCCAAGTGCTTGGGCCCCTGCACCCACGTGGGAGACCCAGAAGAAGTTCCTGGCTCCTGGCTTCAGATCAGCCCAGCTCTGGCTGTTGTGGCCATTTGGAGAGTGAACCAGCAGCTGGAAGATATTTCTCTCTCTCTCTCTCTCTCTCCTCACCTCCTAACTCTTCCTTTCAATTAAATAATTTTTTTTTAAAATTGAAGGAAGATTATATAAAGAAGAAAATAAGTCATATCCAGATTTCCTCCAAGATACATACCAAGGGTACCTTAAATTGTATATGGAAAAATGGAATTAAAAAATAAGTTTATTTTGGTGCAAAAATATTTTGAAATCCATGTGTGAGTATGTGCTTATATATACACATGTATTACATGTATATCATATCAATTTGATAATTTTGTCTTCTTTAAAAAGATTTTATTTAGTTATTTGAAAGGCAGAGTTACAGGGTGGGGGAGAGAGAGAAAGAGATCTTTCATCTAGTTCACTCCTCAAATGACTACAATGATCGAGGCTGGGCCAGGCTGAAACCAGGTGCTTGGAACTCCATCCAGGTCTCCCATGTGGATAGCAGGGGCCCAAGCATGTGGGACATTTCACTGCCTTCCCAGGTGCATTAGCAGAGAGCTGGATCAGAAGTGGAGTAGCCAGGACTTGAACCACTGCCCATATTGGATGCCAGCACTGTAGGCAGCAGCTTAAGTTGCTGTGCTATAACACCGTCTCCTAGTTGCATCCTTTTTATACTTAGCATTAATAATATTTCTGAATTATTATAAGTATTTTAATAGTTTCTTCCTTATTCATTTATGACTATTATGTGAAGCCTCTGTTTACTTTCATTCTCACCTTTTAAAAATAGTCCTTAGCTTTGTTAGTTTACTAAGCAATACGTGATACTCTAGCATCTTCCAAAGGTGATCAGTGATGATTTGTAAATTTTTACCTGAACTCCTTTCCTCTGAACCATCCACTGCCAACCTCCCCCTTTCCTCCTTGCCTCTCTTCCCAGGCTCTGTGCCATCCTAACTCTGGTTGTGTCCTCTCCCGTATTTCATTTGCCTCCTCTCCACTGACTCCCTTCAGTCCTACTGTTCTTTAACAAAGCAACAGAGAAAATAAAAAAAGACTCCTGATGTATGTTATCTTATAATTAAAAAAAAACTAATTTATTCAGAGAGAGAAAGGGAGAGACCAAGGGAGATTTCTCATCCTCTGGTTCACTCCCCAGATGGCTGCAACAGCCAGACCTGGGCCGATCCTAAACCAGGATCCAGGAGCTTCTTCCAGTTCTCCCATGCAGGTGAAAGGGCCCAAGGACTTGGGCCACCTTCTGCTTTCCCGGGTCATAGCAGAGAGCTGGATAGGAAGTGGGCAGCCAGGACACAAACCAGTGCCCACATGTGTTGCCTCCTCCCTCTTTGAGATTGTAAGTGCTACTCTGCTTGCCTGCAGTTTTCTGCTGCCTTGTTAACCTTCAAGAGCCAGGTTAAACTTTCCCAAAGAAAACCTCTCCTGACCTCCTTTTTTCTCCAGACAGAGCTGTGCATGCCTCTCCAGTGAGCTCCCCTAGACACACACAATCCCATCAGTCATTACTTTGATGGGAAGTGTTGATTTAGTATCTGACTTCTTAATTAGTGGTGTGGTCTTTGTTTTCTGGCCTGGGTCTAGTGTACACAGTACTAGGTTCATAAGTACTTAAGGAATATTTATTGAATGGAAGAATATGTTTATGAACAATCCTGTCTTCATTGAGTAGAATTAAGAATTTTTCCAAGTTCAACTCAAGTTGGCATATGTTTGTTGAATTCCTGTTATGTGCACTATTTCATGCAAATACTAAACTTGATTTTCTTGCCTTTAAGAATGAATAGAATCTGGAGGTAGGCATTTAGCCTGTTAGTTAATGCATCTATATACTATATCAGAGTTCCTGGGTTTAATTCCTGGCTCTGGCTCCTGACTCCAGCTTCCTACTCCTGTAGACCCTGGGAGGCAATGGAGATGGCTCAAGTAATTGAATTCTTGCCACCTATGTGGGAGATAAATGTATTCTTTGTCCCAGCTTTGGCAATGGCCCTGACTGGGAAGTTGTAGGCATTTAGAAAGTGAACCAGTGGGTGGGAGCTCTCTCTGTAGATCTGTCTTTGTCTCTGCTCCCCCTAACCCCTGTGTGTGTATGTGTGTGTGTGTCTTTCACATAAAGAAAGATTAGCATCTAATGAAGAAGGTAATTAAGAAGATAAGTATGGGGCCAGTGCTGTGGCTCACTTGGTTAATCCTCCACCTGTGGTGCCAGCATCCAAGATTGGTGCCGGTTCTAGTCCCAGTTGCTGCTCTTCCAGTCCAGCTCTCTGCTGTGGCCTGGGAAGGCATTGGAGGATGGCTCAAGTGCTTGGTCCCCTGCACCCAGATGGGAAACTGGGAGGGAGCACCTGGCTCCTGGCTTCAGATTGCGTAGCTCCAGCCGTAGTGGCCATTTGGGGGGTGAACCAATGGAAGGAAGACCTTTCTCTCCGTCTCTCTCTCTCTCTCATTGTCTATAACTCTAGCTGTCAAATAAAGAAAAATTTTTTAAAATAAGATAAGTATATTAGGGGATTTAGCAAAACTGAAGACAGTCCATCAGATGAGTGATACAGACAGCAATCCCAGGGAGAAAGTAGGACGTGTGTTTGAGTACTTATTCTGTGCCAGGTACTATTCTGAAAAGGTACTTCAAAAGGTTTGTAGCAAGGTGGATGCTTGGTCTAGCGATGAAGTCACCTGTTAGGATGCCCACATCCCGCATCAGAGTGCTTGGGTTCAGTTCTTGTCTCTGGCTCCCAATTCCAGCTTTCTTCCTCCACTCCCCCTTAATATTTTCATCTTTGATGCAGACCTTAGGAGGCAGCATTGATGGTTCAAGTAGTTAGATCCATGTCACCTATGTGAGAAACCTAGAGCGTTCCATTTTCCTCAGGCTTTTTCAATCCTCCTCATATGTATGTGCAAATAAATGCTATTTCATTTAATCTTGACAACATATTTTTACAGTAGAAGAAATTATAATTAAGTAAGTGGTATAAAGTCATATACCTTATAAGTAAAGACATAAATCTAGGACTGGCTGACTTTAGAAATATGTACTCAAGTGTTCCCGAAGCAATGAAGAAAGTTATAAAATGATAACACAAATTTAGAAAGAATAGAATGTCCAATTGTAGGACACTAATTAAATTGTGAGGTAGCCCCACAATGAAATGTTATATAATCATTATAGATTCTGTGGTTGAGGAATATTTATTGTCTTGGGGAAGTATTTATGTTAGTATGTGAAATACTAAACAGCAGTATATAAAAGTATCATTCCATTTCTTAAATATGTACACACACACATGAACATCAGAAAGAAATACATGAAAAAGCCCCAGTTCTCAGAGTTGTGGTATTTATGTAATATATGAATTTCTTCTTTGCATAATCCATAGTTTACAAATTCTCTACAATGGACATGAACTTTTATAATCAGAAAAAATGAGTCATTTTTTAAAATAAAGGACTACAGGGACCAGCGCCATGGCACAGTAGGCTAGTCCTCCACCTGCAGCACTGGCATTCTGTATGGCATTATTTGTTGAAATGGCTGTTTTTCCCACCATTTAATTGCTTTCACACCTTTGCCAAAAATCTGAATGGGCATATTTGTGTGGTACTGTTCTGTGATTCTGTATTCTGTTGCATTGATCGAATGTCTATCACTTCACGAGAACTGCAGGTTTTTTTTTCCTTTATTTGAAAGACAGAGAGAGATAGAGACAGACAGAGAGAGAGGTCTTCCATCTGCTGGCTCACTCCCCACATATCCACAATGGCCAGAGCTGAGACAACCTGAAGCCAGGAGCCAGGAGCTTATTCCTGGTCTCTCACATGGGTGTAGGGGCCCAAGGACTTGGGCCATCATCTGATGCTTTTCCCAGGCATGTTAACAGGGAGCTAGATCAGAGAGGAGCAGCCAGATTCGAACAGCACCCATATGGGATGCTGGTGCTGCAGGCTGGGGCTTTAACCCCCTGCAGCACAGTGCCAGCCTCCCACAGCCTTAATTACTGTAGCTTTGTATTAAGTCTTAAATTCAATTTCCTTAGTAGTTATGGGGCTGTCCAAATTATCTGTGTCATATTGGGTAAATTATGACAGTTGTGGTTTTTGAGGAAGTGATCTGTTTCAATTTGTTGACACACTTATGTGTGTAGAGTTGGTTGTAGTGTGCTCTCACCACTCTTTTGATGTCTACACAGTCTGTAGTGATACCCTGATTCCTTTATGATACTGGTCATTTCTGTTTTCTCTTTTTTGTTGTCAGTCTTACTTGTTGAATTCATAGATCTTTTCAGAGAACCAGCTCTTGGTTTCATAGATTTTTTTCTATTGTTTTTAATTTTATTGATTTTCTGATCTTGTTGAGAGAAGAATATTGAAATGTGGATTTTTCTGTTTCTCATTTCAGTTCTACTTTTGCTTCACATATTTTTTTCAGCTAAGTTGTTTCGTTCATACACATTTAGGATTGCTGAGCCATCTTGGTGGATTTAATTTGTCATTGTCTTAATTTCCTTCTCTGTCTCTGGTTATTTTCTTTGCTTTGAAATGTTTTTCTATTTATTTGATCTTAATATATCTTACTTTATTTTAATTAATGCATGTGTGATGTATCTTATTCCATCCTCTTACTTTTGACTTGCTGTATCATTTAAAGTGAGTTATGACATGTACAGTGTGTGTGTGTGTTAGCAGAGTTGGTTCATGGTTTTAACCTACTCTGCCCATATCTGTTTTTTGATTGCTGTGTTCAGATAAATGACATTTATAATAATTATGTATGTTAGGGTTTACCTTTTGTTTTTCTATTTTTTCCCTGTCTTTTTTTTCCCTGTCTGGATTACTTAAACATTTTGTTTAGTATTTCAACATACCTGTCATGTCTTTGAGGGCATCTCTATAGATTTTTAGGTGGTTGTTTATCACAGTCCCTTTTGTCATCATTTATCAGTTTTAATGAAAGGAAGGTAGACGTTTTATCTCCATAGATGTCATTTTGCCTTCACCTATTCATAATTGCCTTAAATATTTCATCTACACATATTTTGAAGCCACATCAGACAATCTTACAGCAACTTTTGCTTCAATCATTAGACAGAATTGAGAAAATTCAAAAGGAAAAGGAAAGGCTATCATACCTAAACATATTATTGCTTGCCATGTTCTTTCTTTGTCAGTGTTCCAAGAGTCCTTCTTTATATTGCTTCCTTAGTGTCTAGAAAGCTTCCTTCATCTATTCTGTAGTAGTCAGCTTTCTATGGTTGCAACAAAATACTGAAGACAAGCTACTTAGGAGGGAAGGAGGTTTATTTTGGCTCATGGTCTTGGAGATTTCACAGGCCAAAATCAGGTGTCCCTGTTGTTTTGGCGTCTGGTGATGGCATTCTTGCTGGTACTGTTCCCAGGTATCACATGGCTAGAAAGAACACGTATCTGGCTGGGTCTGTCTTTATGTTCACCATGATTCAGTCATGGAGACCCTGCCCCAACAACCTGGTCCAATAAGATCATTTCTGAAGGTCCCATTTCTAAACACCTTAATTGGATCAAGTTTCCACCCTCTTTGGACCATTAACCTAAGACTCTGAAGGCCATGTCTTACATATGGACCTTTCCAGAACACCTAAGCTAAGGTCCAAACCATAGCACATCCCTTGGCAGCAAATTCTCTCTGCCTTCTCTTGTCTGAGAATGTTTTTTATTGTCCCTTTGTTCCTAAAGGATGTTATTGTTGGATATAAGATTCTAGGTTGATAGCTCTTTTCTTTTAGCTCTCGAGAGCTCTTCCACTTGTTTCCAGCCTCTACAGGTTCTGATGGGAAATCCACTGTCTTGTTGCTGATGAGAAATCTGTTGCTTCGTTACTGATGGACTGAGGTAAATGTCCGTGCCGGACATGATTTTCACTGATGTCACTGAGGGAGGAGGGGACGGGGTGGGTACCCATCCAGTGAGAAGGAAAATCCTGCCTTCCTGCTTGACTGTTCTGAAGCCACGTGAGGTGGGGTGTGGGATGCCTCTTTTCAGTGTTCTGTGTGGTTGTGAATAGGGTGATGTTTGGCTGGGGTATGGTTGTTGATTAAAAGTTTTCTGCCTTGCTGAGGTTCACCTTTCTTGATCTTTTGAGTTTTTTCCTTTTTAAGAGAGCAGGGGGAGTTCTGCATCCCTTGGCATTTCTAGTTGCCAGTTTCTTCAGCTCCACATCAGGATGTATGAAGCACAGAGGAAGCCTGCAGAAGTCAGCACTGTGTTGTTCCTTGGGTCTCAGGGTTCTCAGCTTGTCTGCCTCCCCTCTTCACCAAGCCGTCTTCCTGTGCTTGTCTCACATCACATCCAGGGTGCTCGACTGGACATAGCAGGAAGAATAGGCAAATGTCTGCTCTGTATCTACAGAAACAAAGTGTGGACATCATGAAATTTTACCTCCAAATACTAAGAACACAAACACTGTCTGTATAACCTGGAAGTATCACATTCAAGACATTTAACATTGATAGTTATTATTTAATATAGACGTCATATTCACATTACTTCAGTTGTCTGCAAAATGTTCTTTACTGCTAGTGTCTCCTGATCTTGGAGTATGCAGTTTGGTTGAGGCATATCTTTTCTCTATACTACAGTCTCCCAGCTGTTTTCTTGTCATTTTGTTTTGATCTTTCACTACCTGCAAATCTTTCAAGAGTTCTACATGTCCCTTACCGCATGTCCCACAGTCTGGTTTTGCCTTGATCATGATTAGATCAAGGTTAAAGATTTTGATGGCAGTACTGTGTAGTGGAGTATGTGTGAGCCCCCCTACATCACTCAGAAAACATGCAGTAACCTGATTTGATCATGCTTAAAGTGATGGCTCTCAGATCTCGCCAATGCAAAGTTATATAATTCTTTATAATTAGTAAGCAATCTTTGGGGTACGACTTTTAAAAACCTTTCAGCAGCCCACGCACACGGCCTCTTCTGGCTGGCGTGGGTCAGCTCCATGCAAACGCCGCTAGCCTTGCTCGATGTGGTCCCTGGTCGTGGCCCCCGGACCCAGACCCCGGCCTCACCCCACAGACGCAGGCTGCCGGGCCTGGAGCGCGCACAGTCGCCTTCTCTCGGCGCCTGGTCATCAGCCCTGAAGAAACAGCTCCACATGCGCGGCCACCGCCTCCGCCCTGAGCCTGGACCGGACCTGGACCTCACCAAGAGAGACGCCGCCTGACCCGGAGGGTTCCTGAGAGCTCGGCGTAGGCTACTTGGGCATCCCGTGAAGGGCTGGGCCCGGACCTGCCACGCCCAGGGCGAGTGCGGGGGTTCTCCTAACGCTGTGGCTTTGCGGGATGAGCATGTGAACTCCACACTTCGGGATTAGAACGCGTGGTCATTGTCTTCCCCAGCACTGGTCCTGTGCCCCACAAATGGTAAAACAGCTGGCTATGGCCGAGCATGCGAGCAGGGCTGCACGCGTGAGCGGGGCCCGGCCTTGCCCACAGAAACCTAGGAACTGGGGACCACCTGAGGAGAAGCCTGGGTGATGAGGGGGGCTGAAGGCTGTGTACCCTGTTACAAAGAAATTTCCCGAACTGCTATGGGAGGACGCTAGGTGTAAGGCATCCCAGAACTGTGGCACTTGGGAACGGTCGCGATGTGTTTGGCCGTCTGTCCAATAGAGGGAAATAACGGGATTCCGCCAGGCCTCTCAGGAATACTGCGGGTCCATCCCCAAACCGCGTGGGTCGCCTAGAAGCCCACACCAAGTCCTGGTGTTCGGCGATACCAGGGCTATCTTGGATTGAAGCTGCTTCTCCCAGACACCCCAAAGTTGAACAGTTCTTAGAACACAGTGCTGACATGTCTCCCTCCAAACAGAGTGGATTTCTGATCAGTGGGATGAGCTGTCTCCTGGCCCATTTTGCTCTTCTCAAAAATTATGTACCAGACACATAGCTCAAAGCAGAACTTTTTCACCATGGCTTTACATAGTTGCAAATTTAATTTCAGACATTCACATAATGACGTTTTAAAATAAAAATTACATCTTTTTTTTTAAAACACCCAATGGAATCTAAACAAAATACATGTAATACCTAGCCTCTAACTAAAAATTTTATAAACAAACTCTTCTTCAAAAGTCAGAGTTTTTTTAAACTCATTTTCATTGCATTTCCCCCATAGAACCGCATCCTAATGTAATCTGTTCTTATGCGTGATGTCATTTTGCAAGGGACCCACACAAGTGCAGTCATCATTCACAGCTTCCGTATTTGTGACCTCATCTGGCTGCTAAAACTTGAACTGCTTTACAAGCTTCAGATGACTTCCAAAGGCCACGCCCATCAGAGGAGTGGTTCCTGAGTAGGAGGGAAGGCATGGGCAACAGGATGCTCCTGACTGCCTTCTACAACTAGTAGATTCTATCACTCAACTCCTAGTCCTGGCCCAACACAGGAGGTGAGACAGCTGGAGGAAAACGCACACCCATGCAGGTGGGCAAGATGGGCATGAGGCAGAGGCAAAGAAGAAGGGCACCTTTGCACAAACCCAAGAACAAAGGAGTCACAAACATGGGCTGCAGGTGGGTCCGGGTAGCCCCAGCCAGCTGTGCCTGGGCTCTCCAGCAGCCAACACAAGTCCACAAGCATTGTGACCACAGCAGGAAACAGCTCCTTGAGGGAGAGCCCAGATCACACCACTCAGGCCAGAATGAAAGATTGGAGGATGGCTTTGATCACAATACTGTCTCTCAGGCATCCAATCTTTCCATTAATGTGCTCCTTCTAAGAACTGCAATGCCAATGTTCTTGTTGACAAATTACTGCTACTTTTTAAAATTAGAAATCTGAATCATTTACAGCTTGTGACGCACACAGGTTGTGGACGATGCATTGAAGTCCAGCTCTCTCAGAAAGCATCCTTTACCTCCACTACCTCCAGATCCATGCACAGCTAAGTTTCTACCAAAAAAGTCACTCCCACTGCACAGGACTGTGCTCCTTGGTAAGACCCACATCAAGCATGGATGCAGGGCAGCATCACTGTGAGCTGTGCATGATACCCTATTTGGAGCTGTGATTTTGAAATCAGGGTGTGCACACTGCAAGGCAGGGCAGTGAGTGGGCATGTGCAGAGATGCATACAGATTTTGATTATATCTTTTTTTTGACAGGCAGAGTTAGACAGTGAGAGAGAGAGACAGAGAGAAAGGTCTTCCTTCTGTTGGTTCACCCCCCAAATGGCCACTGTGGGCAGTGTGCTGTGCCGATCCAAAGCCAGGAGCCAGGTTCTTCCTCCTGGTCTCCTATGTGGGTGCAGGGCCCAAGGACTTGGGCCATCCTCCACTGCCTTCCCAGGCCACAGCCGAGAGCTGGCCTGGAAGAGGAGCAACCGGGACAGAATCCGGCATCCCAACTGGGACTAGAACTTGGGGTGCTGGCACTGCAGGTGGAGGATTAGCCTAGTGAGCTGTGGTGCCGGTCTCATTGTATCATTCTCTCAGCTCTCTATAGGATCAGAACTTATCCAGAGAAAAGGCTGGGGTGGTTAAGATGACAAAATACAAGAAAGGGAAAATATGATGTTGGGGCAAAGATTTCCTGAACGAGTCAGATGTAATCCTATTTATTCTGAAACTGACCCAGGGCCTCTGCCTTGGGGATGCCACCCCATTCATCAAGGGTGAGATATGTGACAAAGGAGCCCAGGGAAAATCCTGGGACTTCTCACACGCTCATCTTCACTCTCTCCACTATGTGTAGATCAGGAAAGCCTCCATGGCAGCTGCAGGTTCTGCTCCCTGCCCTGGCTCAGTGATGACCCCACTCCCCCACTTTCATTTTTAAGATTATTCTGGGGTTGGCGCTGTGGCGTGGTAGATTGAGCTCTGCCTGCAATGCCGGAATTCCATATGGGCACTGGTTTTGGTCCAGCTGCTCCACTTACAATCCATTCTCTGCTATGGCCTAGGAAAGCCATGGAAGATGGCCCAGTGCTTGGACCCCTGCACCCACAGGGTGAGGGAGAGACCTTGAAGGAGGTCCTGGCTCTTGGCTTCAAATTGGGTCAGCTCTAGCTGTTGTAGCCATCTGGCTAGTGAACCAGCAGATGGAAGACCTCTCTGACTCTCCATCTTTCTGTCTGTAATTCTGCCTGTTAAATAAATCAATAAATCTTTCTTAAAAATATTATCCTAAATGTTAAGGCATAATCATTTCATTGTCCACAGGACATGATTCTTTTCATATTTCTTTTCTAAAAATGTCACTTTATTCATTTTACTTTTCTAGCTGTTCTGCAGACTCTATAGTCAGTACTTTTGTACATTCCAAATGTAATGACTTGTGTTCCTTTACTTTCTATTGGAAATGTGTCACATATTTGCTTCTTTTATTTCTCATTTTTACTGAATCAATCTGGAACACTTTAGCTCATAACACAGCGATTAGGTCAGCACTGCTGGGAACAAATAGTATCATTTGCCTGTGGGGCAGCCCATGTGGAGCACAGCACAGAGCCTCCAGGCAGGTTCAAACAGGGGTGTGGCAAGGAGTAGGGGCATGTCCTTCCCATGGGTCACTGGTGTCTGCCACTGACCCCTAGCAGCACATACAGGATGGGTCAGGGGAGTGCCCAGGGCCCCGATCATAGATCTTCATCTGTAAGTTGTTGAAGGAGTGCTTGTTGATGTATTTCATTTGGTCCATCAGCTTCATGGCAAAGTCAGCCAGAGCTTTGATGTGTGTCTTGCCCAGTTTGTCATAGGTGGAGTCATCAAGGCCCGAGGCATCCATGTCAGTGCTGCTGATGGCCTTGATCTTCTCCAGCTGCCTCACTGATGATCTGGACAGAAGGCGGCCACACGCGGGTCATCTGAGGCATGGACACTGAGGTCCCCAGAGAAGAGCAGTACTGTCTTCCTTCACAGCCTCCATCACCAGCAGAGTGAAGCTGCTGACACTTCCCAAGGTAGCCAGGCCTCCTGCACCCTGCCTACATGCTATAGAGCAACTGTGGCCTATGCACCCCACCCCTAGAGAGCCCTATGGACACTCATCACCTCTGGGTCTTGTGTCCCTGACAGGGTCTGCATGGCCATCTCCTCCCTCACTGGCTTACAACCCCACCCCATCCTAGGAAACTTGTTTCCTTGCCTGGTGGGCCTCATTCTGGCCCTGCAAAAGCCTTCCCAGTACCATCTCCTCCAACTCCATGCAACTCACTGCCCTAGGGGTCTCCTGGGTTGTTTGCAGCACTGCCCAGGCCCAGCCACACCAGCCTCCTCCTCTTTGTGCTCCATGTCCATGCCCTGTGCTCCTGCAGGGGTTACCCCCTCACTGCCCTATTGAGACTGCTTTATTAGGCTCAGCATCCCTGGGGCAGCCACACCCTGGGCACTCCAGGAGGTGGAACAAGATTTAATGGCCATCCCTGCAACCCAGGGCCTTGTGTCTTTGGCCTGCCTCTCCCCTTAGCCTGGGACTCCTCCTTCTCTTGATCTTCTCTATGCCCCAATCACAGACACTAGACACTGGAGTGACTGGTGAGCCAGCTGGGCAGGGCTTGCAAGTTTAAGTTCCAACAGCCTGGGCAGAACCCTTAGCTTTGCCACTTAACGGCAGTGACCTTGAGCAAGACCCTGCAGGTTCATGGGCCTCAGTGCCTCATCTGTAACATGTATGCAAGGCACCCATGAAGTGCCCAGGACAGTGATGCCGGGTTCCCACATCACTGTCCATACCTAAACGCTGAACCACAGGACACCCTCCCCGGGTCAGCCCCTTGTCAAAGCCAGCAATGATCTCGTTGAACAGCTGCGGGCACTCAACACCCTTGTTGTTGGCCTCCAGCTCCACCTAGAACTCAGAGAAGCTGGTGATGGAGGTGAACATGACAGCCACGAACTCACAGGACTGGTAGTACAGCTTGTCATTGTGCCACTCCCGGGCCATGAAGTAGGCGGTCATGTCCTTGGACAGGACATTGTACAGCAGCCACCAGTTGTAGGCCTCCAGCTCCTCCCTGTCCTCTTTCTCCTCCGTGCTTTGGGACACAGGAAGTGGTGAAAGGGAGGTGGCCACACCAGGCCCAGGGTTTCATCATGTGCCCCAGCCAGCTCTCCTTCCCTCTCTGCTACCTCTATGGCAAGCCTTCCCTAAAGAGCACGCCCTTGGCAAAGGGAGAAGAAAGGCATTGGTGAGTATGCATTCTCCCTGCCTGCCTCTGGGGAAGTGAAGCCCACGAGGGTGTTGGCCTTGGAGGAGGGAGGCCCTGTGAAGACACAGGTCCTGGAGGAGGGGCTGGGAGGAGCCCAGCACTAGAGGAAGGTATGGTCCAATGCCCACATCCCAGTTGGCCCTCCGGCTCCCCCAGTCTCTGAACCTTGTGTTTTCCTTTCAGTATCAGAAAGTACACCAGAAAAGCATGTGGCCAGGGCCTAGGACTGATCCCTTGGGTGGGGCAGGGACCCCCAAAGCCTTGTCTAAGCTCAGATTCCTGTGAGAGAGGACTCATCACAGAGACAGATGAGGCCAGGAGGTACCAGCCATGGCTAGAGAAGGACACCACCACTGGCTTTGGCTTCCCCTGGTTTGGGCCCAGGGTCTGTACAGATGGCATTAATGGTCACTCAGCCCTCACCCAAGTTAAAGGGCCAGTGCTGAGCTCTCTGATCAGGAGGTCCATAGTGACCCACAGGGGGCCAATGCAAAGAGGCATTGGTACAGCCACTCATCCAAGCAGAGTGCCCTGGGGACACAGGACCACAGGGCAGAGGAAGCCAGCTTCCTCACCCTGGGGGCAAACAGGATGCTCACCCTTTACCTGGCAGTGAGCACTGGAATGCGGGCAGGGAAGGCCCATTAGCAGGACTGTTTAAAGGCTGCAGCCAGCCTGCTCACTTCAATGTAGATGCCTTTCTATCAGCTGCAACCAGAATCCCAAGCAGGGCCAGGACTGCAGCTTAGGGCCCTGATTCTCACCTGGTGGGGGGGTGGGGGTGGAGATGGGGCTTTCCCTAGGGAAAGAACTGGCACAGCTTCCCAAGGCTGTAGGACCTGGGTCCAGGCACCAGCACTGTAGCACAGCAGGTTAAGCTGTGAGTTAACCTAGGAGTGCTGGTTTGCATACCAACTGCTGTGCTTCTGATCTGCCTTCCTGCTAAAGCACCTGGGAAGGCAATGGAGGATGGCCTAAGTGCTTGGGCCCCTGCACCCACATGGGAGACCTAGATGGAGTTCCTGGCTTCTGGCATCAGCCTGGACCAGTCCAGGCAATTGTGGCCATTTGGTGAGTGAACCAGCAGATGAAAGTTTCTCTCTCTCTCTCTCTCTCTCTCTCTCTCTCTCTCCCCCTCCCTCCCTTCATCTGTTACTCTGTGTGCAAAATAAATACACAAATCTTTCTTAAAGAAAACCTGGGAACAAGAGGAGGGAAACTCAGGGCAGAGGCTCTGGGGCCCCAAAGCCCAACCACCAAAACTTGCCCCACAGGTGGCCAGATCTCCTGTGCTGTCCATAGCATGAGGTCTCCAGGATCCACTGGACACGGGGCTGTGAAGATTGGGGACATGCCTCAGGAGACTCCTGGACCCTTAGGATCCCCACTTTCCACACGATACCCTCAGATGCCAGGCAGGTCCCAGGCTTCCAGCTCAGGGGTCTCTGCTTCTGTGGGGTGGGGGGCACTTTGGCCATGCCCTACCCCAAGAATAAGCTTCCTGCTCCCAGGTGTGCTAAGGGATGATGGAGCATGGGTTCCTTATTTCTCCTGGGGGGTGTCCCATGGAGGAGCTGCAGCCACTGATCCACCTGCCTTGACCAATGCCCCAGAAGGCTGACAGCCTGGCTCTAGCACCTGCTGAGACCACATGCCTGGGCCCCACCCCAGGCCCAGGCACACTGTAGCTCCTTTCATCCTGCCCTGCCCCCCAGCAGGTGACAGAAATGGGACACTGTCCTTTCCAGAGAGCATCTGAACAGAGCATCAGGCAGAATGGTGTGGAGGATGCAGACAGCTCAATCTCCAGGGCCCAGCAAGGCACTCCTGCCACCCCTGGGGGACCTCCCAGCACACACCATTGCCAATTGCTTGTGTGGCTGCATCTTTGCCTGGCGGGAAGGCTCAGGGGTCCACAGCCTCTTGATCCCCTCATAGGGTCAATCTGAAGGAGGGGAAAAGAGTAGGTTCTACTGAGAACTGAGACCTGTTGGTTGGGCCAGGAGGAGGCCTGCGGCTAAGGGGGCTCCTTCTGCAAGTGCCTCTGGAAAGCAAAGGCCCCAGGCCTCCCCAACTCTCTGTCAGCCCCCACCTAGGCTCTAGGTCCCCCTGTAAGGGGCAGCTGGGAAGCTTGGGCAGGGTCAGAGGCTGTGTCCCCACACCAAGTGTCTGCTGGGGACATATTTGACATTGTGCCTAGGAACAAACTTGCTAACCTGCTGGGGACTTGAGTGGAGTTGGGTGGCCTGGGCTAGCAGGGACCAGCTCCTGTCCCACAAACCCACATATGTACACACACGTGACAGATACCAAGCTGGAGTCTGCCCGGGTGAGCCACTGAGGAGGGCATGGGCTCACTGCCTGAGTTTGTCCAGGAAGCCATGGCCTGAGTCTTCACATGAGCCTGCAGGTCACAGAATAGCAAGCTCCTTAAGACTGACAAGGACTGGGGCCACATTGTGGCATAGCAGGTAAAGCTGCCACCTGCAGCACTAGTATCCCATCCCGTGGGTGCTAGTTCGAGTCTCAGCTGTTCCACTTCCAGGCCAGCTCTCTGCTATGGCCTGGGAAAGCAATAGAAGATTGCCCAAGTCAGGAAGCTCTTGGCTTCAGATTGGCACAGCTCCAGACATTGCAGCCACCTGGGGAGTGAACCAGTGGATAGAGGATCTCTCTCCTTCCTTCCTTCCTCTTTCTTTTCTTTCTCTCTCTCTCCTTCCTTCCTCCCTCTCGCCCTCCCTCTCTCTCTCTCTCATTGCCTCTTCCACTCTGTAACTCTGCTTTTCAAATAAATAAATAAACTATTTTTAAAAAGACTGACAAGGACCAAGGGTCTAGGAGAGATGGATGAGCACATGCAAAGGGACCTACTGCAGAGGACCCTGGACCACAGCCAGGGGGCAGCAGGCAGGACCGGACCTTGCTGCCAACTTCCCACAGGGGTGCTGCAAGGGAGATATTGGTGCATTCTAGGATGATGGGGCACTGCATCAGACAACACCCAGCTGTGGCTGCTTCCTGTTTATGGGGCAGACAGGCACCTCCTGGTTCCCTTCAGCAGCCTGACTGAGAACTGGGGCTCTGCAGCCTGTGGGAGGGCACCCTGAGGTGCTGCAGAGACAGTGTGTGGGTGACAGGCTGGGCCGCAGGCACGCTCTCCTCCAGGGCCATGCAACACAAGTGAGCTGCATAACAGTGGCTGTCTCTGGGAGGTGAGGAGGATTAAGGAGGCAGAGGCTGGGCTGTGGCTGCACAGGTAACAAGGAGCCATAGCCCAGGCTGACACCTGAGCACCCTCTGCCTGGCCCGTGGGCACCCCTTCCTCCACGTGCACAAGATGCACAGGGCACACAGCCTGGGGACAGCACTGGCTGGATTCCACCTCTACCTGTGTACCCAGCCCAGGCCAGAGCTGTGGCCTCCTGAAATCCCACAGCCTCTGTCACTGCCCTGGGCTGGGCTTCCTGTCAATGGCCTTGGACGCTACTTCAGTCCTTCCTCCTCCGGTGTGTCTCTAGCTGGACTGGGCCACAGCAAGCCCTCCCAGAAGCCTTTGGGGCCACCTCCCCATGCAGGCCAGGTTCCTGCCCTCCCTGGCTCCTGCCTCCTTGCTGGGTGTCCTTGCCTGAGGACACGCAGCTCAGGAAGTACTCAGGCAGCTATTTCTCGACTCTGGGTTCCTCAGTTCCAGCACTGTCCAGCATGGGTTTGGAATAAACTCCAGTGTTTGCCTCTTGGCACCAGGGAGCAGAGAGTAGCCCCACTGGGACTGGACATGGGGCACCAGGCAGCTGGGGTGGGGCTCATGGTGAGCCCAGCCCAGCGCAGCCAATGAGCACCCTTAGTGCACTGCTCACTCCTTGGGCACCTCCTACTGCAACCAGCTCTGGCTCCAGTGCTACCCACCTTCAGTTTCCAGAGGAAGTCCAGGCATGTGGTGGACTCTACCTGCTGGGCGTGCAGGTACAGGGCCAGCACAAAGACAGACATTATGATGGGCATTACCACCGTCAGCGCCACCTTGGTCACATGCTCTGGGCTGCAGGGGTGAGGGAGACAGTCTGGCAGCTGGGAAGGCACTGAGGACCCCTCCCCAACTCAGGGTTTTGCTTGTTTCCACTATAATCCCCCTCCTCCTCTCCCTCCTGCTCACACCATGCCTGCACCTGCAGCTCAGGCAGCAACTTGCCCTCTCCCAGGGTCTCCCCCCATCCCTCTCTGGCCACATCAGCAGGTGCAGTCACTGGGAAAGGCAGTGTGTGTCTCCCAGGTCTTTCTCCGTGGACAGGACCCGAGTAGTGGCACCTGGGGAACAGGGGAGCCAGGTGGGTTACACTGACCCTGTCTTTGGGCAGACTTGGACAAGACCCAACCTCCCTGCCCTTTTGCATTCTCCTCTGCAGCGGCGGCAGCAGGACCCATGCTTCATGACTGCACAAAACCATGGGGGGGGGGGGACCAGACCTCTCAACTGGGAGCATGCGTTATCAAATTGCATTTTTGTTGAATTGTAGATAAATTCTCCCAGTAAAAGCAGCCATTCCAAGGCCTGCTCTAGTGAAGAACCCCAGCCCTGAGCAGCCCCAAATGCAGGCCCAGCAATGCTCTGCTTTTGTTCCTGATCTCTGGAGGGGAAATGGCACCACTTCCTGTTCCTGGGGAAGCCTGGGGCCAGGTGCTTTAAAATGATGCCCTGGCAGAGGCAGCCACACATCACCTGGAGGGCATGGGGACAAGAAGCAGGGGCATCCTGCTACCCTGAGGTGGTGTGGGGCAGGCCTCCTGGCTCCCTCTAGCATCTCCTGCACACCCACCTGGGCACCTGCTGCCTTCTCTGTCAGGCAGGAGCATCCACTCACCACTGAGAAGTCCGGTTGTTGCTGTCTCTGTGAAGGGAAGTTGGGAGAATGGCTTGGGGCAGCTGTCTGCATACTGCCCTTACTACTACTGCCCCTTCAGCTCCCCCATCCTAGCACCCTACACACCCCAAGGACCCTTGCAGACAGCAAGGCTCAGCATCTCATCCCCCAACCACAGATCACGCAGCCTACACACCTGGGCCCCTGCCCCTCCCTCCCCATCCCCCAAGCACATCAACCTGGGTGGGAGCCTGATCCTCCCCCCCAGCCCTTTGCTGCCAGCCTGAGGCACAGAGAAGCACTGCACTGGGCTGTCCAGAGTGGCCTTAAAAGGTGGCCAATGGGGAGGGGAGGCTAAAACTATGCCAGAGTGCAAACTGTGCATCAGGTTTTGAATGATAAGTATGAAAAAGGGGACGTCATTTGTTAGTAATTTTTTTACAATGATTGCATATTAAAGAGATTGTGCTTTGGATGTGCTGGTGAAGTAAAAATATTACTCAGTTAATTGAACTTTTTGCAATTTTAATACAGCTACTAGAATGTTTTAGATCACATGCTTGCATTATGTATCTACCGGACAGGTCTGCCCTACAGCCAGGCCAGGGTCTCCCCCAGCCCAGCAAGGACCTCCATCCACTGCTGCCAACTCCTGCAGTGGGCAGGGAGAGGCTGGGGCTGGGGGAAGAGCAGGCACAAAAGAGGGTGGAGTTCCCTGCTCCAGCCTTGATCCCCAGCGTGTGCAGTGAGGCTTTCTCCCTGGGACACCCATGCGCCATGTCAGAGTGCCTGCTTCCAGCTCTTGCTCCACCACCTCTGATCCAGTTTCTTATGAATGTGCATCCTGGGAGGCAGCTCAAGTACTTGGATCCCTGCCACCCATGGGACAGACCCAGGTTGAGTTCTGGGCTTCTGGCTTCAGCTTGACACAACCCCAGCTGTTGAGGGCATTTAGGCATTGACTCAGCAGATGGAGGATTTGTCTTTTTCTCTCTCTCCCAAGCTCACTCTCTCTGTCTTTCTGCCTTTCAAATACAATGGAAATACATAAATAAAAACAATGGTCTCAGACCTTCTCCTTGCCTGCACCATTCGCAGTGGTACAGTATCTTCCTGTCCTTTATCCCTAGCCCCATTCACCTGCCAAGTTCTTCCTTGGACCTTAGAATGCCTCCTTGCACCTCCATCTTCTCCTTCACAGAAAAGCCACACTTTTCATGGGGCATCCTCTGCTCTACTCATAGGTATGCCTTGGCTGCCTGGCACACAGTAGACCCTCAATAAATATTGTTGAATGAATGCATAAGTGAACAGATGGATAGATGCAAGGATGGCTGGATGTTGCTTTCTGTCACTCACAGCATTTTGCACTTCCTGGTCCATTTCCAGGTTGGTACTAAACCACTTCCACTATATCATCCTTAAGACCAATACTTAGAATTTCAGGCTTCCTATCCCACAAAAAATTTAGAAAACTCTTAAGTTCCAATTTGAATCATGTAACAAGTGCATCATGGTTATAGCCTCAAAAAACCTGGAGACAAATTTGCTATCAGGTTTGATAGCTCTGATGTCTTTAATCATGACAATTTTACATTATCACATATTCATTTTCCCCATTTTAATTAATAATCTTCCAAAGCTGCTACATCACAATGTAAAATGAGCTGAGAAATAATTGGCTTACTGGAGGTGTGCTCGTTTGCTTTGCCTTTGGAAACACGTAGTGGGTGCTTGGAAGAGAATATGAGTGGAGGTGTGAGAGAACTCATCTGGTTTGCTCCTAGACTCTAGGAGCTAGGTCATTGTAGAAAGGAATACAGAATATCAGATATATTTGTTGAAGAAACAAAACCAATCAGCTTCCCTGGGCAGGAATAGTGCCTTACACATGACAAGGGCCAAGGAAGGTCTCCTTGAAAAGCACTAACAATTACACTGATTGGCAATGGTTAAGCACATAGTGATTCTTATGTTAATGGAAACATTCATTTCCTACTTATTTTGTGAAAAATGTTGCTGCCAAGAAGTGATTTATTATTTTAAGAATGATTGCTCAAATAAGTTGCCATATAGCACAGAAAAAACCATAATGTTGTCACTAAAATCTATGCTACAGAAAAGTACTTGGGTGATGTTCTCTATGTTTCTATTACTACAGATGTACTGCACAAGACTTCTGATTCAACTTGCTACAAATGGACACCCTGGGAGGCAACAGCTGGTGGCTCAAGTGCTTGGACCCATCCCACTCATGGGGAGACCTGGATGGATTTCCTGGCTCCTGCCTTAAGCCTAGCCAAAGCACAGCTGTTGTAAAGTTTTGAGGAGTGAAACAGTAGCTGGATGATCTCTTTCCCTTTGCATTTTAGCATTTCAAATGAACAATTAATAAGACATAAGAACTAATCCTGATAAAAAATCATAGCAAATATGACACATACTATACAAATTATATCAATAATCATTTTAAATGTGCATTATCTAAATTGGCAATTAAAAGATAGAGACTTATATAGGAAAATTTAAACCAAGATGCAACTTTGTGCTGTCTATAGGCAAACCATTGAAATGTAAAGACACATGGAGGGGATTTGAAGTTATTTTGGTCAAAGGAGGACACATTTCATTTGCATAGTAGGAATAAGTTCAAGAGATCTGTCATATACCATGATGGCAATAGTTAATTATAACATGGCTTATTATAAGAATAATTAAGACAAGAGTACGTATTTTCACTATGTAAAACAAGTATATGATCGCTGGGTTTTCAAATGAAAAGACAAGACATGGGAGCCTCCATCAGAAGAGCAATGAGCATGGTTCTTAGCCAGCACTTTTTATTGAGGGGAACACAAATAATGCATGGGACCCCAATCACATAGGCCGAGTAAAAGTTTAACAAGCATACATCATTAGAAAGGAGACAGTGAGGTGTGAACAACCCTGAGCAGTCCAGCTGTGCCATGAGGTGTGAACCCTGACCAGTCCAGCTATGCTGTGAGGTGTGAACAACCCTGACCAGATGCAGCCATGAGGTGTGAACAACCCTCACCAGACCAGCTGTACCATGAGGTGTGAACAACCCCATCCCCGACCAGCCCAGCTGTGCCATGAGATGTGAACAACCCCAACCCCGACCAGCCCAGCTGTGCCATGAGGTATGAACAACCCCACAGCCCAGCTGTACCATGAGGTGTGAACAACCCCGACCAGCCCAGCTGTGCCATGAGGTGTGAACATCACCAGCCCAGGCTGTGCCATGAGGTGTGAACAACCCTGACCAGCCCAGCTGTGCCATGAAGTGTGAACATCACCAGCCCAGGCTGTGCCATGAGGTGTGAACAACCCCACCAGCCCAGCTGTGCCATGAGGTGTGAACAACCTCACCAGCCCAGGCTGTGCCATGAGGTGTGAACAACCCCAACCAGCCCAGCTGTGCTGTGAGTTGTGAACTCCACCAGCCCAGCCAGTGAGATGAGAAGTGAACAACCCCCACCAGCCCAGCTGGTACCGTGAGGTGTGAACAACCATGAGTGGTACTAAGAGAGTGGAAACTAAAGCATGTGGAAGCGGGGCCTCTGGGAGGTGACTGGGATGAGATGTGGTCTCATGGCTTCCCATGAAGAGGGAACCAGAGGCCACGTGACCAGTCTTGCCACATGAGGCCCCATACGGCCTCAGGACTTTGCCAGCCAGGTCATCATCAGGTACGGCCAAGGGGCTGCAGACCAGAACCGGAAGCCAAGCAAACCTATTTCCATTAAAACCCACCTGAGTGCAGAACACTGCTCCTGGTGACAGATGGTCACTGTCAAGAGCAAGGCACAGGCTGAGGCAGAGCTGGGTCTGGGGTGGGTGGAGACCGGGAGCAGAGGCCAGTCTGAAGGAGCCAAGTCCCTGCCCTGGATGAGGGCTCTGCACTCAGGTACTCGGCACAGCTGCAACCCTGGCCAGAGAGGCATCTGACAGACCCAGGAGGGCTGTGTGGGTGGCTCTAGCTGCTTTCAGAGCAATCTGAAGTCAAAGGGAAGCAGAGCATGAAGACCTGGACACCTTGCAGCCTGCCAAGCAGCAGAGTGAAGGAAAGGTGGTTTAGGCCAAGCTGCCTCCTGCAGAGGGGTCAGTGGGTGCCAGGATGGGGAAGCTCCAGCCAGGGACCTGTGGGGCAGAACTGTTCCAAGAAGGGTTCTGGGAGGCCTGCAACCCCCTCTCTGGCTCACCACCCAGAGCCACCATGCAATGGAAACTCTGGAATTTTGTGGCCACAGCCATTCAAGCAGGCCCAGGTGGCAGCTGCACACCTGCGGTCCACATGGTGTCCGGAAGGCCAGTGCTACAGGGCCGTGGTGGCTTCCACCACGACAGCAGGCAGTCATCCTGCAGGTGACACCTAGTGGAGCTGTAGGCAGGGCTGTGCCCAGCAGAGCTGCAGGGGCCTCTCCTCACCTCTTGGTGTACAAGATGCCCAGGGTGGTGCTGGGTACAGGGTGAAGACACTGCTGGGGACACCCAGATGCCATAGTGGAATGCCCTTGACTCTGGCCCCAGCTTCCTGCTAACGTGCACCCCAGGAGGCCGCCACGGCAGTTCCATCACTTTGGTCCACCCAGCTGGGACAGCGGTTCCAATGCTTCCGTCCACCCTGCTGGGATAGCAGTTCCAATGCTTCGATCCACCCAGTTGGAAGGCCCAGAGTGTGCCCTGGCTCCTAGATTCAGGCTGATGCAGCCCTGGCTGTTGCAGGTCACTGAGGATCCAGCAGATGCAAGAACTGTCTGCACAGATTGCCTCTCACAAATAAAGCAAACATTCAAAAATGAGGTGAGTCCTGCCCTGCAAAGGTGCCGGACCAGGACTGCTCCCTGCATCTGCGACCTGTGTGGCCCTTGCAGGCTCACAGCTGGGAGGGAGCTGTCAGGGCATCAGAGCTGCTGTGCAGCAGTGGGAGGGTGGAACCTCAGCCTGCCCAGGGCATGCAGGTGCAGCCCTGCAAGGCAATCAGGCCTAGATAAAGCCATCAGGGTGCGGCTTTATAAGGTGAGAGACCAGCTGAAACAGGCAGACATGGGACCCACACAACACCCTGCACCACCTTGGGATTCTGGCAGCAAGGCCGTCACCGGACGCAGCCCTCAGAACCACATCCAGGATACACCCTCTGTAAAAATAAGCTGCTGCCAGGCTGGGTGTGCCCTCAGTGGGACAAAGTGCACGGGGCTCCCAGCCCCTGCCTCACTTGCCTGCACCAGGTACATGCAGAACTCCTTGAAGAGCTGCAGCAGGCAGGTGTAGCATATCTTCTTGATGACAAGGATGCTCTTCGGGGGCTTGTTCCACGTCAACCGCTGGCTTGCAGGGTCCTGAATATGCCTTTAGGGAGAGGAGAGGGTTCATGCCAGCTGCACACTGCCCCTCGGACAGGACAGGACACACAGTCCACCCCTGGACAAATGCACTCACCGGCAGTCCCTGGCAGCACAGCCCTGGCCCATGGGAACAGGCACAGGGTTCGGCCCAGCAGGAAGACCCTGCCCTGCTCACTCAGTTCCCATGTTCAGCTGCACCAGCCTGCAGTTACCGACGGTGCCCATCACTCACCTCAGCAGCCCCAACCCCACCAGTGCTTGCTAGTCCCTCAGCAATGCCCCCAATGCCTCCTTGGGACAACTGTTCACAGAGCCCACTGAGGGGAAGCCTGTGGCTGGCAACCCTACATCCGTCAGGGACAATGGCTCCCCTAAAAACATCCAAACCAGCAGGTAGGGGACACTGTGCTCAGGCCCCTTAGGACAGGCACTTGCTGGCCCGGCCAGGGCCTGCCCACCACATCAGAGTGTTATCCTAGCTCCCTGCACTTCTCACAGTGAGGACCTCTGGTTTAAAGCCAGTGGAAGTGCTGGTGTGAGTGCCACTGCCCTGACCCAGCCACCCATGCCGTGTGGATGGCCAACCACCATGCAGTGAGCCCTGCCTCCCATCCTGCTGGGATCTCACTACCATGCAGGTCCAGGGCACCAGGAACATGAGTGGGAGCAGCACCTGTGTCCCGTGCTGTCTGGGAGTTGAGGGAGGATGGGACTGGGGCTCCCTGTCTGGGTTTCAGAACAGCAGTGTAGACCAGCAGGAAGTTCCCTTCCCAGTGCTGTCCTGGTGGGGAAAAGTGCTGATGGCACCCCGCAGGGGAGCAACAAAGACACGCCTATAGCAGCAGCAGTGTCTGGCCACATCCAGTGAACCAATGACCATGGGAACCTGGTCCTAGCACTCACCATGTCCAGGCATTTCTGGGGAGTGTGAAGACACCCATGATACCTCCATGGGCTTCACTGTCCACCCCATCAGTCCCATGGCTTGCGAGGCACTGCCCCCTTCCAGGAGATGGCCAATCTGTCCATGGCATCATGGTCACATTTTGCTAATGACAGGTGCACGCACAGCCCTGGTGCACCAGCACTCTCCCGACTGCACATCTTACACTACCCTCCCATTGTCTGCACCATCAACACCGAGAGCAGCATGCTACAGAGCAGCTTGTTAAAGGTGAGTTCTTCTAAACACAGTCAGGCCAAGAGGTCCCCGAAGTTATAAAAATCAAACAAGACAAAGTATTCTTGCTGCTTACGCAGTCCTCTTGCCTCATCCCCTACCTACCGAGAAAAGCAGTGTCTGGTCGGTGCTCAGCCCAGCAGCTAAGATGCCCATGTCCCACATCAGAGAGCTGCGCTCAGAGCCCAGCTCCAGCTCTGGACTCCAGCTCCCTGCTGACCTGGACCCTGGGAGGCACAGCGATGGCTCCAGTGACTGGGTTCCTCCATACTCATGAGAGACCTGGACGGAGTTCCCAGCTCCCAGTTTTGGCCAGTCTGAGCCGCTGCAGGTGGAAGATTTCTCCACTTCTCTGGCCCTCAAGTAAATGAAAACAGATAAACCAAGAGGCCACAAGCTACCCTACTCTCTGTTGAGCTCCGGGCCCAGCCGTGGCACCGAGTGTGCAGCCTCCCAGCTCTGCCAGCCTCCCTCTGCCCTGTGGAACTGGCCCAGCCCGTGGGAGTTCTCAGGCCATTGGCAGGTGAAAGGGCATTCACTCCCCAGCCCTCAATCAATCTGCACTCAGCAGTGGCCTCAGGGCCTATGGGCAGCTTACAGCCCTCCGCCCAGGTCACAAGTGATGCTCTGACCCCAGTGGACTTCCTGGGGAGGACCAACAGCCAGATCCTCTGCTTCCTGCTGGGTCATCTGAAAAGTGGGGTGCTGACCCTGCAGGGCCATAGCTGTGGGTACGGGACAGGCAGAGCGGGGCCACAACAGCGTGGACAGCTCTGTTCTGACCACAGAGATGAACTGGCAATTTCTCACAGCACAGTCAACAAAAAACGCAGGTTCATGATGAAATCTAGGCTGGTTCTCAGACAGGAATCCAAGTTCCTCATAGCTGTCCTGCCCACGACATCTGCTTCTGCCATCAGGGAAACCACTAGGCTAGGTCCCCAGGGAGTCATTGCCACAGCCACAGGAGCCCTGGCAGGTAGTGAGGGCACAGCCAGAGGTGGGCAGAGCAAGCCACTGGCCTGGCTGCCACAGACCCTCAGGGCAGCTCCCAGCACTCTGTACTTCAGCCTGAGGGATCTCAGGGGCAGGCTCCCAAGGCAGAGCCTGGCCCCAGGAGCTAAGCTGGTAAAGGCCACTTAACTCATGAAATGGTGACCAGGGGGTGCCTCTGCCCAGACCAAGAAGTGCAGGGAAGGGCCGCTCTTGGCCAGGAGCAAACATGGGAGGGTGGTACAGCCATGCAGAGACTGAACAAGGTCAGCAGCAACAGAGCAGCTGCAGCTCTGGCCTCGGGGAGCACTGGCCCCTGGAGACCCGCATGTCTGCCACATGGAGCCACAGCAGATAGCTGGGAGCTGAGGTGGTGAGGGCTGGCCTGCCCATGGCACAGCCCTCCCTGGTTGGGGTCAAAATAACAGGAGCTGTGCATGGACGGGTGCCGGAAAGCTCCTGCCCTGTCACTGGGTAGCAGGAGGCCTGGACAGCCCTGCGATGGGGCAAGGTAGGGTACAGCCTGCAGGGGGCAGCCTAAAGAGCCCCTGCAAACAGCTCCCATCCAGCCCACTGGTGAGGTCCTAACCCCGAGGAGCCAATGGGTGATGCACGGTGCTGCCCAGGAGGTCCCTGGTGCAAAGCCCCAGCCCCCACTACATGTCAAAGAACCTCTCACATCTCATGTACACCTCTCTTCACAGAGCCAGATCCGAGCACACACAACCTCCCTGATCTGTCCCCAACTCCCTGAAGGAGACCCTGCAGGGACAGCAGGGCTTCTGCACACAGGCCTGAAGACCACGGCCCCTCAATGCCAGAGGCTCACAGACCAAGGATTTCTCTGGAGAAATTGTGAAATAAAATGCTCTGAGCCAAGATGGAACTCTGATGTTTAAATCATTTTGATAGTTTTCCCTTAAAAACACAAACTGCAGCAGGACTGGTACGTGGGACATGGGAGCAGAACCTTCAAGCACACGACAGCAGACTAAGGGAGAGCGATGGCTGGCCAGTGCCATGAGGCAACACTACTGCTAAGTCCTTAAGGATGTGGTCAAGGCCAGTGACACAAGAGGCCTTGGTCCACCGAAACACCAGGTGGCCAGACCAGGCCAGCATCTCCTGTGGCCCCACAAAGCATGTTAAAGCATCACCCATGAGACAGAGAGTATCTTCTAAACAAGTACAATCAGATAGAAACAGTTAATTAGTGTTTATCTTCAGAATAATTACATCCTGCACCTGAGAACAGAGCAGTCAGAAACCAGGACACACTGGCGCTCAGCAGACGCTGGCTCACACCACTCTGAAGGCACCAGAGAAGCCAGCAGGACTAGGGGATGTCATGAGGCTTTGTTAAGTGACTTGAAACACACACTGCTCTGTCCACACCACAGCCACCCCACAATACACACCCTCCTGAGGACCCCAACTCACATGATGGTCTGGGGGTTCTGCAGCACACAGGTCTTTGGTCCAAACGTGGTCACGGGACATGGGCCATGCAGAGAGTGCGTCCTTCTGCAGAGAGCACACACAGCACAGCACCATCAGAACACGCAAGTGCAGCCACAGACACAGACAGGGGCCAACCCAGACTCCAAGGAGCACCAGAGCCAGCCCTGGAGGCCCCGGGCTCCTCAGCGCAGCAGGAGACACTCCCAGCCCAGACGAGGGAGACGCCTACTCTGAGACGTGCCTAGGGGTCTGCATTCCTGGGGGTCTCCCAGAACCTGTCTCTGGGTCAATATTCAGGAATCAAGAGGTCAGAACCCACTCACAGGTGGCCTGGGGAGGGGGAGGCATTGGCATGGGGGTTACAGTGCCTGGGTTTCAGTCCTGGCTCCACTTCTGCTCACTCCCTGGGAGGCAGCAGTGGACGACTCAAGACCCTGAGGCCCTGACACCCACATGGGAGACCTGGATGGCAGCTGCTGCAGGCATCTGAGGAGTGAATCAGAGGATAGCACATCACTCTGCCCACCTCTGTGTGTTTCTGTTTGCCTTTCAAATACATAAATAAAAAAAATTAATGTTAACAAAAATATTTACCCTGAACTATACGAAGACAGCAGTTGAAAGGCCCAACTTTTACAACAAATGAAAAGTGACCTGACTCATGGCATCCTGGGAAAAGGCCCCCGGGCTGGTGCTCCTGCCTTTGCAGGGGTCAATGGGCTAAGGTGACACCTGTGACCTCCTGACCACTGGAGCAGCATGTTCCGGGTGTACTGGACATTATGGCCAGAAGGGAGCTGCCTGCTGCTCTCTATCTTCAACCACTGCCAGCATCCCAGTGTCTACACTGGAGAGAGGGCATCTGGTAGCTGTGGCCACACCTGGGGCCTTTCTGGACCGAGTGTGCTCTGGGCTTACTTACGTACGTCTTCTAAAGATGATTAAGTGTACTACTGCAAAACACAGACTGGACTCAGGAACTTAAAAGACAATCGGAAACCAGGTGTGTGGCTCCTCCACTCACCCTGGGTGTCTTGGGGGCTTTGCTCCCCTCCCCTGCCTCACTTAAGGCTCTCCAGAGGCTACCTCTGACTGCTGTCTGTATCCCCAGGTCCAGGGTCCTGACAGGAAGGCTGTACAGTGCCAAAAAACTTACAGAAACCAAAAGCAAAAGGCAGCTCTGTCAGGGGCATAAGCCAGGGCACCGCCATAGCCTGGAGGTGCCAGAGACCAAGTTTCAACACCACAGCAGCTGCTCTGGGGCAAGCTGTGCCCACGCCATGAGGACCTTTGTCAGAGACTGGCTGCTGTTGCCCACCAAGTTCCAGTCTGGTCCCCAAATGTGGCCTGCTTTGAAAACCACTTTCCAGGGTTGGGGTTGTGGCACAGTAGGTTAGCTGTTACCTGTGATGCCACCTCCCATATCAAAAGCATGGGTTCAAATCCTGGCTGCTCTGCTTCTGATCCAGCTCCCTATTAATGTGCCTGGGAAGGCAGTGGATGACAGTCCAAGTATCTGGGCCCCTGCCACCCACCGATGTGGGAGACCAGGCTGGAGTTCCAGGCACCTGGCTTTGGCCTCACCCAGCCCTGAGTGCTGTGGCTACTTGGGCAGTGAACTAGAAAACAGATCTCTTCCTCTGCCTTCCAAAAAAATCTTTAAAAACAAACAACAAAACAAAAACTACAACCATTTTCCACCAAAGAACTCTTCCTTGGCTGGCACAGGTGTGAGCCCTCCTTGAGGGGCATGGCCTGGTGAGCTCAGTGCCTCCACTGTTACCATCACAGCCACGTGCTTGTCAGGCCTCCTGGACATGAGGTCTAGCTGCTATTGCCCAAGCGCCATTGAGCAAGAGCAATGCCCAATGCCTTGGCCCATGGGAGGGGCAGGTGGGCAGAGGGCACATACGTGACGGGCCCTGCCCACGTGTGCCCTCCGGCCCTTGCCTCTCTAAAGGACCAGGAACACAGAGGTCTCCTCACCAAGTCTAATACTGAAAGGCAGTGTGGGGGCTGGCGCTGTGAGGCAGTCACCTGAGCTCCACCTGCAGTGCTGGCATCCCACATGGGCACTGGTTCCAGTCCTGGCTGGTCCACTTCCCATTCCTGCTTATGACCTAGGAGAACTGTGGAAGATGGCCAGCTGGCTGTGCCTCAGGGGAGGCGCAGCTCACAGCTGCTGTGCCTGAGCTGTGGCAGAGACCCTGAGGGCTCCGGATCCTGGCTCTGGCCCAGCCCAGCCCCAGCCATTTGGGAGTGAACCAGCAGATGGAAGATCTCTCACTACATCTCTCAAATAAATAAATAAAATCTTGGAGGACAGCGCTGTGGAGTAGTGGGTAAAGCTTCCACCTGCAGTGCCAGCATCCCATATGGGCACTGGTTCAAGTCCCAGCTGCTCCACTTCTGATCCAGCTCTCTGCTATAGCCTGGGAAAGCATTAGAAGATGGCCCAAATCCTTGGGCCCCTGCACTTACATGGGAGATCCAGAGGAAGCTCCTGGCTCTTGGCTCCTGATTGGCCTAGCTCCGACTGTTGCAACCATCTGGGGAGGGAACCAGTGGATGGAAGAGCTCTATCTCTCTCTCTCTCTCTCTGCCTCTTCTCTCTGTGTAACTGTGACTTTCAAATAAATAAATCTTTAAAAAAGAATATAAAATAAAACCTTAAAAAAGAATCAAAGAGAAACAGTAATGAAGAAACTGTTTCGGTGATGGGATGGATGCCAAACACAGGGAACTAGCAAATTGGCCAAGACACCTTGTGGTGGCAAACAGCCGGCAGGCATAGCACAATGGTGAGACCACAGATGGAAAGCTTGCTGCACCGAGGCGACAGACGCTGGCCCTAGGATGGATAAGAGGGCCTGGAGGTCACGACCCTGGAGTCCTGGGGTGCAGCCCAAGGCACACAGGAAAAGAGTGCTGTGCCAGGGACACAGCAGGAAGAGGCATGGGAAAGCTGACCCTGACTCAGGGCCCAGGGTACAGCATGTAGGCAACCCAAGCAGCAGCCCAACACACAGCCCCACGACCTCACCCCAAAGCTACTGGAGTTAATACATGAGAGGCAAATCCAATACACAAAAATCAACTGTATTTCTACATACTGAGACCTGAAATATCCTTTACCACTGCATTAAAAACAGCCAAGACCTATACACTGATCTATACCAGCACTGAGCGCCCCGGGGAAGCGGCACTGATGAGCCCCGTGTGCACACACAGAGCACAGAGCAGTTAGAGGGCCTGGAACAGAGGAAGTGGGGCTGACAGTGTTGCCCCCAGGCAGGAGCAGAGAGAGGCAGTTCTGCAACGGAGACTCCCCCCATCACAGGTGCCAGTCATCCTGGACAGAGGTGCTGAGCGGACACTAGAACACCAGGCTGCAGCTCAGCCACTCCCTCACCCCCACAGAGCAACTCCAGATCAGAGAGAGAGAGAGAGAGAGGGAGGGAGAGAGGTGACCCAGAGGTACCCCCCACACAGGCCCCATGGCTTCCTGACACAGGTTGGGTTAGACACAGGAACAACCAGGCATGCCAGGCACCCAACGAACCCCAACTGAAGCCCCACACTCTCAACACGAGTCCAGGGGCTGGCATGCTTGTTACATCGCCCCTGCACCACCAGAATCCCCCACAGAGTCCCAGCTGTGCCCTCACCCAGGTGGGAGACCAGGGTGCAACTCCCAGCTCCAGCCTGGCCCAGCCCCGGCTGCCCCAGGCACCTGGGGAGAGACCCAGCCGACCCAACCTCCCTCTCTTCCTCTCTCTCTCTCACTGCAGTTCTACCTTCTAAACAAGTAAAAATAAGTAAGTGTTACATTTCAACTGAGAGAGACCATTTGGGCAGTTCCACAGCAACGTGACCACAGAGCCCAAGCCTTCCGCTCCACAGCCCGCACACTGGCATCTCTTCTAGGTTCCAGGAAGGCACGGGCAGGTGTGTGGATGGTCACCCGCGACCCCGCGGCCAGCCTGAACCCACAAGTTTTTCAGGAACTTCAAGCTCTGAGGCCCAGATAGGCCACTCGCAGGAGGGCCAGGGGCGAGTGGCACTTGGCAGCACCCCACCCACCTCTGAGAGGTTCTGGGCTCTGCACCCACGCCTCCGGCCAGCTGCGGGTGTTGGGTGTCTGAGGCGGCTTCCGGGCCATGAGCTCACCCACAGGTGCTCGTGGGCTCACCTACCCCACAACCGAGCCCCAGGAACACAGCGCGCGTACACGGGAAACCAAGTGACAAGGGGCGCACACACGGCGAAAGTGGAACCCCGGCGTCTCAAGGCTGCGGGGACCCTGCAGTCAACACTGCGCGTCACAGTCCAGTGCCACCCCCGAGGACACAGGGCCTGCTTCATCCCCTCCGTTGTGAGCTTCGGGAGCCCTGCAAACCCAGCAGGGCGCGGTGAGGGCCTGGACGGGGAGCAGCGAGAACCCCGCACCGGGTGCCATCGCGAGCGGCAGCCCCAGGTGCCGGGCGTCGCGTGGCAGGACTTGCTGCGCCCACCAGATCGTGGAGCCACCTGGGACGCGGGCGGAGTGCGGGGAGCCGGGGCCAGGGCTGCGCGGAGCGGAGCGGGAGGGTCCCCGGGGGTGCGGGCCAGGCGCCCAGGACAGGAGCGACCTGGGGTCCGGGGACGCCCCTACGGGAGGCCGCCGCGCTCCACCTCACACCCGGCCAGACCAGGGAGACGCCGCGTCCCGCTCCAGGACCCCGCGGCCGCCTCAGGGCCCGCTCCGCTGCCCTCGGTTCCGGCCCTGCCCGGCTCCAGCTCCGGCTCCCGCGCCACCGGGTGCCGAGTGGCCGCGCACTCACCGTTCGCGGCTGGCGTCGTCCCCATGCCGGGCCGCCGCCCGTAGCCCGCCGCCGCTACCTGGCCCTCTTCGTCCTGGCCGCCCGGACCTGACGCCGGCGCCGCGGAGCAGCTCTGCGCCGCGGCCGCCCAGTGCGCAGGCGCGCCCACCACGCATGCTCCCTGCTGCGCCGCCGCGCACGTGGGACCGCCACCATGGTGGACACGCGTGGGAGCGGCAGAGGAGTGGGGGGCGACGGCCGGCGGGAAGGGGGGACAGGCACGGTCATGGAATGCGGGGGCCGTACTCACTCAGTGCGTGGGAAGTGAGCCTGCTGCTGCCCAACACATTGAGGAGCCAGCTCCGCTTACCCCGGGGTAAGGTCTGGGTCATGTGGCCCGGTGCCAGCGAGCAGGTGCGGGTGCAGTGCGCGCCCGCTGGTCCCTGACTCGCTGAGGCTGGCGGGTCTGTGTGGCTGCGACTGGCCACGCCTGCCCTGGGCCTGGGGCTTCTCTGGGGTGCGCAGTCCACAGAGTGGAGGACTCTGGAGGTGGAAAGAAGCGAACTAGGCCACAGGAGCTTCTTGTGGGACTGCGGGCCCCGCCTGACCAGGGGCAGAACCCGCTGGGCCCAGATGCCCCAGGGCCTCTTCGCCTCCAAATATTCCTTTGCGCACGCGGGCACAGACACAAACACACACACACATGGGCTCCCTGATTGAGCCCCTGGGCGCCCCCTTCCGTACCCGCTGCGGTCAGGCTCTCACTGACCAGAGGCTGTTGGGCCTGGTGCTGTCTCCCTGAGGGCACCGGAGCCCAGGACCACCGGGCAGCAGGGGCACCGAGGGTGGCTGGGGGATTTCTTAGCTTCTGTAACTTACCCTGGCTGGTTGTGTAAACTCGGCCACTTCTCCAGGCTGACCGCCGGCGTCGCCATGGAGGGAGCCCTGAGCCGCATTTGTGGATGGCTATTTCCAGGACGGGAACTGGGGCCAGCCACCAGAAACGTCTGAAGGTCTACAGAGGCCGCCGCCGCGGGGCTCAACCCAAAGACCTACCTGTCCAGCGTGCTCCTGGACACAGGAGCGCTGCCCGGCCGCTGACCAGGGGAGCCGTCCACCCTGGGCCTCAGGCTGCCAGGGCAGCCCCTCCCACTTCAGAGAAAACAAGCGCTGTGGCTTCCTCTGAAGACCTCGATTGTGCAATCCGGAGCCCTGGACTCAGAGGCCAAGGGCTCACATCCACCCTGGCACTCGACCCGCGCTCGCTCACGCCACGGACAGAGCACCTGGAAGTCCTCAGAGGCCAAGGACCGGGGGAGGAGACACGGCCTGCTCCCAGGGGCTGCAAGGGAGGGGCAGCAGGTCCCAGCCCTAGAGCTGCTCTCAGGGATGGGCCCTAGGGCGTGTACACTCCAAACCAAACCAACCTCGGCCTGTTCTCTGGAGGCCTAGGGCTGGGAGAGGCACAGGACTGGGCAGCTCCCAGAGCTGCCTCCTGTCATTCAGGCTGAGGTGGGGGTAGGGGGAGGGCCGCCCCTGGCTTTTTAGGCTTCAGCTTTCCTTGGGGTTGTGCTCCCAGCTCAGGGGTGGGGAAGTTGACTTCAGCTGGCTGGGCTCAGCACCCAGAAGAGGAAGTGACCGGGAGGAGGGGCTGAGGCTCCCCATGGAGGTGTGCCATGAGCTTCCCCCAGGTCAGCGCACCCCTTGATCAGCAGGCTGGGACCAGCTCCCAGGCCCAAGACCCTCCTCTGGGACCCTCACCCACAGCTGCACATGCGACAGGCATCTGTTTGGGCTGCTTTGGTCATGGCACCCTTTGCCTTGTACCTGGCTCAGCAGATGAGACAGGTCAATGATGGAGCAGACGACAGTGGGGAGTGAGGAGGGGAAGCGGAGGGGCACGGTCTTGACCAGGGCTGCCCAGGGACCAGAATCCCTCCAAATGGCAGGTGCCTGGGGTGGGTGGGGCTCGCAATTTCCACAAGCCCCCCTCCTCCATCCCGTGAAGCAAGTCTCTCCATCCTGAGGTACAGAGGCCCAGTAACTTGCCCAAAGTTACCGTGGATTCTGAGGAGGAGCCATGCTGGGGAACGGGGCAGTGTGGCCAGGCCTGCTTCTCCCAGGAACACAGCTGCCCTGGGTCAGTCCCCTTGGCAGCCCAACCACTGGCATGGCAGCAGCAACACTGGGTGGCATGTTTGTGTCGTGCTTGTGGGCAGAGTGGGGTGCCCCTGCTGTGGGCTCCTTCCTGAGGGTCAGGCTGTGCCAGGGGCAGGGCAACAGGGGTCTGCACAGAATCTTTGGCATGGAGCTGGTGTGGCCCTCAGAGACACTTCCAGGACAAAGGGCAGGCTGGAGTGGCCAGAAGGCTGAAGAGGCTGGGGGAACTGCTAGGGACAGGGGAGGTGCACTCACATGCACCTGCCAGCACCTGACAGGTATGTACACCTCCACAGGTGGGGCAGGGCCAGGTTCTAGAGCATCATGGGAGCTGCAAGGCAGACTGGGATGGGGCAGGGAAGGGGGTGCCTGGCACTCAGGGTGCAGACAGCACATGTGGGATGTGTTGAGGGGCTCCCCATCCCCCTCAACCTGTGGAAGTCTGAATCCTGCACCCGAGGTGTGGCTTGACCATGACCATTTCCTTGCCACCTTGCCCTCGCCAGGTGCCACTACCTGAATCCTGCACCTGAGATGTGGCTTGGCCACAACCCTTCCTTGCCAACCCACCCTTGCCAGGTGCCACTACCCGAATGCCATATTTGGGACCAGTTTCATCTTCTGCTTTGCTAAGGTAAACTAAGGCACCTGCTGTCCTAGGTCAGAGCTAAGGGGAAGGAAGGGACAAGGGCTGGGCTGTGGGAAGGAGAAATTCCAAGAGCATGTGGTCAGTAGTGCCACCAGCTCTGCTCAGACACTGCCCCAAGGCATGACCCTGCCTCTGCCTGCACAGGGTCACCTTGTCAGGAGGGACCTCAGGTGCTCCCCGACACTCTCTTCTACATGGGGCTCTTCTGAGATAGCCCCAGGGCTAAAGCCCGCACATCTATGAAAAACAGTTACTTCAGGAAGAAGTGGGGGAGCTCGGAGCCAGGCGAATCCACCCCTGCCAGCCGGCCAAGTACCCCCACCCTGAGAGCCTCAAACAGCACAGGTGGCCCCACGCAGGCACAGTTTACACTCACCTGTCTAAACAGCTGCTTCAGAATGTGGCAGATGGACAGTACGAGGCCCATCTCAAATGAACCCAACAGCCTGGGCCATGACAACCAGGTGGCTGAGGGAGCCCCTCACACCCAGCTGGAGCAGCAAAGCCAGCCAGGATCCCCTCATCCCTTGGGATACCCCAGTGGGGACGCTTTGCACTGAGACCAGCACTTTGAGCCACAAAAACCCCAGGGACCTCTTGGGGGTCCTGCAGATTCCATAGGATTCAGGGAAATCCTGTCATTCCAGGAAAATGCTGTCATCCAATTGTAAGCAAGAAAGCGGCTCAGTGACACATGAAGTCTCTGCCTTTATTCACATTCTCAGGGCAAACGCTCATTTTTTCTAGTAAGACACACTCCACACACTCAGACTGGGATGAAGCCATCTACCCCACCCTGAGAGTTTAGGGGAGGGGAAGAGGGAGCGGAGACTGAGGCCGGTGTCTGGTGGTAGGTGGGTTCTCCACACTGCAGGGTGGCCTCTGGCCCCAGGCACGGCCTCCAGGAGCAGACATGCTCCCACCCTTCTCCCTTCCTCAGAATCCAACAGCAACCATTTGCAACAGAACTGGCTTTTTGCTTTATGTTTGTTTTAAGAAATAAAGAAGACAGATCTTGAGGAAGCTGCCCCAGGACCCCGTGTCCATGGTCATGCCATCATCTGTCATTCCCAGGGAGCTGATGCAGTTGCCATGACCAGCCAGGACACCTGGGAGGGAGCAAACAGCCACAGTCACCCCATGTGTGCCCACAACACCTCAGGCAGCCAGGAGGAATGGTGCCCGTCGTGTCCAAGGGGTGCAAATAGCACCCTGCTCCTCTGCAAAGATGACACTCCAGGGACACACACTCCAGGGCCCAGCCTTGAGTCGGTCACCAAGGTGGGGTAGAGTTGGGAAAGGCACTGACACACAGTGATGCCCCGTGACACGTGCTGGCCCCTGAGCACACCGTGGTGCACTTAAGTAAGTGGCTAGCACCATAGTGCACTGGCTTAAGCCACCACTTCCAACACTGGCACCCCTGGGAGAGCTGGTTCAGTCCCAGCTGCTCCGCTTCCACTCTAGCTCCCTGCTAATGCACCTTGGAAAACAGCAGAAGATGGCCCAGGTGTTTGGACTGTTGCCACTCACATGAGAGAACTGGAAGGTGCTCTTAACTCGTGGCTTCGGCCTGGCCCAGCCCTGACCACTGAGGCCATTCAGGGGGCATGCACTCTTCTCTCTAATGAATAAAACTTAAAAAACAAAACAAACACATGCACTGGGTGTTGGTGCTGTGGTGCAGTGGGTTAGGCGGGCTGCCTTACTGTAGTGTCACAGCCCAGCTACTTTGCATCTGATCCCAGATTCCTGTCATGTGCCTGGCAAGGCAGCAGAATATGGCCCAAGTGCTTCAGCCCCTTACCACTCACAAGGGAGACTAGGATGGAGCTCCTGGCTCCTAGCTCTGGCCTGGCCCAGCCTTAGCTATTTCAGCTGTTTGGGGAATAAGCTGGTGGGTGGACGATCTCTCTCTCTTTCTCTCTCCCCTTCTGGTCTCCTTCCCTTTCTCTGTCTCTTTGCCTTTTAAATAAATTAATTCATTTAAAAGATAAAAGCATGTTTCTAACAAAAAGACTTCAAATAGAAGCACACCTGCCCACCCTACCACCCTCCAGCCTGGCAGCTCAGAGGGAGCACCCAGGGCTCAGGGTCCCCACTCTGCTGTGCCATGCTCTCCTCACAGGTACACATGGGAGGGACTTCTGGTGTGCCTTGAGCCAGCACTGGCAGGGGCCAGGGCATGGATGTGGTGGACGTCTCCATTACCACCACCCCATCATGCACAGCCTGAACAACACAAACCTAATGCTTCAGCCCATGTGTGTCGGTCACAGCCCCGGCCACCTACCTGCCCTGCCAGCCTTGAGCATGTCCCAGACATTGCACTTGAAGCCGCTTACTTAAGTCGTTGTACCTGGCGAGGAGTAGCCTCCTGCTCTTGGAGAAGGAGACTGAGGTGATCCCACAGATGATGTTGTCGTGGGAGTAGGTCATGAGCTTCTGGTCTGTGCGAAGGTCTAACAGCCTGCAGGTGGTGTCATCTGAGCCGGTGGCAAATGCATTGCCATTTGGAAAGAACTAGAAGAGGAAGAGAACCATGGCAGCATGTGACTGCTCAGTGACACAGTGACGCAGACACAGCAGGAAACTAAGCAGGGCTGGGCTCTGGAAAGAACTGGGGCAGGGTGGGGATACCATGGCCGCTATCCCCAAACAGCAGCTTTCACTGCAACCCAACAATGAGATGTGGTCAGTTGACACTCCTCTGTGGCCACCAGTATTCAGCCTGAACTCAGGCAGGAGGGAGGGACTGAGCAGGGCAACGGACAACTCTGTAGTACACCAGAGGCATCCAGACACATCTAAAAACCTCCAGGGTGCTGCAAGGCAAAAGCACTGCCTTCAGCCAAGGGGCTCAAGAGTATGCCAGAGTGGCTCCAGGACACCCTGCTGGGGCCTGCAAGGGGTGGGTACAGGGCCTGTCACAGAACTGCCACACCACCAATGCCTGAGAGCAATGGCCGACACACGGGCAGCTGGCTGGGGTCACGTCAGAAGTCATCTGTACCCCACTCTGTGAGTCAGGTTGCATTTACATGGCAGAGAGGAAAAATAGCTGACAGTTTGCAGGCTAGACCACAAAGCGAGCTGCGGCCCCCAGACTCACACAGATGACATTGATGTCAGACTCATGGCCTGTGAAGGTCTGCCACCAAGCCATGACAAAACCCAACAGGGGCTGGTGCTGTGGGTGTAGCAGGCAAAACTGCTGCCTGCAGTGCCGGCATCCCATATGGGCAACAGTTGGAGTACTGGCTGCTCTACTTCTGATCCAGCTCTCTGCTGTGGCCTGAGAAAGCAGTAGAAGATGACCCAAGTCCTGGCCCCCTGCACCCACATGGGAGACCTGGAAGAAGCTCCTGGCTTCGGATTGGTGCAGCTGCAGCCATTGCGGCCAATTTAGGAGTGAACCAGTGAATGGAAGACCTCTCTCTGCCTCTAGTTCTCTGTGTAACTGTTTCAAATAAATAAATAAATCTGGAAGGAAGGAAGGAAGGAAGGAAGGAAGGAAGGAAGGAAGGAAGGAAGGAAGGAAGGAAGGAAGGAGAGAAAGAAAATCTACCAGGGCAGTTTGTCTAAAATGACTCTGACTTAAATGCTGGTCATTTATATACAAATAAAAAAAATGAGAGATTATATACGTGGGTTTCCAGAAAACTGAAGGCTGAGAACAATTTCCTTGGATGGCAACACCTGACGTTTGCAACTGCATCCAGCCTCACAGGGCAGTGGCTCCCTCCCAGGACTACAAACAGCACCCATGGAGGGAGAACGGGAGAGCTGGGGTGGGCGAGTGGTGGACGTGAAATGCTGCCTGGATGCTTGCATCCACATTGCAGTGCCTGGATTTGAGTCCCAGTTCCACTTATTCCTGGGAGGCAGATGGTGATGGCCCCAGTGCTTCAATCCCTGCCACTCAGTCTGAGCCTGTCCCCCTGGCTTGTTGTGGGCAGCTGGGGGGTGACCTGCAAAAGGTGGGTCTCTTCTGTCTCTGTCTCTCTATGCTTTTTTAAAAATACTTATTTATCTTTTGAGAGAGAGCGAGAGAGAGAGAGAGAGATCTTCTAGACACTGGTTCACTCCCTAGATAGCTACAACAGCCAGCCCTGGGCCAGGCCAAAGCTAGGAGCTTCATCAGGGTCTCCCATGTTGGGGCAGGAGCCCAAGCACTGGGCCATCTTCTGCTGCTTTCCCAGGTGCATTAGCAGGGAGCTGGATTGGAAGTGGAGCATCCGGGACTCAAACCGGCACCCATATGGGATGTCAGCACTATAGGTGATGATGTTACCTGCTATGCCACAACACTGCCCCCTATGCCTTTCAAACAAATAATTTTTTTAAAAAAAGAAAATATGCAGAGAAACAAAAAGAAGCAGATACTGGATGCACAGCTGTAGTTCAAACATCTGCACTTGCTACAAGCAGTATTACTGGTCCACCCATTGTTATTTTGTGTTTTGAACCCCAAGGCCATTTCAGATGATATGAACGGTCCAGCTAAGGTCAAGGACAGCATTTCCTGTGTCAAAAATTTTTGGCTCTGACCATGACCTCAAGGTACCGCAGGCCTGGCTCGAGTACTCACCATGTAATGTCTCCAGAGCTGGTGATGATTTGATTGTCATCCAGGAATCAGCAGCAAGACAAGTAACCTGGCAAAGAGCAGATCCAAATGATGTCCTGTATTGAGCAAACCCTAACCCTATGGTTTAGTAGACACAGAAACCAGGGAGGCATCATGAACACATCTCAAAGTTCAGACAGATGCCCCATGTTTCCTTCGTGCTCAGTGAGAAACAAACAATGGGGCCAGATCAGCAACCACTGCCAGGCAGGGCTGAGACCATGGCCAGGCCAGAGAGCAGGACAGTGACAGCACCTCACACAGACCCCACACCTACAGAACACCTGTAGTCTTTCCTCTGCTATTCTGGGAAAACAGATGACCCACTCAACAAGAACTGAACCAGTCATGCTGGGCAGCTTCCGGCCCCCTGGACATATTCTTGAACAAAGGAGACTTCCTGCTTCCCCGGAGCTCACCCTCCAGGGGCAGAGAAGGAAGATGCCATCGCAGCACGTGTCCACCTGTGGGTGAGGGCAGGGCAGGGTGAGGCAACCAAATGAGAAGGGAAGGAGGTGCCAAGCATGAAAGGCCAGAGGAGCCTTGGGCCAGGGCAGCCAGGGCTCCTAGGTCCCAGGGGATCCTCAAGGCAACAGGAGTGGGCATTTGGTGCAGTGGTTAAGACACCACTCAGGGCGCCTGCATCCCTGGAGGGCCTGGGTTCAAGTTTCCACTTGTGCTTCTGATTCCATCTTCTTGCTAATGTGTACCCTGCTAGATAGCAGATGATGGCTCAAGGACTTGAGTCCGTGTCACTCATATGGGAGAGCTGGATTGAGTTCCAGGCTCCTGGCTTCAGCATTGACTCTTGTAGGCATTTGGGGAGTGAACCAGCACATGGAAGACCCTTCTCTCTCTCCCTCTTCCTGTCTGTAACTCTGCCTCTCAAATAAATAAATAAAATCTAAAAAACAACAACAAAGCAACAGGAAAAGAAAACACAGCATTCTGGCAGTGACACTATGTCCAGTGGGGGGAGGGGGCACTGGGAAGGAGGGGTTCCAGGTCCAAGGGGCTCAGCACACATGGGACACACCCAGAAGCCCTGTCCTGAGCAGCTTTGGAATGAGCAACAGTGAAGACAGAAATGCAACTTGGATGCGTCCAAACATGATTGTGCAGGGTTTACCACTGTTTCACACTCTTGTTCTTGTCCAAGTGACCACAGGACCAGTGCACTTACCACCACCTAGAACTCATCGAGGACTCAAAGGGTAGGGACAGAACAGCTATCACAGCCAGTGTGGGGGCCAGCACAACCTGCCTGAGTATTCTGGGGACACTGGTCACTGTCAGGGACACACCTGCTTAGGGCTGGGCTGCACCAGCCAAGGCAAGGGACACCGTGTGGATCAGCAAAATGCAGAAACAAAGCATGTAGAAAGGAGAAGCCCGCGTGGAGTGTAATGACAGAGAACTGACACATGGGGGGATGATCTCAAGACAGCAGCTATGTGCCTAGGAAAGCATGCGTACAACACCAGGCTGGGTGGCGAGCCAGCACCCTCTGCAGCCCGTGCAGCCCTGCACCTGGTTCACTCATCCCCATTCATCAGTGCAGCTGTTAATTCTTTCTGGGAAAAATCCCTGCATCCCCATGCCAGGTTAGGAGGCTCCCATTCAGACAACATCACTCATAGTGCTCACCCCTAATGGGTGAGCGCAGAAGGGCAGGAAAGAACTGTGACCTCAGGATGCTGGCCTCTTGGCCACCAACTTCTCACCCAAGAGCCACAGCTCAGGTGAAAGGCCTGGGCTCTATGGACCACACCCTCCCCCACAGCAGCCAACCATGAGACTCCTGAGGGTCTCCGGACCACACCCTCCCCCACAACAGCCAACCACGAGAACTCCTGAGGGTCTCTAGAGTGGTCCTCAAACAGCACGAGTGCTGCCGGCCTGCGAGCCATGTCACATCAAGACCAGAAGCAGCACCACAGCACACGTGTGGCCTGGGGCCATCAGGCACATGAACCAGGTGTATGGCCAAGGAGTGGCTGGGAAGGCTGCTCTAGTGTTCCTTTGTAACTATGTGTGGTGAGAGCTTTCAAAACCCATGCATACACTGCTTCTAATGACACCAAGGAGGGGACTCAAAGTGTGGATACTCGAGGGGTGGAAACCATCATCCTGCATAATTCCAGAAAAGCTGTTCCTTCCAGGGAGCAAAGGCCCCAGTGTGGCATGGGGTAGCAGGCAGCAGTTGGGGTGCAGAGCCCAGCCTCTCTCTCAGGGCTTCCCACAGGGGCCTCTTGGCCCATGGCAGGCAGTGGTGAGGAGCAAGAGCTCCAGGCTCTACTCTTAGCAGGAGGCTTCTGAGGGTTTGTTCCCAAGCCCCCCATTTCCCTGTGTCAACTGTGGAGAAGTGCAGAGCTGTCTGTCCACCCAAGTCCTTAGCCAACGGAGGCAGCCATGATGTCTGGTGCCCCTGAGCAGTGAACATGTTCCCGGGGGTGGAGGCAGGAGCACATCAGGTAGGAAGTGGCCCTTCCCTGCCCTGGTGAAAGGCTGTGCTGCTGCCTTCTGGGGACCTGCAGAGGTGCAGGGCAGATGGACACCAAACAGAAAAGCAGGTGTGTAGCAAGAGCACAGGTGCTTGCACACACATGGAGGTTCCAAGCCTTGTGGAGCCCACCAGCTACAGGGACGAGCTTGAAGGGAGGAAGGGTGGGAAGCAGAAGGGGCATGAAGGTGCCTTCCTAGGAGGTAGCAGGGACCACCCAGGAAGCTGAGTTATCAGGACTGGAACAACAAAAACAACCCAAGAGTGCGCACACTTGCACGCGCACACACACACACACATACCCCTTGTGCAGGGGGCTGCACAAGCACACACACACTCGTGTGCAGGGGACTGTGCAAGCACACACACTCATACCTGTGTGCAGGAGGCTGCATGCACACACATGTGCACACACACACACCCAAGTGCAGAGGGCTGCTGTCTTGGAATCATGGCCCCATGCAGTCCCTTAGGCAATTCGCCCCAAGAACATGAATGTGAGTTTCAGAACCATCCACCTACAGTGGCCTTCACTGCAGGCATACAGAAAGTGGTGAGATCCACAAATGCCTGCATGCCCCACAGAAGGGCCAGGTAGGCAAACCACACGATGGAACTTTCCAAACTTCTTAAAGGTGACACCGTAGTTCTGGGTGGAATTGTAGGTGAAAAACAAAAGAAAGAGACTCAGAGTTCTCTTGTAAAATATCCACACTGAATTCACACTGAGATTATGCTCTGGCCTGCACCTGGGAGAGCAGCCCCATCTGCTGAGGAGCTAGGAAGAGACCCCAGCTGGGGAAGCCCACTGGGCACCCACAAGCAGGCCAAGGAATGCCGGCACTGCCACTGGGAGGGAGTCAGACTTGACAGATATCACAGAGCACCTGGGCCACACACAACACAAGAGCTGTCAGTAGGACCTGTGGGGAGGGGGAGCAGGGGAGCTGGGGAGCACAGGTGGGCAGGAAAGGAAGAGATGATGGAACAGCCTGCAGGGCTCCAGCTAGAAACATCAGAGAGAGCACCAAGGCCAACAGAGAACAACTGTTGAAAACATCATGCCAACGCAGGAATCTGAATGATTCCCAGCTGGCCTGAGACCCCTCTGGGCCCAGGGAAGGGAAATTCCTTCTTTGCGTATCTGTTATGCTGGTCAGATGGAAGGGAGGCTGGAAGGGAGGCCATGGGATGGGGGAAGCATGGGAAAAGCCTGAGGCCAACTGTGACTGCTGTGGAAGAGCAGGGGGGTGGGGGTGCCGAGGCAGCAACCACAGAAATAACCAGTCACTTAGTGCTGACTGCTGGGGGATGCTTTACAGGGTAGCAGCTTCCTTCTGCATCCTGTCTTTCATGAATACACACAATGTCCTGCTTCTCACTGCAGGAGGAAACCACGTAAGCACCGCCATCCCATATCATGGTGCTGACCTGACTCCTGGCTGCTCTGCTTCTGATCTGACTTCCCATGAGCCTGGGAAGACGGGGAAGGCGGCACAAGCACTTCGGCCCCTGCCAGCCATGCAGGAGACCAGGATGGAGTTCCTGGCACCTACACCCTGGAGTGGCCATTCGGGGTATAAGCCAGTAGGTGAAAGATCTTTCTCTCTCTGCCTCTCCCACTGCCTCTCACTCTGCCTTTCAAATAAATAAAAATAAGTTTTTTTTTTATTTTTAAGATGCCAGCTAGGATGCCCAAATCCCACATCAGAAGGTCTGGGTTTGATTCCTACTCCAGTTCCCAACTCCAGCTTCCTGCTAATGAAGACCTGGAGAGCAGAGGGATGGCTCAGCTAATGCAGCCCCTGTCCTCCCAAGAGGATGGGAAAAATTGGCAAAATGTCATCCAAAGACCAACCTCAAGATGAGATGCTGGAATTAGCTAACAACTTTTTTCTTCCTCTGCATCCCTCTGCTTACCAGGAGGCAGGGGGCACGAGGACATCCTTTCCCAGGAGGTACTGCTCCAGGTTGGCAGAAGCCAAAATGACAGCAGCTACTGTAACTGTGCTCATGGAAGCAAAGGAACACCTCAGTAATAAACAAAGACGTAAGAAATAGCAACAGAAAAATTTAAAAGGCTTTTATTTATTTCTATTTTATTCAACAATAGAGAGACAGAGGCACAGTGAAATCTTCCACCTGGTGGCTGACTCCTCAAATGCCCACAACAGCTGGGCTGGGTGGCATCAAAGCCAGGAGGCTGGCATTCGACATGGGCATCCCCAATGGAGGGCAGGGACCAAGGACTTTAGTCACCACTTGGTGCTTTCCAGGGTGCGCATGTTGTCAGGAAGCTGGAATAGGAACTGGATCTGGGACTCAAACCCAAGCACTTGGGGCCAGCACCATGGCGCATAGGTTAATCCTCCGACTGTGGCACAGGCATCCCATATGGGCACCAGATCTAGTCCCAGCTGCTCCTCTTCCAATCAACCTCTCTGCTGTGGCCTGGGAAAGTAGTAGAAGATGGACCAAGTGCTTGAGCCCCTGCATCCACGTGGGAGACTGGAAAGAAGCTCGTGGCTCCTGGCTTCAGATCAGTGCAGCTCTAGCCATTGCAGCCATTTGGGGAATAAACCAAAAGAAGAAAGACCTTTCTCTCTGTCTCTCCCTGTGTAACTCTACCTCTCAAATAAATAAAATGTTAAAACACACACACACACACACACAGCACTGTGATACAGGATGTGGGAGTTTCAAGAAACAGCTAAACCACTATGACAAACACCTATCCCAAAACTAGTCTTAAATAAAATAAAAAAGAGATTCTAGTAATGAAAAAAAAGAGCTAGACAGCCTGGGAGTTGACAAAGATGAGACATCAAGCAGACCTGAATAGAAATACAAATGAGCAAATCTGAGGAAGGGGTGGTGGAGAGAACCAGCAAAGCCGCAGGAGGCCAGAAAACACGTGAAACATGTGGCTTAAGGTCTCTCCAACTTGGAGAAAGACAAGATTCCAGAAAGACTCAATGAGCAAGCTTTAAATAACTTTTTTTAAACTTTTATTTAATGAATATAAATTTCCAATGTACAGCTTATGGATTACAATGGCTTCCCCCTCCCATAACTTCCCTCCCACCCACAACCCTCCACTCTCCCACTCCCTCTCCCCTTCTATTCACGTCCAGATTCATTTTCAATTCTCTTTATATACAGAAGATCAATTTAGTATATATTAAGTAAAGATTTCAACAGTTTGCACCCACATAGAAACACAAAGTGAAACATACTGTGTGAGTACTAGTTATAGCATTAAATCACAATGTATAGCACATTAAGGACAGAGATCCCACAAGAGGAGCAAGTGCACAAGTGACTCCTGTTGTTGACCCAACAAATTGACACTCTAGTTTATGGTGCCAGTAACCACCCTAGGCTGTCATCATGAGTTGCCAAGGCTATGGAAGCCTTCCAAGTTCCCCAAATCTAATCATATTTACACAAGGTCATAAAAGACAGAGTGAGGATAGTAACCAAAGATCCTAAGAGTGGCATTAACCAGGTCTGAACTATTATACAGCATTAAGTGGGGAAGAGGACCATCAGTACACACAGGTTGGGAGTAGAGCCATTGGTGGTAGAGTAGAGGTTATGATTACAAAGGAATGAGGCCCAAGTGCGCTGGACAGGCTCTAGAACAAAGGACAGAGTCATTATTAGAGGAGCTAAGAAAGGTGCTGTCTAAGCTACAAGTAATTTTTCTGATTGAGAGGCAAATAGAACCTGACAGAAGGGGCCTGGTAATAATCTGGTGGGCTTTAGGCCTTGTAAGTTAAGAGGCCCAGACCTATCTATCTCTTCATATGGGGTACATCCTAAGGGAGGTGTGAACCACCTGGGGGAAGGCACCCTGTGGACTTTCATTACTTAGCTGGCCTGGGAAGAGAGCTGGCCAGGTAAAGGCAGGTGGCATCTCTAACAAGAAATTTACAGTTCTGCCTGCAATGTTGCTGACCCTGCTTGGCTGTCCCCTCAGCTGCAGTGGTCACTTTGGAAGTTGGGCTGAGTGAAGGGCTTTTCAGCTTAGAGCCAATAAGATCTGTGGCTCTGACCTGGGCATCCTTCGACTCCAGGGCAGGTCCATTTCCAGTGATCCAACTCTTGGCAGAGCTGCCAGGGCTCATCACAAGCTGACTTCTGCTGAAGCCCAGGCTTACCACATTGAAAGCCACTGCAGTGGACTGGCCTGTTGGGTCTCCTTGAGGGCAGATCACTGTACAGATCAGCCATTAATAGGCCTGCCACCCATTGCTCTGATGCCTAGCTTTCTTTTCCTCCTGGTTTGTGTTAAAGCAGACCAGAGGATGCAAGTCAAGGGAGTGCCCATGTCCCATCTCTAATCTTCGGTGGCCTGAACTACAAGTCTATAGTCACAGGCATGTTCTATAGTAGTTTTTCTAGGGTAGACAATGCTCATGAGGAAAATTATATTCTCACTTTAAAACTTTATTTCCCTTTGTTTTGAAAGGGAGGTTTTTTCTACTTACTGTATACTTCGCTGATGGCGAAGTAAATCTAGCTATGAGATTATTATTTAAGTTCTTATTTTGGCTATGCTATTACAGAAAAATGTTAGCCATCTCTTTTCTAAGGTCTAAAGATTAAATTGTGCATCCTACAGATTCCTTCGTAATAGAATTAGTTTCCTACCTTGAAGAGAATAGAGAAATGAAAGAACAAGTTGGGCTTAGAATAGAGAAATGAGGGAGCAAGTCCTAGATCGCTTGCTGACAATAGCAATATCACATGAATACTTAGCACACCGTTTCAACCATTAGATAACAACTTAAGAAAACATTTACCAGAAGGTCCAATGCCTTCTATAAATTTTAAGAATCATGTATTTGAAAACACCTCTTAAACATCTAACATGGTGTAGTTTGTTTAACCAGTAAACTTAAGCACAACCATATAAAATGTTTTTAGTTTCTTTCTACCAACAAGTTTAAAACATATGATACACAGATTCAGGTCACATGAATTAAAATGTATCTTTGATTAAATTTAGTAGCTTATAATTTATGGACAATCTTATCTATAAGCCAATTAAAATAAAATTCTTAATAAAATTTTCCCATGTGGACATACAATATGAACACATATATAACATAACATAATAGACTCATATAGCAATTTTAATAATAGCTTTTAAAATCTTTAACTCTTTTTGTAGATTGCCAATTGATTTGAATTGCTTTTTATTTTTAGTAACCTCAGTTAACCATACTTTCTCTCAGTTGGTACTGTTAATACATTATTGGCTTCATCTGTTTACAGAGCCATCCCAAAGTACTGAATACAATAGAAGTGGCTGGAAAAAGTCCATAGGAACCTATAGGAGGACAGCTAAACACAGAACCAACAACGCCTTAGTTTTATGAGCAGCAAATCATATATAACTGTGGATGACAAAACACTTTAAGTCGCCATGTTTAAAATTATCAACCAACAAGAGGCACTTGCTTACTTCACAGTATTTTTGAAAGCACCTGTAGGATTTTACAAGTATTTAACACTTTAGGTCTCTGGGGCTTTCTCATTAAGATAACTATCATGTCTAGTAACACAAGATCATTAGACTTTTAATTCTCAAACATTTGTATTAATAGCATTTTCCATTATAGAACCTTAAAATTTAGTACCACGTCACATCTTGACAGTACTTCTAATATAATCCAAATAGCCTGATTAGTTGGTGTCTCTATAAGATGAGAGACATAGGTAGTTCGATTTTTTCAGTTGGGCCCAAACTGGAACAAGCAAAGTCCAAGACTTACTGGAAATTTTAGAGTCCAGATTGTTTGAAACTTTGATTTTTTGAATGCCTGTCAAGAATGCCAAGAGGGCTCAAAATCCAAAATATCTGGTTGAAATAGGATTCCTTAAAATCATGACATAACATAGATCAAATTTGATCATTGTTACCAGGAGATTATTCAAATCTTTGAAAATAAGCACATATTTAAATAACCCATAGCTCTTAATAAAAATTCAGCTGTTTTTGAACAATTAGAATTTAACAGACATCAAGAGATCATAATAGATTATTTTAACACATTGCTTTAACAGAGAATCAGATTTTAATTCTACGTCAAAGAGAAATTGAGCTTCCTGTGATCTTTTGCTGTGAGGTTTCCTTCCTTTACCTTCTTTCATATTGGTGACCATGTTTCTGTGTTTCTGTGTGTAACACATCTTTAAGCATCTTCTGCAGGGCAGGACGAGTGGCGACAAATTCTTTCAATTTCTGTTTGCTATGAAAAGTCTTAATTTCACCTTCATTCACAAATGAGAGCTTTGCAGGAAATAATATTCTGGGCTGGCAGTTTTTCTCTCTTAGTACCTGGGCTACGTCTTGCCACTCCCTTCTAGCTTGTAGGGTTTCTGATGAGAAGTCAGCTGTGAGTCGAATTGGAGATCCTCTGAGAGTAATCTGACGTTTCTCTCTTGCACATTTTAGGATCTTTTCTTTATGTTTCATTGTGGTGAGTTTGATTACAACATGTTGTGGTGAGGATCTCTTTTGGTCATGTTTATTAGGGGTTCTATGAGCTTCCTGTACTAGGATGTCTCTGTCCTTCTCCATACCCAGGAAGTTCTCTGTAAGTATCTCACTAAAAAGGCCTTCTAATCCTTTCTCCCTCTCCATGCTTTCAGGAACTCCTAGAACCCGAATGTTGAGATTTTTAATAGTATCCTGTAGATTCCCAACAATATTTTTTAGATTCCTAATTTCCTCTTCTTTTCTTTGGTTTGACTTTATACTTTCCTGTTCTCTGTCTTCTTAGTCCGATATTCTCTCTTCTGCTTCACCCATTCTGTTTTTAAGGCTCTCTAATGCATTTGTCATTTGATCTATTGAATTCTTCATTTCATTATGGTTTCTCATCACTATTACAGTTTCTTGTTCTACTAGTTGTTTCATTTCATTTTGATTCCTCCTTAATATTTCATTTTCACGGGAGAGATTTTCTATCTTGTCCATTAAGGATTTCTGTAGTTCAAGAATTAGTTTTTGAGAACTTCTTAATGTTCTTATCAATTTTTTGAGATCCACTTCTTGCATTTCTTCTATCTCATCATCTTCATAATCTTGCACTGGGGTGTCTTTTTCATTTGGGGGCATCATAGTGTCTTCCTTGTTCTTGTTACCTCAGTTTTTGCATTTGTTGTTTGACATATTGGAGATATTCTTTGGTTTCTTCACTGTGGTGTTTTTTCTTGTTATACTATGGCTCTAGATTAAGTGGACTGTCTGCTTTCGATGGAGCCTTAGAGACTTGAGATGGGTGTGGCCTGAGGCCTTTGTTTGTTTCCTCAGGGTTGAGGATTGTCAAAGGTGACACTCCCAGGTTAGGCGTGGTAAATCTCTCTCTTTTTTTTTTGATTCAAAAGTGAAGTGATTCCTCACAGCTGAAAGGAATTGGAGGTAGTTAGCAGGCGAATAATATACCCACAGGAGCCAGAGATTGGGAGCTCTTTCCCAAGGACCACACAGGGAATCTGTGCTGCCCTCAGTGTGGGCTCCAATTCTACTCCAGGCTCCCACTGGGTTGCCAAGGTTACTGAATTGTAGCATCTCTGGAGAGTACTCATGTGAATTCCATGAGTTCTCTCCCCCACCGTCTCTTTTTTCACAGTCTAAGTTCATTAGCACCACACATTCATTAGATCCTAATCTCCTGTTATTTCACACACACACCCCCCAGAGTCAGGTGTTTCTGCTAGGCTCAGGGCCAGTGCAGATCTGAGGTCACCCTGCTTATGACGTATGTCCAAAATGGTGCCTGCTCTTTGTCTTGCTTGCCTTTCAGAGGTGAGCGGAGAGAGAGAAACTCAAGTCCATATTGGTCACTTTTTTTTCTCTCTCTCTCTCTTCTAGTTAGCCTGGTGAACTTTTCCCCATGGGGTTTCAAGCCTCATTCCCCCTAGTCTCCTCTTTCCGCTTTCCCACTGGTGTCTCAGGCTATTGAAGTTCGGCTCACCTTGTGTTCCAGCGCTCGTGTGTTGAGTCTGCCGCTGGTGTTCCGAACTTGGGCTCCCATGCTCTCCACGCAGGTCCACTGTGAATCATTAGTTCTGGAAGAGTTTCCTGTGCTGTTTCTTCCCCTACTCTTCCTTGAACCTGCAGTATCTCCACTTTTATTAAACTGTCTCTCCTCGGACTATCAGTGTGCTCCCTTCCTATTCCGCCACCCGCTTTAAGTAACTTTTATTACAGTATATGAGGGAACTTCAAAAAATTCACAGAAAATGGAATATAAAGGAAATTTTAGGCATGTGTGGTTACTCTGGTGGTTGAGACACCTGTATCCCCCACAACACAGCACTGGGCTTCCTGCATCCAGCTCCTGACTCATGTAAACACTGGAAGGCAGCAGTGATGGCTCAAATAATGGGCTCCTGCCACCACATGGGACCCCTGGATGGAGTTCCTGGATCCCAACTTTGGCCCCCAGCTAATCCTGGCCACTGTGGACATTTTGGGGTGAAAACCAGCAGATGGGAACTCTCTCTGCCTCAGAAATAGCAAGAGAAAAATTAGGATGCACTTATTTTTTGGTGAAAAAACATTTGGAATCTATGCATAAAAGGTTTTCAAAAAGCTCATTAAAAATGTGTATTAAGAAAAAGCTGGGGCTGGCACTGTGGCACAACTGGTTAAAGCCCTGACCTGAAGTGCCAGCATCCCATATGGGCGCCGTTTCTAGTCCTGGCTGCTCCTCTTCCAATCCAGCTCTCTGCTGTGGCCTGGGATAGCAGTAGAAGATGGCCTGAGTCCTTGGGCCCCTGTGCCCATGTGGGAGACTGGGAGGAAGCTCCTGGCTCCTGGCTTCAGATTGGTGTAGCTCCAGCCATTTCAGCCCTCTGGGGAGTGAACTAGTAGATGGAAGACCTCTCTCTGTGTCTCTACCTCTCTATGTAGCTCTTTCAAATAAATAAAATAAATCTTTAAAAAGAAAAGAAAAGAAAAAGCTATGGGGCCTATGCTGTGGCACAGTGGGTTAAAGCCCTGGCCTATACTACTGGCATCCCATATGGCACCAGTTCGAGTTCCGGCTGCTATCTTCCAAATCAGCTCTATACTGTGGCCTGGGAAAGCAGTAGAAGTGATCGGGCCCCTGCACCTGTGTGGGAGACCAGGAAGAAGCTCCTGGCTCCTGCTACAGATTGGTGTAGCTCCAGCTGTTGCAGCCATTTGGGGAGTGAACCAATGGAAAGAAGACCTCTCTCTCTGTCTCTTTCTCACTGTCTGTAACTCTGCCTGTCAAATATGTAAATGAAATCTAAAAAAAAGAAAGGCTGAAGGAATCTCTTCAGGATGATGGGAAGTGAGGAGAAAACTCACATCGCTAGGAAGGAACAAAGAACACTAAAAATAGTAAATGCTTGAGAAAATGTGAAAGACTAAATTTTTCCTAACTTCTCAGATTAACTCTAAGTGTGTGACTGACACACACTTGTGGACAGACCCCATGACCAACACCCAGAGTACACCTGTCCACATGCCCACACAGCACCTTCATTAAGAACACGTCCCAGATGTAAAACAACATCAGCAGGATATCCAATAGACAGGACACAGACCTCTAGTCAGAGAGCAGTAAGAAATGCACCAGGAAAATCCAGATATTTGAAAACTAAACCACCCATGACTTACACTGGTGATGGTGAGTACTGACAATGTTTCATATGCATTGATAATTAGGATACAATGTATCAGAATGTGCAGAAGTTACCTCTCAGGGAAATTTCTAACTTGAAGTGCCTATGTTTGAGAAGCAACAAGTTCTAAAACCAGTGACTTAAGCTTCTCCCTTAAGAAGCCAGAATATTGAGAAGGGAACTGCAGAGCAGACAGATGGTGAGAAATAAGCAAAGCAGCAACAACCCTCACCTGGCCCAAACTCACTCATCCAGCAGCCAGCTCAGCAGAGGTCAGCAGCAATATGATTTAGTCACTGATTTTGACAATGTCTTTAGTTGCATTTGTGAAACAGGTAAGCCTGGCATGGTGTTGCCATGAAAATACTAAAAGGACAGAATTCTTGAGAATGGAAAATATAGCAAGGCCCCGGAAATGAGGTACTAGGTCGGGCACTTCATTTTCTCATTAGTCCCATTGAAAGCTGAATTGTGGCAAAATAACACATGCAAGAAACTTTTCAAACTAGTGCAGTTTTCTGACAACATGCAATTTCCATTAACTTTACAAAGACCCCCCATTCATAGGACAGGAAAATATGTTTGCAACAAAATAAACTCATCTTTTAGTTCCATTTTCCATGAACTTTTCAATGTGCCCCACACCCAATACTTAAAGACAACCAGGACCAACACAGTGTGAGTCACCTCCCTGCAACAAGATCACTTGCCAGTGTGGACTCAGAGTACACATGTGCTTTAAATGGTACATCTGTGGGAAGGAGCTCATGGTGGAGAAGTGTGTTGTCAGAGTCAAGACTGGACCATGCGTCTATGCCAACCCGGAAACAACTGTGTAGGGAGTGAGCAGAGGAGCTGGACACCCCATGACCGGAGACAACAATAATTTAAATCCAAAGTTTTTCTTCAGAAAACCTCTGGCCACTACCCCAACTTTTATTTGAAATAACCTCACTAAATAGTAGCTGACAGAGGTGAGAATTCAAAGTGTGCTATGTGCTCAAGGAGAGCCACCTGGCCTCAGAAGGAGTCGATAAGGAAGCGCACCTGTATGTCTGGCCAGCTCCCGACTCACGTGGATGTTCTCTTCATGCGTCTTCAGGTTGTAAATGGAGCAGATGTTGTCCAGCCCACCACAGGCCACAAATTCCCAGAGGGGACGTATCACAAGTCATGACCCAGGAGGAGCGCAGAGGGATGGCGTGCACTTGCAGACAGGACACCGGTGGGACTCTCACCTTCCAGCTCAAAAGCATAACCCATGGACACCAATTTCTCCCTTGGTCTTCAACTCTCATTGCATAGGAGATAAGAGAGCAAAGCAGGGCCACAGTGACTCAGAGCAGTTTGCAGGCGTGGCTGTGGCATCACCAGCCATGGCGCTGTAGTGCTAATGTGCGGCAGCCACAGACTGCACGGAGGGCACTTCACCACCTGTCCACATGGTGTGAACTCAAAAAAAAGAACAGCGCATTGTCACTGGAAATTATCATAATCCACACTGTCACACACCTCCTTAGGTGCAGACAGATCTGGAGTAATTATTGCAACCTGTTTATATACATGATATTCTTTAGTAAAATATAGCTGGGCTAGATTTTCACATACATATTTACAAATTACAGTACTTTTTAAATTTAATACAAACAACCTTGAATTAAATTTTAAAAGAATTTGATTTATACTTCAAAGTATAATGCCTTTTAGAGAACCTCTTATAAAAATGAGTAACTAAATGAAAGGCTGTATTTCTGCATTTTATAAATAAAACACACAGACTCAGAGACTGAGCTACAACTGGAGTGCTCACCTCCTACCTGCTTGGTGAAGGCCCAGCACCCCACAGCACAACTAAGCCCTGTCCAGATGAAGCTACCATGCAACACAACTTCTGTCTCCCTAAATGACCTCACCACAAATACAGCTTGTGAGCAGGCATCTGCCCAGTTGTTGTGAGGCCTGCAACCCACATCAGAATACCTGGACTCAAAGCCAGCTCCACTCCTGGCTCAGCTTCCTGCTCATGGAGACCCTAGGATGTGTGGTGATGGCTCAAATAACTGGGTTACTGCCACCCATAATGCAGACTGGATTAACTCCCTGGCCACTGCCCAGCCCCAGCCACTGCAGACATCTGAGGAACAACCCAGCAGACAGGAGACCTCTATCACTCTCCCTCTCCATGTCGCCACACCTCTCAATGAAATAAAACCCAACCAAATGCTTTTCTGTGCTTCCTGTACTACCCTGTGCTCCCTGGTGCAGCACAGCCCTGAGAATGCAAGCCTGCTTACCCACCTTGTTTGTGGTGTAGCTGTCCCAGATGATGAGCTTGCCATCCTCTGAGGCACTGACAAGAAGGTTTCAGGGAAGACAAACAGACAAATCAGCCCTGCACAGCCCAGAGATCCCACGTGGGAAGGGACATGGAGACAGAACACAGGACAACTTAGTTAGCATGACTGTGATGACCTCACAGACAGCAGTTCAGACAGAGCTCAGCACTCCACTCCAGCACAGACCAGAACACATGAGCCTCTGCCTCTGTCGACCAAGGCAGGCTGGCTGCGGCTCTCCTAACCACTTCTGCATTGTCTCCCTCCACTATAAACCATGCTGCAGACACAGAGGTCTTTAAAGAGCCAAAGACTGTACAAAATATGAACAGTTTTCTGTTCCATCACAAAGAAAAAGCCAGTATATATGGGAATAAAAAGCCTCAGATCTTCCAGATTCACAAAACACTTCTCACCTAAGAGCAACAAGACATTTCTCCAACTGAGCTTCAGTTGGAATCCAGGTCTCCTAGAAGCTACGGTGCTCAGGACCCAGATGGCTGGATAGGAGCACACCAATGACAGCAAATGCATGTGTGCTGCCTGTCAGGAGGCATAGTGGCCATGGACACAGGCTGTGTCTGGGATCTGTCTGCTGGGAAAGGTGCTGAGTCTACATGGATAACCAGGACGGGGTCCCGCTGAAGGGGAGCATGACCAGCAGCCAATCTTAGAGGCTGAGACAAAGTGAACCAGCTCTCTGGTCAAACAAGGCACTCAGATGTGAGATGCAGCACTAAACCACCAGGCCACACACAGGCATGAAACCCTCAGAAAGCTGAGAGCTAGCACAGCCTGGGAACCACGGCTACCCACGAACTCTCGGAGGATGGCTGCCTACAGAACGTGCTGTTCCAAGGAGGAACTGGGCCGGAATGTTCCCTGCTGTCTCCAGCAGACACTTGTTAATGATAGCGACACAGACTGGAACTGGCTCACTACAGCGCACTTGGCTTCCTGAAGCAGATCAGAAGCTGAAGGTAAAACTCACTCAAGTCATCCTGATAGTGTTGGCAACTTTCACCAAACTCTGTTTTGAAGCACAAACTTTCTTTACAGAAGAAACAATGTGTATGGCAGGAACAGAAGCCTTTTCAGTGCTTTGCTATATAATTTATTCCTGGAACATGAGACTTGCATGCTCCCATCTCTTCTCATCTTCCAGATGAATTCTTTTTTCTAAAGATTGATTTACTTATTTGAAAGTCAGAGAGAGAGGGTTGAGAAACAGAGACAGAGAGATCTTCCAGACACTGGTCCACTCCCCAGATGGCTGCAAACAGCCAGGGATAGGCCAGCCTGAAGCCAGGAGCCTCTTCCAGGTCTGCCAATGTGGTTAGCAGGAGCTGCTGCTGCTTTTCCCAGGCCATTAGCAAGAAGCTGGATTGGAAGTGGAGTAGCTGGAACACGAACTGGTACCCCTGTGGGATGCCAGTGTTGTGAGTGCCAGTCCCGAGATGCAATTCTTAGCCCAGTCATCAACAGTCCTGTAGGTGAAGACACCCCCCTCTGCTGCTCTCCTTGTCCAGCCATTCTGAAGCCTGAGGCAGAACCGAAGCCCATGCAGAGCAGCTCATCTTCCAGGTAGGGTCAACTTCAGAGAGCTCTTGGTCACACGGCTTAGCAAGTGCTGACTCGTCAGAGTGGGGGAGTAAGCTGCTAATTCCCCGGAAGGTGACAGGAGACACCTCCTCCCCCAGGTCAGGACCTGGCTTCACTTCACTTCCTGGAGCCCTGCCTGTTCACACAGCATTTCCCTGAGGGCCACCACACAGAACACAGAGAAACAAGTATGCCAGCGGGCTCCAGGGCACTGAGGAGTGGCCACGGCCCAGATGCCTGGAGCCCTGCACACACAGCTGTGTTCCAGCCCAGGCATGGACTTCCACAGCAAATCTAAGCATGGACCCATGTGACTGAGAGGGCACCTGAAGTGCCACTGAAAATCAGAGCCAAGAGTGGGCACAGGGACACCTGCCTCCCACCTTGTAAAGCCTAGCTCACCTTCCGGCTTCAATTCCCACCCTGTCTTCCTGCTTCTGTGCACCAGAGGAGTCAGCAGTGCTTGGGCCCTTGTCACCCACAGGAGAGATCTGGACAAGTGCCTTGCTCTTGGTTTTGGCCTGGCGCAGCCCAGGGGGTTGCAGGCATCTGGGAAGTGAGCCAGCGGAAGGAAGTCTCTCTGTTGCTTTGCGTGTTGAGTAAATAACTTTTTTAAAAGAATCAGATTATAGTATAAATAAATGTGGTTTTTTTTCTTTCTTTTTTTAAAGACTTATGTATTTATTTGAGAGGTATAATTGAGAGTAGGAAACAGAGAGAAATCTTCCATCCACTGGTTCACTCCCCAAATGGCTGCAACAGCCAAAGCTGGGTCTGAAGCCAGGAGCTTCTTTTGGGTCTCCCATGTGGGTACAGGGGCCCAGTACCAGGTCCATCTTGCACTGCTTTCCCAGGCCATAGCAGAGAGCTGGATCAGAGGAGGAGCAGCTGGGACGTGAATTGGCACTCCATATATGCCGGCACTGCAGACAGAGGCTTAGCCTACTATGGCAAAGCACCAGTCCTGAATGTATTATATTGATAAACTCCTACTACACACTTGTACATCTATGTGTACACAAGCATGTGTCATAGGCCCCTAGTGTGGTTTTGAAAGAAACACTGTTGGCCTGCCACAATCTTTTTTTTTTCTTACTTGACAGGTAGAGTTAGACAGTGAGAGAGAGACAGAGACAGAGAGAAAGGTCTTCTTTCTGTTGGTCCACCCCCCAAATGGCCTTTATGGCTGGTGCTGCACTGATCCGAAGCCAGGAGCCAGGTGCTTCCTCCTGGTCTCCCAAGCGGATGCAGGCACCCAATCACCTGGGCCATCCTCCACTGCTCTCCTGGGCCACAGCAGAGAGCTGGACTGGAAGAGGAGCAGTCAGGACTAGAACCCGGCACCTATATGGGATGCCAGCGCCATAGTTGGAGGATTAGCCAAGTGAGCTATGGTGCTGTCCTGCCTGCCACAGTCTTAAGCCAAAGTGTTCACAATTCATAAATGACAGCCTGAGCTATGAAAAAGTGTGAGAGTCTGTGTGACAACCTTAGTTTATGGTGGCAGGAAATAAGATGACTTCAGGAAAATACACATCCCCCAAAACTCCAAAACAACTATTTTAGGCTTTAAATAAACAGCCACTGACCTATACAGAAAATAGGTGTTTAAAACAAATAATCTGGGGCCAGCACTATGGCTCAACAGGTTAAAGCTCAGGCCCTCAGCTCAAGCATCCCATGTGGCAACAGTTTGAGTCCCAGCTGCTCCACTTCCCATCTAGCTCTCTGCTAACGCACCTGGGAAGGCAGTGGAAGATGGCCCAAGTGCTTGGGCCCCTGCACCCACTTGGGAGGCCTGGAAGAAGCTCCTGGCTCTTGAATTCTGACTGACTCTGCTCTGGCCATTGCAGTCATTTGGGGAGTGAACCAGTGGATGGAAGACCTCTCCCTCTCTGTCTCTACTTCTCTCTATAACTATGTCTTTCAAATAATATTTAAAAACTAAATAAATAAAACAAATGATCATAAGATACTCTGGACAGCAAAGATCCTCCTTAATATTACCTCCTGGTTTTCATTTGTTATCATGCAGCATGAAATCTAACTGTCCAGCTTAAAGAGCAAGTGTAAGCCCAATTCTCAGGGGCTGGCACTGTGGAGTAGCGGGTAAAGCCACTGCCTGTAGTGCCACCATCCCATGTATATGTTCTTTTGGGTCTCCCATGTGGGTGCAGGGGCCCAGTACCTGGTCCATCTTCTACTGCTTTCCCAGGCCATAGCTGCTCCACTTCTGATCCAGCTCTCTGCTATGGCCTGGGAAAGCAGTAGAAGATAGCTCAAGTCCTTGGGCCCCTGCACCTGCATGGGAGACCTGGAAGAAGCTCCTGGCTTCTGGTTGGTGCAGCTCCAGCCACTGAAACCATCTGGGGAATGAACCAGCAGATGGAAGACTTCCCTCTCTCGCTGCCTCTGCCTCTCTTTACTTTGCTTTTCAAATAAACAAATAACTAAAAAATAAAGTCACCATTAAAAAAAATTGAAAGAGGGAAGTTTGCACAACACAGTTTTGCTGATTTACTCATTTATTTTGAATATATTTTATTTTTAATTGATGAATAATTGCATGTATGTATGGGATACAATGTGATGTTCTGATGTATGTTTACATTATGGGATGGTTATATCAAGCTGGTTAACACACCCACCACCTCATACCCTTTTTTTTTTTTTGTGGTGAGAGCATCTAGCATTTACTCTGTGAACTGAGCTATGAGGCCCTGGCTCCTGTCCCAGTTTCCCACCAGCACAGCCCCTGGGCAGTGCTGAAGACTCATCTAATGCATTTCAGGCCACTCACTTGGGGGCCTGGGCTGAGTTCCTGGCTGATGGCTTTGGCCCAGCCCAGATCATTGCAGGCATTTGGGGGGTAAACCAACAGATGAGAGCTCTGTCTCTCTTGCTGTGTTTCAAGTAAATACAAGTTTCAGAGCAGTCCTGGAGATTTAATAGTTCTGAACTGCTGCCTGGAGCCCTGTACACGCAGCCCTCTCCCAGCTGGCAGTCTGTGCCCTCTGAACATCACCCCTTCCTCCTCCTCCCCTTTCCTTTTTTATGCTTTCTGACTACAGCCCTCATTAAAATGCTCATATTGTCATTTGCATGTGAAATTGTATGGGATATTGTATAGAACAAACTTAAGATAGAATCTTTTGTTCTCCAGCCTCCAGCCTTTACACTCCAAAGCACTTCCATGAAAAAGAGAAAGCCAAGCAGAAAATTCCACTCTGACAACTCAAGGAGGAAAAAACTACTACTCAAAGACAGGCATGTCAAGAATGGCATGTCAGACTTCAAAGAGCAGGCTACAGTCCTCAATCAAAAGCATCTCCTTTACTTGGGAAGAAAAAGTAAGAGATGGACTTAGGAACCTCTAAAACAACAGGAAAAGAGAGCTTAACAGATGTCCTTTCTACAGTGGCCCATAGTGAAGCCACACAGCCCAAGGCAGGTGTGGGTGGAGGAAGGGCGGAGGCAGAGCAGAGGGTGAGCAGGGGACAGAGGAGTGGATGGGAGGTTAAGAAGCCCAGGAAGAGGAAGAACAGGAGTCTCAAGGGGCTATGTCTGGGACAATGAACACACCACAGAGAGGCACAAAGACCAGGTGAAGGGTGATGGCCACAGCAAACACACATATCCATGCACCTGCTGGGGGCCCCAACCACAGAAACCCAGGCATAGCACCAGCCCCACAGGCTGCTGCTCTAAGGCTATCTCACTGGGCCTCCAGCACCTGGAGCAGGTGCTGAAATCACAGGAGGGCCAGCAGCCAGGAGAACAGACTGAGCAGTGCAGAACACAGGGACGGAGGAAGGCAACATCCCAAGGTCACGTCAGAGCACGGTGGAGCTGAGGGAAGGTGGAGTTTCCCAGGGAGAAGAACCTGAGTCATGCAAGCCAGCCTGGAGCAGAGAAGAAACAGCAGAGCAGGATGGGCCAGGTGAGCAGGACCCTAGATGGAGCACAGACCCACACACATGCCACGCCTGGCCTGCTCCTCTGATTCCTCCCTCCTCGTGTTGCTCTCTACAAAGTACAGCAAATGAATCCGGGTGACCTTCCCAGACAACAGAACACTCGGTGACGTAGCCGGCACCGGCTGCTGCCGAGGCCTGTGTGTTACCTGGAGTTTGTGCCCCAGTACATGGCATAAATCTTCTCCAGGTGCCCCCTCAGCGTTCTCCTGGGGCACATCTGGATCCTCCCCACCAGGTTGATGTTGTTTTTGATCTTAAACACGAAGGTTCCTGAGGTTAACGTCTGTGACCACACAATCTTCCCAGAGCCCTCCTCCTCACCCACCCACCAGGGCCCAGCCATCCTCCAGCTCTTCAAGGGCACTGGGTCCCTTGGGACTCTGAACAGGTCTACTGTTTCCATGGGGTGTAAGGACACACCTGTCCCCATAGTGTGCACACGCACAGCAGCTCCTTTCCTGTGCCCAGCTCTGCCCGTCTGTCTCGGGGCCTGGGGGCCACCACAGGGACAGCCTCCAGCAACTGCAGTGCTGCTCCCACCTCAGGCCACATTCAGGATCTGTGTCTGCATGCCAGCACCCACCCCACAGGGCAGACACAAACAGTAATGACTCCAGGTTGGCAAATGGGCCAAGCACACCCAACAATGAGTCTTTAAAAATGGACAGTCCAAAGTGTGCCCAAGAACTGACAGTTATAATTCTACGCTGCATAAATTTCTTTTTTTTTTTTGACAGGCAGAGTTAGACAGTGAAAGAGAGAGACAGAGAGAAAGGTCTTCCTTCTGTTGGTTCATCCCCCAAATGGCCATGCTGTGGTGATCCGAAGGCAGGAGCCAGGCACCCCCTGCTGGTCTCCCATGTGGGTGCAAAGCCCAAGCACTTGGGGCATCCTCCACTGCCATCCCCGGCCACAGCAGAGAGCCGGACTGGAAGAGAAGCAACCGGGATAGAACTGGCGCCTCAACTGGGACTAGAACCTGGAGTACTGGAGCCACAGGTGGAGGATTAGCCTAATGAGCCGTGGCACCAGCTGCATAAATTTCTTCTTAAAGTGCATCCCTTACGTGTCTGGATAGTGTAATAAACTGAGTCATCTTCAGTGGATGAATCTAAGTTTTCTTTCACTATTCTATTCTATTTTTTAAATTTTTTAAAACTCTGTTATAGTGCTCCACTCAGAGGCACTCAGCACACCCAGCATGCTATGCAGCCGTCACCACTGCTCAGCTCCTCAACTGTATCTGGAGCTCCCCACCCACCCAGCAGCCACCCTCCTCCTCTCGCCCCGCAATCTCTGCACCCACCAATCTCCTGTCTTTGACTTAACCATTCTGGGTATTTCATATACACAGAGTTGTTAAACACAGAGTTACACATGTCTGGCTATTTTTCTTACCATCTGTGAGGTCACCCACATGACTCCATTCCCTATCACCGCTGAGTAATATCCTACCATGCATACATACCACCATGTGTTTGTACACTCATCCACTTATGGAGAGTTGGATGGCCTCCTCCCTTGGCTATGTGAGTGGGGATGTTATGAACACTGTGTATAGCCATCCTCCTTTAACTGGTTTCACTATGCATGGCTCCAGTTACCTGTGGTCAATTGCAGTCTGAAACTATTTTATTTATTTTGACAGGCAGAGTTAGAAAGCAAGAGAGAGGGAGAGGGAGAGGGAGAGGGAGAGGGAGAGGGAGAGAGAGAGAGAGAGAGAGAGAGAGAGAGAGAGAGAGGTCTTCCTTCTGTTTGTTCATCCCCCAAATGGCTGTCATGGCTGGCACACTGCGCTGATCCAAAGCCAGGAGCCAGGTGCTTCCTCCTGGTCTCCCATGTGGGTGCAGGGCCCAAGCACTTGGACCATCCACCACTGCTTTCCTGGGCCACAGCAGAGAGCTGGACTAGAAGAGGAGCAACCAGGACAGAAACGGCGCCCCACCTGGGACTAGAACCTGGAGTGCCAGTGCCGCAGGTGGAGGATTAGCCTAGTGAGCCACAGTGCTGGCCGCAGTCTGAAACTATTAAGTAGAAAATTCCAGATAGGAACAATTCCTAAATTTTAAGTTGTGAGCCATTCTGAGCAGGATGAAATCCTACACTGGCCTGCTCTGTCCTGTCTGGGGTGTGAATCAGCCCTCTGTCCAGTGCACCTGTGCCGTACCCATTGTGGTTATCAGATCACGGTGCCATCACCTAAGCTGTGTCCCAGCCCTGTATCATCTTCCTCACTGCATCTCCTCACACAGGAGTTGTTGTTACAAGTGTAAGTACCGAAAGCTTAATTTTTTGAGACAAATCATATGCATAGATTTCCTGCAGTGTTGTTTTTATGATTATTCTATTATTAGCTCTCAATGTTCCCCTCTGTAGGGCCTGTGTACACAAGGTTTCAGACATCCACAGGTCTTGGGTGTGCGTATCCTATTGAACATATGCTGAACGCCGGCTTTTAATCCTTTTGGGTACACAAGGAGCCATGGAACTGCTGTTCAAGTGTCTCAGGTGCTGTTGGGCCAGCCTGCAGTGTCCAGTTCTGAGGCAGACTGGTCACAAAGGCAGTGACACAACACCTGACTGGCAGGGAGCACTACTCAGGCTGAAGAGACGACGTGTACACAGAACCCACTGTCTCCTCCCACATCTGGATGACTCCGCAAAGACAATGCCCCCCACAGTGGTTTGGCAACTGCACGGGCAGAGCTCACTCCAGAGGGTCCAGGCCGCAAACCAGCTCTTACCTGAAAGAGCGTTGCATCTGCACGTGCTTTCCTAGCATCCTAGGAAGCAACACAAGAGAGATTAGTGGCGTTCCAGGCAGGGTCAACCTAGGACCTCATAGATCACTGTGGAAGAAAAGCACCCCCCCCCCCGACACCCACCATCCACTGCACTCGGCCACTCCAAACACAGGGGACTCTTTCAGCATGGCAACAGTGGAACCTGGCACTAGGACGCCACCGGGGCAGGGCACCTGGGCTCGGGGCTGCCTTTGCCTTCGGTGCTTCTGAGCAACCATGCTGGCTCAGTGCCTGCACAGCTGACCCAGGGAGGACAGGAGGCTGGTGCCCAGTGAGAACAGTCTGGTAAGGACCTAATAACCAGGGAACAACATTAATTACTCTGTTGGATTTAAATTTTACAGAAAAGAGAAAGGGGTCTGATTCAGATGAAACTTTCTGGCTTCTTCCTGGCTATCAATCTGCTTTCTTATCTATGAAATGATGAAATGCTTCAACCAGCAGGTACACTCTGCGAAAGGACACACCATCACTAACAACAGTATTTTTTTTTTTTTACAGGCAGAGTGGACAGTGAGAGAGAGACAGAGAGAAAGGTCTTCCTTTACCATTGGTTCACCCTCCAATGGCTGCCATGGCCGGCCAGGAGCCAGGATCCAGGTGCTTCTCCTGGTCTCCTGTGCAGGTGTAGGGCCCAAGGACCTGGGCCATCCTCCACTGCACTCCCGGGCCACAGCAGAGAGCTGGCCTGGAAAAGGGGCAACCAAGACAGAATCCAGTGCCCCGACAGGGACTAGAACCTGGGGTGCTGGTGCCACAGGTGGAGGATTAGCCTATTGAGCCATGGCACTGGCCTTAACAGCAGTATTTTACTACCATCAAGTGAACAAAGGAACTAGAGAATTTTGAAATCTTAAATTAACATGGTGGCTTTATTTGCTACACCACAGTGCCAGCTCCTTATATCTTTCTATTTATAAAAATAACAATCAAATACCTTGGAATAAACTTAACCAAGGATGTTAAAGATCTTACAATCTTAAAGAAAGAAATAGAAGAGGATACCAAAAAATTGAAAAATCTTCCATGTTGTGTCAGCATCCCGTGTGGGTGCCGGTTTGAGTTCTGGCTGTTCAGCTGTACCACTTCTGATCCAGCTCTCTGCAATGACCCCTGCACCCATGTGGGAGAACTGGAAGAAGCTCCTGGCTTCTGGCTTTGGATCAGCCCAGCTCCAGCCATTGGAGCCATTTGGGGAGTGAATCAGCAGATGGAAGACCTCTCTTTCTCTCTCTCTCTCTGCCTCTGTCTCTTGTAACTCTGCCAGTCACATAAACAAATAAATCTTTTAAAAAAGAAAGAAATATTTAAAAGGAAACTTTAAAAAAATCCATAGAAAACGGAATTGAAAAATAAGATGACTCTGGGGCAAAATATTTTGAAACCCAAGCATAATTTTTATAATACATATATTCTATGAATTTTCTGAAGACTTCTTGTACATTATATGCAGTAAAATGAGAAAATGGCTTTAAAAGACTCAAAATAGGAGTGTGAGCAGCTTTTCAAAGGCACTCAGAACAATTTCCAGTAAGGAAAAGGTTTCCATGCTGCTATGCTATGATCTGACAATGAGGCTGGAGTCTTCCCAGGAGATCCGATTTTAGGGGCAAAGTTCCCTACTGCAAATTTTTATTTTATGAAGCCAGTGGGAATATCTGTGAATTAATAATATAAAGAAACTATTATTACTATATAAATATACCAAATTCTATCTTTAATTAAGCTTTTTTAAAAGATTATTTATCTAAAAGAGTTACAGAGAGAGAGAAAGAGAGAGAGGCAGAGAAATATCTTTTATCCAATGGTTCACTGCCCATATAGTCACAATGGACCAGGTGCAGGGGCCCAAGCACTTGGGTCATCCTCCACTCTTTTCCCAGGCCAGTAGCAGGGAGCTGGATTGGAAGTGGAGCAGCCTGGGACTCAAACCAGCACCCGTATAGGATGCCAGTTTTACAGGCGACAACTTTACCTACTACACCACAATGCTATCCTCTAATTAAACTCTTTTTAGTCATTCTGCTGGTGATTAAGACACAAAAAATTATGGAATCCAGCATTCTTCCACAGCAGTAAATGCAGCACCAGGGCAGAGAAGATCCAGAACAAGAGTCCTCCTGTGTGAACCTATCAGCGAGGGCTCTCACCTCCGACACCTGCCTTACTGACATCACTGCGGGGGCTGACCTCCATGCACACCTTACTGACAGCACCACGGGAACTTCTCAAGCAGAGAAGATAAAGCCTGGGACCTCAGTGACTGTGCCCTCAGCTCACATCAAAGGACTAAATGGGCTTCCTAATGTGCAAAGGCCCTGCAGAAACTGCACAGAAAGTGGGACAGAAAGATGCTACTTTCTGTGCAAAACAACTTTTGGAAATCCATGCATGCTTTCCACATAATATACATTTCTCATGAATTTTTTTGATGACCCTCATAAGAGACTGAGACTATAAACAAAAGGCAAAGCTGTTTGAAAACTGAACACCGGTAACAGGAACTTAGTGTTCAGTTGAGGCAAGTGTGAGTGTGTGTGGCTGTAGCACCTCCCAGAACACACACCTCTGAGACTGAGATGGACTGGTTATTTCTAAGGCTACTGCCTTGGCACCCCCAACCCTACCCATGGAATCCTTCCACCTCCTCCATACCTGAGCCAGGCTGGTACTCCAACGACCCAGCCAGTGTTGCCATCTGAGTGTGCCCCATGTCCCCGACACCTAGGATGCTCAGGAGGCCTCCCTAGGCCCAGTCTGGGTCCTGCTGAGCATGGGAGACTGGAGCAGCTAGCCCATCACCCAAGGCAAGCGTGCTTACTGGCAGGGGCTTGGTCTGTCATCATAAAAAACCTGCCCATTTTGTGGAGTTTTCCTTGCTCCATGAGCCACTCCAAGTGTTGTCCCTGGGAGTTTGTGGTCCTTCAATAGTAAAATCAAAAGAATGAAACAATATGTATCTATTAAAGAAAATGCCCGGCAGCAGCATCCACCATTCCTGCCCGATTTGCCTTGCTCTGTAATGCTGAATGAGCAAGCTTTTTAGGCAGTCAGGAAAACAAACAAATCTGTGCTTTACTTTTATTTTACAAGATGCCCCATAGGGGGCAGCCTTACCTGCTACACCACAGCACTGACCCCCCCCCCCCACAACATTTTAAAGACACCAAGAAGGGGCCAGCACTGAGATACCAGCCTCCACCTGAGGTACCAGCATCCCATATGGGTGCTGGTTTGTGTCCCGGTTGCTCCTTTTCCAATCCAGCGCTCTGCTTAAGGCCTGGGAAACCAGTGGAAGATGGCCCAAGTGTTTGGGCCCACTGCATCTTTTATTTTTTTTTAACTTTTATTTAATGAATATAAATTTCCAAAGTACAGCTTATGGGTTACAATGGCTTCCCCCTCCCAAAACTTCCCTCCCACCCACAACCCTCCCCTTTCCCGCTCCCTCTCCCCTTCCAATCACATCATGATTCATTTTCAATTCTCTTTATATACAAAAGATCAGTTTAGTATATATTAGGTAAAGATTTCAACAGTTTGCCCCATATAGCAACACAAAGTGAAAAAAAAAACTGTTGGAATACTAGTTATAGCATTAAATAAGAGTGTACAGCACATTAAAGGCAGAGATCCTACATAATATTTTTTAAAAATTAATTTTCTATGCCGTTTCCAATTTAACACCAGGTTTTTTTTTTTCATTTCCAATTATCTTTATATACAGAAGATCAATTCAGTATATAATTAGTAAAGATCTCATCAGTTTGTACCCATGCAGAAACACAAAGTGTAAAAATACTGTTTCAGTACTAGTTATAGCATCACTGCACATTAGACAACACATTAAGGACAGATCCCACATGGGATGTAAGTACACAGTGACTCCTGTTGCTGATTTAACAATTTGACACTCCTGTTCATGGCGTCAGTAATCTCCCTAGGCTCTAGTCATGAGTTGCCAGGGATATGGAAGCCTTTAGGGTTCGCTGACTTTGATCGTATTCGGATAGGGTCACAGTCAAAGTGGAAGTTCTCTCCTCCCTTCAGAGAAAGGTACCTCCTTCTTTGATGGCCCCGTTCTTTCCACTGGGATCTCACTCACAGAGATCTTTCATTTAGGTCTTCTTCTTTTTTTCCTTTTCCATGGTATCTTGGCTTTCCATGCCTACAATACTCTCATGGGCTCTTCAGCCATACCTCAATGCCTTAAGGGCTGATTCTGAGGCCAGAGTGTTGTTTAGGACATCTGCCATTCTATGAGTCTGCTGTGTATCCCACTTCCCATGCTGGATCTTTCCCTCCCTTTTTGATTCTATCAGTTAGTATTAGCAGACACTTGTCTTGTTTGTGTGATCCCTTTGTTTCTTAGACCTATCCAAGCCATTGAATGTGAACTGAAATTGATCACTTGGACTAGTGAGATGGCATTGGTACATGCCACCTTGATGGGATTGTATTGGAATCCCCTGGCACATTTCTAACTCCATCATTTGGGGCAAGACTGATTGTGCATGTCCCAAATTGTGCATCTCCTCCCTCTCTTTTTCCACTCTGAAATTTAGCAGGGATCACTTTTCAGTTAAAATTTAAACACCTAAGAATAATTGTGTGTTAATTACAGAGTTCAACCAATAGTACTAGAACAACAACAACAACAACAAATACTAAAAAGGATAAAGTATTACATTGTACATCTAGAGTCAGGACAAAAGCTGATCAGGTCATTGTTTCTTATAGTGTCCATTTCACTTCAACAGGTTTCCCCTTTGGTGTTCAGTTGTCACCGATCAGGGAAAACAAATGATATTTTTCTCTTTGGGACTGGCTTAATTCACTCAGCAAGATGCTTTCCAGATCCTTCCATGTTGTTGCAAATGACCGGGTTTCATTGTTCCTTACTGCTGTATAGTATTCTATGGAGTACATGTCCCATAATTTCTTTATCCAGTCTACTGTTGATGGGCATTTGGGTTGGTTCCAGGTCTTAGCTATTGTGAATTGAGCTGCAATAAACATTAATGTGCAGATGGCTTTTTTATTAGCCAAATTAATTTCCTTTGGGTAAATTCCAAGGAGTGGGATGGCTGGGTTGTATGGTAGGGTTATGTTCAGGTTTCTGAGGAATCTCCAGACTGACTTCCATAGTGGCTTAACCAGTTTGCATTCCCACGAACAGTGGGTTAGTGTCCCTTTTTCCACACATCCTCTCCAGCATCTATTGTTGGTAGATTTTTGGATGTGAGCCATTCTCATCGGGGTGAGGTGAAACCTCATTGTGGTTTTGATTTGCATTTCTCTGATTGCTAGTGATCTTGAACATTTTTTCATGTGTCTGTTGGCCATTTGGATTTCCTCTTTTGAAAAATGTCTATTGAGGTCCTTGGCCCATCTCTTAAGTGGGTTGTTTGTTCTGTTGTGGATTTTCTTGATCTCTTTGTAGATTCTGGTTATCAACCCTTTATCTGTAGTATAGTTTGCAAATATTTTTTTTCCCATTCTGTCGGTTGCCTCTTCACTTTCCTGACTGTTTCTTTTGAAGTACAGAAACTTCTCAATTTGATGCAATCCCAAATGTTAATTTTGGTTTTGACTGCCTGTGCTCCTGGGGTCTTTTCCAAGAAGTCTTTGCCTGTACCTTTATCTTGCAGGGTTTCTCCAATGCCCTCTAATAATTTGATGGTTTTGGTTCGTAGATTTAAGTCTTTAATCCACGTTAAGTGAATTTTTGTGTAAGGTGAAAGGTATGGGTCTTGATTCAAGCTTCTGCACATGGAAATCCAATTTTCCCAGCACCATTTATTGAATAGGCTGTCTTTATTCCAGGGATTAGTTTTGGATCTTTGATCAAATATCAGTTGGCTGTAGATGTTTGGATTGATTTCTGGTGTTTCTATTCTGTTCCATTGGTCTATCCATCTGTTTCTGTACCAGTACCATGCTGTTTTGATAACAACTGCCCTGTAGTATGCCCTGAAATCTGGTATTGTGATGCCTCTGGCTTTGTTTTTGTTGTACAAGATTGCTTTGGCTATTGGAGGTCTTCTGTGTCTCCATATGAATTTCAGCATTATATTTTCCAGATCTGAGAAGAATGTCTTCGGTATCCTGATTGGTATTGCATTGAATGTATAAATTGCTTTTGGGAGAATAGACATTTTGATGATATTGATTCTTCCAATCCATGAGCATGGAAGATTTCTCCATCTTTTGGTATCCTCTTCTATTTCTTTCTGTAAGGTTTTGTAGTTTTCATCATAGAGATCTTTAACGTCCTTGGTTAAGTTTATTCCAAGGTATTTGATCGTTTTTGTAGCTATTGTGAATGGGATTGATCTTAGAAGTTCTTCCTCAGCCGTGGCATTGCCTGTGTATACAAAGGCTGTTGATTTTATATCCTGCTACTTTGCCAAACTCTTCGATGAGTTCCAGTAGTCTCTTAATAGAGTTCTTTGGGTCCTCTAAATAAAGAATCATATCATCTTCAAAGAGGGATAGTTTGAGTTCTTCCTTCCCGATTTCTATCCCTTTAATTTCTTTTTCTTGCCTAATAGCTCTGGCTAAAACTTCCAGAACTATATTGAATAGCAGTGGTGAGAGAGGGCATCCCTGTCTGGTACCAGATCTCAGCGGAAATGCTTCCAACTTTTCCCCATTCAATAGGATGTTGGCCGTGGGTTTTTCATATATTGCTTTGATTGTATTGAGGAATGTTCCTTCCATACCCAGTTTGCTTAGAGTTTTCATCATAAAAGGGTGTTGTATTTTATCAAATGCTTTCTCTGCGTCTATTGAGAGAATCATATGGTTTTTCTTCTGCATCCTGTTAATGTAGTGTATTACGTTGATTGTTTTGCGGACATTGAACCATCCTTACATACCAGGGATAAATCCCACTTGGTCTGGGTGGATGATCTTTCTGATGTGTTGTTGCATTCTATTGGCCAGAATTTTACTGAGTATTTTTGCATCTATGTTCATCAGGGATATTGGTCTGTAATTCTCTTTCAATGCTGCATCTTTTTCCAGCTTAGGAATTAAGGTGATGCTGGCTTCATAGAAAGAATTTGGGAGGATTCCCTCTTTTTCGATTTTTCTGAATAGTTTGAGAAGAATTGGAGTTAGTTCTTCTCTAAATGTCTGGTAGAACTCAGCAGTGAATCCATCTGGTCCTGGGCTTTTCTTTGTTGGGAGGGCCTTTATTACTGTTTCAATTTCTGTGTCAGTTATGGGTCTGCTTAGGTTTTCTATGTCTTCCTGGCTCAATTTAGGTAGGTTGTACGTGTCCAAGAATCTGTCCATTTCTGATAGATTTCCCTGTTTGCTGGCATACGAGTCCTTGTAGTAATCTCTGATGATTCCTTTTATTTCTGTGGTGTCTGTTGTTATGTTTCCTTTTTCATCTCTGATCCTATTGATTTGGGTCTTTTCTCTTCTTTTTTTAGTTAGTTGGGCCAATGGGGTGTCAATTTTGTTTATTTTTTCAAAAAACCAGCTCCTCGTTTGGCTGATTTTTTGTAATTGTTTTTGGATTCAATCCTGTTGATTTCTTCTTTGATTTTAATTATTTCCCTTCTTCTACTGGGTTTGGGTTTGGTTTGCTGCAGATTTTCTAGATCCTTGAGATGACTTGAAAGCTCATCTATTTGGTGCCTTTCCAATTTCTTGATGTAGGCACCTATTGATATAAACTTTCCTCTTAACACTGCTTTTGTTGTATCCCAGAGGTTTTGGTATGTTGTGCTGTTATCCTCATTTACTTCCAGAAAATTTTTGATTTCTCTTTTAATTTCTTCTATGACCCATTGTTCATTCAGGAGCATGTTGTTCAATCTCCATGTGTTTGCACATGCTCTGGGGATTCCCAAGTTGCTAATTTCCAATTTCATTCCTTTGTGGTCTGAGAAGCTGCATGGTATGATTCTAATTCTCTTGAATTTGCTGAGACTTGCTTTGTGGCCTAGTATGTGGTCAATCCTAGAGAAGGTTCCATATACTGAAGAGAAGAATGTAAAGTCCTTAGATGTAGGATGAAATGTTCTGTAGATATCTGTTAGATACATTTGGGCTATAGTGTCATTTAAATCTACTGTCTCCTTGTTGATCTTCTGTCCTGTTGATCTGTCTATCTCTCAGAGTGGAGTATTGAAGTCCCCCAGTACTATTGTATTGGGGTCTAAGTCTCCCTTTAAGTCCCTTAACAAGTCTTTAAATAAGCTGGTGCCCTGTAATTAGGTGCATATACATTGATAATCATTATATCTTCCTGTTGAATGGATCCCTTAATCATTAAATAGTGCCCCTCTTTGCCTCTCCTGACAGTTTTTGTGGTAAAGTTTATGTTGTCCGATATTACGATGGCTGTGCCCGCTCTTTTTTCATTTCTGTTGGCATGGTATATCTTTTTCCAGCCTTTCCCTTTCAGTCTGTATGCATCATTGTTGGATAGATGTGTTTCTTGTAAGCAGCAGATAGATGGGTTTTGTTCCTTAACCCAATCAGCCAATTGGTGTCTTTTAACTGGACAGTTCAAGCCATTAACATTCAATGTGACTATTGAGAAGGAGTAACTTTGCCCTGCCATTTGCCAAAGATATTTTCTAATATCTGGTTTGAGATTCTTGTGGTCTTTTGCTGTGAGGTTTTCTTCCTTTACCTTCTTTCATATTGGTGACCGTGTTTCTGTGTTTCTGTATGTAACACATCTTTAAGCATCTTTTGCAGGGCTGGACGAGTGGCAACAAATTCTTTCAATTTCTGTTTGCTGTGAAAGGTCTTAATTTCACCTTCATTCACAAATGAGAGCTTTGCAGGATATAATATTCTGGGCTGGCAGTTTTCTCTCTTAGTACCTGGACTATATCTCGCCATTCTCTCCTGGCTTGTAGGGTTTCTGATGAGAAGTCAGCTGTGAGTCGAATTGGAGATCCTCTGAGAGTAATCTGGCGTTTCTCTCTTGCACATTTTAGGATCTTTTCTTTATGTTTCACTGTGGTGAGTTTGATTACGACCTGTCGTGGTGAGGATCTCTTTTGATCATGTTTATTAGGGGTTCTATGAGCTTCCTGTACTAGGATGTCTCTGTCCTTCTCCAAACTTGGGAAATTTTCTGCTAGTATCTCACTAAAAAGGCCTTCTAATCCTTTCTCCCTTTCCATGCCTTCAGGAACTCCTAGAACCCGAATGTTGGGTTTTTTAATAGTATCCTGTAGATTCCTGACAGTATTTTTTAGATTTCTGATTTCTTCTTCTTTTCTTTGATTTGACTGTTTCCCTTTCCTGTTCTCTGTCTTCTAAGTCTGATATTCTCTCTTCTGCTTCACCCATTCTGTTTTTAAGGCTCTCTAATGTGTTTGCCATTTGATCTATTGAGTTCTTCATTTCATTGTGGTTTTTGTCACTATCTCAGTTTCCTGTTCTACTAGTTGTTTCATTTCATTTTGATTCCTCCTTAATATTTCATTTTCACGGGAGAGATTTTCTATCTTGTCCATTAAGGATTTCTGTAGTTCAAGAATTAGTTTTTGAGAACTTCTTAATGTTCTTATCAATTTTTTGAGATCTGCTTCTTGCATTTCCTCTATCTCTTCATCTTCATAATCTTGCATTGGCGTGTCTTGTTCACTTGGGGGCGTCATAGTGTCTTCCTTGCTCTTGTTACCTCGGCTTCTATGTTTGTTGTTTGGCATGTTGGAGATAATTTATGGTGTTTTTGGTTTTTTGTTTGTTTGTTTGTTTTTGTTTTTGTTTTTTGCTGTGGTTTTTTTTTTCTCGTTATACTATGCCTCTAAGTGAGCTGTCTGCTTTGTTGAATCCTTAGGGGCTGTGATGGGTGTGGCCAGAGAGCTATGCTTGATTCTTCAGGTTTAAGGCTGTGTAAAGAGCGACTCTCCCAGATTGTTCACTCACTTGCTCCTTGCTGGCTCTCTCTCTCTCTCCTTTTTATTTTTTTGACTCAGTTGGGAGTGGAGTTGAGGGTAGTTGAAATCTGGCCTCTGTGAGTATTCGTTTGATCTACCCCTGGGACCACACAAAGAGTTTATGCAGCCCTCAATGTGTTCTCTAGTTTCGCTAAAGTTACTGAGTTTGGCTGCGCTTTACATATGTAAATCGCGGTGCTCTTTGTTTTGCTTGGTGAGTGAAGGGAGAGGCCTCTGTTCCCCTACCCCACAATGTCTCGGGTTTCTGAGGTCTTTGTCTTACCCTCCTCCGGTTCCCGCGCTGGCGAGATTCTGTGGCTCTGGCTCGTCTCCCGCCACTCGGCTCGTCTCAGTTGGTTTTCCACGCGGTGGGCTCCCTGTAAGTCCTCTGTTTCACATCCACTAGATCCGGAAGCGTTTCCTCTGCAGTTTTTTTCTTGAGTCTTTTCCTGAGGCTACAGTAATTCCACTTTTATGAAACTTTATTTTCCCAAACTACGGCGCACATCCTCACTATCCGCCATCTTGGCTCCGCCCCATTGCATCTTTTAAAATAAAAAGGATCTGGGGAAGTGAACTCAGGAAGGAGCCAGCCTGGCACCTGCACATTGTCTGTGGGGAAGATGCCGGCAGATCTCCCAGCACATAGTCTCGCTGTCCCCACAAGAGCCTGCTGATCACAGAGACCACAGCAAGGACAGCTGGAGTGTGCCATGTATGAAACACAGAGTGAATTTTGAAGACAGTAAAAAAAAAAGAAATCAAAATGTTTTAGTAAATTATAAATTACATGCTGAAATGATATTTAAGATATGCTGGCTTAACATACAACTTGCTGCGATTAATTCTGCCTTTTCCTTTTACACTTTAAAGATGGCAACAACAGCACACACAAGATGCCACCTGACGTCCCTGCCGGTCCAGCGGGCTCGGGCACATGGATAGCCAGGCCTCACAACAGGACAGACAGACAGGATGGGCAGTAATCTCTCTTTCACCTTACTCTTTTTTTTTTGACAGGCAGAGTAGACAGTGAGAGAGAGAGAGAGAAAGGTCTTCCTTTGCCATTGGTTCGCCCTCCATTGGCCACTGCAGCCAGTGCACTGTGCACCACACTGATCCAAAGGCAGGAGACAGGTGCTTCTCCTGGTCTCCTATGGGGTGCAGGGCCCAAACACTTGGGCCATCCTCCACTGCACTCCCTGGCCACAGCAGAGAGCTGGCCTGGAAAAGGGGCAACTGGGACAGAATCTGGAGCCCCAACCAGGACTAGAACCCGGGGTGCCGGTGCCACAGGCGGAGGATTAGGCTAGTGAGCCACGGCGCCAGCCTCACCTTACTCTTTAAATCTGAATGTCTTCTTACCTTTGCCAAACCACTGTGAATGGCTCCAAGTCCTATATTTATGAATAACTTTGGAATCACATGTAATTGTTAAAGAAAGAAATGGATTAAAACAGGACAAACCATGCTAGAGCTTAAGACAATACTTTCAGGGTCAATAAAAATGGCTGTTTCAGTGGGTGTGTGTTGTGGTGCAGTGGGTCAGAGGCTGTGTGGGGCGCCCACATCCCACAGAAAGCTGCCAGTTCAAGTCTCAGATATTCTGCTCCTGACCAGCTCCCTGCTAACATGCCTGGGAGGCAGATAATGGCCAAGTTCTTAGGTCCCTGCCTCCCACGTGGGAAACCCAGATGGAGCTCCCAGCTATGGTCTGGCCAAGCCCTGTGGGGAAGATCAGCTGCTCAGCTTTTTTTTTTTTAATTATTGATTTTATTCCGAAGGCAAAGTTAGAGAGAGAAAGAAAGAGACACAGAAACTGAGAGATTTTCAATCCACTGGTTCACTCTCCAAACGGTCGCAATGGCAAGAGCTGGGCCAACCCAAAGCCAGGAGCCAGGAGCATCTTCTGGGCCTCCCACATAGGTGCAGGGGCCCAAGCACTTGGGCCATCTTCCACTGGTTTCCCAGGCCATAAGCAGAGAGCTGGATTGGAAAAGGAGCAACCGGGACACAAACCAGCACCTATATGGGATGCTGGTACCTCAGGTGGAGGCTGATATCTCAGTGCTGGCCCCTTCTTGGTGTCTTTAAAAGTTGTAGGGGGGGACAGTGCTGTGGTGTAGCAGGTAAGGTTGCCCCCTATGGTGCCGGCATCCCATATGGGTGCCTGTTCAAGTCCCGGCTGCTCCACTTCTGATTCAGCTCTCTGCTGTGGCCTGCAAAAGCAGTAGAAGATGGCCCAAGTCCCTGGGCCCCTGCACCATGTGGGAGACCTAGAAGACACTCCTGGCTTCAGATTGGCACAGCTCCAACCATTGGGGCCACTTGGGGAGTGAATCAACAGATGGATGACCATTCTCTCTCTCTCTGCCTCTCCTTCTCTTTCTTTGTAACTCTGACTTTCAAATAAATAAATCTTTTTAAAAAAAGACTTTTTTTATTTATCTGAAAGGCAGAATGACAGGGAGAGATCTTCCGTCTGTTGGTTCCCTCCCCAAATGGCTATAACAGCTGAGGCTGGGCTGGGCTGAAGCCAGGAGTCAGGAACTCCATCTGGCTCTCCCTCAGGTGGCAGGGGCCCAAGTACTTGGACCACACTCCCCAGATTTACCCAAGCCATTAGCAGGAAGCTGGATGGAAGCAGAGCAGCCAGAACCAGACCCAGCGCTCTGATACAGGTGATAGCATGGGGTTTAACCCACTGTCTTGCAACACCAGCCCCAGGATGCTTATTTTTAAATAGCTTTTCTGTCCTCAACTTAAAAGTTGCAATCAGTGTTCAAGGGGAGCAAGGCAGTTAACACACACTGATGTAGTGGCCATGAGATAACAGTACAAAAAGAAATCTCCCAGGTCTGAGGGAACATTTCACATAGATTCAAGTAACAAATTACACAGAAAAATAGAATCCCTGAGACAGTCCTAGGCCAAGTGTTTGGGTCTATAACTGGTGTTCACTGGGCCAAGTGAGACCCAAATTCACTCTCAACACCATCCCTCTGTAACCACCTGTCCTGAAACAGGTAACACCTGCCCTCAACTCCACACTACAGGAGACCAGGCAGCATACTCTACACACTCTGATCTGGTTCTTCAGCTGCTCGGCCTCCTGCCACAACTGGTGAAGTTCACCCATCTTCTGGCCCATGTGCTATTTGTTGCCACCTCAAAGAATCAGATCTGAAGAAGAAAAAACACAACACAAAAACAACACTTACTCTTCAGCTGTATACTATGTGACAACGCCTAATACCACATGATTGATAATATGGTGGTGGACTGAAGAGACACTGGTCAGGAAAGGTTTTCAATGAAAGGTCTGGCCTCCCACAGAACACGAGACAGCATTTGAAAGCCCAGGGTCGCTGCTCCAGGAGACAGGCTGCAGTGGCAACGTGGCCACCAAGCACCCCAAAAGCAGTAACCAGGGATCCAAGACCAATGGAAAGATGGCCAAATGTTCACATTGTACCCCTGAAAGGACACAAGAAAGTGTCCAGCAGTCCTCTGACTCAGGGACAATTCATCAGTTCTCCCACAAGCACAGGCCCTGGGGTCCGAGAAGCTTGGGGTCCTCTGAGGCACTGGCTGAGGCTCAGGCTCAGCACATGCCCTGCACACCCTAGTCTGGTCAGTGCTCCTGCAAACTGTCTGATGGAACCTTGCTGTCCCTGAGAGAATGTCTTAAGCAATAGTGGTATTTCTTTCTTGTTTAAGATATATTTATTTATTTGAAAGGAGAGTTAGAAAGGGAGAATGAGAGGCAGAGAGAGATTTTCCATCTGCCCATTCACTCCCCAGATGGCTGAAGTGGGAAGGCTGTGCCAGGCTGGAGTCAGGAGCTCCTTCCAACTCTCCGACATGGGTGCAGGGGCCCAAGCCATCTTCTGCTGCACTCCCAGGCACATTAACAGGCAGCTGGATCAGAAGTGGAGCAGCCAAGACCTGAACCAGCACTTTAACCCACTGTGCCACCACGCCAGGCCTGACAGCGGCATTTCTGACCCAGGTCTTGGCTAAATCCATCCCAAATATGATGAAAGTATCACAAAGCTGAAGACAGAATTGCCAACATCTTTAACCACTAATAATAGAATTAGCTCTATAAGCAAATGTGCTTATGCAAAGACCACCACCTATTTTGTGTGAAAGTCAGAGGGCTGGGGTCAGTACAGCAGTGTGGCAGGTTAAGCCATCACAGCCCACATAGCTGTGTGATGCCCCTCCTCAGAGGCTGGTTCAAGACCTGACTTCTAGGGTTGACATTGTGGCATAGTGGGTTAAAGCCATGGCCTGCAACACCGACATCCCATGTGGGCATGGGCTCATGTCCCAGCTGCTCCACTTCCCATCCAGTTCTGTGCTAATGGCTGAGAAAGCAGAGGAAGATAGCCCACCACCCATGTGAGAGACCTGGATGGAGTTCATTGGCAGCCCAGACCTGGCTGTGTGGCCATTTGAGGAGTGAGTCAGCAGATGGAAGATCTCTCTCACTTGCTCTCCCTCTCTCTGCACCCCCCCCAATCCTTTCCCTTCCTCACTTTGTCTCTCCTTTTATGTCTTCCAAACAAATCTTTAAAAAACCAAGGGTTAATACAATATTGTTCAAATATTTAATTAACAATAGTTGTTTGCTTTTCTGAGCCTGAAACATCTTGGGAAGTTAGCTGCACGGCACACAAACTCCACTGCTTAAGTTTCTAGCCTCAGCTTTCCTGTCTGCACACAAGCATTCAGAAATCATCCTGACATTATCTAAATTACAGCCGCAATGCAGCACCAACATCTCTCCTCATAAAAAGAATCTATGAAGTGTGTGAGGTCTTGGTGTGGGGTGGTGGAGACACCTGTGCCCCCACCAGCCACATCGTCCCCAGCCGAGAAGCCTCCAGTGGCAGCTGGTGGAAGGAGGCACAAGGGCCTGGAACTTGTGAGCCATCTCAGTCCACAGAACCCCGAGGAGAGGCCACAAGGCAGGGCTGGGAGGGTGGCACAGGACTGACAGGACGGCCAAGATGCCCGTCTCTCAAGGCTCAGCAGGAAGTGCTTGCTTTCAAGCTCCACGGTGGAGCCAGCCTCAGGCCTCCTTGGAGGAAGGGAGAACGCAGATATGAAGCAGTTTGCTTTGATAAGACTACTTAAAGGTTTCTGGTTTTCACACATAGATTCTAAGGACTGCAATATAAATGTGTGAAATAATAAAAGTGCCAACAGAATACAAAGTAACATCAGACTGGACACAGTCCAGGAGTCCCGCCTTGCCCTCCATCTGCCCCCTCACTTGTATTTTATCCATGGTCAGATGTTATCAGAACAACCATGCAGTGCTGGGGGAAGATTTATTGCAGCAGAACTTCAGTTTATAAAAAAGCTACTAGAGGGGCCAGTGCTGTGGCGCAGAAGGTAAAGCTGCTACCTGCAGTGCCAGCATCCCATATGGGCACCAGTTCAAGTCCTGACTGCTCCACTTCTGATCCAGCTCTCTGCTATGGCCTGGGAAAGCAGTAGAAGATGGCCCAAGTCCTTGGGCCCCTGCACCCACATGGGAGATCTGGAGAAAGCTCCTGGCTCCTGGCTTCGGATCCGCGGAACTCTGGCTGTTGCAGCCATCTGGGGAGTGAAACAGTGGATGGAAGACCTCTCTCTCTCTCTCTCTCTCTCTCTGCCTCTGCTCTCTGTTAACTTTGCCTTTCAAGTAAATAAATAAATCTCTTTTTTAAAAAAGCTACTATGTTCAATCTTCCCCAAATCAATATGAAGAAAGAACAGTGAGTTTTGTCATGGGCACTGAGCAGTTCAGCTGATCTTTACACACAGGGCTCAAAGAACAGCTCCTCAGATTCAGGTGATGTGGAAGAAGCCACAGAAGCCCTGTGGCTGGGGTTGGTGCTCCACACAGAGGCTCGCATCTCAGGGTTAGGTGGGAACTCCTGACCTCGTCAGTGCTTCTGTTAATCAGACATCTTTTCACATGTCAGAGAATACACAGACGACCATCGTGCCACCGCAACTGCTGGGACCAGAGAAATGAGCTTACTGGAAACCAAAGCATTCTCAGAGTGCAAAGCTCCACAGCTCCATTAACCCAGGGACCAGTCCCCACAGACACAGCAAACACCCATGCCAGGCCTGCTCTCTCTGTAGCAAACAGCAGAGCTGATGTTGCCTCTGGTTACAGTGCCTACAGCAGCGCCCACACATGAGCCTCAGTTAAAAGACTCAGTATTGATGTTTTGTTGAGTTCTAAGAGCAAGGGCATTCCTAATCCTACTAGCAAGAGAGCCAGGCTCCTGTGGACTCTCAGTCCACACACAGACCAGTGGCAAACAGGAGTCTGTCGTCAGGCACTTGAGACTTTGAACATGGAGACTAGAAAAATCACAAATACCTCACAGATCACTCTTGCTCACTGTCTATGCATGGATTAGAACTTTAAAAATAGTTCTAAAGTCAAACATAAAGGAGTCTTTTGTGGGTTGCCTATGCTTCCACACTGCATGCAAGTTTCAGCCACCCACCCGGAGGAGGGAGGCCTGGTCATCCTCCAGCACAGCAATGAGCCTGACATGGAGCACAGAGCCCCCCTGGCTCCCCCTAAGCATCTCAGCCACCTTCTCTGTAGACAGGCTCAGGCGGGGCAGTCACACACACAGTGTCGCTGCATCCACTCACAGGGTGCCCATGTAAGCTAGCGAGAGCATGTCGGCACAGGTGGCTGTGGGACACACAGGAATGGCTGGCCAGTTCTCTGCCTCCATTCGTCCTCCACACAAACTCTGCTCAGCCCCATCCTCACCAACAACCAACAGGTTTTGTGGTCCCAGGAACCAAGGAGGACTGACATTTTTTATTTCTCAGTTTAAAAGAACAGTTCAAAGCCTTTCACAGTCCCTGACAAACTGTCGCCCATCACTAGGACACCAACAGAAACTGCAGGAACCTGGGACAATGTTTTCATACAGTCAATAAAAGGAGTATAAATGTGCATGCAGTCATTTCTACTGTTTAAAAATAACAAAAACATGCAGCTTAAAAAGAAATCTTAAAAGACAAATAGCATTTTCATTAGGATTATTACTCAAGCTTTTCTACTTCATTTGCAAACATCAGTGACACAGCTCACAGGACTCTGAAGATGAGAAGGAACATTGATTCAGGAAGCCATACTTACATTGACTCGTGTCTGCTTTTCTCTTCACTCGCCTTGGTCCCCCAGCCTTCTGGAAACCCCATCGAGTTTCCCTCTCCTCAGGGCCAATGTCACAGCTAAGCAGGGGCCATGCTGATGCCGCAGACCTGGCACTCATTCTCTAAGCCGGGGCCTGCTGAGGCCCCAGGTATGTTCTTCCTGACCCACATTTCCTAGGAACTTTTGTTCAGCCCTTCCCTGCTGGAAATACTTCCCCAGAAACTTGACAGCTTAAAGCAAGGACGTGAGCTGCACATGTGTGTGGGAGTCACCTGGTGACACTCGCAGTGACAGGGCAGAGGTGGCACATCCCTGCAGTGTGGCCCTCCACATCGACAGAGGGCACTCCCAGAGCCTCACAGTCATCATCACCAGCAACAGCTCTCAAGATAAAAATGCCCAAACTGGTGTGTGAGGTAAACATTATTCCAAGTTCCGCTTCTAAAACTTGTAAGAAATATGACTTTTGGCAAATCAGCAAATCACTTTTTACTCTGTTCCACTTATTGCAAACTGGGAATGATGGCATCTGTATCACTTGGCTCACATAGAAATTAAACAAGACATCAGATCAGAAAGTGCTCCGTAAGCCTCTCAGTGAGTGAGCCAAGCTCAAAGCAATGGCAAAGGGGCACTGAAACACTCAAGTGGGCCCCACCAGCCAGCAGGCCACTCCTGCAACCCCTTGTCAGCAGCCATGGCACATGCTGGGCCCCTCATGCCACACTGCCCTGGACAGTGGCTGCCCAGTCAAAACCCCTGCTGAGCCCTGCACAACCTACAAATGGGACTGGGAACAGATACCCGTCCCATCCCAGGACCAGGGTCGCAGCAGGAGGAATTTCAGTTTAATCTGCTTGTCTACTTCTCTTTCACTCCCAGTCCAGGCCAATCTCCAAAATTCAGTGCAAATGCAAAGCACAGCACAAAGCCCTGAGGTCCTTCCTCCTCCACCTGCTCCCCACAGCACTGCAGCAGCACAGGTAGCAGAGCAGACAGACTGCACACAGCCTGCTGCGCCAGGCACCTGGGCGCCTCAAGCAGCAGTGAGCAGAATAAAGACAGCGCAGGTTGAATTCTAGTTTGAAGAAGAGCTGCCAAACAGGTAACCCATGAGGAGCCTGGCATAGCAGTTATGACACTGCTTAGGACACCTGCACCCTACTGGAGCTTTGGCTCAGCTCTGACTCCAGCTTCCTGCTCATGCACACCCTGGAAGGCAGCAGTGAGGACTCAAAGAGTTGGGCCCCTGCCACCCAAGTGAGACCTGGATGGAGTTCTGGGCTCCTGGCTTCAGCCTGGGCCAACCCAAGCTGTTGTGGACATCAGGGGAGTGAACCAGCTGACAGAAGATATTTCATGTTACTTTGCCTCATAAATAAAATCAGTCTTTACCCAGGTAAACCAAGTGGTGGTTTCAGAGGGTGAGACCAGCACAGGCATGAAGGGGCAAAATGTGCTGGGGCAGAGGAAGGGTGGTTCTGGTGGTGGTTAGGACACGGCACCCAGCATCCTGTACAACATTTAAGAGGTCTTTATCATCTAAAGGTGCACACAGAAATATTTAAGAGTAAAACGGTATGTCTGACACTGCTTCAAAACAACCGAGAAAGGGAGGGCATTCCGATACAGTGGGCTACGCCACCGTGGTCCATGCACATCCCACATCCCAACAGTGATTCAAGTCCCAGTTACTCCACTTCCTGCCAATGTATCCTGAGACGCAGCAAAGGATGGCTCAAGTGCCTGGGTTCCTGCCACCCATGGTCAGGACCTCCTGGCTTCTGGCTTTTTGTTATGGCCCAACCCAGCCCTAGTATTCTGAGCATTTGGGGAGTGAACCAATGGAGGCAAGAGCTTTCTTTCCAATAATCAAATAAATCAACCTAAACAAACAAAAAACAAAGATGGAAAAGGTAGAGGCACACAGAGAAGTTAGTGATGAGATGGTACTCAGTTTTTTTGGTGAATTTTCTGTTTTAACTCTCCTATGCATTTGTTTTTTAATTGGTGGGTACTTTAGATATGGATTCAAACTCCAAACATTGAGAGGGTATTGGCCTGGTGATTAAGAGGTCTACATCCCACACTGCAGAGCCTGGGCATGGTTCCAAGCTCCTGATTCCAGAGTCTTCCGAGGGAGACCCTGGAAGGCAACAGTGACACCTCAAAGTCCTGGGTCCCTGCCACCTCCATCAGAGACCAGACTCGTAGCTCTGACATGGCCCAGCTTTGGCCAATGCAGGCATTTGGGGAGTGAACCTGTGGACAGAGCTCTGTGTGTCTGTCTCTGTCTTTTCAATTCTCAGATAAGAAAACTAAAAAAAAATAAATAAATAAATCCAAATGCACTGAATTGTTGTTGTTGTTTTTAAACTATTTATTTATTTATTTGAAAGGCAGAGTTACAAAGAGGCAGAGGCAGACAGAGAAATATCTCCCATCTGTCAGTTCACTCTCCAGATGGCTGCAACAGCCAGACCTGCATCTATTGAAAACCACAAGCCTAGAGCTTCTTCCGGGTCTCTCAAGCAGATGCAGGGGCCCAAGGACTTGGGCCATCTTCCACTGCTTTCACAGGTGATAGCTGAGAGCTGGATCAGAGCTGGAGCAGCTGGGACTGGAACTGGCTCCCATGTGGGATGCCAGCACTGTGGGTAGCAGTTTTACTCACTACACCACAGCGCCAGCCCCTGTATATTATGTTTTGACAATTTTTCCACAATGAACCATATTGCCACTTTAGCTTGTTGCTGCTTTTTTTTCTTAAGTTGTTTTATTGATTTGAGAGACACAGCACTCCCACCCACTGGGTCACTCTACAAATACTGCAACAAGTTGGGCTGGACCAAAGTGGCAAGCCAGGAACTCAGTCCAGGTCTCCCACAGGAGCAGAAGGAACCCAACCACTGAAGCCATTGCCCAGCATCTCCCGACAAGAAGCTGGAACTGAGAGTGGAGCTGAGATGCAAACCAGGCACTGTGACATGGGATTAGGTGTTCCAACCACTGCAGCAAATGCCTCCACCCCATCCCATGTTGATTGCTTTGTAGATCCAAGTCTAGTACTTTTCAAACTTGTTTGAACAACTAAAAGGTTGTCCTTGGAGCTTAAGTATCCATTTTAAAAGTGAAAACTCTAATATTCAGGAATATTCTTTTTAAATAAAAATATTTACTTATTTGACAATGTTATAGAGAAGGAGAGACAGAGAGAAAAGAAGAGAGGGAGAGTGAGGGGGAGAGAGGAACGAGGTATTTTTCCATCCTCTGGGAAAATAGCCCAAGTAGCCCCAAGAGCCAGGGCTGAACCAGGCTGAAGCACAAGCTTCTCTGGTCTCCCACATGGGTGCAGGGGCCCAAGCATCTGGGCCATCCTTGGTACTTTCCCCAGGCCATTAGCAGAGAGCTGGATCGGGAGTGCAGTAGTCCAGGATACAAACCAGTGCCCATATGGGATGCTAGTGTTGCAGGTGGTGGCTTAATCTGTTGGGCTACAGCACCAGCCCCAGAAGTGTTTTCTTAATTCTCTATCAAATTTCCTACATCTCTCACTAGATCTCAGTTCCCGAGATGCAGTTCACTTTCAAATGCATCTTAGCTCTGCACTATAGCCCAGGCCACCTCCTGCCACATTCCAGTGCTCCTCCTTGTTTCTTCTCTACCAAAGATCCTGGCCACGAGCTGTGTAGGACTCAAAAACCATGTGATGAAAGCAGAAATCCTAAGGTACAGGATGCAAGGATTCATTTCTTTTAAAAGTGGTGAGAACAACCAGGGTCAAGCCAGGGCACCAACTCTGGTTCCTGGTGAGCAGAGTGTGGCCTAAATCTGTTCCTTTCAACCCTAATTGTAAACTCAGCCTACAGCAGGTACCAACCCCCCCAGGTGAAGAAGCTGGAGTATGACTCATGCCCAGCAACATGGGGATTTCTCCTAGATCTTGCTTTTTATTTTTATTTATTTATTTATTCTTTAAGATTTATTTTTTTATTTCTTTGAAAGAGTTACAAAGAGAGGTAGAGACAGAGAGAGAGGTCTTCCATCCACTCGTTCACTCCCCAGAAGGCTTTGATGGCTGGAGCTGAGCCGATCCAAAGCCAGGAGCCAGGAGCTTCTTCCAGATCTCTCAAGTGGATTAGGGGCCCAAGGACTTGGGCCATCCTCTACTGCTATCCCAAGCCATAGCAGAGAGCTATATTGGAAGAGGAGCAGCCAGGACTAGAACTGGCACACATATGGGATGCCAGCACTTTAGGCCAAGGCGTTAACTTTCTGTGCCACAGGGCCAGCCCCAGGTCTTGCTTTTTAACACACAGACTGTGATCATTGAAACCCAATCAAGTCTATTGAATATTTTTAAGATTTATTGACTTATTTGAAAGGAAGAGCTACAGAGAGAGAGAGTTAGAGACAGAGAGATCTTCCATCTGCCTGTTCACTCCCCAGATGGCCATAACAGCCAAGGCTGGTCCAGGCCAAAGCTAGGAGCTTCATCTGGATCTCCCACATGGGTGCAAGGGCCCAATACTGGACATCTTCAGCTTCTTTCCCAGGTGCATTATCAGGGAGCTGCATTGGAAGTGGAGTAGACTAACCTGAAAATGGTGCCAGTGTCACAGGCAGCTGCTTACCCCACTGTGGCACAACACCAGCCTGGATATTGGAGCCATTTTGGAAGTGAGCCAGCAGATGGTTTTCTGTTCTCTCTCTAACTCTACCTTTCAAATAAATAAATAAATAAATAAATAAATAAATAAATAATTTAGATAAATAATTACTTATCAATAAATATTTGTACACATATACACACACATATATATAAAGACTTGTATCTGGATGAATCTTAAAACAACTCATCTGAGGGGCCGGTGTTGTGGTATAGCAGCAGGTGAAGCTGCTGCCTATGATAATGGCATCTCAATGGTAGTTTTATGAGATCACAATGGTTTATTATCATACCACTGGTGTTATTAATGACATTGCAATTGATCATAATGTCACAATGGTATGTGTTTTATGACACCTGAATTTTTTGCTTATATTATTACAAGTATTTTATGACATCACAATTGATTATGATATAACAAAGATATACTTATTGCAGTACAATTTTTATGCAATCACAATACTGACCTATGACATCATAGTTTTTTATGACTCAATATTCATTATGGTATCAAAAAGGTGCCTTATGACATCTTAATTGGTTAAGGTGTCAGATCATTGGATTCATGATGTCATGATGGCTTTTATGAATTGACAGTTGATTATGACATCAAAGTGGTTGCTTTATGATATAACAATGATAGTTTATCAAATCCTGATTAATTATAGCATCACTAGGGTTTGATGACATCACAATTGATGATATCATAACATTTGTAATTTTATAAAATCACAGATTTTACAATGTCACAATAGAGTTAAGCACAACAATTACTATGACATCACAGTGGACAATAACATGATAATGGTGGCTAGTGACATGAAAATTTATGATATCAGAGTGTTCGTGGCATCACAACATTGGTTTATGACATAAGAATAGATTTTTTGCCTCATAATTGATTGATTCTGATATTGCATGGAGGTTCCTAATATTAAATTGATTATGATGTCACAATGGTAAGTTTATTGTGACCCAATTATTTCAATGACTTCACAATTGATTATGAGATATCATTGGTATTTTATAAGATCACAATGATATTTATAATACCACAATAGTTGTTCATGACATCACAATTCATTATCATATGACAGTGGTAGGTTTATGACACCCCAATGGTTTTTACAATTCCTTATTGATTATGACATCACAATAGTAGGCTTACAGTTATGGTTTTTGTCATCACAATTGATTATGATTCTATAAGGGCATATTTATAATGTCAGTGTTTTTTTATGATTTAACAATTGTTTTTGCATCACAATGATAGTTTTATCTCAGTTGATTATGACATAACAAGGGTTTTCAAAATCACAATTGATTAATAAATAAGAAAGGTAATTTTATTTTATGTCATCATAATATTGGTTTATGAAATCACAATGGGTTTTATGACATCACAATGGAATATAATAGTGGCTTAGAACATCAAAATTGATTGACATTCAAATCTACAAAAGTTAAGATTATGATAAATCAATGGTTTTTGACTTCACAATTGATTTTGAAGTCAGCATGAATTTATGTCATCACAATAGATTTAGACTTCACAATGGTGTTTTCTTAATAATTTTATAACTTTGTAATTCTTTATGACAGCATAATGGTTAGTACAACATTATAGTACTTTTTGTCATCAGAATATTCGTGTGTCATAACACTGGTTTTCTGACATCACATTGATTATTAATCACAATGCTGGTTTATGAATTCACAATTGATTAAGCCATACAATGTTGTTTTGTGACATACAATGTTAGTATATAATATAATTGATTATGATATCTAATAATAAATTTATGACCTCACAGTTGTTTTATGGATTCACAATTATGATATTGCAGTGATAAGTTTTTGATATAATAATGGTGATTATGGCATCACAAGGAAATGTATGACATCACAATTGATTATTACTTGAAGGTGTAGCTTTATAACAGCACAGTGGCTTTTTATATTATCACAATATGGTTTGTGACATCACAAAGTTGATATGATACCATGATTTACTATAATATCATAATTATAATTTATTATATAAAGATTGATTATGATGACTCAATAGTGTGTTTGTGATGTCACAATACTTTGGGAGACTTCACAGGGATTATGACTTATATCATAATCATGGTTTGTTACATCCCAATTGATTATGATGCAAGAAGGTTTTTTGCATTACAATTGAGAAATAACAATGACATATTATGACATCACAATATTTTATGATATCACAATATATATTAAAGTCACAATGGTTTTTGAAATCAAAATTACATCATAATGGCAGTTTTATGATAGCATGATTATTGGTTTACCATATCACAACAGTACATAATACATAATAGTACCACAATGCTGTTATATGATAATAGCTTTTATGGAATTATGCTTGATTATAAATTCATACTGGTAGTTTTATGACAATACAACTAATTATGGCATTGCAATGGTGGTTTATACATCACAATTGATTATAATGTCACAATTGCAGGCTTATGTTACAGTGGACTTATGAATTTGCAGTTGATTGTGATATAATTGCAGTAAGTTTATGACATCAAAATGGCTGGTGAATGGTGTCAATATCAGTTTATGAAATCACAATGGATTTTATGACATTACAATTGAGTAAGGTATCACAATGGTGGCTTATATCACAATTATGACTTCATAATGACAGATTTATGATATCACATGACTGATTATGTGTTTATAATTGATTATAACATCATAATGGTAGGTTTTCAGTATAACAAAGGTGGTTTATCATATCCCTGTTGATTATGACATCGAAAGATATTTACAACAGTACAATTGATTAAGCGCAATTGATTATGGCATGATACTGATTATGACATCACAAGTGATTATGGAATGATTATGTCATAATTGATTGGATACAGTAGCTTTATACCAACACAAAATATTGTGTTTATGATATCACAATAGATCTATGATATCACAATTGTTCACATCATAATGGTTGCCTATAATATTACAATTTTTATGACATGTTGTATGCCTTTGTTTTTCCTTCCTTGTACCCACTTCCAGTAGTGGCTGAGCCTGTCTCATCTGGGTTCTCAGTAGTAGAATTGGAGTCACTGTTTGCAAATCACATTGGCAGTTGAAATTAGCTTTGGGTGAGAATATTTACAATAAAGAAATGGTCCAGTGCTATATCCCAAGGATTCCCCTCCTCCTAAGCAACTGCTTTATCAACAAGACACTGCTCTGGTCCTTGCTCCTGTTTCACTCAAAGGCAATATTGTTTCTTCCCACAAAGAATATATACCATCTTATCTCTGACATTTAGTCAAAAGCTGGTTTAAATTTCAATTTGTAAATTAGGAATAGAGAAGTCATTTCTGCCTGTCTCCCAGGTTCAGAGCCTCTGAAGATTCAACATTCCTGATGAACTTTTCAACTCCTTTCTTCACTCTCATGCTGGTATCCTTTAGCATGATCTTTGGGAAAGAAACTCAGTTGAAGACAGTGAGTTCTCCAAGCACAATGCCCAGGAGATGGAGGAAACACTGGTTTTATTGGAAGAAATGTTTCTCCTTCTGATTTCAGAAAATGAGGTTTCCTTTCAAGTGTGTCTTTCTCTTTCAGGCTAAACTTTTAGTTCAGAACTAATCCAACCCTTGCAGAGACCACAGAGGCATGGAACACAAGTTCCTGGTAATGGCTTTGTCACCCTAACAGAAATAAAGCAATGGGAGTAAGAGACATGGCTGTACCAATTCACAGATACCTTGTAAGTAAAAGAGGATAAAAAGGGGATGAATTTACAATGTTTAGGCCATTTTAAATTTTTTAAAATTTTCCTTTCATCTTTATTTCTATCTCTTTTCATTTTATACAATTTTTGAACTATACAAATTTCATGTATTTTATTTATGCAGATTAAGGAATGTAGTCATACTTGCCTTCTTCGCGCCTATGCTCCAACCTTTCTTCCTCCCCCCTCTTGCATTCCCACTCCTAATTTTTACCAAGATCTACATTAAGTTTACTTAATTATAGTAAGGAAAATCCTGCACTAAGTAAAAGAGTTCAACAAATATTATGAAGACTAAAACATTGTCTTTCAACAGAAGAGACAAGTGTTGTAAACAATCATTCCATCTAAAAATGTCAATTTCACTCCTGTACATTACCCTTTAGATACTCAGTTACATTTGATCATGAAAAATATGTGATATTTGTCTTTTGGGAAATAGCTTATTTCACTAAGTATAATGGTTTCCAGTTGCACCCTTTTTTTTGCAAACCACAAGATTTCAAAGTTTGTTTTTTTGTTAATTTTTTTACAGCTGAGTAGTACTCCATGGTGCATGTAGACCATAATTTCTTTATCTAATCATTAGTTGATGGACATTAGGGTTGACCCCATGTGTTAGCTATTGTAAATTCATCTGCAAGGAAATTGGGGTAAAGATAATTCTTTCATATACTGATTTCTTTTGAGTTGGGTAAATTCCCAGGAATGGGATGCTTGGGTAGTACAAAGTATGTCTATATTCAGATTTGTGAAGTATCTCCATACTGTCTACCTCAGGGGTTGTACCAATTTACATTCCCAGCAACAGTGTATCAAGGTACATTTTTCCCTACATCCTCGCCAGTATTTGCCTTGTTGATTTCTGTATGTGGGCCTTTCTTTTTTTTTTTTTTTTTTGACAGGCAGAGTGGACAGTGAGAGAGAGAGAGACAGAGAGAAAGGTCTTCCTTTGCCGTTGGTTCACCCTCCAATGGCTGCCGCGGTAGCGCGCTGCGGCCGGCGCACCACGCTGTTCCGATGGCAGGAGCCAGGTGCTTCTCCTGGTCTCCCATGGGGTGCAGAGCCCAAACACTTGGGCCATCCTCCACTGCACTCCCTGGCCACAGCAGAGAGCTGGCCTGGAAGAGGGGCAACCGGGACAGGATCGGTGCCCCGACCGGGACTAGAACCCCGTGTGCCGGCGCCGCAAGGCGGAGGATTAGCCTGTTGAGCCACGGCGCCGGCCTGTATGTGGGCCTTTCTAACAGGAGTGAGGTGAAACCTCATTATGGTTTGGAGCTGCATTTTCTTGATGCCTCAGGATCCTGAGCATTTTCTCATGTGTCTGTTGGCCATTTGAATTTCCCCTCTTGAAAAATGCTTGTTCAATCATTTGCCGACTTCATAACTGGATTGTTTGTTTTTGTGTGTGTGTTTTCTTGAGTTCTTTATAGATTCTGGATATCAATCCTTTATCAGACGTGTAGTTTGTTAATATTTTCTTCCATTCTAACAGTTGCCTCTTCACTTTGTTGTTTCTTTTGCAGTGCATAATCTTCTCAGTTTCATGTTATCTCATTTCTAAATTTTGACATTGGTTACCTATGATTCTGGGGTCTTTACCAAGAAGTCTTTGCCTATGCCAATGTCCAACAGTTTCCCCAGTATACTGTAGTGATTTGATGCTATCTGGTCATATATTTAAGTCTTTGATCCATTTTCAGGCTTTTGTGTGTGTGTAAGGTGTAATTTAGGGTATGTGTTTCATACTTCTACATGCAGAGATCTTGTTTTCCCAGCCACATTTTATTGATGAGATTGTGCTTGCTCCAAGGATTAATTTTAGCTCCTTTATAAAAAAATAAGTTCCTTGTAGATGTGTGGACTGACTTCTGGAGCTTCTATTCTTTTCCATTGTTCTACATGTCTATGTTTGTGCCAGTATCAGGTTGTTTTGATTATAACTTTCCTGTAGTATATCTTGAAACCCGGTATTGTAATTGATGCCTCCCACTTTGTTTCTTCTTTGTTTCTTTTGTATAAGATTGGTTTAGTTTGTCAGGGTCTCTTGTGTTTATATATGAACTTTAGCATCATTTTTCTAGGTCTGCAAATAATTTTGTTGATGATCTGTAAATTGAATCTGTAAATTGCATTGAATCAATAAATTGATTGTACAGGTATGGACATTTTGATGATATTGATTCTGTTGATTCTTCCAATCCATGAACATAGAAGTTTTTCCCCCATTTTTAACATCTCCCATTTCTTTCTTCAATGTTTTTTAACTTTCATCACAAAGATATTTGAAATTTTTGGTGAAATTTATTACAAGGTATTCAATTTTGTAGATATTTTGAGTGAGGCTGATGTTAAATGTTCTTTGTCAGCCATGGCATTGTCTGTGAATACAAAGGCTATCAATTTTGGGGTGTTAATTTTATATCCTGCCAGTTTACCTAACACTTTTATGAGTTCCAATAGTCTCAGGATTGTCTTTTGGTTCCCCTATATATTATTACATGCCATCCATGAATACAGATATTTGACTTACTCCTTTCTGATTTTTATCCCTTTGATTTATTTTTCTTGCCTGTGGCTCTGGCTCAGGCTTCCAGGTTCTGCATGAAAATAGGGATAGTTTGAATTCCTCCTTTCCAATCTGAATACTTTTGGCTCTTTTTCTTACCTAATGGTTTTGGCTAAATCTTCCAGGAATATATTGAATAGCAATGTTGAGAGTGGTCATCCTTGTTTGGTTCTGAATCATAGGGGGAATGCTTCAAATTTTTGGTTTTATCCTCTGATGGCTTTTTAAAAAATATTCCTCTGTGACTTAGTGTAATGTCTACAGTTTCAGTGAATACCAAGAGGTGTGTGCTGCATGTGGCCAAGGAACTCTGGTCAGTGTTCTAGAGAGGGTTGAGTATCCAGGTTAATATCCACATTTGGCATGGTAGATCTGTTTTTGTTAACAGAAAAGGGGGATTGTAACCCCTGTAGGTCTAATCACACCTTCACCTCCTCTGTCCAAGGAGATCAGTGCCTGGGTTTTAGCTTCCAGTGGGAGCAACACTCATTGGTGCCACCATACAAACTGCAAAAATGATTTGTGCAGTCCTCAGTGAGCATAGATTCCACTGCAATGACCCATCCCAGACAACCAGGGAGCTCAGAATGTGTGGATCCACACACAGCAATTGCCCAGAAATCCAGTTACCCCCTGTATCTTCTGATGCAGCCAGAGTATACATCATCTCAGAACACAAGGCTTCCACAGTCACTGTGTGCAGAGGTTCTGCACTGCTATGCCAGCCTATTCAATCCAAAGAGAGGTAGATATTCCCTGAGCCAGTTGCCCATAGGTTTAGGTTCCAGAGCTTGTGGTGTGTTGGGAGACTGAGGGCACTTTACAGTCCTACATGGGTAGCCAACACCTATCGATCCTTCCAGCCAGGCTCAAAATCAGTAGAGACCACAGACTTTTCCCTCTGAAGAATCTCTGGATCACATGCATACACAAGTGCAACTGGCTGAATGTTGACTCTCTCCATCAACACCACTGGAACTGCTAAGAAGATGGCCTCCTGCCTCAGCCAGTTGATAAGTGTGCACAAAAGGTCTTCCACAGCTGCCACCAAAACTCAAAATGGCACTCACCTTCTCTCAGTCAGGTGCTGGGTGCCATTGTGGAAAGGATGGAGTCAGAGAAGCATGCTCCTTTTATTCCACTGGATCCTTGAGTACGTACTGTCTACCAAGGTTCCATGCCAGACTTACATCATGGTCTCCCTCCAGCTATATAACCAAAGGCTGCTACAGTTTGGTTTCACCTCTATATCTAAGCTGCCATCTGCTCCAGCTCATGGCTGTTTATTGTGTTGTGCCCATGTTTGTGCTGCATATCTGAACCTCCCACATGTGTCCACAGCATTCCTCTTCCTTCCAAAAAAATTTCCACTGCAGTTTTCTCTCAATTCTTCTATAAGAGTACACTTCCTAGTTTATTTATTTATTTAATTTATTTTTTTTCTATTTATCTCTAGCCTAGCACATTGCATCTTTTCCTATTCCACCATCTTGGAATCCATTTTCATATTTGGTGATAAAATTCTCTTTTTCTGCCTTTGGCAACAAAGAGCTTGAGGATTTATTTATTTATTTACTTATTTACTTATTTATTTATTTTGTCAAAGTGTGAGGGAGGAGGTGAATGTCCCAATAGGGGAAAGAATGCCCTGCACCAAAAGGCTTTTCTGCAGCGACAGAACCTGCAAGCACATCTTGTTGATCTGAGCCAGACCACAGTGAAATTTAATTGAAGGTCAGTGTCAGTGGCTGTAAGCATAACAGAGATATGAGTGATGCTGATTGATCCCTTGTCCCTTTAATTCTCCTAATTCTTGTAAAAATGAACCAATTATTTCTTGAGGCTTTATACATGGCATATCCAGTTGAAAAATCCTTGCTTACAAAAAGATGGGGCTGGAAGAAACATGCACAAACCCCTCTATGTGGTAGACAAAATTGAGTGTTGCTCCTGGTCAGACAGTGGCAGAATCCAGAGCAGAATCCAGACTGCTAAAATCCATTCTACAACTCCCCTCCTTCCTCCTATTACTGATGTGTCCAAGGCCCACTATGTGCCTGAAACTATCCTAGATGGGGACACAGCGATAAGCCAGACAGACCTAGCTCCTGCCTTCCAAGAGTTTGTTGTCCAACTTGATATGGCATTTCTCAATAATCCCCACTGTATTTCCAAGTAGTCCTGAGTTTCAGAGCATGTCATAACATTGCTCTTGCCTGCAAGTGCCCATGTGTGGGTACCATGGAGTACTGTAAAGGAAATTGAGGCTTGGAGATGAAACCATTTTTCTCTCAAGAACACATAGTAACTGAACTAAGGCTACAAAAACATCACTTCTATGCTTGACTAAATATGATCAATTTCAGCATTATTTTAGATAACTCTACCCTGTACATAATGCTATTGTCTTATAGATATAGTAGCCACAAAATTTATGGCCCCCACCACAATACATTGAGAGTGAATGGAATGATCAAGACAACAGATGATCACCAAGGCTGTACCAAACATACTAGAATATGTGTTCAGCCTAATTACTTGTAACTCCTTTGGCACAGTGGCCAAATTGCTAGGAGACTAGATCTCAAGTTCAGCAGGATTTTCATTCAGCATGGCTCCTCAGACTGTTTGAACATCTCTGCAGAATGGTCAAACTACTGGCAGTTATCTGCATGGCTGTACCAATTACATAGCAGAATTCCAGGTCTGTGTGCTTTATATGTCCAAGCTCTGCCTCTGCTAGGAAAGGATAGAATTCAGAAGCCTCCACAGCCATAACTTCTTTCCCAAAGAGGAAAGAATGTGTCCCACAATGCTATAATTTTCTCCACTGCTGCTTCAATTTTCTGAGCATAATAAAATTGAATAGAGTTTTAAAGGAAGGTGACCTTCCCATGGAAAGGAACTGTGATTGTGATGTGTGCTCATATGTTCCAAAATGACCATTACATGTTCTAACAAGAGAATGTTTATTTATGAAGTGAGTGACATTGAGGCTGCCTTATAGCATGTCTGATATTAGACATTCAGTAATGGAGCACAGTGACTAGGTGAATTCTGAAGCTCATAACCTGAAATAATTCTGTGACCTTTGACATGACTTTGAAACTCAGTACAGAGTCCAGTGCTGTGGCACAGTGGCTAAATCTGCCACCTGCAATGTCTGCATCCCATATGGGCACTGGTTCAATTCTCGGCTGCTCCACTTGTGATTCTGCCATGGACAGGAAAAGCAGTAAAATATAGCCCAAGTCTTTTGGCCCCTGAATCCATATGGGAGACCCAAAAAAGCTCCTGATGTTTGGCTTAAGATTGGCCCAACTCTGGCTGTTTCAGCAATTTGGGAAGTGAACAAGCAGCTGGAAAACTCTCTCTCTCTCTCTCTCTCTCTCTCTCTCTCTCTGCATCTGCATCTTTGTAGCTCTGCCTATCAGACGAGATTGGCCGGTTCAGGGTGGTATGGCCATAGACTGTAGCTCTGCCTATCAAATAAATAAATATATCTTTAAAAATCCTCAGTGCAGCCAACTTATAGTTGATCAAGGATACAAAACCAATCCCTGAAGTAAGGGCAGTCTATTCAATAAATGGTGCTGGGAAAATTAGATTTCCACATGCAGAATCATGAAGCAAGACCCCTACCTTTCACCTTATACAAAAATTCACTCAACATGGATTAAAGATCTAAATCTATGACCCAACACCATCAAAATATTAGAGAACATTGGAGAAACCATGCAAGATATAAGTACCGGCAAAGACTTCTTGGAAAATACCCCAGAAGCACAGGCAGTCAAAATCAAAATTAACATTTGGGATTGCATCAAATTGAGAAGTTTCTGCACTGCAAAAGAAACAGTCAGGAAAGTGAAGAGGCAATCAACAGAATGGGAAAAATATTTGCAAACTATGCAATTAGATAAAGGGTTAATAACCAGAATCTACAAAGAGATCAAGAAACTCCACAACATCAAAACAAACAACCCACTTAAGAGATGAGCCAAGGACCTCAATAGACATTTTTCAAAAGAGGAAATCCAAATGGCCAACAGACACATGAAAAAATGTTCAAGATCACTAGCAATCAGAGAAATGCAAATCAAAACCACAATGAGGTTTCACCTCACCCCGGTGAGAATGGCTCACATTCAGAAATCTACCAACAATAGATGCTGGAGAAGATGTGGTGAAAAAGGGACACTAACCCACTGATGGTGGGAATGCAAACTGGTTAAGCCACTATGGAAGTCAGTCTGGAGATTCCTCAGAAACCTGAATATAACCCTACCATACAACCCAGCCATTCCACTCCTTGGAATTTACCCAAAGGAAATTAAATTGGCAAACAAAAAAGCTGTCTGCATCTTAATGTTTATTGCAGCTCAATTCACAATAGCTAAGACCTGGAATCAACCCAAACACCCATCAACAGTAGACTGGATAAAGAAATTATGGGACATGTACTCCATAGAATACTATACAGCAGTCAAAAACAATGAAATCTGATCATTTGCAACAAAATGGAGGAATCTGGAAAACATCATGCTGAGTGAAATAAGCCAGTCCCAAAGGGACAAATATCGTATGTTCTCCCTGATCGGCAACAACTAACCAACCACAAAAAAGGAAACCTGTTGAAGTGAAAGGGACACTATGAGAAACAGTGACTTGATCAGCCCTTGTCCTGACTATTGTTGTACAATTTAATACTTTATCCCTTTTAGTATTTTTTTGTTCTAGTTAATACTATTGGTTGAACTCTAATTAACACACAATTATTCTTAGGTGTTTAAATTTAACTGAAAAGTGATCCCTGTTAAATATAAGAGTGGGAATAAGAGAGGGAGGAGATGTACAATTTGGGACATGCTCAATCGGGCTTGCCCCAAATGGTGGAGTTAGAAATGTGCCAGGGGATTCCAATACAATCCCTTCAAGGTTGCATGTACCAATGCCATGTCACTAGTCCAAGTGATCAATTTCAGTTCACAATTGATCATACTGATAGGTCTAAGTATCAAAGGGATCAATCACACAAACAAGACTAGTGTCTGCTAATACTAACTGATAGAATAAATAAGGGAAAGAATTATCCAACATGAGAAGAGGGATACACAGCAGACTCATAGAATGGCAGATGTCCTAAATGGCACTCTGGCCTCAGAATCAGCCCTTAAGGCATTCAGATCTGGCTGAAGAGCCCATGAGAGTATTGTAGGCATGGAAAGCCTAGACACTCTGGCAAAAAGAAAAGAGGACTTAAATGAAAGATTTCTGCGAATGAGATCCCAGTAGAAAGAACAGACCATCAAAGAAGGAGGTACCTTTCTCTGAAGGAAGGAGAGAACTTCCACTTTGACTACGACCTTGTCTAAATAAGATCGAAGTCAGTGAACTCAAAAGGCTTCCATAGCCTTGGAAACTCATGACTAGAGCCTAGGGAGTGTCAAATTGTTAAGTCAACAACAGGAGTCACTGTGTACTTACTCGTCATGTAGGATCGCTGTCCTTAATGCATTGTCCAATGTGAATTAATGCTATACCTTGTACTGAAACATTATTTTACACTATAATATGTTCTGTGTGGGTGCAAACTGATGAAATCTTTACTTAATATATACTAAATTGATCTTCTCTATATAAAGATAATTGAAAATGAATCTTGATGTGAATGGAATGGGAGAGGGAGTGGAAGATGGGAGAGTTGCGAGTTGGAGGGAAGTTATGGGAGGGAAAAAGCCATTGTAATCCACAAACTGTACTTTGGAAATTTATATTTACTAAATAAAAGTTTAAAAAAAGAAAAACAATCCTCAGTGCTACTATATACAACATGGGTTGATAGTAGTCCCTCTCTTGCAAAGCCTTTCAGAAGATTAAGCAGTACATATTAGGCTTTCAGTATAGACTGCACAAAGTTGGAATTTGTGTGCTTGCTACTTTGGAGATTGAATTCATCTCACTCTGGATTTCACAATAAAGTGATTGTAGATGGTTTATTTTTCTTGATTAAATATCTAGAGGTGCTTGAAGAGAGTCCTGCAATAGGGGCCTGTTGTGTTTTCATCATTGACTAAAGAAGATTTTGGCCCCTTTACAGGCTCTCAGAAGCTCCTGGAGCCTTTTGGATGCCACATTGTCCTATTTACATAGTTTGGCTCAACACGTACTGCAGATTTTTGGCTCCTGCTTTCCAGTTATGTGACCTAGTCTTGAATTTCAATATATTTATGCCAAGAAATTTTTAACATTTGTTCTTTCTCTGTAGCTCTGAGCAAACTATGAGCCATGAGTAATAAGTCCATTATCAAAGAAAACTTCAAAGCCACAAAACTTACAGCAGAGCTCCCATTATTTAGTTCATAAATTTATAAAAACTTTTTTTGATTGAGAAAAATAAGAAAAGCAGGGCTTTCTGCATTGCTCTAAATGTACTTGTTTTTCTGTCCTCATTGTACTTTAAGGTGGCCACTCTCATTTCAAACCCTCACATTAGGATCATGGCCAACCAGACCATCATCCACTTTAACACAACCAACAATGTAAGTGAAAAGTTTACTGTTGGCATCATCATCCACATGCACAGAGGACAACTGTTATGAGCATATCCCACATTTCTTCCAATGCAAAGCTTAAAATGGGGGGTCACTTTATTCATTTGCTATTCCTTTCAGCACAATCTTCTGAGTAACCACTTCTATGAGATTCTGCACTAGGTGCTAGAGACAATGTAGTATAACAAATTGTACAAAAACCGACTTTAAATAACTCATTAGGCATCAATTAATTACTGAATGATGATTGTAATGAGTGCCAACAAGAATTCAGAGGCTGTGAGAGCACAAAGCTGAAGTCTCAGCATGTCTGGAGGTCAAAAGCACCCAGGAAGAGGTGATGTGTTGTCCAGGCTTGAAGGATGAGAATGCACTTGGGCAGAAATGAGAACAGAGTTCTGAGCAGAGAGAATATGTGATAAGGCTCTGAGATGGAAGAAAATGTAACTTATTTTTAAAATGAAAATAAGGCTGGGATATTCAGTTAAGCCCCTTTGCCTGTAATATCATCACAAGTCTGGTAGCATATAGACTCTGTATCCTATTGAGTCACTGTAGATGGTGACAATGATTGCCTCATTCTCTTAACCAATAGATACTCAGTGCCAGCTTGGTGCCATGCACCATTCTAAGTCCTAGTTATAAACCAATGAACAAAGCCCAACTTTGTGTGGAATTTTCATTCTAGACAATGGAGAGATGGACAATAAATATGGTAAATAAGTACTTACTTAGTATTAGTAACAACATTGATTTAATTTAATAAGCAAATATCAATATTAGAGAATTCTAAATAGAAAAGCAGAAAATCAGAGAAAATAAGTAGGAGTGGGATAGGATTGGGCATTTGGCATAGCAATTATAAGCAAGTCCGTGCATGTTTACCTTTATTTTATCATAGACACATAAAACATGTAGTCCAATGTGTCACCTTGAAAATATATTTTGGAGCCAATCTCTTTTCCTCAGCCCAGTTCCAAAAGGGCATCTTAGAGAGCTGTTAGTCAAGAAATTGTTAATCAGATTCACTGTTCTGTCAAACTCTTCTAACAACATTGTTCCATCCAGTAATAAGCTAAAGGATATTGAGGGCTTTTGTTGAGGTTGTCTGGGCATCAGTAGTGCTCTAGAAAGACAGAATAAAAGCTGTGAATGCTTCATTTTAGGAATAGATTCTGGCAAATGGTGTATCAATAGAAGAAACTGAGCTCAGTGCTAAACATGGCAAGATTTGCACACTGACAGCAGTTCTCATTCCTCCCTCCATCAACTTAATCCTGCTCCATTGATGTGTTGAGACAGAGAAATGAAACTTTTAAGAAAGCTAGGAAAATAAAGAAGATGTCCAACAATCCACTGGTGCAGAAAACATTTTGATACAATTCTGAGAAAGCTGACAAGGAGAGTTTGGCAGCCTAATTTACATCCCTGAGGGATGAGAAGATGCAAAGGCCAGAAGTTCTGTCTCATAAATTGTGAATCACCATTCCTTGGGGGAGTTTCCACATAACAGGGGCTTCCCAAGTACCCTAATTTTCTACAACAACCATTACAAATGACCACAAATTGTGGCATTAACACAGTATTTTTTGTTTCATAAATCTAGAGGTGAGAAATCTGAGGAATGAACCAGCAAAAGGGGCATCTACCCTTGTCTTCCTGTCTCTCCCACTTTCAAATAAATAAAAGTAACTTTTTCTAAGAAAAGAAATATACTAGTTACTGGAAAACAAAAATGGAATATGTGTAAAAGAAAGAATCTTGTCCTGATATGCGGCTGGTTATGGCCCAGTGACACTGCTTCCAGCCTTTGCTCTCCTGTTGCAGGCTGAAGGCCTTGGACAACTCATGGCTTTCTGAACCTCACTTTCCTTCTACTAGTGATATGAGAGTTTGCCTGCATTCATCTCCAAGATCCCATGAAGGGACCAGTATTGTAGTGCAGTGCTGGGATCCCCTATGAGCATTGACTTGAGTCCTGGCTGCATCACTTGTGATCAAGATTCCTGATAATGGTCCCTGGAAACCAGCCAATGACAGCCCAAGGTATAGGCCCTAGCTACCCACAAGGGAAACCCAGTTGGAGGTCTTAGCTCCTGGCTTCAGCCTGGTCTAGCCCTGGCAAGTGGAAGATCTATATATCTCTCTCTTTACTCTGTATTTCAAATAACTAAAATATACTATTTTTAAAAAATTCCCATCCAGGAAATATTCTATCATTAAAATATAGTTCTATTCAATGGCTGTTTTTTTTTTAACCCATCTACAAAACTCAATGAAATGTAATGGGAAACATTACCTCATCCAATTTGGAAGTCAAAGCTAAAGAAAGAAATTTTAACAATGTTGTCATTGTTATGAGAAAATTAAAGGTCTGTGCATTCAATAAACCCATAGTATAATAAGGCTCTTTCAATGGGAATGGAAAACTACAACCATGAGTAGGGGCACTGTGTGGATGAGAGCTAGAAATGGCCAATACTAACACTTGTGGACAGGAAGATGGCCTCACCCAATTATGATGCCTGTTGAACCACACAAATCTGGCCTACCTGAGGGGAGATAGGAGGTAAATTTGCTAATCTGTGAAAGAATTCACTTCATTTTGAAGTATCAGAGCACAGGAGAATTTAGAGAGAAAGGTCAGGCATTAATTGTGCAGATCCTTGTCTTATCACTTCCATCTTATTGTGATTCCCTTTTATGAACTCCCTTCAAGCTCTAAATCCTGACTCAACAAAACCAAGTTCATCCTTGTTCATCATGACTGGTACCCAGATGAATCAGTTTCTCTCAAGGAGACCAGAAAAGTGCTTTCAAGAGGGATTGTGTTTGTGGTCCTGGAAGGCAGTGGAGGATGGCCCAAGTTCTTGGGCCCTGCACCCACATGGGAGACCAGGAGGAAGCACGTGGCTCTTGGCTTTGGATCAGCACAGTGTGCAGCCCGCAACGTGCTGGCTGTGGCAGCCACTTGGGGGATGAACAAATGGAAAAAGGAAGACCTCTCTCTCTCTCTCTCTCTCTCTCTCTCTGTCTAACTCTGCCTGTCAATAAAAAAAAAAGAGAGAGAGAGATTCTGTTTGAGTTCTGGGACTCCATTGCTGGTATGTGTCCTAACAATCCACAAGGCATGCCTTTGCTCCCCATGTGCAGATGGCCTCAGTGGCAATGGAATGTGCATCTGTGAGAATGGCATCCAAGTCTCCCAACCTCAGTTCTGCTCTGATCCCAGTAAACATGATGGGCCTTGCTGTGACCAAAATTAGTGGTGCTTCAGAACTTTCTTTCCCTGGATCCTTCTCCTGCTTCAGTGAGCTAAGAGTATATATATATATATATATATATATATATATATATATATATATATATATATATTTACTAAAATTAGGGCTTTATGATAGAGTAAAATGAACAGATTGCAACATCTCATGGAGTCAGGAAAACCTGAATCTAAATCCCCATTCTACAACTTACTGGCTCTGTGACCTTAGAAGAAGTCTCCCATTTCTCCATCTAGAAAATGAAAGTAGCATCAGTACAATTGTTCCTTGGTTTGGGGAATTGGTTCAGGGTTCCTCTGCTAGCACCAGACCATTGATGCTCAATTCTCTTGTTTGGAAGGGCCTAGCAATCACACATATCCTATACACATACTCCCATATACTTTAAAACAGCTCTAGATTATTTATAATACTTCATACAGTGTGAATGCTCTATAAACAATTATTATGCTCTAAAACCTATGAAACAATGGCCAAAGACATTTTGTTTTTACTTTTTTTTTCTGTTCTTAGATAGTATTCAGTTAGATTATGATCTAGAGCATGCACCAAAGTAGTCCATAAGAAAACCACTCAACTCTATCTCTACTGACTCCACACACCTCTCACCAACACGTCACTGTTCCCCTCCCTTGCCTTGTTTCATCCTTACAGCTGCCTGAATATGGAATGGAAGGCATGGCACAACAAGGCAGGGCAGATGAACACTATTCTGCTGTTCATTTGGTCAAGACAAGATTTCTCAGAGAGGAATGTTTGGACTAACAATTAAGATGTCCATATTAGAGAGCTTTGGCTCAATTCCCATCTTTGTGCTAATAAAAACCCTGGGGGCAGCAGGTGATGGTTTGAACACTTGGGCCCTTTCCACCCACATGGACTGAGTTCCTGTGCCCTGATTCCAGCCAGACACAAGCCCAGCTTCAGCCATTGTGGACATTTGAAGATTAAACCAACTGATGAAAAACTTTCCCAGGGTCTCTGTCTCCATGTACCACCACCCCAAATAAATTAATTTTGAAAGAAAATTCTGAGAAAATTAAATCATTTTTTTCTAAGCCTGATGATGCTGACATTTTATGTCCAGGCTGTGGGTAGGGCTGATATTGAACTTCCAGCTCTAATCCTAGTTATCCCAGGCCTATGGCTGATCATGATCTCATCAGGTGTCTTTTCCCTAGTAAACTGGGCCCTGACCTACCTAAAATATTATGAAATTTCTCTGCTAAAATCCAGCAGTGATCTTCCAGCGCCTTCACTTGTGTGTGTCTTCTCCATCCTGGACATTTCTCTAGGCACACATGCAAATTCTTTTCCCATCAAATCCTTTCTGGAGATTATCCCCAGGGTCCTTCCTGATGCTGCAAAAATCCAAATTTGTGGCCTCTCGCCTTGACAAACTCTGTGTCTTCCTTTCCACTCCTATAGGCATAGAACTTAGTCTGGTGAGCTGGCTAGCAGCTAAAAGTTGTGATGGTATTAGGGGTATGGGCATACAGTTAATATAATTATCTTCTGTGTCTTCACACAGTAGCTCACAGATAAAGACTTGGAAGGCCCACGTTCAGGTCCCCACTGGGGAACTCAACAGTGAATTAGGTAGATTTCTTCACCTCCCTGGGCCTCCATTTCTTCATCTGGAAAATGGGTGTTATTCAAGTCCTTACCTCCTGGGACTGGTGACTGTCAATTAGGTGGTGCATGTGAATGGCTGACCCAGTGCCTTGAGTGAAGTTGGGTCCCAAATATTACCACTGATTATCAATATGACCAAAAACAAAGAGTGAACATGTGAGATACCCATTAGGGTCCTGCTAGTGTGAAAAGTAACTTCTATTCATTCCATAATGTCCTCATGAACAACTGAACACTCTCACCACAAAGTAGTAGAGAATTGAGTTCATTGATCTTTTTGACCACATCACAGCCTACCCCCATTCCTTTGTTCTACATATCTATACACATAAAGTAACCCTGAGACCAAGTTCTTCTCCTGGTTAGGGCAGTCAATCTTGTCACAGGCTGTCCCAAGCCCTCAGAGAAAAACTTGTGCCATAGTAGCATAAATGCAAACAAACAAAAACTAAATCACAGTGGAGTTACAGAGTTTATCAGGGCCAGATAAGGCTGCTGCCTGAGAAGTGATCAGATCCAGAGGAAGGGATACCAGCATCATTAGCACGGTGGCCATGGGAAAGAATAGATGGCTGATAAGGATCCCATTCCTCATCCATTCCACCTGCTCCCATCTCACCTCAGTATATGAGCAGCAGGTGTGTTTTATGAGACCAAGAGATCAGAGACAAGGAAAATGGACAAAAATGAAATTATTACCTATCCTTTGAATCTTAATGCAGTTTCTCACAATTAATGATTTAACATTAACTTCTTTTTAAAGATCCAAATTATTTTCTACTCTGAAAAATTTGTTTCTTCCCATGATGATGGCTACTGCCCATGTGTGTTCTAATCTTGTTCACAATGAACCTCTTGTGCATACCTTCCAGGACTTTTGGTTTTTGGCCCTCTCAGTTCTGTGCACATGCAGATTATCAGAGACAGAGCTTGTGTGGAAATTGATGGACACTAACACACATCTGATACCTTCTATTTGTCACTATGGGTACTTTACCCAGAGGGAGCTCAGGCCTGCTTAAGGGTGTCAGAGTATGAGGTGTCCAGACCCTCCCCCGATAGGTGCAGACAACATTTCCACCCCTTCTCCCTCTGATCCTTCAGAAATAAGGGACTGGACTTCTGACGGTGTCAATGGATGCCCGGTCTTGAATGGTTATCAGTGTTTGGGCCTTTCAGAGATTTATAATGACCAAAGCAGATGATCCGTTTGGAATTCTTTCCAAGGAGATACCCATGAGATGTTACAGGCTAGTTACTATGATTATCAGAAAGATTAAAAGGCAATAGGACTGCTGATAAAGAACAAAATGTGATACTACCACAGCCTCCTATCATTGCTAAAAACTTAGGAGAGATTGAAGCACCAGCCCTCCTAGGAAAACCTTAATATTTATGTGTGTTTATATACAGTTGGGTGGAATGTTTTAATAGACCATAGAGGATATTTCTCAGGGAGTAACAGTTGTGATGAGACAGGGGTGGGTGTTCTGCATCAAGGAGAACTATTTTAGTTGTAACAGAGAATCCAATTATTGTGCATAACTGGTGAGAATTAAAAAAAAATATGTAACAGTTCACCAAAGAAATTAAAAATAAAATTACCATATTATTCAACATACTGGATACATGGATATTTCCAAAAGTTCATGGAAAATGGAATTAAAATTTAAGTTCATTTTCATGGAAAATTTTGAAATCCATGAGAATGAAAGAACATCAAAGTTCATAAAATATGTTTGACTTCATTCAAAGAAGCATAATTAAATAATTTCTTTGATAATCAAAAACAACATTAAAGTAAACAAATTTAAAATGGCAAAAAAGAGTTTGCATGGATTTCAAAATTTTTGCACCAAAATAAACATCTTTTAATTCAGCTTCTCAACAAGTAACTTGAAGTATCCTCATATAGTAAAATGAATTGAAAGCAAGGACTTAAAAAAAAAGATGTATACATTTATGTGCACAGAAGCATTATTCACATTAATCAAAGGTAGAAGCAACCTAATTTCCCAGAAATAGCTGTGTGAACAGACAAGATGTGGTCAATCGATAAAACTGAATATTTATCAGTGTTAAGAGGGAATTTCTGACACTTGCTTCATCATGAGTGAACTTAAAGTCATGCTAAGTGAAATAGGATGGTCACAGAAGGACAGATATGATGTAACTCCTCTTCTATGAGATCCCTAAAGTAGTCAAGTTCATAAATACAGAAATCAGCATGGGGTGGGGAGAAGTCACCAGAGACAGGGGTGCAGAGAGAGCAATGGAGAGTTAATGTTCATTGAATGCTGAATTTTAATTGTATGAGGAAACATGTTCTAGAGATGGGTAAATGTGATGGCTGTGCAACAGTATGAGTGTAGTTAAAGCCACTAAAGTGCATATTTAAAAATGGCTAAAATGATAAATTTCATCATGTGTATTTTAGAATTGTTTCAAAGAGGGAGGAAAAGAAAACTTAAAGCAAATTTGTCAAAAAGGAAAAGGAAACTGTTGGCTCACAACTCTGAAGTCCATGTATGGACCTAGCTGTAGAAGCAGCATGATCCAGATCTCAAAATCAAATATGGGATCTATATCTTGACCTTGCATTGCCTAAGGAACCTTGGGATAAGGGCAGCCCCCAACACTGTCAGACCTACCCCACTGCCACACTCAGTTAATCAGGAAAGATTCATTCTTCTTGTTAGCTCAAACAGGATGCTATCACATCCCTCCCCATTTCTTGAAATGCCAATAGCCCTTATTACACAATTACAGAAATCAGCCACTCTGGAAAGAGTGTAGAATGCAGTGATAGGCTCAGACTCAGGCCCTGTGCCCCACCCTTGGCTGGGGGAACCAGCCACATTTTACTATAGAGACTATGAGGGTGGGAGATGATGTCCCTTAGGCCAAATGGAGATGCAGTTTCCAGAAGGAGAGGGAACATAAACATACTTATCCATTCATTCACTCCATCATTTATTCAACATTTCTTAGTGTTTTGTGGTTCAGTTATTGGGCTTAATGTGGAGATGAAAGATGACCATAGCCAGGGCCTCAGCTATCCCTGAAGAAACATAATCTTGTGCAGGATGACAAAAATATGTAGGTACTTCAAAAACTTCAGAGGGCTGGCATTTGGTATAGTGGTTAAGATACTGATTGAGATGTCCACATGCCACACCAGAGTGTCTAGGTTCAAGTACTGACTCTCCACAAGCAGCAGCAGAGATTATGTATAATTGGTTGGGAAACATGAGTTGAGTTTCTTGCTTCTTCATGGTACTATATGATTTGCTCCTCTGAGTTGCCAGATTGCATTTGAGAAAATGGCAAGAATGTCTTTATGCCTGTTGGTTTTCCAGGGCTGCCATCACAAAGCACATTACTCTGGATGGCTTCTTACAAGACACATGCATTGTCCCCCAGATCTTGAGTCTGCAGGTCTGAGATCATGCTCAGCCGGGCTGGCTGTTTCTGAGAACTGTGGAGGGCAATATGCCCCAGGCCTCTCTCCTAGTGCCAGGTGGTTTACTGGCAATCTATGGTATCCTTGGTTTGTAGACATCCTCCCTGATCTCTGCCTTCATGTGCACATTGCATTCTGACTGCCTATGTCTGCCTGCAAATCCATTTCATAAAGATGTCATCCGTATCGGATTGTGACTCACCCTGCTCAAGTATAACCTCACCCTAACTGATAACAAGTGACCTGCCTATGAAATAGTAGAGTACTTACAGGTTATAATTTCAACACAGAACTTAAGGCTAGGGGGCACAATTCAGCCTTGGCAGTGACTTTCTCCTGGCTGATTTATCATCCTTGTTTCACACAAGTTTGAAAAAAGGAGACCAAGTAAGAGGAGCATCTCCTTATGTTGCTAGACATGAAACAAAATCTACCATGTCTAGAATTGCCCTAAGCTGACTCGAAAGCTTCTAAACATTCCACATAGGCATGAAGTCTAATTACCATGACTGTTACCTTAAAAAAGCAGGGACAGGTATTTACTCTAGTGGTTAAAATGCCAATTAAGACAGCTGCATCCTATATCAGAGTGCCTTAATTCCATTCCCAGCTTGATCTCCTCACTACAGCTTTCTTTGGACACAAATCCTGGGACACAGCAGTTGATGGCACAAATACTTGGGTCATGGCCACCTACACTGGAGAAACAGATGGAATTCCTGGCTCCTAGCTTTGGATCAGCCCATTCCTGGCTGTTCCACCTATTTTGAAAATGAACCAGGGCATAGGAGAGCTCTGTCTTTTGTCTCCTTTATCTCTTCTCTCTCTCCCTCTCCCTTTCTGCCTTCTCTTCTTCCTCTCTCTCTCCCTCTCAGGTAAATAAACAAAAAACAACTTTGAAAATTAAAAAAGGCAAACCATGTTAAGGCTAAATAGACAAAGAAATTGTCAGGGAGAGTTGAAGCTGCTTCCCCAATACCAAGTGAAGAAGATTAAACACTCTTGTCAGTAAGGACTTGCTTTGCTATATACAGCTCATACATGTGTATAGTATATTCATACATGCATAAAAGACAGACATTTTTCCTTAGAAGCATACACAAAAGGTTACACTTATACCTTTAATTAAAAAAACTCAGAAATTCCAATTAGTTCTTCTAATATAATGGGTTGTTGTATATCAATTCTGGGGTACGTGCATCTATTTTTGAGCCCACTTTCTAAATAACCATTCTGTAATTAAACAAGCATGCTTCCCCAACTCTCTTCCTTTATCTTGATATTTGCCCTTAGCATGAATGCCTTTCCCAACTCTCCTGTCCTCATCCAAGTTCTTGCCACATATCCTATCCCAGAAGAACCTGCCCAGTCCAGTGCACCTCTTCAGGGCAACAGTGGTCTTCATCACATAAGCATCACAGGGTGCCAGCAAATCTGTACTTAGAATATCTGTGATTTCCCAATGTTTGTTAAGGTTGGGTCTTTCATGTTCACTTTTTTTGTTTATTTATTTGAAAGGCAGAGTTGCAGAGAGGCAGAAGCATAGAGAGAGAGAGAAGTCTTCCAATTGCTGGTTCACTCCCCAAATGATCGCAACAGCAGGAGCTGGACCAATTCAAAGCCAGGAGCCAGGAGCTTCTTCCAGGTCTCCCACACAGGTGCAGGGCCCCAAGGACTTGGGCCATCTTCTACTAGTTTCCCGGGTGCATTAACAGGGAGCTGGATTGGAAGTGGAGCTCCTGGGACTCAAAATCATGCCCATATGGGATGCCGGCACTGCAAGTGGCAGTTTTACCCACTACAAAACAATGCCGGCCCCTCATGTTCACTTTTTATCCTTTGAGCTTTTTGAGATTTATTGTTGGTTTTGTAACAGTTCCAAAATACTTGTTATTTATGCAATCCAGTGAAAAAATTCCTTTTAAATTATGTTTAAAAAATAAAATTTCTCTAAGGTTTTAGACAACAATCATTAGAAAAGCTTAAACACACAATGCTCCCACAATCACCATTTATATGTTGATAGGTATTTTCCAACTTGTCTTTTATTTCTGTTGCTTTATATTGTTGTAATCACCTACACTTTTATTGCCTCCTAGATGGCACTCAGCACAGACATTTTACTATTTTGTCACATCATAATCATATTTAAGAGCTGCATCATCAGTGCCACTCTACCTTTTTATTTAGTTTGTGTAAAACACAAAATGTCCCAGATATTCAGAGTAGGGTTTTTGAAAGGTCGCTTTCATCAGGCTCATCAAAGCACATATCCTGCCTGGTGAGGACTGAACCTTCACAGTGGGGGTGGCACTTTATGGTTTTTTTAAAGGGTAACAAAATTAACATGCAAGTAAAAGTAATTATAAATACAATGGACAAGTAACATTAATATCAAATTTCAAGAATTAAAATAATTCTTTATAGATAATATATCCTTGTCAGAATGCTATAAGTAATGTGTGATAGTCTTAGGTGTAAAATTTGACTAGAAGTCAAAATTCATTATATATTGAAAACCAAATTCCCAAGAACACAAATATAACATAAAATCGAAAACTCCTACTTAAAACAAACAAGTTGAACCACAACTTGAAAACTAGCAACCAACCAATAAAAAAATTATAGAAGAAAAATGTCAAATCTAGAATTATAAAATATTCCAAATATTTAAGAAAGAAAGAAACACACCTATGTTTCCCACACATATTCATAGTGGAAATAAGCAGAGATTATTTTAAAATTTCTTTTGGAAAGCCAGCAAAACATTGATGAGGCTGCAAGTTGACCAGAAGTTGAAATACAAATTAAGTATCCCTTTCATAAACAGATACATATATATTCTTAGTAAACATTAGGTTAATAAAGGAAATAAGATATGAAAACATAATTAATAACAAGTGAGATATAATAAAAATTTCAAGAGCTGTTAACGTTGGTAAACAAGCCTTGTAAATTTTCCAGATAGTTGATAAATTTAAGAAAATTGCATGATCATTTAAATATTGAAAGTAATTTTAATAATTCAACATCTAGTAAAAAAAAACCTTATAGCAGTATAGTAAAAGCAACAGTTTCCTTATTCTGATCGAGATTGTTTAAAAGGATCCTGTAACAAACAACACAATTAATACAGGATCATTGAAACCTTTTTTCCTGGAAGTAAACCTAGAACAGGCTTCCTCCATTATCTCCAACTTCTTATCAGAAAAGTAGTGGAGGAAAAAGAGAAAAAAAAGAATAACAAAGTAAAGATCAATTTCTAAGCAATATATGGTCAATATATTGGAGTTATTTATATAGATTGTCCATAAAATCTAAAAACAAATACAACTGCTAAATGAATTTACCAGATTGCTGGAAAGATTAATATATAAAATCCAATAGATCACCAAGCACCAGCAAGAAACAAATAGAAAATAGAAAAGATCAACAGGCAGCATAGAAAACAGATATTGACAGAAGAAAAGGAAAAAAAAGGATTAAATATTATATATTTAAGCATTTTAAATCAATATTTAAAAAGAAACACAAACGACCAAACAGAAAAACGAGCAAAAATACAAGGGGAAAGAAAGGCCCATAAGCCGAGGAGAGCGGCAAGATGGCGGAATAGGCAGGGAGCACACTATTAGTCTGGGGGAGAGACAGTTTAATATAAGTGGAGATACTGCAGGGTCAAGGAAGAGTAGGGGATGAAACAGCAGAAGAAACTCTTCCGGAACTAGTGATTCACAGTGTACCTGCGTGGAGAGTGTGGGAGCCCAAGTTCGGGACACCAGCAGCAGACTCAACACACAAGCGCTGGAACGTGAGGTGAGCCAAACCTCAATAGCCCGAGACACCAGCAGGCAAGCGGAAAGAGGAGGCTAGAGGGAACGAGGCTTGAAACTCCGTGGGGAAAAATGCACCAGGCTAACTAGAAGAGAGAGAGGAAAAAAAAAAAAGTGACCGATACGGACACAAGTTTCTCTCTCTCTGCTCACCTCTCAAAGGCGAGCAAGACAGAGCAGGCGCCATTTTGGACATACATCATAAGCAGGGCGACCTCAGGTCTGCACCGGCCCTGAGCCGAGCAGAAACACCTGACTTTGGGGGGAGGGGTGAAACAACAGGAGATTAGGATCTAACTTGGCAACCCAGTGGGAGACTGCAGGAGAATTGAAGCCCACACTGAGGGCAGCAGAGATTCCCTGTGTGGTCCTTGGGAAAGAGCTTCAAATCTCTGGCTCCTGTGGGTATATCATTTGCCTGCTAACTACCTCCAATTCTGTTCAGCTGTGTGGAATTACTTCCCTTTTGAATCAAAAAAAGAAAGAGAGATTTACCACACCTAACCTGGGAGTGTCATCTTTGACACACCCTCAACCCTGAGGAACCAAACACAGCTCTCAGTCCACACTCATCTCAAGCCTCTAAGGCTCCACTGAAAGCAGACAGTCCACTTAATATAGAGCCATAGTGTAACAAGAAAAAACACCACAGTGAAGAAACCAAATATCTCCAACATGCCAAACAACAAACGCAAAAACCAAGCTAGCAAGAACAAGGAAGACACGATGACGCCCCCAAATGAAAAAGACACCCCAATTCAAGATTATGAAGATGATGAGATCGAAGAAATGCAAGAAGCGGATCTCAAAAAATTGATAAGAACATTAAGAAGTTCTCAAAAACAAATTCTTGAACTACTGAAATCCTTAATGGACAAAATAGAAAATCTCTCTCGTGAAAATGAAATATTAAGGAGGAATCAAAATGAAATGAAACAACTAGTGGAACAAGAAACTGTGATAGTGATGAGAAATCATAATGAAATGAAGAATTCAATAGATCAAATGACAAACACATTAGAGAGCCTTAAAAACAGAATGGGTGAAGCAGAAGAGAGAATATCAGACTTAGAAGACAGAGAACAGGAAAGGAAACAGGCAAACCAAAGAAAAGAAGAAGAAATTAGAAATCTAAAAAAATATTGTCGGGAATCTACAGGATACTATTAAAAAACCCAACATTCGGGTTCTAGGAGTTCCTGAAGGCATGGAGAGGGAGAAAGAATTAGAAGGCATTTTCAGTGAGATACTAGCAGAAAATCTCCCAGGTTTGGAGAAGGACAGAGGCGTCTTAGTACAGGAAGCTCATAGAACCCCTAATAAACATGACCAAAAGAGATCCTCATCACGACATGTTGTAATCAAACTCACCACAGTGAAACATAAAGAAAAGATCCTAAAATGTACAAGAGAGAAACGCCAGATTACTCTCAGAGGATCTCCAATTAACTCACAGCAGACTTCTCATCAGAAACCCTACAAGCTAGAAGGGAATGGCGAGACATAGCCCCGGTACTAAGAGAGAAAAACTGCCAGCCCAGAATACTGTATCCTGCAAAGCTCTCATTTGTGAATGAAGGTGAAATTAAGACTTTTCATAGCAAACAGAAACTGAAAGAATTTGTTGTCACTCATCCTGCCCTGCAAAAGATGCTTAAAGATGTCTTACACACAGAAACACAGAAACATGGTCACCAATATGAAAGAAGGTAAAGGAAGGAAACCTCACAGCAAAAGATCACAGGAAGCTCAATTTCTCTTTGACATAGAATTAAACTCTGATGCTCTGTTAAAGCAATGTGTTAAAGTAATCTATTATGTTCTCTTGATGTCTGTTAAATTCTAATTGTTCAAAAACAGCTGCATTTTCATTAAGAGCTATGGGTTATTTAAATATGTGCTTATTTTCAAAGATTTGAATAATCACCTTGTAACAATGATCAAATTTGGTCTATGTTATGTCATGATTTTAAGGAATCTTATTTCAACCAGATAGTTTGGATTTTGCGCCTTCTTGGCATTCTTGACAGGCATTCAAAAAATTAAAGTTTCAAACAATCTGGTCTCTAAAATTTCCAGTAAATCCTGGACTTTGGTTTTTCCACTTTGGGCCCAACTGAAAAAATCGAAGGACCTATGTCTCTCATCTTATAGAGACACCAACTAAGCAGGCTATTTGGATTATATTAGAAGGACTGTCAAGATGTGATGTGGTACCAGACTTTAGGTTTCTATAATGGAAAATGCTATTAATACAAATGTTTGAGAATTAAAAGTCTAATGATCTTGTGTTACTAGACATGATAGTTATCTTAATGAGAAAGCACCAGAGGCTTAAAGGGTTAAATACTTGTAAAATCCTACAGGTGCTTTCAAAAATACTGTGAAGTAAGCAAGTGCCTCTTGTTGGTTGATGAGTTTATAATTTTAAACATGGCGACTTAAAGTCTTTTGTCATCCACAGTTATATATGATCTGCTGCTCATAAACTAAAGCATTGTTGGTTCTGTGTTTAGCTGTCCTCCTATAGGTTCCTATGGACTTTTTCCATCCACTTTTATTGTATTCAGTACTTTGGGATGGCTCTGTAAACAGATGAAGCCAATAATGTATTAACAGTACCAACTGAGAGAAAGTATGGTTAACTGAGGTTACTAAAAACAAAAAGCAATTCAAATCAATTGGCAATCTACAAAAAGAGTTAAAGATTTTAAAAGCTATTATTAAAATTGCTATATTGGTCTATTATGCTATGTTATATGTGAGTACATATTGTATGTCCACATGGGGAAATTTTATTAAGAGTTTTATTTTAAATGGCTTATGGATAAGATTGTCCATAAATTTAAGCTGCTAAAATCAATCAAAGATACATTTTAATTTGTGTGACCTGAATCTGTGTATCATATGTTTTAAACGTGTTGGTAGAAAGAAACTAAAAACATTTTATATGGTTGTGCTTAAGTTTACTGGCTAAACAAACTACACCATGTTAGATATTTAAGAGGTGTTTTCAAATACATGATTCTTAAAATTTATAGAAGGCATTGGACCTTCTGGTAAATGTTTTCTTAAGTTGTTATCTAACGGTTGAAACGGTGTGCTAAGTATTCATGTAATATTGCTATTGTCAGCAAGTGATCTAGGACTTGCTCCCTCATTTCTCTATTCTAAGCCCAACTTGTTCTTTCATTTCTCTATTCTCTTCAAGGTAGGAAACTAATTCTATTACAAAGGAATCTGTAGGACGCACAATTTAATCTTTAGACCTTATCAAAGAGATGGCTAACATTTTTCTGTAATAGCATAGCCAAAATAAGAACTTAAATAATAATCTCATAGCTAGATTCACTTCACCATCAGCGAAGTATACAGTAAGCAGAAAAAACCTCCCTTTCAGACCGAAGGGAAAGAAAGTTTTAAAGTGAGAACATAATTTTCCTCATGGGCATTGTCTACCTTAGAAAAACTACTACAGAACATGCCTGTGACTATAGACTTGTAGTTCAGGCCACCGAAGATTAGAGATGGGACTTGGGCACTCCCTTGACTTGCATCCTCTGGTCTGCTTTAACACAAACCAGGAGGAAAAGAAAGCTCGGCATCAGAAGCAATGGGTGGCAGGCCTATTAATGGCTGATCTATACAGTGATCTGCCCTCAAGAAGACCCAACAGGCCAGTCCACTGCAGTGGCTTTCAATGTGGTAAGCCTGGGCTTCAGCAGAAGTCAGCTTGTGAAGAGCCCTGGCAGCTCTGCCAAGAGTTGGATCACTGGAAATGGACCTGCCCTGGAGTCAAAGGATGCCCAGGTCAGAGCCACAGATCTTATTGGCTCTAAGCTGAAAAGCCCTTCACTCAGCCCAACTTCCAAAGTGACCACTGTAGCTGAGGGTATGGTCAAGTAGGGTCAGCAACATTGCAGGCAGAACCGTAAATTTTTTGTTGGAGATGCCACCTGCCTTGACCTGGCCAGCTCTCCTCCCAGGCCAGCCAAGTAATGAAAGTCAACAGAGTGCCTTCCCCTAGGAGGTTCACACCTCCCTTTGGATGTACCCCATGTGAAGAGATAGATAGGTCTGGGCCTCTGAATTTACAAGGCCTAAAGCCCACCAGATTATTATCAAGCCCCTTCTATCAGGTTCTATTTGCCTCTCAATCAGAAAACTTCATTGTAGCTTAGACAGCACCTTTCTTAGCTCCTCTAATAATGACTCTGTCCTTTGTTCTAGACCCTGTCTAGCGTACTTGGGCCTCATTCCTTTGTAATCATAACCTCTACTCTACCACCAATGGCTCTACTCCCAACCTGTGTGTACTGATGGTCCTCTTCCCCACTTAATGCTGTATAATTGTTCAAACCTGGTAAATGCCACTCTTAGGATCCTTGGTTACTATCCTCACTCTGTCTTTTATGACCTTGTCTAAATATGATCAGAGTCGGCAAACTTGGAAGGCTTCCATAGCCTTGGCAACTCATGACGACAGCCTAGGATGGTTACTGGTGCCATAAACTAGAGTGTCAATTTGTTGGGTCAACAACAGGAGCCACTGTGCACTTGCTCCTCATGTGGGATCTCTGTCCTTAATGTGCTGTACATTTTGATTTAATGCTATAACTAGTACTCAAACAGTATGTTTCACTTTGTGTTTCCATGTGGGTGCAAACTGTTGAAATCTTTATACTAAATTGATCTTCTGTATGTAAAGAGAATTGAAAATGAATCTTGATGCAAATGGAAGGGGAGAGGGAGCGGGAGAGGGGAGGGTTGCGGGTGGGAGGGAAGTTATGGGAGGGGGAAGCCATTGTAATCCATAAGCTGTACACTGGAAATTTATATTCATTAAATAAAAATTAAAAAAAAAAGAAGAGAACACAGAGAGAGTAAACCAATGTGTGAAAGATCACCTACTCTTCCCCCACACTACCCCAATCTGTCACTCTGCCTTTCAAATAAATAAAGCCTTAAAAAAAAAAAAGGCCCATAAGCCAACAGATAAAATTCTAGCTCACCTGAAGCAGGTTACCGCAAGCTCAGGAAAGAATCCACCCAGGAGGACAGGGGGACACAGGGCGACACCAGCAGAGGGCAGCAGGGAACTGAGAGGCCCTCCTGCAGTAGGGAGGAGGGCCCAGGAGGAGCAGTTTTCCACCTGACCCAGACCTCCATGCCTGCTGTTTCCATCCACACAACCTGAGCTTAGGGCGTCCCAGCTATGGAGGATGCTGATTGGCTGCGTCGTTTGTGACGTGTCTTGCAAACTGTCCAATCAGGGATGGTGACATCCAGGAGTCTTGACGTCATAGTCCTCTGTCCTACAGTTCTGCGGGTGCGCCAGGTCCTAGGAGACGGCGCCGCTGCCATGAGGCTCCCAAGCCAATCAGAATCCGCCGCTTTCCACCTTCACTGACGGCGGAGGGCTGGAGGGCAGCGACGCTGGACACCTAGGAAGCTGACCACCACGACATGGTGAGTGTGTGGGCCCGGTGTCCGGGGGGAAGCGGAGCCACTGGAGCTGCTGAAGGGCCAGGAGGACATGGGCCGCCCAGAGGTCATCTCTGGGATCTGTGGGCACCACACTGCCGCAGGTACAGCACTTTCCTTGGTCCCCTCTGACCCCGGGTTGGGGGAGACTGGCGCCGGAGACCCCCAACACCCTGGGCCTTCCCTGCTTGCAGCGACTTCGCATCCCTGGAGCCGTCCCTAGGCAGCTGTGTAGCGGCAGCTCCGCGTCTCCCCAGGTGTGCAGTGGGGCCTGAGCTGTCACTAGGGAAGCTGTGGGTTCTGTGTATGGGGTTCATGCGGGCCTGCAGCTGTCCTAATGCGGCCCTCGGTTCCTCCTTTCTTCCCTGTGAGGACTTGATTCTAAATATTCTAAACATTTTCTAAATATGTATGCATCAGGGTCTTGTCCAGGATGCTGACCTCTTTGCTTAGCTGTTTCTAGAGGGGTCTCTGTTTTCTGTTTCCAGTAAAGTAGTAACACAGGTTAGATAAGATAAAAAGAGAAGTGTTTGACTCTGGGTTTTTATCCAGGTATTAGAGAGGCAGGAGGGCCTGTAATTTGACACTTGGCTATCATCTTAGCACTTACAGGCTCCCTTGACAGGCTGTCGTCTCTATTAACACTTTCAAAATAGAAATTTTGGCCACTTAAATTTATGTGTTTGAAAAATTTTGTTCCAAGAAATCCTTTCCAATCCTGAAGATATGCCTAGTTTACTGTTATTTTGAATTTATATTTTCATTTAAGAGCCTATTTCTTTTTGCTTATTTTAATTTTTCAATATTGTTGGAGTATAATTGACAGAATGTGTGTATATTCAAGATATGAAACCTGATGTTTTATAGGTGAGGGGATTTTCAAAAGTTATGGAAAATTGAAATTATCTTTTAATCCCATTTTTTATAAACTTTTGTAATCCTCTTGTACATATACAGGAATCATTATGAAATGCTTAGGACAAGGTAACATATCCATCACCTTACATTGTTACATTTTTAAAGAATACATAAGACATTAGCAAGTTGTGAGTATGTAATAGAGTATTATTTTAAATACTGTGTTGAATATTTTAAATACTGTGTTTAAAATCTTGAATTAATTTATCTCATAATTGCAAATGTTTTCCCATTTCCTTTGCTCTGATCCCCTGACAACCACTGTTCTTTTCTGTGATTGTGATTTTCTTAGGTTCCATATACAGTTGAGATTGTATGGCAATTATCTTTTAAGGCCTTATTCCCAATAGCCTAATGAGCTATTCCTATTTTTGGATCCATGTTTTGACAAAATAGTAGAATTTCCTTTTTAAGATTGCATATGATTCCTGTGTGTGTGTGTGTGTGTGTTTCTGTGTATGTCACACTTTCTTCATTCATCTGTTGATGAATGGTGATTTCCATATCTTGTATTTGTAGATAATGAATATAGTGATACAGGTATCTCTTGGAGATACTGATTTCCTTTGGAAACAAATGCAGTAGTAGGTTTTTCATATGTTATATAATTAATTTGTTTGAAGTCCTACACAGTGTTTTTGTATTGGATATACCAAGTTTTAGTCCCACCAATGATTTATATATTCCCCTTTTTCCACATCTGGTCTAATTTATCTTTTTATTTTTGCATAATAGTCATTTTAACATATGTGAGTTAATAACCATTGTAATTAGCATCGTAGTCTTGAATAACAGTGTTGAGCCCCTTTTTAGTTACCTGTTAGCTACTTGTTTATGTTCAGTGGAAAAACTAATCAATCCTTTGTGCATTTTTATTGCAATATGTGTTTTTGAGTTGTCTGTGTTCATTGTATTGCTCCCTTAGTCAGACTGGGGTTTCCCATTATTTTCTTCTATTCTTTGGGTTAACTTTTCAGTTTTACCTTTAGTATGCAGAATGCTTTTTCGTTACGTTTTTGTAGTCTTAACTTTTGCTTTTGTCACCTGTGCTTTTAGTGTCACATCTAAACAATCATTGTTGTGATTTGTGTCAATGAATTTGCTCCCATTTTTAAGGAGTTTTAAATTCTCAGGTCTTGTATGTAAGCTTACCCTTTAAGTTGAAATTCTTGCCTGGTGTAATATAATAATGTTATCTTTCAATTTTTGGCATGTGGATGTCCAATTTGCCCCTGTTTCAAATGTCGTCACAAAATAATTAGCCATTTGCAACTGTGGCATCACTTGCTGGACCAGCACCCCAGAAGATGTGCCTCTAGGCCGGCGTTGCGGCTCACTAGGCTAATCCTCCGCCTTGCGGCGCCGGCACACCGGGTTCTAGTCCCGGTTGGGGCACTGATCCTGTCCTGGTTGCCCCTCTTCCAGGCCAGCTCTCTGCTGTGGCCAGGGGGTGCAGTGGAGGATGGCCCAAGTCCTTGGGCCCTGCACCCCATGGGAGACCAGGAGAAGCACCTGGCTCCTGCCATCGGATCAGCGCGGTGCGCCGGCTGCAGCGCGCCTACCGCGGCGGCCATTGGAGGATGAACCAATGGCAAAAGGAAGACCTTTCTCTCTGTCTCTCTCTCACTGTCCACTCTGCCTGTCAAAAATAAAAAAATAAAAATAAAAATAAATAAAAAAGAAGATGTGCCTCTAATTGCACAGGAACAAGGCAAAAAGTGCCAGAGTCCAGTTTTTCCCTAATCTCACTCATCCCCCAAACCAATCCCACTGTGCTCTGCTGCTCTTCCTGTCTGCAGTAAAAGACTTCAGAAGTGAGCATCCAGGGAGAGACACACATGAAGTCATGAAGTCTAAGGGATCACTCAGTAGTCTACCACTGGTTATTGTCTGTGTTGACAGTACCTAGCTGCCCTCCAGCTACCACCTAACATCCACCTGTGACACTACATGGATCCCTTCCTTCTGAATGTTATACAAGAGGAAGATGCATCATGAGGCCTCACATTTGCAATTGAACTGGCCTTGTCAGGGTTATGGTAATATCAAAGATCCACAGCAATGGGAAATTTCAGTACCATGTTGTAGATTCTTCTCTATCCCCTGTGTATGGCCTTTCTTGTCGTCTCTCCTTCTCCTTTAAGAGGGCATGAATAATAATGGAAACTTTGGAGACTGATATAAGAGCTCCAATGTTGGCCTTATTACCAATTAGCCCTGTGACTTATCTAAATTACTTAACTTTAAAGTTTCTAAGATTAGTTGTCATAACCTGTAAAATGCCCATGATATGATTTAATAAGTTTGCTGTGATAATACTCTGGTGAGTGGTGCTGTGGCTTGGGGTCCACATGCCTTCATCAGGATCAATAGACTGTCCTTATTTTGCCACCTGACAGTAATGTTAGCTCTTGGTGGTCGTCTTCTGAATTCCCTCCTAGGTATCATCTCCATATCACCCATGACTCTGTTCTTCTGAGTGGATACTATGCCTAAAGACTGAAAAGTCTTCTCTTTATCTGAAACTGGACTTTTTCTGAAGGGGCACTGCAACCTCAGATCTTTTTGTGAGTTCAAATTAAGCTTCTCTTGTGGCTGCAGCATAGCTCAGCTTCTCATTTGCTGATATGCTTTCCTCTCCAGCAAGTCTTTTCCAATATGTCTGTTGAAAATTACTTCTTTCTCATCCAAGGGAAGAAGGTTAAAAGAATCTCAAACTCTTACTAGCTGCCAAATAAATTTGTGTTGTTATTTATTTATATATTTAATTAATTATTTGAAATTCAAAGTTGAGAGAGAGAGGGCAACAGGGAGAAAGATTGATTCTCCATCTGTGAGATACTCCTCAAATGTCTGTGATGGCCAGGGCTGGGTCAGGCAGAAGCCAGGAGCTTCTTTTGGGTATCCCACATGAGTGCAGGGGCTCAATAACTTGGTCCATCTTCTGCTGCTTTCCTAGGAGTATTAGAAGGGAGCTAGATCAGAAGTAGAGTAGCTAGGACTCAAATCAGTGTCCATATGGGATGCCTGCCCTGCACATGGCAGATTAACCTGCTGTGCCACAGTACTGGCCACTCTTGTAACTCTTTAGAGAGTAAAATAACTTATTTTAAGAGATTTTCTAGGATATTCATCACACACTCACACACACAGAGAATTGTAATTCATAGTTGCATCATGAGTAGAGGGAATAAAACTATCCCAAATTCTAAATAAGAAAAAAATGGTTGTTTGACATTTAGACATTATTTTATTAAAGCGTGTTCTAATTAGGTTGCTCTGGTGAAAACTGAAGCTTGTTATTTGATGATTGATTCTCTTGTATATTGTAAATTTTGTCTCTATGTGTTTGATTATTTATGCCAAGTTGGTGGAGATGCTGGCACTATATTCCTTGAAGGTTAGAAGTTCATTAAGATATTATTAACCTGCAGAAAGTAAATTACTTTTATATCTAAGTTAGTAGTTAGACATTTCTTTCCTATAATAAAACCCAGTTTCTTATATACATGATGAATTGCTTTTTTTGACTCTCATTGTTACTTTCATAATGCATTAAATAAAATTTTGTCAGATACTTACTATTTGTGTGAAAATAGTGTCTTTAACAATCCTTCTGTATGACAAAGTGTGTTTCTGAATATTTGTTTCTCAAGGGCAGCCTAACGTTTCATGGGAGCAATTGGAAAAGATAAGTCAATACACAAGTTAGCTGAAAGTTACTATTCAGTCTAAACTTAGAGTATAGTTTTGATATATTTGATAGGGATCTCAAAAAAATTCCATACACTGAGTGGCTTAATAAAAAAGAAAGGCAGAGAGACAGAAAAATCTAAGAATTAAAAAAAAACACACAGAAATTAATATCTTAGAGTTGTGGAGCTTTGACATCTGAGATGGAGGTATCAGCAGGGCAAGTTCCTCTGAAAGCTGGGGTGGTGAACTGGATTCACATCTCCCTGGCAGCTTTGGGCTTGCCTTCACTTTCATATGGCTTTCTCCCTATGTGTGTGCCTGCATCCAGACTTTTACTTTTTACAAAGATGCCAGTCATTCTGGTTCATAATACTCTCCTGATGGCCCTGTTTTGTCGTGATTACTTCTGCAAAGTATTTATTTCAAATAAGGCCACATTCTGAGGTCCTGGTGTTGGGACTTCAAATTATGAAACTTTGGGAAAACACAATTTAAGCTGTAACAGAAGGTTACTTCCTCTCCACCTCTAAAGATGACTTTTTCCCACAAATAACATTTTAAGGAACAGAATGTCATTAACTTACAATGCACTCTCAGATGAGAAATCTCATTTTTTTTAAAAAAGGACTTCATTGTCAAACCTCACACAAAGCACATTCCAATATGATTATGTGTATGTGGTTATGGTGAATTATATTTTGGAATTAAATGCTGTCTACGTGATGAGTTTGCAAGTTCTTAGGGACATTGGCAAGCAGTCCATTTTTTTAAGATTATTTATTTTAGAGGCAGAGCTACAGACACACAGAGAGAGAGACAGGGAGAGAGCTCTCCCATTACCTGGCTAAATGTCCAAATTGTGGTAATGGCAGGGGCTAAGTCAAATCAAATCCAGTAGTCAGGACCTTCTTCCAAACATTTTAGTCTGCATGTTTTATTGGTAGAACTAAGGCAATTTACACTCAAGATTACTATCAGTAATTATCAACTTCTGGCATTTTCCTATAAATATTCCTAGTTTGTTTTGTATTTTCATTATGGGTTTACTATATTTTCTGCCTTCACATTCTTTGATGATGCTGACTCTCTTTCTGTTTTTATATGAAGCACATCTTAAGTATGATTTGTAAAGCTGGATGAGCACTGACACATTCTTTCAATTTCTGTTGTTTTGAAAGGTCTTTATTTCACCTTCATTTGATATGGGTTGCCCTTTTAATTTTTTTAACATTAATATCTTGAAGGTCATGTCATCTGTTTAGATAAGAATTCTGAATATCAGCTCGAATATCAACATGGTATGCTTTAGCATTTATGGTGTGGGAGAAATACACAGGAAAGTGAGGACCTCATTTAAGGGAGAGAGGAGTTTAGAAGTGTGAACTGAGTGCATACCAGTCGTAGACAGGCCGGTTAAAAGATGTTTTCACATCAGTTACTGCTTGATATGCCTGCAACCAACAGTGGACTACCTTGGTTCTAGTAATAACTCCACTCCCAATTCAGACTTTCTACTGACAAGTACACTGGTAGGTAAAAGCCAATGTCTAAAATTTTTGTATCTCTATCACTCACATCAAAGATCTGGATTATACTAATATGAGGAAGTCAAATTATCCCTATTTGCAGATGATATGATTTTAAATATAGGAGAACCAAAAAACCCCACTAAGAGATTATTGGAACTCATTAAAAATTTTGGGAAAGTGGCAGTGTGTAAAATTAGCACACAAAAATCAATAGCCTTTGTATACAAAAACAATGCCATGGCTGAGAAAGAAGTCTTAAGATCAGTCCAATTCACAGTTGTTACAAAAATATTTAAATGCATTGGAATAAATTTAACCAAGGAAGTGAGAATTCTATGACTGATAATTTTTTTAAAAAAATAATGAAAAAACAGAAGAAGACACAAAAAATTGAAGCATCTTCCATGTTCATGGATTGGAAAAATCAGTATCATCAGAATGTACATTATACCAAAAGCAATTTACAGAATCAGTGAGATGCCAATCAAAATAGCAAGGACCTAGAAAAAATGCTATTAAAATTATATGGAAGCACTACAGACCCTGAATAGCCAAAGCAGTCTTATATATAAAACCAAAGCTGGACGCATTATGAAATCAGATTTCAAGACATACTACTGGCAGTTATAATTTAAACAACCTGGTACTGGCAAAAAAAAAATATGAGTAGACAAATAGAACAGCATAGAAACTCCAGACTAATCCATGCATCTACAACCAACATATTTTTCACAAAAGATCAAGGACAGTCTCTTCATCAAATGGTGCTGGTAAACCTGGATCTCCACATGCATAAGCATGAAACTAGACCCCCCACCTTACACCTTACACAAAAATCCACTCAAAATGAATCAAATACCTAAATCTATGACCCAATACCATCAAATTATTATAGGAAAATTTCAGATAAACTTTGCAAGACTTTAGCACAAAGACTTTAATTTTTATCCCTCAAACCTCCCTGTCTGTGATTATGAGGAATTATTATAATTGAATGATTATGAATATGAATTATGGTGATAAAAATAATGGCTAATAATTTTTGAACCCTTAACAAAGGGCAAATTTTGTTCTAGGGACTTGGCAGGTGTACAACCATTAAATTTTCACAATGACCCTGTAAGGCAGAAACTATAACCTTTTTATGTTTTAAAAAAGAGGATCGGTGCTGTGGCTCACTTGGTTAATCCTCCACCTGCAGTGTCGGCAACTCATATGGGTGCCAGGTTCTAGTCCCAGTTGCTCCTCTTCCAGTCCAGCTCTCCGCTGTGGCCCAGGAGGGCAGTGGAGGATGGCCCAAGTGCTTGGACCCCTGCCCCCACATGGGAGACCAGGAGAAGCACTTGGCTCCTGGCTTCAGATTGGCATAGCTCTGGCTGTAGTGGTCATTTGGGGGGTGAACCAATGGAAGGAAGACTTTTCCCTCTGTCTCTCTCTCTCACTGTCTAACTCTGTCAAATAAATAAAAAAGAAAAAGAAACTGAGGCCCAGGGTGTTTAAGTAGAATGTGAAGGTCATGAATGCTTTTTTAAAATTCTCCAAATACAAACTATTGATCATAATGCATTTGAACATGGGGTTTAGAGGCTTACAGATCTGGAATTATGCTTTAGCCCTCTAAGTGCAGCCACAGTCATTTATCATTTGTTTTCCACAATTGGTGGAGAAATATAAATTTTAAAAAGTATATAGCTCTTCTTTATCTACTCTGAAAATGTTTTGACTTACTGGAAGTTTAGGTAGTGATTAATGGATAGATACCAACACATGGGTGAGTGAATAAAGACCGTTAGCTTTGTTATTTTCTGTCACTAGATGACACAAAAATGCCTAAACAAGTTGAAAGTCTCCTTTCTGGGACTCACAAAGCATATGCAATAGTAAATAATCACTAGACTTTAATCCTAACCACAGAAGATTACAAGGGGATTCTACACTTTACAAACATGATGGAAAGACTAATTTGATTTCTTATTCTGTTGTCTTTTTCTATGTATTCAGTATAATTTTAAGATTTTTCCCTTCATTATTTTAAAATATTTTAGTTCTATTTAATTTTTATTAATATAAAAAGAACATTTTTTAGATTTTTTTTATTTGAAAGTCAGAGTTACACAGAGAGAGGAGAGGCAGAGAGAGAAAGAGGTCTTCCTTCTGAATGTTCACTCCCCAAATGGCCGCAACTGCTGGAGCTGTGATGATCTGAAGCCAGGAGCCAGGAGCTTCTTCCAGGTCTCCCACGTGGGTGGGACCCAAGGACATGGGCCATCTTCTACTGGTACCCTGGGACATAGCAGAGAGCTGGATAGGAAGTGGAGCAGCCGGGCCTCAAACTGGCACCCACATGGAATGCCGGCACTTCAGGCCAGGGCATTAACCCACTGTGCAACAGCACCGGACCCAAAAGAACAGATTTAATATATTTCTTTTTTTTTACAGGCAGTGTTAGACAGTGAGAGAGAGAGAGACAGAGAGAAAGGTCTTCCTTTTTCCATTGGTTCACCCCCAAGTGGCCACTACAGCCAGCGTGTTGTGGCCATCACGCTGCACCGATCCAAAGCCAGGAGCCAGGTGCTTCCTCTTGGTCTCCCATGTGGGTGCAGGACCCAAGCACTTGGGCCATCCTCCACTGCCTTCCCGGGCCACAGCAGAGAGCTGGACTGGAAGAGGAGCGACCGGGACAGAATCCAGCACCCCAACTGGGACTAGAACCCAGGGTGCTGGTGTGCAGGTGGAGGATTAACCTAGTGAGCCACAGTGCTAGCCAGATTTAATATATTTCTGAGGTAAAATTCTAGTGAGATAACCACACTTCACTCCCATCCTTCTCCCCATCAACCAATGACCCTCCTTCCCTTCTTTTTTCTTTAATCTTTGCAAAAGCATAATTTTAGTCCATTGTATAATCACAGATTTAATGTACCACTAACAATAATAAGTTAAAGGTAGAAAGATCACAATTTCACAGAAGTATAAACAAGAGCTAAAAACATCAAATCACAAGATGTCCATTTCATTCCTACACATCTTTTGTGCTTTATAATGACTACCATATATCAGAGAAAATGTAATATTTGTCTTTAGAATACTGGCTGATTTCACTAAGCACAGTTGTTTGCAGCTGCATCCATTTCTTTCCAAAAGACAGGATTTCATTAATTTTTAAGGATGAGTAGTATTCAATCATGTATATATACTAAAAATCTTTTTTGAAGATTTACTTATTTATTTGAAAGTCTGAATTATATAGGGTAAAGGAAAGACAGACAGAGAGAGAGAGAGAGAGATTCTTTCTGCTGGTTCACTCCTCAAATGACCACAGCAGTCAGGGCTGGGCCAGACTGGAGCCAGGGGCTTCTTCCAAGTCTCCCACATGGGTTCTGGGGCCCAAGAACACAGACATTTTCCATTATTTTCCCATGTGCATTAGCAAGGGTCTGGATCTGAAGGGAACATCAAGGACTAGAACGGGTGCCAATATGGGATGGCAGCACTGCAGATGCCAGCTTAACCTGCTACAGCATAGCTCTAGCCCCAACATTTTCTTCATTGAGTTATCAACTGAGGGACATCTATGTTGATTCCATGTGTTAGCTCTCTGTGAATTGACATGCAATGAACATGAGGGTTTTTTCATAGGGTGATTTCATTTCATTTGGGTAATTCCCAGGAGATGCATGACCGGGTCATATGGTAGATCTATTTTCAGATTTTTGAGTAATCTACCTATTGTCTTCCATAATGATTGTTCTCATTTACATTATCATCAAGAGTGTATTAAGGTAATGTTTTCCGTAAATCCTCACCATTGTTTATTATTTTTCTGATTTTTGGATGATTACCATTGTAACTGGGTGAGGAAATACCTAATTTAGTTTTTATTAAAATTTTCCTGATGGCTACTACTTCTGAGCATTTTTTCATTTGTTATATTTCATCCTTTGAAAAAATGCCTGTCCATGCCCTTTACCCATTTCTTAACTGTATTGTTTTGTTTTGTTATTGTTGAGATTTTGAGCTCTTTATAGATTCTGAATATTAATTATTTATCAGTTTCATAGTTCCCAAATATTTTCTCTCATTCTGTCGGTTGCTTCTTCACTGTGTTAAGTTTTTACTTTTAGTGCAAAGGCTTCCCTCCCTTTCAATTGTTGTGAAAGTTTCAGACTTAGAATTAGAATTAGTTCTTTAGAAGTCTTCTTTAAAAGTGGAATTCAACAGTGAAGCCATCTGGTCCTGGGATTTTCTTTGTTGGGAGGGTCTTTATTACTGATTCAGTCTCCATCTTGCTTATTGGCCTATTTAAATTTTCTGTGTCTTCATAAATCAATTTTGATAGAGTGTCTGCTTCTAGAAATCTATGTATTTCTTGTATATTTTCCAATCTTTCCAATAGCTGTTTGCATTAATTCCTGATGATTCTTTTTATTTCTGTGGTCTCTGTTGTAACATTTCTTTTTTTAAAGATTTTTTTAATTTATTTGAAATTCAGAATTACACAGAGAAAGAGAGGCAGAGATAGAGAGAGGTCTTCCATCTGCTGGTTCACTCCCCAATTGGCTGCATTGTCTAGAGTTGTGCTGATTCAAAACCAGATGCCAGGAGATTCTTATGAGTCTCTCATGCAGATGAAGGGGCCCAAGGACTTTGGCCACCTTCTACTGCTTTATCAGGCCACAGCAAAGAGCTGGATCATAAGTGGAGTATCTGGGTCTCAAACCAGTATCTCCATGGGATGCTAGCACTTCAGGTGGTGGCTTTACCTGCTGTGCCACACCACTAGTCCCAACATCTCTTTTTTCATCTCTGAATTTGTTAATTTTGGTCTTCTCCCTTGTTTTAGTTAAACCAAGGATATATCAATTTTATTTATTTTTCAAAACACTATTTCTTCATTTTATCCATTTTTTGCATTATTACATAATGACCTTGTCTCTTTGGACAGTTTCTTTTTTTTTTGTTTGTTTAGAGATTTATTTATTTATTTGAAAATAAGAGTTACACCGAGAGAGAAGGAGAGTCAGAGAGAGAGGTCTTCCATCTGCTGGTTCACTCCCCATCAGCCGCAATGGGTGGAGCTGCTCCAATCCAAAGCCAGGAGCCAGGAGCTTCTTCTGGGTCTCCCACATGAGTGCAGGGGCCCAAGGACTTGGGCCATCTTCTACTGCTTTCCCAGGACATAGCAGAGAGCTGGATCAGAAGTGGAGCAGCTAGGACATAAAGCAGCACCCATATGGGATGCCGGCACTGCAGGCAGTGACCTTACCCTCTATGCCACAGCACTGGCCCTGACGATTTCTTAAACTCTATTTTCTCTGGCTTAGCGCCTACATGACTGAGCATGTTCCAAGTAGTGCTCCGGTGACTCACTGTTGGCAGACCCTTGGGCTGAGGCCAGACATTCTTCCTCCCTTCCACTTCTGACATGCTGTTGGCTTATTCTGTGTATGTGTGGTAATACCATGTCTGCTCCACTGTTAGCAATCATGCCTCACACCCGGAATGCTGCCACTGTGGTAATTTTCCTTCACGGATTAGGAGATACTTGGCATGGATGGGCAGAAGCCTTTGCAGGTATCACAAGTTCACATACCAAATGTAGCTGCCCACATGCACCCATTATGCCTGTTACATTAAATATAAACATGTCTATGCCTTCTTGGTTTGATAATATTGGACTTTCACCAGACTCACAGGAGGATGAATCTGGAATTAAACAGTCAGCAGAAAATGTAAAGGTTTTGATAGATCAAGAGATGACAAGTGGCATTCCTTCTAACAGAATTATTTTGGAAGGATTTCCTCAGGGAGGAGTTTTATTTTTATATACTGCTGTTACCATACAGCAGAAACTGGTGGGTATCACTGCACTTAGTTACTGGCTTCCACTTTGGGCTTCATTTCCAAGATGTCCTATCAGTGGTGCTAATAGAGAAGTTTCTATTCTCCAGTACCATGGAGATTGCAACCCTCAGGTCCACTAATGTTTCATTCTCTTACTATGGAAAAGCTAAACACATTGCTAAATCTGGCCAGTGTAACCTTTAAGGCCTATGAAGGCATGAGGCACAGTTCCTGTCAGCAAAAAAGGGATGCTTAACATTTCTGAGGTATGTTAATTTTTCTGCTGTATTACAACAGACCAAACAAGACACACAAGAATGTTTCTTATAAATGAGTGCTAATTGGTAATGAAAATAATTTAGTACTGGACTATAGAATAATAATGTTAATAATGAAGCCATATATTTATCTCTGGATTTAAAAATTTTGAACAATCATTTCTGAGTCAGTTTGCTTTGCCTTGAAGAATAAAATATATTGTTTCAGTTATATAAGTCAGCAAAATCTCATTTATGGCAAGAAATATTCTGTTGCAATGTTGTGCTGTAATGTGGGAAAATGTAAATGTTTTCCACAGTTTCTATCAATGTGAAATAAAACTTAATTCTGAAAAAAGTCTATTTTATCTGATATTAGGCTAGGAACTCCTGCTCATTTTTTAATTTCCATTAGCATAGAATAATTTTCTCCATTCTATCACTTTCAGTCTGTGTGTAGCTTTGTTAGCACGCAGTGTTTCTTGTATATTTTTAATCCATTCAGCCAGTCTATCTTTTATTTGGAGAGTTTATTCCACTTACATTCAAGGTTGTTATTGGTAGCTGGCACTGCAGCTCACTAGGCTAATCCTCTGCCTGTGGCACCAGTATACCGGGTTCTAGTCCTGGTTGGGGTGCTGGTTCTGTCCCAGTTGCTCCTCTTCCAGTCCAGTTCTTGGATGTGGCCTGGGAAGGCAGTGGAGGATGGCCCAAGTCCTTGGGCCCTGCACCTGCATGGGAGACCAGGAGTAAGCATCTAGCTCTTGGCTTCAGATTGGCACAGCGCACCAGTGGTAGTGGCTATTTGGGGGGTGAATCAATGGAAGAAAGACCCTTCTCTTTTTCTCTCTCACTGTATAACTCTGCCTGTCAAAAAAAAGGATTGTTTTTGGTGAGTGATGACTTGTTCTTGCCTTTTTTCCCCACATATATTCTACTGTTTGTTTTACTATTACTTTGTACTAATACTAGGTTTTTGGCCTGATATTCTTTCACGATGCTGGTTATATTTCTCTGTTTCTGTGTTTAGTACATCCTGAAGTATCACTTTTAAGGGGACAAGTTATTTTTTTTTCAAGATTGTTTGTTTTGGAAAGTCTTTATTAACTTTCATTTACAAATTAGAGCTGAGCTGGATATAGTATTCCAGCCCAACAGCTTTGTTTTTCCTTAAGGACTTGGACTATGTCTCTGTTCTATCCTCTTCTAGGGGGCTTTTGATGAGAAATCTGCTGTCAATCTAGAGCTCTTTTAAAGATAATCTTGCATTTCTGTCTTGTACTTTTTAGCATCTTTTCTTTGTGTTTTACATTTGAAAGTTTGAATACTCTGTATTGTGATGAAGACCTTCTCCAATCATGTCTATCTAGGATTCTAGGTACTTCCTGTGCTTGGATGTCCATATCTTTGTCCAAATTTCAGAAAGTTTCTTCTATTATTTTGCTGATTAAGTTTTCTAAATTACTCTGTTTTTCCACTCCTTCAGGAATGCCTAAGACATGTGTAGTTTGTCCTTGATGGTGTCTAATAGACTAAACACTGTTTTCATTTTTCTGAATTTTTTTCTTTTTTTTTGTCAGACTGTGATATTTCAAAACCTTTGTCTTTCAGCTTGGATATTCTTTCTTTGGCACCATTGAGAATGGTGTTCATGCTTTTCACTGCATTTTTTATTTGACATATTGAACTCTTCATTTCTTAATATTTCAATTTGGTTGTTCTTTAATATTTCTATTTCTTCACTGAATTTCTCATTCATGACATGCATCAATTTCTTTAACTCATGTAATTGCTTCTCTGTATTTTTTAGTAATCCTACAATAAGTCCTAGTATTTTTGCATCTTTAAAAATAGTTATTTATTTCATCTGAAAGGCAGAGTAACAGATGGAGGGTACGAAAAAGGAAGAGAGAGAGAGAGATCCTCCATCCACTGGTTCAGTCTCCAAATGGCCAAAATGGCTGAGCTGGGCCAGGTTGAAGCCAGGAGCCAGGAGCTGTATCCAGGGCTCCAATGTGTGTGGCAGGGACCCAAATACTTGGACTGTACTCCACTACTTTTCCAAGGAGATGGATTGGAAATGAAGCAGTCAGGATTGAACTGGCACTTATATGGGATACTGGTATTGCAAGTGGCATCTTAATGTGTTATGCTACAATGCCAGCCTATAGTATTTGCAATTTAAGGTTGCGAACTATTAAGCCATGAAGTTATTAAATCTGCAGCCTCCCACAACCTACAGTGTGTGGTTCAGTTAATGTCCCAGGCTCCTTGCTCAGTTATGCTTTCACCGTTTCCTCTCCCTCTTAGGCCAGGCATGTGGCCCCCAGTGTAGGTTGGGAGAAATTATTGGTTTTTCTGGAATTGATCTGTTGGGTAAGTTCCCAGCCCCAACTCCTGAAGGGCAAGTTGCCAGCCAGACACAGTGTGGCCTTCCCAATCGGTAAGGAGGGAAGAGACACATGTTCTAAAAACAAGAAATGGGGTAGACGTGAGCCATCAAGGCCTGGGCAATTCTGAGCAGACCATGGAAAGGACACAGGAGTCTTCTGAGATCACCTAATCCTTCCAGTGCCAGCTCCCTTTGGGCCCCAGTCCACAGCTGGCCCTGGAGAACAAGGATGCATTGCTGCCTGGAGGAGCTACATTTGAGTCTGGTGAAGTCAGTACACAGCTCAAAGAGCTTGATTTTGTATAAATACACACATGGAGATTAAACAGTTCTCAGTGAGCCCAAAGGGGCTCAACCCTTAAATCAAACAAAAATCCAAATGCCCATAGACATTCCTTTCCAAGGAAATATATCTGCCCCTCCAACCAGCACCATGTATGGGGAGAGACTGGGAGTCATGAGAGACACAGCTCACATCCATCTACATTCATGTTAGCATCAGCATTAGCCAGTGTCCTCTGGGGTATGTATAACATTCTAACCCAGATGGCACTGGAAGACAAACTAGGCCATGTGCAACCTTCCTGGGTAGTACAACAGAGAGGCAACTAGGATATGCCATCCTCTTTGCTGCCATGCAAGGGCAAGGGGGCAGCTTGACCCTTCTCAATCAAAAAGAAAAAGACAAGTCTCTTAAGCCATCTAGAGCTATGATGAATCATCATGCATGAACATGGCACTTCTGAATGTTTCATAAATTGAAAACATCTTTTAAAAAACTCAGTAACTGGGGCGGAGCCAAAATGGTGGATAGTGAGTATGTGCGCCGTAGTTTGGGAAAATAAAGTTTCATAAAAGTGGAATTACTGTAGCCTCAGGAAAAGACTCAAGAAAAAAAACACTTCCAGATCTAGTGGATGTGACACAGAGGACCTACAGGGAGCCCACTGCGTGGAAACGCAACCGCGGGAGAGGAGCCGCAGAATCTCACCAGTGCAGGAACAGGAGGGAGGTAAGACAAAAACAGCAGAAACCCGAGACATTGGGGGGGGGGAAGCAGAGGCCTCTCTTGTCACTCAACTAGCAAAACAAAGAGCAGGAGCCATTTTACATATCTAAAGTGCAGCTACAAACTCAGTAACTTCGGAATTTGGTGAAAATTGAGAACACATTGAGGGCTGCATAAACTCTTTGTGTGGTCCCAGGGTTAGATCAAACCAATACTCACAGAGGCCAGATTTCAACTACCCTCAATTTCACTCAGCCATTCGGGATTACTTCCCAACTGAGTCAAAAAAGAGAGAGAGAGAGAGAGAGAGAGAGAGAGAGAGAGAGAGATCCAGCAAGGAGCAAGGGAGTGAACAATCTAGGTGAGTCACTTTTTCCACAGCCTTAAACCTGAAGAATCAAGCAGAGCTCTCTGGCCAAACCCATCACAGCCTCTAAGGATCCATCAAAGCAGACAGCCCACTTAGAGGCATAGTATAACGAGAAAAAAAAAACACAGCAAAAAAAAAAAACCATAAATTATCTCCAACATGCCAAACAACAACGTAGAAACCGAGGTAACAAGAGCAAGGAAGACACTATGATGCCTCCAAATAAACAAGACACGCCAATGCAAGATTATGAAGATGAAGAGATAGAAGAAATGCAAGAAGCAGATCTCAAAAAACTGATAAGAACATTAAGAAGTTCTCAAAAACAAATTCTTGAACTACAGAAATCCTTAATGGACAAGATAGAAAATCTCTCTCATGAAAATGAAATATTAAGGAGGAATAAAAATGAAATGAAACAACTAGTAGAACATGAAACTGTGATAGTGACAAAAAACACAATGAAATAGAGAACTCAATAGATCAAATGACAAACGCATTAGAAAGCCTTAAAAACAGAATGGGTGAAGCAGAAGAGAGAATATCGGAATTAGAAGACAGAGAACAGGAAAGGAAACAGTCAAAAAAAGGAAGAGGAAATAAGAAATCTAAAAAATACTGTCAGGAATCTACAGGATCCTATTAAAAAACCCAACATTCGGGTTCTAGGAGTTCCTGAAGGCATGGAGAGAGAGAAAGGATTAGAAGGCCTTTTTAGTGAGATACTAGCAGAAAATTTCCCAGGTTTGGAGAAGGACAGAGACATCCTAGTACAGGAAGCTCATAGAACCCCTAATAAACATGATCAAAAGAGATCCTCACCACATGTCGTAATCAAACTCACCACAGTGAAACACAAAGAAAAGATCCTAAAATGTGCAAGAGAGAAACGCCAGATTACTCTCAGAGGATCTCCAATTAGACTCATAGCTGACTTCTCTTCAGAAACCCTACAAGCTAGGAGAGAATGGCGAGATATAGCCCAGGTACTAAGAGAGAAAAACTGCCATCCCAGAATATTATATCCTGCAAAGCTCTCATTTGTGAATGAAGGTGAAATAAAGACCTTTCACAGCAAACAGAAACTGAAAGAATTTGTCGCCACTCGTCCAGCCCTGCAAAAGATGATTAAAGATGTCTTACATACAGAAACACAGGAACACGGTCACCAATATGAAAGAAGGTAAAGGAAGGAAACCTCACAGCAAAAGATCACAGGAGTCTCAAACCATATATTAGAAAAAATCTTTGGCAAATGACAGGGCAAAGTTACTCCTTCTCAATAGTCACATTGAATGTTAATGGCTTGAACTGTCCAGTTAAAAGACACCGATTGGCTGATTGGGTTAAGGAACAAAACCCATCTTTTTGCTGCTTACAAGAAACTCATCTTTCCAACAATGATCCATACAGGCTGAAAGTGAAAGGCTGGAAAAAGATATACCATGCCAACAGAAATGAAAAAAGAGCAGGCGTAGCCATCTTAATATTGGACAACATAAACTTTACCACAAAAACTGTTAGGAGAGACAAACAGGGGCACTATATAATGATTAATGGATCCATTCAACAGGAAGATATAACGATTATCAATGTATATGCACCTAATTACAGGGCACCAGCTTATTTAAAAGACTTGTTAAGGGACTTAAAGGGAGACTTAGACACCAATACAATAGTACTTGGGGACTTCAATACTCCACTCTCAGAGATAGACAGATCAACAGGACAGAAGATCAACAAGGAGACAGTAGATTTAAATGACACTATAGCCCAAATGGATCTAACAGATATCTACAGAACATTTCATCCTACACATAAAGACTTTACATTCTTCTCAGCAGTACATGGAACTTTCTCTACGATTGACCACATACTAGGCCATAAAGCAAGTCTCAGCAAATTCAAAAGAATTAGAATCATACCATGCAGCTTCTCAGACCACAAAGGAATGAAATTGGAAATTAGCAACTTGGGAATCCCTAGAGCACGTGCAAACACATGGAGATTGAACAACATGCTCCTGAATGAACAATGGGTCATAGAAGAAATTAAAAGAGAAATCAAAAATTTTCTGGAAGTAAATGAGGATAAAAAAACAACATACCAAAACCTCTGGGATACAACAAAAGCAGTGTTAAGAGGAAAGTTTATATCAATAGGTGCCTACATCAAGAAATTGGAAAGGCACCAAATAGATGAGCTTTCAAGTCATCTCAAGGATCTAGAAAATCTGCAGCAAACCAAACCCAAACCCGGTAGGAGAAGAGAAATAATTAAAATCAAAGAAGAAATCAACAGGATTGAATCCAAAAAAACATTACAAAAAATCAGCCAAACGAGGAGCTGGTTTTTTGAAAAAATAAAAAAAATTGACACCCCATTGGCCCAACTAACTAAAAAAAGAAGAGAAAAGACCCAAATCAATAGGATCAGAGATGAAAAGGGAAACGTAACAACAGACACCACAGAAATAAAAAGAATCATCCGAAATTACTACAAGGACTTGTATGCCAGCAACAACACATCAGAAAGATCATCCACCAAGACCAAGTGGGATTTATCTCTGGTATTCAGGGATGGTTCACTGTTCGCAAAACAATCAATGTAATACACTACATTAACAGACAGCAGAAGAAAAACCATATGATTCTCTCAATAGATGCAGAGAAAGCATTTGATAAAATACAACACCCTTTCATGATGAAAACTCTAAGCAAACTGGGTATGGAAGGAACATTCCTCAATACAATCAAAGCAATATATGAAAAACCCACGGCCAACATCCTATTGAATGGGGAAAAGTTGGAAGCATTTCCGCTGAGATCTGGTACCAGACAGGGATGCCCACTCTCACCACTGCTATTCACTTTTTTTTTTTTGACAGGCAGAGTGGACAGTGAGAGAGAGACAGAGAGAAAGGTCTTCCTTTTGCCGTTGGTTCACCCTCCAATGGCCGCACCGCGCTGTTCCGATGGCAGGAGCCAGGTGCTTCTCCTGGTCTCCCATGGGGTGCAGGGCCCAAGCACTTGGGCCATCCTCCACTGCACTCCCTGGCCACAGCAGAGAGCTGGCCTGGAAGAGGGGCAACCGGGACAGGATCGGTGCCCCGACCGGGACTAGAACCCAGTGTGCCGGCGCCGCAAGGCGGAGGATTAGCCTGTTGAGCCACGGCGCCGGCCATCACCACTGATATTCAATATAGCTCTGGAAGTTTTAGCCAGAGCTATTAGGCAAGAAAAAGAAATTAAAGGGATACAAATTGGGAAGGAATAACTCAAACTATCCCTCTTTGCAGATGATATGACTCTTTATTTAGGGCACCCAAAGAGCTCTACTAAGAGACTATTGGAACTCATCGAAGAGTTTGGCAAAGTAGCAGGATATAAAATCAACGCACAAAAATCAACAGCCTTTGTATACACAGGCAATGCCACGGCTGAGGAAGAACTTCTAAGATCAATCCCATTCACAATAGCTACAAAAACAAATACCATGGAATAAACTTAACCAAGGACATTAAAGATCTCTACGTTGAAAACTACAAAATCTTAAAGAAAGAAATAGAAGAGGATACCAAAAAATGGAGAAATCTTCCATGCTCATGGATTGGAAGAATCAATATCATCAAAATGTCTATTCTCCCAAAAGCAATTTATACATTCAATGCAATACCAATCAAGATACCAAAGACATTCTTCTCAGATCTGGAAAAAATTATGCTGAAATTCATATGGAGACACAGAAGACCTCGAATAGCCAAAGCAATCTTGTACAACAAAAACAAAGCCGGAGGCATCACAATACCAGATTTCAGGACATACTACAGGGCAGTTGTTATCAAAACAGCATGGTACTGGTACAGAAACAGAAGGATAGACCAATGGAACAGAATACAAACACCAGAAATCAATCCAAACATCTACAGCCAACTTATATTTGATCGAAGATTCAAAACTAATCCCTGGAATAAGGACAGCCTATTCAATAAATGGTGTTGGGAAAATTGGATTTCCACGTGCAGAAGCTTGAAGCAAGACCCATACCTTTCACCTTACACAAAAATTCACTCAACATGGATTAAAGACTTAAATCTATGACCTGAAACCATCAAATTATTAGAGAGCATTGGAGAAACCCTGCAAGATATAGGCACAGGAAAAGACTTCTTGGAAAAGACCCCAGGAGCACAGGCAGTCAAAACCAAAATTAACATTTGGGATTGCATCAAATTGAGAAGTTTCTGTACTTCAAAAGAAACAGTCAGGAAAGTGAAGAGGCAACCAACAGAATGGGAAAAATATTTGCCAGCTATACTACAGATAAAGGGTTGATAACCAGAATCTACAAAGAAATCAAGAAAATCCACAACAACAAAACAAACAACCCACTTAAGAGATGGGCCAAGGACCTTAATAGACATTTTTCGAAAGAGGAAATCCAAATGGCCAACAGACACATGAAAAAATGTTCAAGATCACTAGCCATCAGAGAAATGCAAATCAAAACCACAATGAGGTTTTACTGCACTCCGGTGAGAATGGGTCACATTCAGAAATCTACCAACAACAGATGCTGGAGAGGATGTGGGGAAAAAGGGACACTAACCCACTGTTGGTGGGAATGCAACCTGGTTAAGCCACTATGGAAGTCTGTCTGGAGATTCCTCAGAAACCTGAATATAACCCTACCATTCAATCCAGCCATCCCACTTCTTGAAATTTACCCAAAGGAAATTAATTTGGCTAATAAAAAAAGCCATCTGCACATTAATGTTTATTGCAGCTCAATTCACAATAGCTAAGACCTGGAACCAACCCAAATGCCCATCAACAGTAGACTGTATAAAGAAATTATAGGACATGTACTCCATAGAATACTATACAGCAGTAAGGAACAATGAAACCCAGTCATTTGCAACAAGATGGAGGAATCTGGAAAACATCATGCTGAGTGAATTAAGCCAGTCCCAAAGAGACAAATATCATTTATTTTCCCTGATCGGCAACAAATGAGCGCCAAAGGGTAAACCTGTGGAAGCGAAATGGACACTATAAGAAACTATGACCTGATCAGCTCTTGTCCTGGCTCTAGATGTACAATGTAATACTTTATCCTTTTTAGTATTTGTTGTTTTTGTTGTTGCTGTTCTAGTACTAGTGGTTGAACTCTGTAATTAACACACAATTATTCTTAGGTGTTTAAATTTTAACTGAAAAGTGATCCCTGTTAAATATAAGAGTGGAAAAAGAGAGGGAGGAGATGTACAATTTGGGACATGCACAATCTGACTTGCCGCAAATGATGGAGTTAGAAATGTACCAGGGGATTCCAATACAATCCCATCAAGGTTGCATGTACCAATTCCATCTCACTAGTCCAAGTGATTAATTTCAGCTCACATTCGATGGCTCGGATAGGTATAAGAATCAAAGGGATCACACAAACAAGACAAGTGTCTGCTCATACTAACTGATAGAATCAAAAAGGGAGACAAAGATCCAACATGGGAAATGGGATACACAGCAGACTCATAGAATGGCAGATGTCCTAAACAAAACTCTGGCCTCAGAATCAGCCCTTAAGGCATTCGGATCTGGCAGAAGAGCCCATGAGAGTATTGAAGGCATGGAAAGCCAAGACACCATGGAAAAAAAAAAGAAGAAGACCTAAATGAAAGATCTCTGTGAGTGAGATCCCAGTGGAAAGAATGGGGCCATCAAAGAAGGAGGTACCTTTCTCTGAAGGGAGGAGAGAACTTCCACTTTGACTATGACCCTATCGGAATAAGATCAAAGTCAGTGAACTCTAAAGGCTTCCATAGCCTTGGCAACTCATGACTAGAGCCTAGGGAGATTACTGACGCCATGAACAGGAGTGTCAAATTGTTAAGTCAGCAACAGGAGTCACTGTATACTTACATCCCATGTGGGATCTGTCCTTAATGTGTTGTCTAATGTACAGTGATGCTATAACTAGTACTGAAACAGTATTTTTACACTTTGTGTTTCTGCGTGGGTACAAACTGATGTGATCTTTACTAATTATATACTGAATCGATCTTCTGTATATAAACATAATTGGAAATAAAAAAAAACCCTGGTGTTAAATTGGAAATGGCATAGAAAATTAATTAATTTAAAAAAAAACTATTATGTAGGATCTCTGTCTTTAATGTGCTGTACACTGTTATTTAATGCTATAACTAGTACTCCAACAGTGTTTTTTTCACTTTGTGTTGCTATATGGGGGCAAACTGTTGAAATCTTTACCTAATATATACTAAACTGATCTTCTGTATATAAAGAGAATTGAAAATGAATCTTGATGTGAATGGAAGGGGAGAGGGAGCAGGAAAGGGGAGGGTTGCGGGTGGGAGGGAAGTTTTTGGAGGAGGAAGACATTGTAACCCATAAGCTTTACTTTGGAAATTTATATTCATTAAATAAAAGTTTAATTTAAAAATAAATAAATAAATAAACAAATAACTCAGTAACTGAAATCATTCTATGGTACTTCCTCAAATATTTAAAACAATTTTTTTCTAAGTAAATTGCCCCCTTAAAGCTTGGTAATTTGTTTTCAAAAAAGGATTTCTTTTTAATTTAAAAAAAATAGATAAAACGGAGCATGCACAATGTGGGAAGAGGAATAAGACATTTGCTGATTTGCATTTTGACATGCAAGGGGTGGGCAGGACACAGCCAGGAAGAGAAGAGAACCCCATTTCTGTTGCCCCTTGATCTCATAGTTCAGCTCCCCCCAACCTCAGCTGCACCATCAGGGAACACAGAAGTCAGATTTACAAGAGTGTTTACCTGCGCAAATGCAGGGAGCCATGCTCCAGGATACAAGGTACAGGCTGTAGACATCATAGAGACACTCCAGAGCAATGCTCAACACCAAGAGCAACCATTGTTCAGCCTAACATCTCCCAGGTCAGGAAGTAGAGGAGTTCAAAGTTGCAAACTGGCCCCTGTGCTGCTGCAATCCACTTCTGTGGTTCACTAAGGAGAACAGGAATTGCTGCTCCTGGGGTTTGCCATCAGGAGCTCTTTGGCTCCAGAGAGTGGATTCTTCTTTTCCAGGAGCTTGTGTGAGATGCCATACAGAGAAGTGACAGTCCTGTTGTGTCCTTATTGGGCTCCTCCTCACCTGACTGCTCCAAGCCCAAGCTCCTGCCAGGCTGTGCTCCATTTGCCCTGCAGGGCAAGCTGTTCTACTGGTTGCACATGCCAGCAAGGAGGTCCAGCTGCCTCCTCTCCACGCAGCTGCCCACTGCTGCCCAGCTGCTCCTGTTAGCTGGAATACTGCAGGGCAGTCCAGGGCAGCATCTTAGGCCTCTGTCTCCACCTTCATAGTATATTGCTTAGAACTTTTACATTCTCACTATTCAGTTCAGTCTTCTACTCCACTGGGACGCCAAGTTCTGCACTTTGCAGAGAGAGCCGGCACCATTGAATTCAGGCACCCAATAGGGGGAGAGGGCAGGTCT